>NC_039271.1:14943462-16143462 GCF_003368295.1 Carassius auratus
TCATTATACATACAAATCTAGCAATATTGTATATTTAAAACATACAATATTGCTAGACAAATGAATACCCTTATAAAAATCGTGTTACTTTTTTTATCCACCTAGCTGCCAACTTATTAAATATGTACTTTAAATGTATGCACTTATTGTTCAGCTCAGCTGTAAGCTTTAAGGTCCTGGACCTAACTTTATTTTTTCTTTTATTGATGGTCAATTGGCAGCTAGTTATTGTTTACATTATCATGACAGTGTTTGTTGCTGCATAAAAGCTTTTGAATCGAAATAAAGACACAGTTGTGTTGAAATAAAGTTTAATTTGTGTTTTATATATTTTGGTTAAGTTTGTTTCCTATACCAGCTGTAAAAAATTGTCTAGTAAATCTGTTATTGATTTTAGTCTTATTTTAGTCGACTAAAATACCAAGCAATTTTAGTCGACTAAAATACCAAGCAATTTTAGTCGACTAAAATAAGACTAAAATTAAAACAAATCAGATGACTAAAACTTGACTAAAACTAAAAAGAATTATAGTCAAAAGACTAAGACTAAAACTAAATAAAAATTTCGTGTCAAAATTAACACTGCTGTCAGGGGGCGATTATGAAGGTCTGAGTTGTTTCTTTGTGAATATTCAGTGCAGTGAAGAATTTATAAAGAAGAAAGAGTGTTTCTGCTAAAAATGTGTGCGTATACATGACCATAAAGACATATGGGGAGCTTAACATCACTCCTAATGTTGAGCTTTACTGCTACTTGGGAAGCTTTGAGAGCTCTCTGTAGATTTACAGTATCCTTGTCATAGAGGTCACACTTAAAGGGATAGTTCACCCAAAATTGAAAATTCTGTCATCGTTTACTCACCCTCATGCCGTTCCAAACCTGTAGTTGCTTTCTTATGTTGAACATAGAAGAATTTTGAAGATTGCTTGTAATCAAACAGTTGGTGGTTCCCATTGACTTCCATAGTTTTTCTCTTCTTACATAATGAATGATATACAATATAACAATTAAAAATTATAAATGAATTACTAAAATATAGATTTAAAAAAAATTAGAGAAAAGAACAAAAATATTTTTCTACTAGCATTATGGTGTCACTTTCTAATTAGATAATCCTTATAGCTTGAGCATATGTTTATTTTGTGTGTTTGCATCTGTGCTGTTTTTTTTCTGTGTGAATCATCACAAGCCTCATTGTGGTCACGTCTAAACAGTCGTGCTTAATGGCTCACACGCCAGCGTATGCATAGATCAAACACAGTCACACCTGTTCCAACAAGCTGTCAGTTTACACGTGTTCTTTGTGCTTCGAAACACAAACTGCTCAGGGGGAAGGAACCTGGGAAACCATGTTGTTGTTACATCAGCTGTGTTGAATATCATAGGGAAATTATTAGATTTTAGGTTATATGGTAACTGCATGTTTACAGGTAATCCAAAAATTGTAAACCCTAGTATTGCAATGGAATTCTGGATCAGTAACACTTATTAGATTTACTACTGAGTTTCTGTTCTGTTCAAACTTCTGCAGTCCTCCTTGACTGTGCTAAAGCGAGTGCCCAAGGGTAGACCGTTCCATTAGAGCAGATGTCAAAGTACTCACCTGCTCCCGTATTGCCGGCTATCTGTCTCTTATGTCACTGACACAAAGAGAGAGACAGTAAACTGTGAAACAACTTGATAACTGTTCAGTCAATAATGGCTCTTTCAGCTTTTCATCCACTAAGCAAGGAAAAGCTCTCAGTTTCACACTATCATGCTTTTTAAAATGCTGGCACGTCTTCAAAGCATCTCTAGCTTTTTGGTCTTCACTTCATTTAATGGGATTTTCCCGTGGATGGCAGTGTTTTGTGGCATTGCTCGTCCAGTTCCTTCATTTAAATGAAATGCCTGATGGATGTAAAATCTGGTTTCATTCTAACTTCGGACATTTTTGCATCTTTTTTGATCCTTGCCACATTGTGACTGCCGAATTCTAATAAGCAGTCACATAGAAACTAAAATTGAGAAGCGAATTTAAATGATAAGGTTCAAAAGGAAAGGAAACCACTCATACCCAGTATTCACCATAGCATTGTGATTGCACTTTTTCGACTGAGATTTATTTAACCAATATTTCTGACCTCAGTAAAAGGCAGTGCCATCACTCACAGAAAACAGAGCTGGCCAGAAATGTCAGAATTTACATCAAAGAGACATGGAGTCAACAAATGTGACTGTCTGTGTATATAAAGTGAGACCTCATAGACCTTTTTCCCCCTCCCTTCAGTACCTAATTTGTCTAAAAGCAGAATGTGCATATTTATGCAGCCACTATCATGGTTGATGGATTCATAAAGCCTTTGCTTTATAAAACAATGACTTGCTATTAGGGCTGCAACTAACGATTATTTTGATAATCGATTAATCTGTCAATTATGTTTGCAATTAATCGATTAATCGGTTTATGTACTTATATTTCAGTTTTTTCAATTTTTTTCCCCAAGTAAATTATTAATAAAGGGTCTTTATCATTCAGCATAGATTTTTAAGAGATTTTAACCATTTTGCATTGTCATATTCTCATCAAAAATATACCTGGAGTTGTTTTATTATGTGTTAGTAATCCTTTGTCGAACTCTTCTGCAGTCAAAACACTGACCCATACTCTAGCAAATTTCACAAGGAGATTTCAAATATTGTTTTCACCATGGCAGTCCTTAGGGCTCCTAAAGTAGTTTAACATCCCGAACAAAGCTTATTAAGGAATCTTTCAGAACATATTTTCACAAAGAATAAGGATAAAACAGAATAAGATTGCAGTGCGTTGTATTTTATTATTTACTGGGAAACAGCTTTATAGCTTATGCTGTAAAATTTGTAGACAATCCAAGATGGTAAAATCCATCAGAAGGTTGTCCAGAAAAAAAAAAAAAACATCGGACACACACAAAAAACCTGCTGTGTGAAAAAGAGCAGTGAATACTTAGAAAAAAAAAAGTGCATTTCAAATATCTTTAAACATTTACCTCTCTCATTCAGTCAAAATTAGGCTGCACGACTGAATTATGAACTGGTAAACGACAAACTGATCACAGATCATGTTTGTAAAGCTTTAAATATTAACTGTTAAAAAGCAATGTTATCAGCTTTTACGACTAAACATTTGCAAACAACATTGTACTGGAGAATTTGCACGAATAAAAGTCTTAGGGGCCGTTCACATATCGCGCCTAAAACGAGTGGAAAATGCTAGGCGCGCCGCTTTCTCCTTCTTTCCAAAGTGCCTGTGCAGTTGCTTTTAAGCCTAATGAACGCATATTTGTCATTTTAACTGAACTTAAGACTGGTGGTAATGCTTAAGATATTTTTGGTCATTGAGGGTTTCTGTAAAAAATAGTAATAGATCATATTAATTATTATTAAAAGATAATACTACTACTAATTCTGCTATTATACTAATGTATATACAATGCACTATGAATTGATGAGCTGCTGGGTTCATGAATATTAATCACGTTGTCAGCGTTCGGTCAAACTGATTTGCTGAAATCAAAACAGGGACGGTACTAGATCAGCGCCAGCCAATGAAATTGCCATTTGCGCATTAGCTCCGCCCATTACTGGAGAAACCGGTATGCGTACTGCTTGTTCGAAAATTAATATGAATAATTCTAAATGAACTCCATTATTTTGACAGGAGAAGACAACAAAGATTATAGTTTACATATAGCGTGTCGATTCAGCGTGGTAAGATTCTCGCTCTCTCTTTCTCTTTGCATGTGTGAGAAACAGCGCTATCAGTAAAGCGACGGTGAGTCGTGCGCCTTCAGAAGGAGTTTACAGAGCGTCAAATACAGGTGCGCTGTGCGTCCATTCAGATGAACTGAAAAGTTCAGATCGCTTGATGGAGAGAGAACTCTGAAGCTCAGATGCTGAAATGAATGCAAGCGTCATGCGCTTCAGTCTATGTAGTTAACAAACCCAGATGTCTCTGCCATTCATTAATTGACACAGAGACGCCCAGATACATATTTCAAAAAACTTGTGCGGCTTAACATTTACAGATACTGGTCCATATGGAGATTTGATTTGATTAATTTATGCTAACTTCGACAAATTCCATGACTGTCCATATTAAAATGTAAGTTTCATTTTCATGACTGGATTTTGAGATTCCGTCCTCGTTTTCTGCTTCGCGGAAATCATAGCGCTGAACCGGGTTTGAACGGGACCTCGGTACTACCGGTACTTAAAGAAACCTGGTACCGTCAGATTTGAATTTCTTTAGTACCGACTTGGTACCGAAGTACCGGGTCTTTTGACAACACTAGTACAAACATTAGCAAACATCAGATTGTGCTTTTGCAGTGTCAAAATCATGTTTGTATTATATTATCCTGCTTAGCTTCACAGACACCATGGAACAAATCATTGAATTCTTGACTAATAGATTGTGGCACAGGGCATCAATAGGTGTTCATATTTTTGTATTGTCTGAGCGTGTTTGTGCATATCCCCTGTTTCAGGCTTATCAATTTGGAGTGAGCTTTGTCTGTTGAGCTGGAGGGAATGACCTTTCACAACGTACTACATGCAGATTAGCGTGCTTTGCTCTGCCACTGAGAATAATTTGCACATTGTAATAAACCGCAGGCTTGCCTTTGAAAATTAATTAAACCTACAAATCTGAAAGCCCTGAAGTGACCAGAGACCAAAGCTGAAACTGTCCACCCAAAATCTCTTTGTTCTTCCGAATAAAACACAGAGGTAAATTTGCATAACAGTTGTTGTTGGTGAGCTGCCAGAGAGCAGTCACATTGGCCCGAATGTGCTCGTTCAAAACGGCTAACAATGGCATGAGCAAAGAAAAACAGCGATATGCTGTGAAATGTGGACAGAGCATTGGTTTTGGACAGCGTTTAAGGCGAGGCGATTGTGTACCTTTAACATGCCGTAAAATGATGTCCTCGTCTTGAGTCGGCAGGCAACCTTCAGGTGAGAGAACAAGTCTGCAGTGTATTCATTAAACCTTAAAATATGAAATCACAGCCATTTAATGGCACTCTGCACCTTTAGCCTTCATGATTTGAATGTGTGCTGCATAAATAATTCATAATTCCTCAATAATGGCAATGCGCCAAAGTTGTAGTAACCCCTGATAATATAATGGACTGAGGGTTCTTTTAATACTGAGTTACCCCAGTCTTTACAGAACACCCTAGACTTACTATTTTCAGCACATGATGGCATTTAAGTCCCAATAATGAGTCTCCTCTGAACATGAATGAAAATCAGTCTTTGCATTCGTTCACTTAAATATCTCAAATATGTGGAAGATCACTATCTGTTAACCTTGCTATTTATCTCAATGGTTGGTGCTCAGCCGGCACAGGACTCTTCTGAAGCATGCAGTTTGAAATCTGCCGTCTTTGCTTATGGGTACTCAATTCTGCAGCTATTTATTTGGTCATTTACCATAAATTCCATTTGATTAATGAAATTATGACAACACTGATTGTCTGATGGCACCAAATAATTTTGGACAAGCAGTCAAGTTATATAGCAATATATATGTTGATTGCTTTTGAATGGCTGTCGATGGAGAAAGATGCTTTTTGCATCCAGATGATGGACCATGCTAGCAAGCCAAACTTGACCCCTTTTTAAAAACCCTGATGCTGTTGTCAAATTATCAATTTCCGGGTTGCTATTTAGTCTGCACAGCAAAGAGGAACAGAGATAGAATGATAATTGAATGACTCCGGAATTGTAGTTGCCAGTGATTGTAGATTTTCAAAATTCACCAAGACAGTGATGCCAACTTGGAAGAGACGATAGAAAGTGCATTATCAGCAGACAATCCTCTATTTTTTTTATTAATTGATGAGACAATGTAAGAGCAGCCACTAACTGTCCCATGTTGGCCTTTCATCTTCTTTCAGATAAGTCTGAGTGCACTAACAATGCTCATAGATCACAGGACCTCTCATGACCCCCCCCCCAAAAAAAGTGTCTAAAATATCCTGCTAATATCACATTCCAATTGGTTCTTTCTGTTAAACTTCAATTTTAAGGACAAAAATCATATTGCCCCAAGCTGCCTACACAAAGATAGCAAAAAAATTTGCAAGCATACTTTTAATAATCTTTTTCATTACAACTCTCATTTTCCATAACATTTGCATTTAAAGTCCATTTTAATTTGAGACACTGAACAACTAAAATATTATTTCACCACATAATTAAATGTGGCACATTGCAAACCAATTCAGTTGTGTTCCAATTGTACAATTATCTTTCACTTAAACTGTAAAAATAAATGCATTACATTTTTTGAATACTTTTTTTCATTTTGTAATGGGAACCTCAAAAGGTTTTTGTGTTTATGCTTCTCAAATTGTCAACATTATTAATAACTGGTTTCTTTCAACTGGCCAAAATCTCTCACGCTGGTCTAGATCCATCAGACAACTCTTAATGTTGAAAGTGAAAGTGAGGTGATATGTGGCCATTATGGTGACCCATACTCGGAATTAGTGCTCTACATTTATCCCATCCAAAGTGCACACATACAGTAGTGAACACACACACCGTGAACACACACCTGGAGCAGTGGGCAGCCATTTTGCACCTGTGCATTCAATCCCCCCACCTACAATCCCTGCCGGTACGAGACTCAATCTCACAACCTTTGGGTTACGAGTCCAACTCTCTAACCATAAGGCCACGACCTACCCCTTGATCCCTGGGCAGTTAGGGTAGATGCAGAAAGAAGTCAGTTAATGGAGCTGTATGATGATAAATTTTCCAGCATATGGTTTGATGAGCAGTTTTATGTACTCTGAATGGCTCTGGGAAGTCTTGTAATTTGTGATTTGTTTAAGGACTGGTGTGTTGTTTATGGGGATGAACTCACAGATCCAGTATAAATGTTCCTCCCTCCTTTTCTTTCTCTCATTTGTATGTCTTTGCTGGGTAAGGTACTATAAGTTCTTCAAAGTATATCAAGTACAGATCCTTCTTTAAGAAGTTTAAGACCTTATTGATTTTGGTGTAAAACTTTGGATCTTGTGGATTATAAGAGAGCTACAGTTTATCCTAGGACTGGGCGATATGGGCAGTGTAAATCTAAACGAATTTATTGTTAAATATCCTGCAAAAAAAGATACTTTGACTGCTTACTTAAGACTGCTCAAGAAAACCACCAACCTTGCTTTAGATCATATGGCAGAATCTGGTTTCTATGTTATTTTTCTGTGAATTTTTCAAGGTTACCTCAAGTTTTTATTTAAATTAGAAAAAAAACTCTGTTCATATCAGGATTTGCTTGTGATGACTGCAGCCCATTGAAACTAGATCCAGAGCTGGCACATTTATTTTCAGCCAGTTTTACAAGGAAGCTGATTTAATGTGGATTTAGCAGATTTACAGCTTTTAAGCCCCAAAAGTAGACTCATGAAAAAGTTCTGTTGGACAAATGTGTTAGGGGCCATTCACATATCGCGCCTAAAAACGCGTGGAAAACGCTCGGCGCACCGCTTTCCCCTTCTTTCCAAAGCGATCGGGCAGAAGCGCTCCTGAAGCGTCTGCCTTTACTAAGCAACCATGACGTGCTTTCTCCTTGAAGACGCGGAAATTTCAGCAAAGGATAAATGGATTTGCAGCTCTAAAAGTCGCTTGCAGTAGCTCTGCTACTAAATTTTTTTCAAAAATGGCAATCCATATACAACTATGATCAGCTGTTCCTTCATTTTGGCTGAGCTTTCAACGTTGTTACGGGAAAGGATGAAGCTGATTGGTTAGTTCTTGTCACATGACCTGCGGTGTGCTTGCTGCTCTCTGAAAAGTTTAAATGTTCTTATCTCGATGTGGTGCAGACTCGCCTTCCATAGAAAAACGGGCGCCTCGCGCTGCGAGAGCGTCGCTTCCATTATGAAATAACGAACATTGGAAATAACGAACTTGAGCGCGCAAAAGACGTGATATGTGAACGGCCCCTTAAAAGAGTAAGGTATATTTTGGATTAGCCAAATAAAGTATCAT
This sequence comes from Carassius auratus, assembly GCF_003368295.1. Taxonomy (NCBI): domain Eukaryota; kingdom Metazoa; phylum Chordata; class Actinopteri; order Cypriniformes; family Cyprinidae; genus Carassius; species Carassius auratus. The sequence goes on from NC_039271.1 coordinate 14,951,489, forward strand.
TTCTATTGTTATTTATTTATTTGTTATTGATTAGTATCAGCGTATTTCATTGGATTATTGTCTTTTTGCTATAATTTGCAAATCATAACGACATGCAAAATAAGATATGTGACCCTGGAGCATAAAACCAGTCTTAAGTCACCAGGGTATATTTTTAGCAATAGCCAAAAAAACATTTAATGGGTCAAAATTATTGTTTTTTTCTTTTATGACAAAAATCATAAATATCATGTTCCATGAAGATATTTAGTAAATTTCCTACTGCAAATATCTCAAAACTTAAATATTGATTAGTAATATGCATTGCTAAGAATTCATCTGGACAACTTCAAAGGCAATTTTTTTTTTAAATATATTTTTTTCACCCTCAGATTCCAGATTTTCAAATAGTTGTACCTCGGCCAAATGTTGTCCTAACAAACCATACATCAATGGAAAGCTTATTTATTCAGCTTTCAGATGATGTATAAATCTAAATTTAGAAAAATTGACACTTAAGACTGGTTTTGTGGTCCAGGGTCACATATTTATCCAACTTATTACATGGTTACTAAATAAATATCAAAACATATACATGGAAAATATTCTGTCTTTCAGATTACACATGATTTAGCATGTTAAATTTTGATAACATTTTTCAAATACAATATTTATATTTGCTGTTAATCTACCACACAAGGTACTTTTCTTTTAGCTAGCTTGCTAACGTCTTAAGAGTGATTTTAACATTTCTACAAATGTTTTAAAGTAATAATAAAGCAGAAGTTACAAGTGATGTTTTAACCTCACTATGACATACATCCGAGTGTAATAAATTATTGAAAATATGCATCTGTTGTTAATTGGTTTTGAGATGTGGGGGTTACACTTAAAAATGAATGCATTAATGATTAAACAAAAAAAGAAAGAAAGAAAGAAAGACAGAACATAAATGGATGAATTTTGCATTTACAATATAGATGTGAATTTTAATCTCATGCTGACTTTAAGTTCCTTATTCAAGCTATATTTACTGTAGCTATTAACAGTTTCTTGTTGTACGCATTTTTTTCTTTGTGTTGATTTAATTGAGGACTGAAGACCATTGTTTACTGCAGTTAGTAATTATAGTAACTGTTTTGAGTCACAGGATGGGGCCAATTAGTGAAAGTGAAATGACATTCAGCCAAGTATGGTGACCCATACTCAGAATTTGTGCTCTGCATTTAACCCATCCGAAGTGCACACACACAGAGCAGTGAACACACACACACTGTGAACACACACCCAGAGCAGTGGGCAGCCATTTATGCTGCGGCGCCCGGGGAGCAGTTGGGGGTTCGATCCCTTGCTCAAGGGCACCTAAGTCGTGGTATTGAAGGTGGAGAGAGAACTGTACATGCACTCCCCCCACCCACAATTCCTGCCGGCCCGGGACTCGAACTCACAACCTTTTTGATTGGGAGTCCGACTCTCTAACCATTAGGCCACGACTTCTCAGTAAAGAGTGGGAGATTTTGCCGAAACCCGGGAGCTATTCCAACCTGCATCATGAAAAAAAGAGACGGGATATGGAGTGAAATGTATTCACAGGTATGGTGCCACGGTCAACAGTGAAATATCCAGTTTAGCAGTCATTATAAATATCTGACCATTGAATGCCACAATTGACTAATCAGACTCGAGCATTCAAAGACATATGTTATTGTTCACATGCGCATCAAGGCTAACACATCTATCCCGACTGCTTCCTCATGCCTTCTGTTCACTCTCAGAGGACACATTCACTGGAAACAGGTGTTCAGAACTGGCCATTTGCATCTTAGCAAGGTGAGGTGGCGTCCCCACCTGCCCTGAACAATTGCACTGTGATACCCAAATAAGCATGCTGTGTAAATTAACAATGTTACCTGGACCCCTAAAAACATCTCCACTGATGGTGACTGATTCAGTGTACTGCAGTTGTTCACCGCTGTAATGGCCGATTACAGCAAGGGGACTGGTTTGTGTCTGAAGGAAGGCTGTGTTCTTCATCTTTTGATCAGCCTGGCAGACACACAGCACGCACCACCTTACATGTATCTATGCTGTAATGGGACTGTGGTTTTGAATTTGAAGATGCTTTAAAGAGTGCAGATTGTTACTTGATGCTTTACAGGTAAGTCAAGTGTCTGTGGCTCAGGAAAGTGCTTGAACAGTAGGTGTTCTCCGGGTCATGTTCAGATCTGGCCTTTTCTGCTCTCTATGGTGACATAAACAGGGAACGACAAACACTGCTTGGTGAAGGTGAGGGAGAAAGTGACCAGTGTACAGTGTACACGTCAATACAAACACAGGCCCATGTGCTCGTCCTCCGTTTGATTTCCCCTGGAAGATACAGTACTTTGCAGTTTTGAAGCAAAATCCAAAAAAACCTAGTTAGAAGAATGATGTAAAGTTATTAAAAAGCTGTTGCAAAAAACACCCAAGAAATCTATTTATTTATTCAAATATAGCACAAGTGTAAGACACACAGTGCTTTTATGCTAATGCTTTTACAGAAACCTATCTATCTATCTATCTATCTATCTATCTATCTAATGTTGTGTCATTCTGTCACTGTTGTTATTCTGTCAATCAACATCTACCTCTGTCTGTCATTCTGTCTATTGTTATGATCATCCATCCATCCATCCATTCTGTTTATTGCTCAGTCATTCTGTAACCTGTTTACTTCAATTGAAATTAAGGGATTGAATTTAAGAATGACACAACCCTGATATAGTATTCCACACAGTTGGCTCTCTGATTATATACTGTACTACACACTTTAGCATATGTACAGTAGTAGCTCATTTGGGCATTCAGTGCAAACAGATGACTTGCATTCTGTGCAGAGTATACATACTGCACTTACTCAAAGAGGGAGCTAGGATGGCTGATCCATCCTGTCAATCCTGTATAAATGTCCCACTAATCTAGTGTCATTTTACCACCCATAAGACCAGCACTTCTGACTCTAAACTCTCAAGTCTTCCTCTCTGTGAATCTGGTACTGGTTGTGTTGTGAGCAGGGAAAGGTCATAACATCCTCCTTTTAGACCACCCCCAAGAATACTTCTGTAATCTCTGTCCTTGTGCCAAACCTCCCACTGCCCTCCAGTCTGTCCCCACAACGCACACACGCACACGTCTCAGCCTCTCGTCTGTCCTTTCCCTTCTGTTTCATCTCAATTCTTCCCACATTTCTATCACATTCAGTTTGCCCTTTATTAATTTCACACTTTAAACTAATCCTAACAGCCTCTCAAATTACAATGGAGCGTGACTGGCCGCACTGGACCAAATCAAGTTGATTATTTATTCCCTGGGCGGTGCTTGAGAAATGACTCTTAAGTGTTTTAGTACCCCTTACGCTCTTCAAGTCGCCCATCACTGGCTCAGATTTCGGCGACACCCAGCAATGGTTGTTTGTAACCCGGCTAGTGGACTTAAGTCATCCTGATATATCAGTCTTGGGATGGTTTTGTATTATATTATTATAAAAACCAACCCCTGGCATTCTAGCTCTTCAAAAGTGAATAGAAGCCGGGAATTTCTCTGCAGTCATTCCAAACCGTCTTTTCAGGCTTCTACCCGTCATTAGACTTGTAAGTGTTATAAAGTTATTTATATTTAGGTGTGCCTGCACTCCTGCATTTCTCCGTCATGCTGGGGCTGTTTTTCTGGGTCAGAGAGAGACCAAGTGAAAGTGAGAGACGCAGGCAGGCAGATCTTACAGGATTCATCCTCACAGAGGGGAAACGGGTCTTATTCAGTTGGCACCTCTTCCTCCTCCTCTTCCTCTCTGGCTAAATATAAATGTGACTGGTTGTCAGCAGGGGCTGTTGGTGGAGATGTCGCTCGCCCTTGGGGAGTTACCAGTTCAAATAGCTCACTACAGAAACAGAAGGACATGAATAGTGCTGGTAATGAGAGAGGGATTTTTTTGGTTTATTTCGTCTTTCCCTCATTTACAGCTGCTGAGTTTATAAGACAGCATTACTGTGTTAGTAAATTTGTAGTACTGTATTTTCCGGACTATAAGTCACACTTTTTTCATAGTTTGGCTGGTCCTGCGACTTATAGTCAGGTGCGACTTATATATCAAAATTGATTTGTCATGAACCAAGAGAAATGAACCAAGAGAAAACATTACCATCTCCAGCCACGAGAGGGCGCTCTATGCTGCTCTGTGCTCCTGTAGTCTACACTGAAGACATAGAGCGCCCTCTCACGGCTGTAGACGGTAATGTTTTCCTTGGTTCTTGGTTCTAAATAAATGCGACTTATAGTCCGGTGTGACTTATATATGTTTTTTTCCTCGTCATGACGTATTTTTGGACTGATGCGACTTATGCTCAGGTGCGATTTATAGTCCGAAAAATACGGTAAATGGTTTCAAAGAATATGTAATTGTGTTATTATTTATTCAATATTATACTTTGTTTGATATTTTAAATATCATAATTTTCATTTGTTTTGAACCCTGGCCCATGGTTGTAAAACCGAGGCTAAAGGCGACTTTCTGTTAAACCCCAGAACAAAACAGCTGTGTCTACTTGAAAAGTAGAACTGACAACATGAGAGACCACTCCTCAACCCCTCATTTTCGCCAGCCTTCCAGCGCTGTATGAGGTCCAGTGCTGAGTCCTCATCAATCCCCAGATGAGCAGACAGAGTAGACACAGAATCCCGAATCCTCATCTGTGCTGCAGCCTGGGGTCTTCACTTTGTCACCCATATCAATCATTCCAGCTCCTCTGCCGATGCCTCATTGGTCATTGTTTCAACCTTGAGCATTTTTTTTTCCCACATTGTCTTCATCGCTGCTATCAATCTCACACTGCACTTCTCACTTTTTTGACATTTTCAGGAAAACAAAAGAGTCAATTCCTTTTTTTTTTTCTCCCTGCTCTGTACCCTCTAGTTGTCATTTCAGTACTCACTTTAAATAATAATAATTCTGTTTTTGAGTATTTGGCCACTGCTGCTCAAATTGTGCTCGAGTTGAGAGGAAGGTGGTGTACTAGCACTTTGTATTTATTGTTTTTAAGTACAAATTTGAGGAAATAACTTTCAAGAGCTCACTGAAGAGAGCTGCGGGTGGCAGAGTTTGGGTGGTGTAACTTTTCCTTATTTTGTTCTTGCCCTTTGTGTGCCTGGGTTACATCTTGTCCCAGTGAGAAAGACAGATCACCAGCGGGGATGTAAAGGTCAGGGGAAGATGAACCCAGCAGCGGTGACCCTCTGTCACTCCCTATTTTCCTGAGAAGTGCAGCAGCGGGCAGCATTAGCGGAAACCCTCAGGACAGCACTTCAGTGAGGTATTGATCTCAAGCCTTGATGAAAACAAAACTTTTCTTAAGCCTGAAAAATTACTAAAGGGACTTCAGCTGCAAAATTAGTTTTTTAGATTAAAAAAAACCCCAATGAATCAACCCAAACTATGACAACTTGCTGACCTTGATATTTGAAGGTCTTTTTCATCTTCCACTGGTGCAGTCTGTTTCTTCTGTAATCGACCGTTTATTTGTCTACAGCTGCGAAGCCTTGACCTGCATTAGATGGGAGCATCAGGCAGTGGCCAGTCGGATAGCACTGATGGTAATCAACTCAAAGCTTTCATCCACGAATTCTGCAAACCCTTCACCGTTTAGTCTTGATGAGGCAATCATGACTTCTTATAGGCCCTGCTATTGAGTGCCCGTCTCAAGGGGCAAAATGTCAGCCAGTTGTTGCCAGACCTTTATAAGGGGCATTTGCCGTTTAGACTGCTATTAGCTGAACGCGCCTCTAAAGAACACTTCCATTGGCCATTCAGGTTAAGACTTAACTAATTCAAATGATTACAAAATGAATGGGAGGGAGACTGGGCACTAGGTTTATCTGGTATTCAGATGTGAGCATTTACTTAACGCCTTGTTGAGCAGTTGAGCTTGAGGTACAGGAACTGAATACACTTTCCTGTTGTTTTGTTTTCTAAGCACTGCAGACTACAAATCCATTTGCCGTGCTGTCAGTCAAATGACTGAGATGAACACAAAAAAACATGTTCTGACAAAAATCTTAGTAGACTTGACAGGTTAAAATTATAGGTTTCATAGATAAAAAAAAAAATATATATATATATATATATATTTATATATATATATATATATATATATATATATATATATATATATATATATATATATATATATATATATATATATATTTGTATGGGCTTTCTGAAAAATTTTACCAAATATTTGGGACTATTAAGCCTTTGCAACAGATGTATAGATGTATTATTTAGACTGATGATTATTCTGTGTTTAGCCAAGATCCGCTTAACAAACACACTGAAGGGAACACCTGCTGTGACACCTTGTTTTATAACATCTCTTTCACTGGGTACACAAACACACACTTCAATACACACACACACACACATATTCCCATCACAGGAGTGAGCCGTACTGACATGGAAGGCACAAATTATTTTACACGACACAAAGAGAAAGCTTACATAACCAACATCCCTGTTGCGACTAGAGCACCGATCCATGCGACGAGAAATTGAGAGAGCCTTAATGCACAGTGGTCGAGCTACTGACTGCAATATTCACGTAATCTAAGTGTCATAATGAAATCAGTCTTCTAGAAATCCAAAGATGGTACTGCCTATGGAGTGTGAAATTCTCTAGCAGCAGGTAAACCAATCTAATCACACAAACATAGTTGATACCTTCCGATCAAAAGATTAAACAGAGCTTTACAGTATAAAACCAACGTCGGCTCACGGACTTTGATATAAATATCAAAATGCGTTTCATTTATGGCTGATTACATTTTCATTAGGCTGTAATGAGCAATCAGTTTGTGATTTTCCTGAAGAGGGCTCCATCGCACAACAGTAATTGCAGCATCCAAACTCCAGACGTGCAAATAGGATAGGACTGGTTCAGACTCACTTGGCTTTGCCTGAGCTCAGTAGAAACTCAGGATCCTTCGTTTACCAAGCGTTTATAATGAATGTAATGTGGCATTCGGAAATTACAGTGTTCGTTTTGCTTTAGACATAAAATCAAAATTAAAGCTGGGAAAGAAAGAATTGTCAGCCATCGGTTTCAGGCACAGGATACAGTCAATCAAACTCAGAGGAAATACATGGTTGTGTATTGCATATGTTAAGTAATAGAACAAATATGGGTAGAAATAGTTGTATTTTTACTGAAATGAAGAATCATCTAATTAATCTGTCAGTGCTTTGTCACTTTCATCAATTTACTAGTAAAATTAACTAGTGGAGGAGATGTAAGTTTGCTAAGTATGTATACATCATAGTAGTATCTGAACTGTCTGACAAATAATAATAATAATAAAAATCATGAGGTAGACAGTCAAATTCCCCCCCTTTGCTTAAGTTGAAATGAGGTCTGACCGGGAGCACTCCATTACCTGAGGTATCTTTGTAACATACTGCCAACCACCAGCTGGGAGGCAGCAAACACTTTCATTACTTCCATTAAACCACTATCTCATGAAAGCAGTGATGGCTCGGGGACCTGGGGACGAAGAGTGGAGATCTACTTCCTCTTCTCCTCAAACACCACTTGTTTTCGGGGTCTCAAAGGCAGGAAGCACACATCTTTTCTTCCTCTTGCTTGTTTGCTTTGTTCTCTGGAGAAATTCTGACTGAAACGGCCAAGGATGACGAAAACAAATGCTCTTGCTGAGGCAAAACAATAGAATGTGTTCTGGGTATTTATGTCATTAGTCAACTCACACAATAGCAACAGCCTGTCCAAATGAAATGGCCAAGCGGAAGGCGACACTGTGATGCTGAGTTAGCATGCTAATGCTAATACCGTCACAATGTTTGTGCCGGTGAGGACTTTAGTTTGAGCTGTGTAAGTGCTGGAGGGTAATGAGGAGATAATTATCTGCAGGCCCTATGGGACCCCTGCAGTACAGACCCTGCTGAGGACCGTCTGCATTATGAAAAGCATCTGTGTGTGAAAGTCAATCTGGTGTAATGAGTGTATACATGGCCTTTAACGCGTTCAGTGAAACTAAAGCGAAAAAAAAAAAAAAAACTGCACTTAAAAGAGTAGGCTATTACCTGACATTTACCCATGGTGGAAATGTATGCAATGACGATATTGCAAATACATTCATTGACCTCAAAAGTGGGAAACATAAACCTGTCATTATATGCATCGGTAATGTTTAGTTTCAGTAATGTAGACTCAAGCACAGATGCTCGTTCATGAAGGCCACTGAAGAGTATCATGTGAAGTTCAGTTGTTAACAGACACCGGGGCTAGTTGTCACATGTGGAATATGTCACAAGGTATGCTGCTGCAATTAAATAATTGAACTAAGAACTTTTATTAAAACAATTAATGGTTACAGTTAAGCAACATTCTGTTTGCCAAAACAATAATGTGATGTTTTTGAATATTAGATTCGTTTTTTAATTAATAAATGAACTAACAAACTAAAAAATAAGAGTTTAATTTGCTTAAAATGGCAGGTTCCAATTGGTGCAGGTACAGCTCTGTCTGTCTTTTATGAATCTGATAAAAGAGTCTATTCGGAGATATGAAGAATACAGTACTACTCTATAGGAAATCAAGATTGACATCAGATTGGCAAAAACTGTGTGTGCTATATCTTCTTTAAGATATATGCCTGGGCAAAAATGGATTTTCATACAGTATGTAAACCTACCATTAGAAACATTCACTATTGTTAAAATATATATATATATTTGTGACTAATCTTGGTCAGCTGGACTAATTTCATATTGTTTGATGACATAGTGTCTGCAAATAATAAGAAATTAGTCCAATTGTAATGGCAAAATTTCACATTCTGAACATAGGTGCCTTATTATTTTGGAGCGAAAGAAAATGATACGTTTTTGAAGCTATTATCTTTGCCCAAGGTTAGCAAGGCTTCAAACGGTCTCCCATCATCTTTGCACCACATGATATTGCAGATTTGATTACAGGCAAATAGGGGTTGGAGGGTAAATCATTATTTCTTTTCTCACCATTCAAAAGGGAGCTTTTTTTTGACAGCTACCCTAGTGGTCTCCAAAACCATAGCCGCTGCAGTACTTCTGAATAGATGCTTGATTAAAATGTCAAAAGTAATAACCAGGAGTGAGAGAAAACACTTGTATAAGTGGGTGATCATTAGACCACCTATAAAGGGCTTGATTGCCTTTATTATTGTAAGGAAATAGGAAATTAAGCTGTGCCCAGATGCATGCAGCGTTCAGTGTTACTGTAGATACCCTAATCAGCCAGAAACTCAGTATTTTACTGGAAATGATCACAGATTTCTCCATGTAATGAAATTGGCTTTGCATTTCTAAACCTTTGATTAGATACCGGGTTTTGTGAAAGGAAATTGAACAAAAAGCTGGTGGACTGAAGGTGGAAGGTCTTTCTGTGAGAAGCTGTTGCATATCTTCTGAAAAGAGCGTGGACTTTGTCAGTACCATAGCATTAATGGAGATAAGGTCAGATGATAAAACTGGGATACTCTGAATGATTAACATATTTAAATGTCATGATATTTACATGGTTTTCTATGCGACGTTGTTTTATCATGCATGCTGCATGTCCAAAATAAGCACTGTATTAACATTGTACTGTGTCCATATGCATGTCATCAGAATAATTCTCTTTCTTCATTTGTCACAACTGAACTGACCCATTTTCACATTATTGTTGACTTAGTCCTACATTTGTTTTGCTTCACAATTTAATTTAATTAAATTTTAATTAATATAACTATAATTAATAGTTAATTTTTTTAATCCATTATTTTTCACTTGTATAAACAAGTTGTTGAGATGACAAATGTACTGTAGTTACCTGAATGCAATATCATTGCACTATGAAGTATTGAACTTTATAATTATGCCTTTTTTTTTATTATTGAACTGCTTTTAGTTGCTCTGGAAAAACTTTGTTATCCTAGTATTTTCAAAGAAATTGAATAAAATCTCTACCTATTTTCAGCTGCATACAAACAACATCCCTAAAATGAAATTATAATGGAGTAATAATGCAGTAGGCTTTTGGTGAGAGTGTTTTCTGTGGTTCTTTCACCTTCAGATGTTGACTCTGCATGGAGTGTGTTGGGATAGATAGATGCAGATGTCCGTCTTGTCTTTTTGTGAGCTCTTGTTTGACTGATGTGTTCCTGTACTTGACCTCATTCTTCATCTTCTGTTTTGTATGATTGAACACTCTATCACCAAAAATGGTTTGTCCTTCAAACTATTTCATTGTCAGCAGAGGTGTTTTGTACTCACACCAACAATGGCCGTAATACAGAATGTCATTATTATGCAGTACATAACAGTTTAATTTTTTAGTTAAAACTGACTTTTGAGAGACCTTAATATTTCATTAGAGAGGTGACAATTCTTTATTTTACATATTTGTTTTGTAAAAAAATGAGCTAATGATGTACTTTGGCTGCCAAATCTATAGGCTATTACTTCCGCATGAACACTTGCTTATGTGATGTATTGTATGGGTTTACTATATGTCTTGGATACTTTTTAAATAGTTTTTAGGTTTGTTTCTGTATTGTTTATCATGCCAATTTTATCTACCTTAATTTTGCTTATGTGAGCACTCTGAGAATTGACTTTTAAAAGCACTATACAGAATAAAGTTATTATTATTATAACACTTGAGATATGCAGAAACTATGTAATAAAACAGGGAAGAAATTCAGAAGAAATATAGAAAAACAGATCAAGACATTTTCTGTTAAATTTACAGACATTTCCTTCAACCCTAAAACACTACACAATGCAATACATATTCAATATACAGTTAAAACACCTGTAAAAAAAAATCAATATGGAATACTCCTTCATCTTTCTTAGAGTGCTGTACAAAACCCAGAAAAAAATAACACAGCCAAGAGTTTGGACACGATTGAATTTGTTTCTCGTTATCTTATTAAACCTAAGGATAAGAGGGCTTATAATGAAATGATTCATAATAAAACAAACAAATAATCAAAATACAAAATAAAAAATTGCGTGCCAATTGAAATGTTCAAGAAGAATAGAAAATCTTGTCTAGATTGTCAAGATGAAGGAAAAGCAGCCAACATGTGACCAGCATACATGTGAACTCCTTTAATACTGTTTAAAAAGCATCCCACTATGCACTTCAGGATATCGAGAGAGTGTACATAGTGTCTTGCCTTGGAAAAAAGATTGAATATAAAACCTTTTGATTTGTTTTTGAACATTTTGAACATAACATTTTTGATCACTCCTTAATCCCCATACTTCCATTTATACCATTTCATAGTTTTGTCAGACAATGAATAAGGAAGTCCAGATGGAAAAAAAGATCACCGATAAACACATGTCCACCCAGTCCCTCCTGCTGCCTGCTGACTCTAATTTAATTCCCCAGACCTCTGGTGCCAGCTGCAGTCCCGAGTCTAGCCAGACCACTGTCACCCAAACCAGATTAACGGCTCTAATCTACAGGGCTTTCAGATGCTGCTGTCGCCATCCTCCTCACTAAACCCACGTATGCATTAAAAATCCAGCTAATCAGGCCAAAGATAGACTTATAAATGAATAAGATTCAGTGCCTAATCCAGTGATGGATGTTAAGATCTGGCTGGTGTAAATCAAATCACATCTGATGGGAAATATTGGGCAAGTGCATGGAGCAGGAAAGTATTTTGGATTATGGAGCTAGTTGGGGGTTTATAACTTATGTCTCAACAGGTAATTCTTGAAACGATTGTGACTGATTCATCGTACATGTTATTAAAATGCTCTAACTTGCTTTGTCCATGAAACAACTTTTACATCAACTAGAAACAGTGTGCAAAAAAACAGTCATCTAAATAATTATGAAATCAAAAAGCCATCTGAAATCACATCCAAACTTGTCCAAATCCAATCAGGTCCCACGCTAAATTTTTTAGCTGTTGAATGTCTTGTTTTGGAAATATGTGAAATTGTGGACATAAAATGGATTGCAGTTTCATGTTGTTCAATTTGTGACGATCAGGGAGCTTTCTTTTGGCCTGTTGTTGGACTCGTATTGCAAAGAGAGATGGTGTGTGGGACTGGGTTTAAGTCAGCAGGAGACATATACACACAAAACGAGTCAGTGAAACAGATGGACAAACATTTTGAAGAGCATAAATAAGGAATTCAACAAGTTATCTCAAATAGTGCAAGAATGAATTTTCAGGGGATCTCATTGAAGGGCTAGTTAATCTAGAAGTACGTTTTTGATCAATTAAATCTTATACATTCTCAAGTCAGATCTTCAGTTTGGTTGAACAGTTCACCAAACCAGTTTAATTAGTAAATGATTCACAATTTGGACTGATACAGTTCTCCTGTTCAACTCAAAGATCAGGTCATAACAGTTCACAGCATATTGGAGGATCATTGTGTCTGTTCCTCACATTATGCTGTTTATGCCATGATCAAATTAATCAAATGTTCTACTTTGTGTTAAAGGGATACTCCACCCTAAAATGAAAATTTTGTCATTAATCACTTTACCCCCATGTCGTTCCAAATCTGTAAAAGCTCAGTTCGTCTTCGGAACACAATTTAAGATATTTTGGATGAAAAAACCTGGAGGTTTGAGACTGTGACTGAAAAGTCGTCGTCAGAATACTCCATCTGCCATCAGACGTGCAATCTCGATTATATGAAGCGACGGGAACACTTTTTGTAAGTGAAGAAAAAAAAAATAACGACTTTATTCAATAATTCCTTTGTTAACGGTCTCCTCTGTGTCACTCCATATCACCGTGCTGCTCTTTTGTGTCCTCCGCACCACAAGGATGCACTGTTTTATTTGAAATCAAAGCTAAATACACGTAGAAACAGCACATCCTTGTTAATATAACATGTAATATAAATATTTACATGTGGTGTTATCATGAGAGAGCTGTTCATCTTAAATATTGGGGTTATCGCAATATATGTCACACACTAAATTAACACGATATCGATAATTGTTTCTTTGAATATCACAGTTATCTTCAATTGCGACACCCCTATTTGGCAGTCTACAGGACAGTCTCAAGTCTTAATGTGTTTTCCAAAGATGAACAAAGTTTTTACGGGTTTGGAACGAAATGGGGGTATGTGATTAATGGCAAAATTTTCATTTTTGGGTGGAGTAACCCTTTGAGATCAGGTCATAGTTCAGTATGAATCAACACGATTGTAACATAATCAAACAGCAACATAAATCTGCTTGTTTTGAAAGATACATTGCTTCACTTTTGGACCTTTTTCGCCTGGGAAATTGTGGCAGAGTTTTGCTAATGTGACATTTATATGGGTTTGAAACAACAGGGTGAGTGTGACAGCTGATAGCAATGCTAGAAATTTCATTTTTGAGTGAATTATCCTCTAAACCTACTAGCCTCTTGTGTGTTTCAGACTTGTTTTCTGCTCCTCCAAACACCGCCAGCAGACAATTTCACACCTATGTTGAAGATCAGGTCCGTTTTGAATACTTTATGCTTATTCACAACATTCTCAAAGTTTAATTTTGGTAAAGTAGGACTACAAAGCGTATTTCATTCCTCTAGATTACTTGTTTTTCACCTCTCCTCTGATATCTCTCTGTATTCATGAGCGCCCAGGGTAAACCGCATGCTAATAGCAGGGTTGGGTGCGTATTACTGAAATTTCATGCGCTTCAGCGGGGGACAGACTTTGCATTGCTTCTCCATTTCAAGTGCATTGTGGTTCTTTCACAATGGCTTCTGCTAAGCGTATCTCTCATCCCCTTTTTGTCTGTCGGGTCATCTCTAATATTTCTCACCCTCTTGCTTTAGAGAGAGGCAATATGGGCTAGATCAACTGTAAAAATGCATTTATTTCCATGCTGAAATGGCAGGAACTATGCAAACTAACAAACAGTAGCAGAAGTGCTTCATTTATTGCAATGGAAAATCTAGCAATCGCTCCTAGTTGATTTTTATTGTAATGTTTTTTTTGTTTGTTTGTTTATCATGAGATTCCTTGTGCTGTTCAGCTGGGCACTTGAACCAAGACAGCCACACACAACTCATGAGAAGAGAGTATGAATATGCTTATCCTCTCTTATCCGTTCCAATTTCTGTTGAGGAGCTGTAAACAATAACAGTGTGGATAATGCATAGCAACAACGGATGAGACAAACAGTATGATAAAACCAACAAAAGCCACATTAGATTACGTTTAGATATGGCATTAGATGCATTTAGGAAGATATATTCAGAAAAATTACTTGTGGAATAGCTCAGATATGTTCAGTTGAAATGATGATGCTAAAAATTGAAACTGCATCCTATTCCACACATACCACACCGAATTAGACCCTGGCTTTAATGAGGGTTGCCTAGCAATCGCTAAAGCATCTCTTACACAAAGTTAGCCTCTCAAGGCTTTTCAAAATGAGTTATGCCCAGTAAATTTTCCCATCTTCTCTCTTACCTTTTCATGAGCCATCTGTCACCATTCAGAAATAATAATTTATCGCCATCCAAATGGCAGCTATAACTCTGTAAAAATGAGCACAGTGCATTTTTAATCATCATTTGCATGTTAAATGTAATCATACATCGCAATCATCTCTAGGAATTTATCAAGTTTATCAGCATCTCATTTATTTGACATATCAAGTCAAATAAGTAACTTTGACAGTGTTTCTAAATTTGCATACTTTTTAAAAAACTTTTTTTAAACTACCTAATACATTTAAATAAAATGTATTTGTTGATTTTGTATGCAAAATATATAAGCTGTAATCCTCTATACATAAAGTAATGGTAATTTAGCAATTAATCTATTAAACGTCATTCAATTTTAACTACATGCATAGATGTAGACAATTTACAAAGTACACTTGCTTTTTCAGAAAAGTGTTTGCTTTCCATTATAGCAATGACATGAATGTTTCCGGTCCATGAAAACGTAAAATTTTTGCACTAATTAGAAAATAATTTGAAAACTGAATTTTTTTGTGTGTTATTTTAGTATCGAGATAATATTATATAATATTTTTCTTTTTTTATGGTTTCAATTTTATTTTTAGTTAACTGTCATAACCCTGCCGAGACCTCTTCACATCACATCTTTAATGAATAACATTTGAAAAACTTAAAATTTAGTTCATAATCAGCCCTCATTTCTTTAGGAAACATCATAAAACTACTTGATACTTCAATATAAACGTGTTTAGCTATAAAAATTTCATTGGGATCACTCAAATTCAGAAAAGTATAAAAACATATTCAAATTTAACCTATTCACCACAGTTACACCCAGAATAATGGAATTATACTAGTTAGAATGAGCAACCTAACATTTAGTACCTGACTTCAGTGGTTTTTCATGGGTGTAATTATACACATTCCTGCTTTATCCCTTCATTCTTCTTCCCTTGTAATAATGTCCATCTAAATGATGATTTCCACAGAGACACACAAGGACAGAATGAGCTCAATTGGTCTCAATTGAGTACAGTGCGAGAGGGAGCGTAATCATTGCCGTGCACCTGAAGAAGCCAAATAATGCATTTTGATTGTGTGATTGTAGCTGCGACTGATTCTGAGTGCTGTCATTCTGTCTAAATGGGCTCGCCGAGAGGACTACGCTCAGATTCATATTTATAAAGGGGCACAGAGCTCATCAGGGGGACAGCAGCTGTTTTTAATGGTATTCCAGGAGAAAGAGAGGCTGTGATGTAGATATCTGGGACCCACTGAAGAACAGCAGAAGAAGTGGCTCAAGCAAAGATCTTACAAGAGTTTGAAAGCAGATTACGCTACATAGATTAGCGAGCACCACTAGTTTGGGATTAGGAGCGCTGGTTTAACCAGATTAGGAGAATTATGGATGGATGTTGAAGTGTTATGCAACAGCTGATGTGGTGCATTTCAGAAAGCAGGTGAAAGTAGGTTATGAGGTAATAAATAATGTGCAAATGCAAATTAGTTTGCTTAGTAAACCGGGGCATCAGAAGGAAAAACTGTATTACGCACTGCACATTTAATCAAAGGATCTGCAGTGTGTGGGCTTTAACAGTCACTGTAAAACCACGTTCCTGAACATTCACCAGTTTTAGTGAGTTACTCCCCAAGGCTTTTACAATACGATCTACCCTAGCCAGGTAGCTAACATATGTCCACACAGATGTTTTCCCTCCTTTTATTATAATGATCTATATTTAATTTCAGACCTTGGGTGACAGCAGTCTAGGCTATAAAGTAATGCATGGTTTGTAATTGTTGGGGGACACAGTGACTGTGTGTTATCTTCTATGATTTCTACCTGCAGGAAGAACAGCTGTGCTTCTGCTGCTTCACTGCTAGTTTTCCACCCAGGCTTAGGATGAGCTGATCAATCAGATCAAACCCCATTTACCCTATTCCTATGATTTTACCAAGTAAGACATGTTCCTGGATCAACGTTACTGGCCAGAAATATAGACCTAAACCAATACCTACCACTTAACCCAACCATAACCTTAATTTATTCCTAAAGTCAGAGGCAAATGGTGTAGAAGCATCTAACCTTGATTGTAAGCCTAAAACTGACATTTCTTGAAAACTTCTCACACAATTCTGATTGGTCGATTGGTATGCTGTTCCAGGATCAACAAGGATGGTGATCCAGGAACATGTTGTACTTGGTAAAATCACATTCACCTAGTTTTTATTAGGACAGGGGGCCAAACGTTATTCTTTCCTTAATATATTTCTTCTTGGTTATGGGACATAAGTGTATAATTCCTGTCATTATTTTTGTGATTCAGTGTGGTGCAGAAATCACACATTCACCTTTAATCAATGTTGGTAGTCTTTCTCAGGACAGTTCCCCAGCATTCACCCATTATGTTAAATAAAATAAAGCTTTTGTTATCTTTAGTCTTTTAATATTTTTTTTTCTGCTGACAAAAACAACACTGTATTGCAGGGTTATTCAAACCTTGCCCTGGAGGACCAATGCGTTGCAGAGTTTAGCTCTAACCCTAGTCAAACACACCTGAGCATGCTAGTCAATGTTTTTGGGCTCATTAAAAAATCACAGGCAGGTGACTTTGATCAGGGTTGGAGGTAAACTCTGCACCACAATGGCCCTCCAGGGCAAGATTTGAATAACCCTGCTGTATTGGTTGTACAAATAATAACCAATATTTCATGGCCTAACATGTTCACCACCTTCTGATCAAGTCAAATCAAATCCCAATGGATAAAAGTATCTTGCATTATTTCAATCGGAATATTCTTTTGCATTTGAAGCTTTCACGTTTCAACATTAGAGAAGTTAAATGTGTGGTCCATTCCATTTTGTATAGTATGTCCAGACATTTCTCTAAATATCTCCTATTGTGTTCCGCAGAAGAAAGACAATCATACATGTTTGGAATGGCATGAGGCATGAGTGATAAATGGTGGCAGAAATATAATTTCTGGGTGAACTAACCTTAGCTAGTCTAGTTTAAAAACAATATAGAGATTTTAGATCAAAAAACACGGTAGTGTGTTGACCTACCAAAAATGCTTTCAAGTTGCTTTAAAACAGCATGTTTTCACTGATGCTGGAATCTGCAGGTAGGCATCTGAGCAAGGCAGTTTTTGCTGTGAAATGTCACGCAATTGATATGTATGACAAAGCGAGCGTTCCAGACGGTGTGCCTTGCCATCCGAGCAGACCGCTGGCTTGTTTTTTCTCCTTCATCTGTAGCTGCGTGATTATCACTGCATTTTGATAACGTGCGAGTGTGATACTGAGTGACAGCTCTGGCTCTTCATCCACAACCAGATCAAAACTGACAGCTAGCTTCTGTGGGACAGTCCCTTCCTCCTCCATGTATATAAGGACAAAGCCTGGGGAAAATGAAGGATGGGCACCGCTGCATTTAATTATGCCACTGGCTTCAGTAGACTATAAACTGGAATTGATGTGTTGGATTTAATCTTAGCATTCACTGTGTTGTTTAATAAACATGACTTTTCATGTTAGCGCATTTCAGATTTTTTTCCTGCCTGGCAAACAAAATTACATTAACTGTGGTGTTTATGACCAGTAATCTCAGAAGAAAAAAAACACAAGTGTCATGTTCACGTAAAAAGAAGACATTTTATGAGCACTTTTTTTCAAGCGGTACATTTGCATGTTTATTCAGAGGCTGTCTCACTGTGCGTTCACACCCCCGGCGTCTAGAGCGTCAAAAATCGCTCTTGCCGCTCTGCTCACGACGCTGCAGAAAGATTCGTGAGCGCTCAGACGCTCTGACGTAGATCGAATGCTTATTTTGAATTTAAAGCGGCCGCAAAGCAAACAGCTTGTTGATCTCGTGCAGACTAACCACAAGGAGGGTAAAGTTATAAGTTAACCTCATTAAATATTGTTGTGGACTAAATATTAAGATCCTTTACTTAAAATGAACAATCTCAGACACCTTGGTCCACGTATCACTTTTAATCTATTTTTTATGTCCCTGTACGTAAACAGGGACACATCATAGATTATTGCAAACGCGAAACAGCAATAATCAACCTGTCCTCCATTGTGATTGGGAACTAATGGTCGGAGCTGCGTTCTCTGGAATCCTCTCAAGCGGTGGACTTCTACGTTCCGATTGGTTGCTGCCCAACCGCGTCATAGATCATTACCATAAAGTTGCCCTGATTTCAACTCTCCTCGACGCTCTCAACGGCCAAGTCGCGCCGCGCCGCTCCTCGCCGCTGCTCGACGCCGGCTCACATTGAAAATGAATGACTTCCGGCCACTTTGACGCTCTCGACGCTGGCGGTGTGAACGCACAGTTACATGCTCCTCGGACTCATAGTACAATGTGTTACCTCGCAGCTCACACATCTTTCAATGTGAAATCTCTCTCACTTGATTCATACTGGCAGATTTTTACTGTTGTTCATTTTGTTCAGTCGATCAACGCAAATTTCCATTTGCGGAGAATTTAAGTTCTTGGCTATGGTTTTATTTGCAATTGGACCATATAAAACATTTTTGGTGTTAGATGTTTAAATCTAATCAAACTTGGCTTTGTCAGATACACCAGTATCCATTCTCGTCCCAAGTCCCAAGCTCAAGTAATGGTAATTGGATGTTAAGTTTCATGCTGGTTCTGTGAACAAACTGCATTCATTAGATGAAATTCACAAGATGGCACCTGAGATTTTCATATTAAAAGTCACATAGGCTGTTTTGTAGATTATCATCTTCATCTTCATCTTATTTTCTTGTTCCAACTGCTCCAGCAATCCATTGACCAGCCCATTACTCCTATTTACCACTTTTATTTAAAAAGATTGTGATCACATCTTATTCAGAAATGCATTTACCGTTTGTTCATTTACCTCCTGTTTGTGTTACATGCACAGCAAAGTAGCTTTTAATGGAAATGGGGCTGGCTAGAGAATAAGATTATTTTGGCCTTTATTATGTTTTTTAGGTAGTCTTTCCTAAACAAAAGGGGACAATATGTGACCCTGGACCACAAAACCAGTCTTAAGTCGCTTGGGTATATTTGTAGCAATAGCCAAAAATAAATAACATTGTATTGGTCAAAATTATCGATTTTTCTTTTAAGCCAAAAAATCATAAGGATATTATGTAAAGAACATGCTCCATGAATATATTTTGTAAATTTCCTACATTAAATATGTCAAAATGTAATTTTTGATTAGTCATATGCATTGCTAAGAATTCATTTGGACAACTTCATATGCGATTTTCTCAGTATTTTGACATGTTTTCACCCTCGGATGACAGATTTACAAATAGTTGTATCTCGGCAAAATATTGATTCTAACAAACAATACATAAATGGAAAGCTTTTTTATTGAGCATAATAAATCTCAATTTCATAAAATTGACACTTAAGACTAGTTTTGTGGTCCAGGGTCACCTATGTACCTGCATAATTAACTCATTCAGCTAATATATTTCAATAGATGATTCATTGGGCGTCATCTGTTCCACAGAGTAGAGCTTTCTTTGTATAATTTGTGTTAATATAGTCAATTTTATCCAAGAAGCTGAAAGCTTTAAGCATCAATGCCCCCTCAACTGCATGGCCCCTTGGTGTGATTTCTTTAACCAAATGAAGTCAGACCAGTCATGTCTCCCACTGTGGCTCCGTCTCCTCCCAACCTGTGCCACTTTGAAGTGTGGAGTAATTAGCCTCTGCCAGTGAAGTAGCATCGCTAACCGGGATGTGCAGACTCCATTTTCACTGATAATGATCTAGGAAATGTTCCAGCACATTTGTTATCAAATGCATTGAAACTCATGACCTGGGTTTTTGCAAAAAAGCATCCAAGAGACACCAGAAAGTCACAGCAGTGGATTCACTTTGAAAGCATTTATATTCGTACACTACCAAAAGTGTAGGGTCATTTAATATGTATATTTTTTATACACTTAATAATTAATTATTTTGTTTAGCAAGGACTCATTAAATGAATCAATATTGACGGTAAAGACATTTAAAATGTTGCAAAAATTTTCTTTGGCACCTACTATTCATCAAAGAATCATGAAAAAAAATGTATCACCGTTTTCACAAAAATATGAGGCAGCTCAACCGTTTTCAACACTGATAAAATCAATAAAGGTTCCTTTAAGCACCAAATCAGCATATTATGATGATTTTTGAGGTAGCATGTAACGCTGATGACTGGAGTAATGATATGACATCACAGGAATAAATTAGATTTTCAAATATATTAATATAGAAGACACAAGAACATTTAAACACTAGTGAGGCTTTTTTTATTAGCTCAAATATTTTTGCAGTATACATTTACATAAAACTTCACTTTGCTTACTTCTAGGGTTTACAGTGTCAAGCAACTGCAATCGAAATTAATGGTAATGTTAGCATATAGCTTTCTCCATGTACTGTAGGCCTACAGAGTCAGGGGTGTGGCTTACACTGTCTTAGCCAATCAAAATGTATATGATTGAACAGTAGGACATCAGGTTGGCTGACATGCCTTTGCATGTATAGGGGACGAGAAAATGTGGTTGAAGTCTAGCAGAAATCGCTTAAAATACCTTGACATCTAAATTGCTTGGCACTAAACACTCACCTCTATATTTCTTCTTTTTTTCACTCCCAGTGAATCATTCATGAAGGTCATACTCCGACTGATTTCTGAGAGGTGGGTTGCAACATGCCAGAAAAACAGTACATTTCCATTTCCCCTCTTTTTGGCTGTGTTATATAGTCTATGAGAATGCTAGACATTCCTGCAGGCCAGTGTCCTAAATTACATCATTCTGAAGGGTCAGTTGGTGACTGTTGATGTTTCTTGAGAGGTTTCAAGACAGTCACGATCTTTAAACAGACTTCAGCACTGTTAAAACAATGAACCTGAAATCCAGTGACCATTTGGTTAAATATGGCTTTTGAAGTCTAATAAAGAAAGGCCATGTTTACTCGCTCATGAAACCCTGGATCATTAATCAGGTTCCTTAATTAAGATTTTTTCATCCATCTTAAAAAGAGGCCTTAGAGCCCACAAAGCTGGACATCTCAGTTGAACAGTCCTTGGCTTGCTTGCTCATCTCAATGCTTAACCCTCTGGGGACTGAGCCATGAATAGACATCGACCACTGTATTCTGCTGATTGTCTGGATTATATCATCTCCTTCAGTGATTCCCCAGTCTAATGAAACATGAAAAAATGCCTCGCACATAGATTTGTGGATTAACTTCCTTATTTAACAGAGACTCAAAAGTACTTGTCAAAAAAATAGTCATATAGGTATTGTCAATTTTAAAGAGCTTCAGAAAAGCCAAGGATCCTTCAGTGACCTTTAATTAGGATCATGAAAGGTGGCACTTCATTTTGAGCATCATGTACTTTAGATAGCTCAAATGAATCTAACTGCAATAACCCACAGCACTGACAGTACTTAGATCATTTGTAGGATGATTTATGAAGTGTAAACAGCTCTGTCTTTATAAAGTATGTTTTGTTGACTCAAATGAGCCTGAACCCTGTGAATCCACCACTCTTACAGACAGCACCTGATTGTGTTGGCCCATCTAACCGTCCGACCAGCTCCCCTGATACTTATTTCAATATCATGTTGAAGCCAGACTCATTTTAGCCATTTTCCAGAGAGACGTGTGAGCATGTGAGCTGAAATTGCAGCTTGTTACATTTAGGCAATGTTGACTCTTCTAATTGCCGTCTGTCTGGCTCTCCTCTCTCTCTGCTGGACTGAACCAGAAAGTTCTCTCCAGCCGACGCTGCGCCTCTGAGTCATGTGCATTATCCGAGATGCAATTGCACCCGTGTTTAACATTAGCTCGCTTTGGAGGCCATTGCAATCAGTGGTTCTGCTGCATTGCTACAGTGATGTACCTCACACCCCTGCCCAGATTATGTTGTAGTTTTTGGCTTCGGCAGTCAGCTGGGAGGTGCCAGCCAGTAGAAGCACTATTATATTGCTATATCTGGTGTTCACTCCCTCTCTGTGTCTCCCTCCACGGCTCTTTGCGTGACAACTGAGCACTTTGGGGAATTTAATTAGGCTTTGTGCAAAAGCTGTGCAGTTGCTCGGTGTGCCCTGAAGAGTTGTTTCTTAATGAACAGTTTGCTTTGAATGTTCAAAACTGCATTATTTGCATCGCATCGGGAGTAATATTTGATTTGGGAGAAGTGCATGTTGCTGTTCCATTCTTTTTGCTCCTCCGGGATTATGTTACTGAACCGTAGTAGATTTATAGTCATTTTTCTATAAATAGTAGTATCGTAGTAGAATCGTAGTAGACATATAGTCATAACTCCCAACTACTACTTGCTTGCTACTTTCCTGATTTCAATTCATTATTATTTATTAACTTTATTATTATTATTTTATTATTATTTATTAGTTATTATTAACTTTGACACACCATAAATGTTAAAGAGGCAAGAACCTGAATTTCTCCCGTCTCCAGTTGTCATTTAAATGGGCTGATTTATCAATATAAAGAAATATCAATATAAAAGTCTTTCCTTTCACTTTTGATCAATTTAATGCATCTTTGTTGAAAAAAAAAGGATTAAACTTTTGAACATCAGACATTTGAATGGCATTTTTTACAAAAGAAGAATTTTGGTATTTTGTAATTTTGTCCTTGTAGGTTAAAACTTGGCGTGTGGCAGCTAATAAACCATTGCTGTTTTGCATAGTACATAATATCACTTCTTGCTTGGCTGCATAATTAATGCTTGCTACTGTACTATATTAATGGACTTATTCTAAGTTAACTTTCACGAACTGACACAATTAAATCCAAAATTGGTAAAGTTTTCTACTTGTGGATTTTCTTTTTTTTTTGTCTCATAATATCTTCTGTTCTGTCTTTCATGTTCCCACTAGACTATTTCTTCAATTTTTTTTAGATGGGGCCAATTACGTGGCCTCAGTAGCTGCCCTGTGCTGTCAGTGATGCAGGAAGCAGAGGTATATGGCCTATCAAAACTTGCAATTAGCTCTGTGGCCTTTTACTGAAGACCAAGTAAAAGACATGATAGGAAAAAGAAATCCCAAATCCAATAACTGCATTAACCTTCATCTTCAACCTTTGTACCAGTCAAAATGATGCCCTTTTAAGTTCGCTTATGTCATTTTATATCATGTAACCTTACTGAAGTTTCTAGTATTTTTTATGACAGTTAAAGAAAACTTTCAGTCACTTTTTAGTTTTTAATTCTTTTGGGCCTATATATATATATATATATATCAGGTCGCCCAGTGTCCGTTTCACAGAGAGCTTTCAGGGAATGTGGTGTACTTTTCTTCCAGCCTTTGAAAGAATACATCAAAGAAAATAGTTTTAGTGTCTGTATAGAAAGAAACTCATCTAAAATACACAACTCTCCTAATTATTCATGTGTCTCGTTATTCTCTCATAAATTTCCAAAAGCCACCCAGTCCCAAACCAGCCTGTCTGCATATAAATATGAACAGACATGGCTGCTGGGTTATTATGTGGCTTTAAGGCAAAGATGAGTGTTTATGGATTATGCATGGAGCACAGTCTAGTCTGTTTAGACAAAAGCAATCAGTAGCAACAGTCACGCAGCGCTTTGATCAGTCATAAAACCATTTTAATTGCACCAGTGTCTTTTTTTTTTTCTTGTCTGTTAAATTTTTGTTTTTTTATTTATTTTTAATTTGGACCTGTCTATACTATAGAAAATGCAAGTAACCTGTACATAATAAGTAATTGGTTTCCAAAAAAAAAAAAACAACAACAAAAAGATTTCTTGATTTTAATATCTTCCATCTTTATTTGACCCTCTAACTCTCGCACTATTTATTCTAATTCTATTATTTATAATAAAAACTTGCCCCTTTTAGACTTTCACTCTATTTATTTCCTAACTGCTTATTTTCTTTAAAAAAAGAGACTTCTCTAATCTTTTTGTATTCTATATTTGTTTTCTTTTTATTTATCATACAAATAACAAAAGCAAAACAGCCTCTAACGCTAGCTTGCTCTAGTCTATTTCTTTTATATCTGTTTTCTTTTTATTTATTATATGATAAAAAAAATGTTGCTACATGTACTGCGTTAAGCTAACTGAGAATTGGTATATCACTAACATATCAATGCTCTCTTTTTGATTTTGATTGCTTCCATTGTCCTCATTTGTAAGTCGCTTTTTATAAAAGTGTCGGTTGCACTTTATTTTACAGTACGTGTACTTACATGTACTTATAGTGTACTTACAGTGTATTTATCTAAGAAAGTTCTGGTAATACAAGGTAACTACATGTGGTAGGGTTAGGTTTAGGGGTAGGTTCAGGTTAGTACCTAGTTATTACATAGTTATTGTAATTACTATAATAAGTACATAGTATGTACATGAGGAAAAGGACTGTAAAATAAAGTGCTACCAAAGTGTCTGTTAAATGTCTAAATGTAACATTATCAGTTTTTATTGAATGAATGGAACATTGTAGCATGTCTCCCATTTAATAAATCGCAATAAGCTTTGTGCTTTGCTACTTTTGCTATGAAACTAAGTCTCAGATTTCAAAGTGTGTCCATTTTATTACAATATTCAAACAAGAAATACTGTTTTGGTGTTGTATATTGTGGAGCATCAGATTCTTGTAATGCCTCAGTTCAAGAGAAGCAGCAGCATGAAGCACACATGAACTAATTATCTCCTTTCACTGTGTCATGTAATCGTTCAATCAGTGTTTCAACCACGGAGACACGTCAAAATAACAGCTTCTAAACAATATGTAACGTTACAGTTACTTAAGAAAAAACATATTCATTAATTCAGCTATAGAAAAATTAACTTGCAGCATTTTGATAAATCACAGTGATGCATTGCGGGTACACACATATTATTTTGTTCCACTCAATTATGTCATAATAACAAGAGGTTATGTAATTTTGACAACATAATTTCTCATAATAACGAGATGTTATGTCATTAAAACAACATTTTTTTTCTCGTTAAAACAACATATTCTCGTTTGGGTTGGGCGATATGATGAGATAAATCAGATGGACGAAATTAAAAGTCTATCGATTCATGTTGTGCTCTATCGTTTATTTCGTGGTGCCGCAAAATAAGTTTTATTATTTGAATGACAGCAGTCTTACATGCATTACACGGGGATGCATGCAGACGCATGAATGACTGTCGCTAAATGAAACCACAGTGTCAACTCATGTAACTTTTTGACTATGCCATATATCTGCCATGATAAAAGAGGCTTCATTGTGTAATGGTCGTGAGATTGAAGAGTGTGCCTCTTATGCAGAAGCACCGTTTTGAAAAGCCTGAACTTTTAGAGCGTGATCTTGAATCATGCATTTAAACGATGTGGTGGGCTGACGGTAATGCTGAATAAAATTGGGGTCATTTTAAACCGCTTTTTAACAGGTGGTCTCTCATCTGTCCAGTGTGCTTTTATCCACTCTCTCTAATGAGCACTAGGTCGCCCTGGCGCTCTGATCCACCATAAATGAGAAACTTTCCCTCCAACAATAAGTGGAATATGTGACTTCAGTCTGAGCCTCCACAATATGGCCTTCATTTGGTTCTCTTGTTCTTCAATTGAAGCACTATGTTTCGGGAAAAAGCCAACCGGGGCTGTAATGCTAAATGGCGTGGTGTAGTCATTAGCCTTTACTTATTGTAGCTGCCTTCACCGTGCAGGATGAGCTTAAACAGCGTTGGCTTTTGGCCTTTTTGAGGCCAATTTGATGTTGAGTCTTGAGAGCAGATCATGCAGTGTATCAGCGAGGGGTGCTGAATATGAAATGTCAAAGAGAGAATGGTTCCCAAAAAGTCCTTGACACAAAAATGTGGTATCGTCACCGTTGTCTGTAGCAAATTAGACTCTTCAATGCAACAAGGTTGTTTCTTACAGGAGAAAATCTAAAGCCCAAATAATAACTCAATATCCACGGAAGGTGCTATTAAAATGTGCCATTGTGTTGTTGTTTTTTCAGTACAAATGCTTAATGCAAACACTTCTGTGATCATTCTTGCACATCTGAGTCACACATTTTAGACTTTTTTTTCTCCTAAAAGACCTATTTCTAGGTGTAGATACGTTTTTTTTTTTCTTTGATTAAGTTCAGTATTAGCCTCTGGTAATGTATTTAATTTGTACGTTAGAGACATTCAGAGACATTAGAGACATTGTTTAAAAGCTATTAAATGGTCTTAAATGAACAATTTTTTTTTAAGTGAAATACATACTTAAATTTCCTAGAGATATCATAAACTGTTAGACACATAAGTGAGAGTATTCAGAGTGATTTAATTCATTTTTTGTTATGTGATTGTACATTTATCTTTTATAAATGAAAAATTATAAGTGTTTTCTCCAATATCCTGGCAGCTGAAATTGTACACTCTGTTTGGCATTAACCATCAAATGGAAAGTATTTTATAACAATTTGTGCAAGAGATATTGAGGTTAAAGCTCTCTGTTTGAGACTGCATTGATAGACTTGACAAGAATGCAGCTCTGCTTTATTAATTGAATACTCCAGAAGGTAGCCAGTGGTGTATAATAAATCATACTAAATAGGGGCAAATTGTCTAGAATTAGTGTCTGTGTGTTTATCACTTGAGTCTCAGAATGCTATCTGGAGGTTAAATAATGAAGAGTGGCATCCACTGCAACTGGGGACAAATACAATGTAATCATATTAGAGGAAGAGGGAGAAAGGAAATGCTAGAGAGAATGAATGTTGAGTGTGTGCAGTCATGTCAATTATGCAATTATTATGTGATAAATGTCACATTTATATCAAGCAATTTTGTGCATAGCCGTGCTTTATAAAAACTGTACAAACAAGCAGAATATTTTCTACATGCAGATTATAGAAATTATATAAACACAGAAATGCTTGTATTCTTATGGATAAAATTGATTTCTAAATAAATAAAAATACTTATTTAATAATAAATATATACATTTATATTGTATAATAAATGTATATTTATACATGTATACATTTGTATATATACATATTATATAATGCATATTTTAAAATGAATAATGATATCTGCATATGTGACCGGTTTTGGTCCGTTTCAACAAAGTTTTTCTATTTACTTCTCCTTCATATTTAATTTACGGTGACTTCCTCAGCACAGGTCTTTATGTGGACATTGTAATTCAATTGTACAATGAACAGTCTGTTTTATTTAGAGCTGTGCTAATTAATGAACATCAGCTCTGCCTTCAGGCTACTTTAAAGCTGTTATTCAAAACACATTTCATTGAATATTCAGAGTAAAGTATGTGAACCTCAGTTCTCTTGGGAATTATATTCTGTGTTATGTCACTAAATAGGAAACATCTTATAAACTAATACTGATTCATGGAACATGACTGCCAACAACTATCCCGGTTTAACTGAATTCCTTCTATATATTTTGATAAATCTCTAGGTTCGTAGCTGTGCCTTGGCCGGCTTTGCAGCCTGATCATTTTCTGCTTTTTTACACATTTTAAAGCATAATCATTCTTTGGGCCCATAGCTGGACACCCTTAAGACTTTATGCCCTGCCCTGAGGCTGAGGTGATAATGTTTGGTGGAGATGGCCATCTGTGAGCTAGCACTGTACTAATGGGATCTTTTCTCCTCTCCTGCCAGTGACCACAAAAGAAGAATTTGGAGAAGAAAAGGAAGAGGCGGTTGTGGTTTCTCCAGGTACTGTGATTTTTGTTCTTGTGAATCTTATCAGCATTAGTATAGTGTTGTTCATGTCGCACTACAACCCTGTCGATTCACAGTGCAATGTATTGTAGATCTTTTAAGAAACTGCAAAGAGAAACCGCTTTTCTAAGAATAAAGCTATACCTTGAACTCACTCTATAATATTTCAACTGATATCATCAATCCATCAATCACAGAGCAGAAATTGTTCTCATAGCATGATTTCCCTCTCTTGTGAATTTAAGGCATATTGTTAGCTATGAGTCACCATACTAAGCAGCCTTTTATTTTTTTTTATTTTTTTTTATTGTAGTAGCTGTACTTCTTTTCTTTAAATGATTAGCAATATAGATTGACTTTACAGAGAACAGGATCATGTGAAATCATAATGTTTGTTTGTGTGTACATTACAGTAATCTCTTGTACAATTACAAATTAAAAGCAGTAAAATGATGTTCAGAGTAATATGCTGGCACTGCGGTTTCCAACATTCACTGCAACTTGATTGATTGAATGATTCAATTATTAACTGTTTGCTTATGATATGGTTACTGTTGTTGCTTTTGTTTTATGTACTTGTTTCAGACAGAAATAAGTACGAAGAAGAATAATGCTATAATATAATGAAATGTAAGGCTGGGCAATATATATATATATATATATATATATATATATATATATATATATATATATATATATATGTGTGATGGTTAAAAATTATTACAAACAATATACAGAAAATATTTCATTAACTGAAGTAATATTAATATACACAATTACTTAAATCTATTTAAAAACCTTCATAATACTGAACTTTGACAACCACTTTGCATTTTTTTATGGTTCATTAGGGAATGGCTTGTTCTTTTTCACTTCCAATAATTGTAAATTTAGAAAAAAAAATATCCCATTAGATCTATTTCCATTTACACCATATAAAGGCACTCGACATGTTAACCATTTAACAGATTTTTACCATATTATTTTTACAATCTCTTACTGTTAAAATTACAATACATTTTTTACAGTGTAGACTAGTATTAGGATTTGCTGTTGTCTTAAAATGGATATTGAGAATTATGACATTTAATGCTAAATTGTATTCTAACAACAACAACAAAATATTAATAAATTCAAATAATTGAATTTGAAATTTAAAAAAAAAAAAAAAAAAAAATTGAACAATATTTTTCTTTTCATATGAGTTGTTCCAGCTTAATGACAGAAAGTTGTGACATAAAATTACTTAAAATGCATGGATGTATTGTAAAAGTCTGACATATGATACATTTCTGTTAAATCCTTGCAATCTCTCGAATGCCATTATCGTGACTCCGGGCTGATTCCTCAAAGTTAAGTACCCAACTTCAGTTTACAATCTGAGGTGTCAGGGATGTCTGAAGCAACTAGTAATTAATGCTTCCACTGCTACTTTGCTGAGCTATGTGTGTTCCTCTCTCTCTCTTGTGATGAATGGAGCTCCTGGATCCTGTCCCAGCTGTCATCTGTGATTGATGCACTGTGCTTGTCTTCATCCAGGTTTCTCGCACTTGGTACATCCCTTCCCCCATCCGATTTTTAGCCTCATCCTATTAGACACAGTATTAATCACCACCAGCGCTGCTAATTGCTTTATAATCCCACCCCTGAGCCGTACAATGTGTTGAGAGAAGTCACCTCTGAATCCCATCACTTTCCCTGCCGTCTCCGTATCTCTGGCTCCACCGTGCTCGGTTTCGATAGCAGTGTATTACCCGCAATTCCCTTCCTCCCCTAATCCTCTCCCGATTTCCTCAACAGATAATCTAACCAAGTCACTCACCGTAAAATCTGCAATGCCGTAGCCATGCTGATGTAAGAGACAAAGGACTTGGTTGGATTTGTCAGGATGGCCATTCAGAGGATAGGAGGCAAGCGGAGGTCGACCTCAAGCACTAAGCCTAAGCCCTTTTGCTCATTCCTGAGAGTGAAATCTCAATCGGATTTCGGTTTAGTCCGTATCGCTGATTAGTCTAGGTCAGAATTTCTCAATACATTCCTACAGGCCCACCTACACCACACTTTTTAAGGGTCTGACTAATCGAAATTTAGTTATAATAGACTCAAGGGGGTCTCTGTTAAGTGACTAATGAACTGAATCAGGTGTGCTAATATTTGGGAGATATCTGAAATGCATCCGTTGGGGTTTGAGAAACCCTGGTCTAGGTCATTTAAGCGTTTTCACAGAACCTAAGGGGGTATTTGACATTCACGCTTCATTCCAGATGTGGCTTTGGGTAACTATACCGTCATGAGAGAAGACGCAGTGCATTGAGCATGGAAATGGAGGATTATGGGGAATAAACTCAAGCTTGAGCATTTGGCTCCACCAGGCAACCCTGCAGTCACGCGTTGATATTTTTATTTATTGCCTCCCTCAGTCATAGATGACAAGTTTTCTCTGTCGGAGAGTCAGTGAGCATAAATTCTCCAGAAAGCGAAGGCACCTTGTTGTGTGCTCCTTGTCGATGGGATAGATTGACAAGCCACTCAGGCTAATCAGAACTCCCATGTGGAGAGCAAAGCCCTGGGAAACTCATTTAAAGTTGTCGGACATATTTTTATGCAAAGCACATCAACGTCAATAGAGAACAATCAGGGGAAATACGAGAAAAATGAATCCATCTGTGAAAATAATCAACATGCTGGCCTTTTCAGCTTGTCTTTCATCTGTCTTTATCCAGGCATCTGATTATGGATGGAAAAAATTTAGAAATGTGAGGTCTGGTAATGGAGGGGAAGACCATTCTGGAGATATTTGGATAGTTGGAGCTTTTACAGTGCTGTTAGCACGCTACGTCTCACCATCGGTGCTATAACAAGGTGTACATCATCCCTCTCTAGAGTGCATTAGGGGCACTTTGTGCAGGCTTTTAGTACCCCATTCTGTAAGCAACTCTCTTCCCTCTCTTTACTTGCTCTCCCT
This sequence comes from Carassius auratus, assembly GCF_003368295.1. Lineage (NCBI taxonomy): Eukaryota > Metazoa > Chordata > Actinopteri > Cypriniformes > Cyprinidae > Carassius > Carassius auratus. The sequence continues at coordinate 14,982,695 of NC_039271.1, forward strand.
CTTTTTTGACACACTTTAAACAGCATATTACCATCGCTGGCCCGTCTCCCTCATTTTCTCGACAGATAAGGATGCTTTTTTCAGGCCTGTTCCTAACAGCACAGGCTATGCCCAATGTTCCTCTTTTAATCCATCACATTATACTATTTCATTTCTTCTCTAATTCGTTAATCAGCGAAGCGCCCAAGCTGATATGACCATAGTCATACCAGAAGCAATTTCACATCTCCGGTTCGTCTCTCGATTTCTGCCCGGCGAATGCTCAGATTGTTACTTTAATAACCTTGTCATGGATGTATCACAGCTTTTGGCACATGACTCACATTAATGCGTCGACCCATTAAGAGGAAATTAAGGGACAGACTTCAGCATAGGACTGTCTTATCAACAGCTGACAGATGGACATGTCAGAAAGACATGCCATGAGGGTATTTGAATGCAGCGGCGCATGCTGTAGGGTTAATCCTGTTGTGTGACCTCGAATTAGAAATTAGACATGAAATGCTGCAACAACTTACAGATAAATTGTGTATGATGTCTCAACTAGCAAAAATATTACAAACCTGAACTTTGAGGCTAAAACAACATTTTATGCAGGAATAAAAATAGTATACTACGAAGCATGGTTTACACCCAAGAAGTTTAAAGGGGACTTTGTTAGTTCTTCCACAAATGGAAGATTGCCTGATGGTTTTTCACATCACATGCCACATTCTACATCAAATATGACGTCATACTAAAGATGCTCAGACTATTTATAAGGGTGGGAGGATGTGCTAATATAGGGAAACCATTAGACATTTGCAGACATATCACAGTTCCACGCTAATCCATACATTGTAGAACAGCAAATGTATACAATATTAACACATAATAATACAGTATTTATATATAAATAATACAGTAATATATATTACGGATGGATATGTCGGATATATCGATACTGATGCGATACTGATACTGTATCAATACTCAAATTAAAAAAATATTGATACTAAGGTGTTTTATTTACCTGTGATTTTGTTTGTTTAACAAAAAATCATGCATACAATATGCATTAAATTGGACAAATAACCTATGTTAGCAAATAATTGTGTGGGAGGGATTTTCCTGCTCATCTGAACACGCGCAAATGTTGCAAGGCAGAATCATTCGATACAGCGAGCGTTCACTCACATCTGACAGTGCGTTTAAATAGAGCTGTATTTCCCAAAAGCAGCCTATAATAAGAAAGCATTGATGTTTTTGGGAACGACAGCCCAGAACAATGCAGATATGTTTGAGTTATTTCACAATAAGCATATTGAAATTGTAAGGATGGTAAGGACTATTGTTATGTGTGGCACACAGTTAACTGTAGAATATGCACAGAGATTAAGAGGTCTACTTCTGTGGCTTAATTATTCTCGTCCCATTTTCGTTTTATGCCTAATCTGATGTTATTGTACAATAGAGCAGTGATGATGTTAGTGTCAGGGATACATTTTACATCCATTTAAAATTAGAACAGAAACCTAACATGGCTGTTCAGGCAGATGCTAACCATATCACTTTCATGCCAGTTTCTCCATGGTAACAGAGCCATGTGATACAGTTACTCAGTCAGCTGTCAGTGAAGCGGAGCCAATGGAGGGGGCATTGAGAATGTCCAAAGGTCTCACGTTCGTGTTCAGTCATGACACTGACTTCAGGTCAGGTGATCTTCTGCCTTTACATGCTCTTTTGGCTCCACTTCTGTTGGGTTATAGATAAAGGCCAATGGCAGAGTGGACATTTTTACATCCAGCCTATGAGATGCTAGGCACATTCATCCATATGTCTACTCTGTATTATGATGTTTATCCTTAGAGAGACCGACTGAGGCTTTGGGGAAGCTTTGCATTAGATGGAACCAGTGTTGGGTATAAACGTTACATATAGTAAATCATTTCAACAGTTCTAAAATCAATATTGAATTTGAAATCTAAATTTAGCATCTAAAGATCAAATTGAATGCAGTGTCTTTAATCCTCTGTGTGCCAGGACATTCACTTTGTTTTTACTGATTCACAGAGAAACCATACATTCTCAGATACAGATAAGACTAAAATCAATCGAATCTCAAAAGAGCCTACTTTTATTTGTGCACGTAGACAAAACATTGTGCTTTTGCAAAATAAAAAAAACTAACACTTTCTGGCATCTAGGTCTCTGTGAGCAATCTACACATCACAAACTCAGCAAAATTTGACACAGTGTCATGAGAAATATTTCTATAGAAAACAAATATTGTCTGATTATGTAATCCGTATGAAACTAAAGTAAGGTCGTAGGTGGAAGGTGAACTCCAGGTTAAGACTAAAAGCAGCCAAATGTATTAAACATCATAAAACCATCTCTTTAGGCAACAGCCAGGGTGTCATGAAGGCTAATAAAATATGTTTAATGGAACTGAATTTGTATTGAACATGATTACAATAAATATGAATATATACGTAGTTAATAAAACATTAGAAATTTATAATTAGGCTATATAGCTTCCTTTCCATGGTTCTATTTGTTAACCAAAGGAGGTAAAACAAATATATAAAAATGTTTAAGTATTACAGTTGTTTTAAAACTAAAAGACTAAACTAATATATGTTTATATATGAAAGAATAAAGAGTTTAACTTCTATTAAGATTTATAGGGATTTTAAGATGTAGCCTAATTAGCGATTCTAATAATTAAGTTACTTGTTGAGTAACCAAGTTACTTTTCAGACAGAGTAATTAGTAAAATAATTTAAATACAATATTGATGACGTAATTAGTAATAGTAATTAATTACTATTTGAAAGTTACATACCCAACACTGGATGGCACGCACATAAGCACACCAAACACTCTCAGAAATTACCTGAATCAGAAGCTAAGATTTCCCATGATTCTCTGTCAGTGCTGTTTAAAGGAAGCAAGGGAAAGCTGTGGTCACGCAATTCAGCCAGAGTTCTGCAAAGAGAAAAACAAACACTGCAAATTACCCATGGGAAAGCAAGAGTCCACTACAATCTGCTAGACACCGAAGACAATGTACTCTGCTGAATGCCTGAAAATAAGTATTCTCAGGCCAAATATTGGTGAGTGGCAACTTTACTATCAGCATATGAAAGCTTCTCCATTTGAAAACAAGACAGGATGAAATTTATCCTGAGCCATGGACGCAATGGCATTTTGTGCACTTAAACAAAATGAAGACTAATAGAGCAGGCTATGTGCATGCCTTCAGCAATTATAGAATGCCTACCAGTACCGATTATTCAGACAGGGTGGATAAATTAAAAAAGCACAAATATTTTGATTCCAATTAGGTTTGGTGAGCTTGAGTCGGCAGTAATGGTAATTTGAGGAGCTTAAAGACCTTACCGACCTAACTCTGTTTTCAAGTTGTTTTCATCCCTTCCAATGCTGTGCGTTTTCTCCGTTGTGAGTTGGTCACAATGAATGGCAACCAGCCCCCAAAGGCTTTGAAGTCAGATTCTTGCATTGATCTCCAAAGCTGCCCATCATCTCAGTGGTGTGGTGGAGTGCTGTCCATCACAAAGATACCTAAATCTACTTATGTTCAATAGTTTTTTTCTGTTGATGAAATTGAAGCCATACAGAAAAGGCAACGCATACTAACACGAGTCATATTTATGCAAGCTGTCTCTGTCAATGATTGTATCCGCTGTGAGTCAACACAACTTGCATTTTGATTGCATATAGAAATATTTTGCTCTGAATATGTTTAGTATGCAGCTTGTCTGTTGATAAATTGTAAGTAAATATATTTGGGTAGCAGCTAGTGTAAGTGAACTGAAAAATTACAGAAGGCTTCTTAAAGAGTTAGTTCACCCAAACATGAAACTTCTGCCAGTAATTACTCACCCTCATGTCGTTTCAAATGCGTAAGACCTTTGTTCATCTTCAGAACAGAAATTAAGATAATTTTGACGGAATCTGAGAGCTGTCTGACCCTGCATAGACAGCAACGCAACTGAAATCTTCCCAAGTCCAGAAAGTAGCAAGGAGATCTGTAAAATGATCTGAAAAAAAAAAATTGCCAAAACATAAAATAAGTAAACTGCAGTTAGAGAATGTAAGATATGAAGTTGGTTTCTGAAATAAATACAAATTTCCAATTATTATACATAAGATTGCAAATTTAAAATATAAAGTCCCAATGACAAGAAATAAAGTATTTTATTTATTTAGCTGTAAATGGGTTTCAATAAATTGCACTCACATTCAAGACTTATATTGAAAACTATCTTTGTTCTGTTATTTAATTTGGTTTCTCTAAGTAATTTATGTTGTTTTATGGATTTTTATATATTTTATTGACAAACAGGACAAAGATAAAAAAAAAAAAAATAGCATCTAAAATAGCCGGTCATAACTAGGGTTGGGAATCGTTTGAAATTTTCAGGTTCCAGTTCTGGTTCCACCTAACAGTTCCAGTTCCGATTTCCGGTTCCAGTAGAATCATTAAACAATAGGGGTGTAACGGTACGCAAAAATCACGGTTCGGTATGTACTTCGGTTTTAAAGTCACGGTTCGGTTAATTTTCGGTACAGTAAGGGAAAGAAATGCAAACATTAAACTGCAGGTTGTTTATTACTATAAACTTTTTTTTAAATACTTTTTAATAAAATATATATAAAAGAATAAGAAATAAAATGCTGCTGCAAAGTTCTCCACTAAATAAAATACTCTCAGTCTCAAACCAATATCATATAATAAAATATAATGATAAATATAAATAACTATGATTACAGTGCAGCATTACCAATCCCAGGTTGTAGGTCTACTTCACCGAAACCGTGCCTTGCCTGCTGCTGTAGGTGACAGGGAGACCGCCGACAGACCAGGCTCTTGGCTTCATGACAAGATCTACAATATCTATACTTCATGTTGAACATAAATATAAAGCCTACTGATATAGGACACCGTCAACAGTATTGACGGCAAAATAGACTACGTATGACAGGTGCAATATTTAAAAACGATGATTATTCGTTTATTTTTTAAATTACATTTATATCTGGATTTATGTCAACCTATAGACTTCCAAAAATCAAAGTGTCATGAATTAAAATGTATTTGTGTACAAAATGACATATAAACATATTTTCCTATTCTATTTTGCCTGGAAACGCTTCCAACACGCTTGCGTGTCACGTGACAAAGAAGCATTGGTTCTATTTCTAGCATGCACGCGTGGCTCGAGCCACGCCTGAGATTCGCGTCTCATGCAGGCAGACTGCAAGCTCTAACCTGTTAACATGGGAGCCGAATTAAAAACGGACACGCCACGAGACGCTTGCGCCACGCATCCAGTGTGTCGCCGGCCTTAGAATCAGTTGCAGGGCATGATTTGCGCTGAACGTGGAGACTTCCGCCACTTAATATGTTCGTTTGGAAACACGAAAATTTACTTATGTTCCGCGCACAAAATATTGCATTCGGTCATTCGGTACACCCGTGCACACCCGTTGCTTATAGTGGTAAGGAAAAATGCACAATACTCAACTACTCGATGCTCAGTACTGTTTATTACCTACTGTCAACTTAAGTGGTTGTCAACTTAACTTAAAAGGTTGGCAATGTCAAAATTCAACATATTTCAGTATACAAATTTTCAGGTTCCGATTCCGATTCCATTTAAATGAACTATTATTATGTATTTTAATATTTCACCTTCAATGAATGTAGTGTTGCTGGAAGGTCGTGAGTGATTGTTGAGTAATGCTAGTCCATCAGTCAGCGTGTGCTTCAAAGTTGATGTTTTATCAAAAACATTTTGCTTTTCAAGCTGGAATGAGCTGGTTGGCCAAATAGTCCCTTGAGGACTGAGACACTTGTTAATTTCCCTAAATTAATCAAATATAATCCGTAATAACCATGTGCACACTCCCATAAAGCCCCTATTTTACAAATAATAATAATGCAGTCAGGAGATGGTGTGATGCAGGGTACAGTCATGGGAAACATGTTTTCGGCAGTTAAAGACACGATGTGGCTCGGCGAGTCTGTGGATTGCGCGTCATTAGAAACAATGTGCTGAGTAATTAACGAGGCTGGGCGGCATTTTTGTTATTCGGTTTGTGACGTCCTTTAAGGGAAACGCTGAATCATCAGAACACCGGTGCAAGGCTGCTGACAGCACTTGGTCACATGTCGCACCAGAACCGTTTTAAGAACCGAAAATTAGAAATTGCTCATGGTTCCAGTTCTTTTAAAAATAAAAACTGAATAAGAATAAGAACCAGTTCTCTGTTTCCAACCCTAATCATAACCCAGATGGGTATGCCTATGTTTTGGTCCACTCTCTTATGTAACACACATGATCTCTCACTCACCTTTACAGTTTCAAAGAGACTTGCCACTATTCTTTACTTCTGTCACACCTGCAAAGTCATAGCTTTCATCTGCTTCAAGGCAAGAGTAGAATAAAATGAGAAAAAGTAGGGCGGAGTAGGGAAGAGAACTGACCCACGCAGTGAGCTGACCTATGCCCATTGCAGCCTAATCATTTTATCCATGGTAGCACAGTAGAAATGTTTCGGGATGTTGCATTAGAGGGATCAAAGCGAGAGCGTCTTAATCTGTTCTTGAACTGTATGAAATATCTAGGGCAGGTTTTTTTCTTCTTCAAATTGCGCTTAGATCATCCGCCGGTGAGTCATACACATCATCGCAGGCTCTAGACGCTTCCAAAGCAAGTTAATGCAAAGTAACATTTGGTTAGTGTAAAATATTCTAAATCACATAAGAGAGATGCAAAAGTAACTGGATTTGTGCAGATAGAAGGGTTGCTGTATGCATTGCTTACAGTTTTTGTATGAGTATGTGTGAAAAAGTAGCATACGGTATGCGCATTTTAGTTAGTAACTGTCATCTTAATCCTTTTCCCGCCATTTAACATGAAGTGTACGTGGTGTGCTCAGGGATTAGGTCTAGCCTTTAATTCTGTATGTCTCCTGCAAGCGCACAAGCTTTAGACTTCCTTTTTAATACCATATGAGGATCAAACCAATTAAACCATGCAGCTAGAAACCTTCTAAAAAAATCTAACTTTACCTGTTAAAAAACGTGTTTTCCTTCCTTTAACGCCCATATGGCATTTAGAAATCAACATTCCTATTGTGATATTATACAATGCAAGCAAGCCCACAAACCCTCCTATCACAAGTCACAACAGCCAAATGTCACAGTACATGTCAACAAATGGAGGGTAAAATTTAGAAGCAATCCATCTCACTACTTACTATGTTCCTTTCCATCTTCGGCTCAACTGGACCAATGCGGCATTCCATTTAGCGCAGAATATTGATTTGAAAACGTCCTTTTTGTAAAAGTGCAACAGAATGCCAACAAAGATTAACAGTCAAGTTCTGGAATTGTATATAGGGAAATTGTTTTTGAATGATAATTTCTAAACAGTTGTAATGTTGTGATTCATGATCATAGCTGATCGGTTTGGTTCATGGTTTATTACATAGACTTTTTTTAATATCCCGCTGTGGGTATATGATGTCATGCTGGCATGCAGGGAGATATGGTTTTATGTCACATTTAAGGACATAAAAAGCATAAAATAGTCAGATTTTCTGTATTATATTTGTATTAGTGCTGTCAATCAATAAAAAAAACAAGTTAATCAGACATTTTTTCTGAAATTGATCATGATTAATAATCGTGATTAATCCCACCTAACATTAAGCTTTTAAAATATACTTTTTATTGCAGTAATTTCACATTCAATCTTAAAATTAATGTACAAACAACACAAAGTATATTTTTTATTTTTGTTTAATGGAATCTTGTTTATAACTGAAGGCCAGTATCAATGATACAAATACTGAATTCTCTATAAAATTGCCCCCCCCCCACTCCAATATAGTCATCCAACATTATAGTATAATTGAGAGCTATCAATTTTAACATTCATTAGACTTGAAAAAATTACTTTTAATTTAAGTGAACTTAAAGCAATCTTCACATAAACCTATTATAACAAATGTCATATTCACTTCTGCCCTTCAACTGAAACATTAAATTCTAAATTCAAAATAGGTGAATCCTTAAAGCTATAAAAGGTGTTTTTTTTTTTTTTTGATGAACAGCCCTCACAGCAGCTGGTTATTTTGGCAGTTTTTTAAGAACTGCCGCTGCTGAACTGCTGATATAGCATAAAACTGATGCAGTAAAGTCTTTTGTGGCTTTTTCATCATAAGGATTGCATCTCAAATACAGAGACTTGTCAGACTCAAGATACTGTGCACTGATGGCTCTGCTAATTACACACAAATTGTGTGTTCAGCAAACTTAATCAGGCAGAGAAATATTGAAACAGTGCATAGGGTGAACTCAATCACACAATGCCTTTTAAACTCACTCTTTGCAATTCCAGAAAAAGAAAAAAGAAAAAAAAAAATCATAGACTTTCCGTTGATGTTGAAGGAATGCTGCTCTTAACCCCTGACAGCTTCTCAACATGGTTCGTGTGCTTCATGTAGGCTATATGTACACATCCATCCAATACTGATTTACAGTTTAGCATAATAATGACTCTGACTGTAACTCAGAAATCACTCTTGACCCTATTTAGTTCCTTAATGTACTTGGTCCTGTTGTTTAAGATTCATCAGTGCACGCTATTCTAAATAGAAGAGAAAGAAAAATATTAATGTTCTGCATCTGAAATGACTTTTTGCTTTTTGGCTGAGACCATTTAGGCCTTGTGGCCTATTGCTATCAAAGTATGTGGCCTATTGCTATCAAGTAGTGATTTTTTAGGCTGCTGTAATAGGTGGCAATAGTTTAACTCTGCTTATTGATTATTTATTGGATGTAAAATGTTTGTGTGCTTTATTGACACTCTGTAAACGTGAAATGTTTTTGAAATGTGTTTTCCAAAGGGGGACTCTGCTACATGTGGTACAATAGCAGCAAATACGATCTCCATTGAAAGGGAGGAGGGATTCTTCTCAGGTTGGACTAAAGAAGCCTGAGCCAAAATGCCCAGATGCTTATTAAATGCCGCTTTGGCTCACAGTCGGCTGTAAATTGAACATGTGAGCGTAATTCTGAAAGTCTGTTTGTTGTGTTCAAACACAGACAGTCCTTCTGCTACCCTTCTTTATCTGTACACATTCCTGAGATCAGCCCTTCATAGCCGCCCACCTTTCCCGGTCAGTTAAGGCTATCTCTTTGTAGAAGAGTTAGGGATTCAGGCTAATAAAAGTTTCATAACAGTAGTTTTACTAGCACATAGACCATGTTCTATATTCTGTTAATGCATCAGCAAGAGAAGTGAAATACATCTACTATATTTTCTATTTCCCGCCTGGGGACAATAAATTTAAAGAAATAAGGGTTCAGTACAAGTTGAATTTAATCGGTTGTAAATTACAAAGGACATACTGTAAATGGGACCATTTTTTGTCCTTTATTGATTGGTCCCATTCACTTACTGTTAGTGCCTTATCACAACCTTTTTTTTTTATAAGAAGTGTCAAGTAAAAAATTAAATGCTGTCAATTGAGGTTAACTTTCATTGAACCTTTAGAGGGGGTCATTCCAAGGGCAGCAATACAAAAAGCTAACTTACAAAGAAATATAATAATACCTACAAAGAAGCAGCAGTCAGGTCACAGTCCGTAACATTTGTACAGTTCTGGATGTGTCTCAAATGATTTCTCATTTCAATGGCTGTCAAGGTTATCATTGTTAAAATTGCAGGCCCCATGTGTGTTGTCTTGTCTTTTGTTCGTTGTGTTTCCGCTCCCTGAACTCTATATGCTTTGTTTCCTAAATGACCTCAAAATAACCTCACCATGTCCCTCGGGATTGTACAGCTTAAGAGCTAGGCTTCCTTGATAAGGCCATTCAGGAGTCTGTGGGACCGAAGCTACACCAGTTATGTCTCCGGTGATTGTTTGCTCCATTTTATCACGGTTTTCCTTTAAATCATTACCAAGTTTTAGCCGGCATAAAATAAAAAATAAATAAATGAATAAAAAAACATACACATGAAGACTACATTTCATCATTTTGGCAACAAAAATGACTTCTTGAAGAGCTAATGCACCTGCTGAGAAGAGAAGAAGAAAAGGAAGAAAAAACTAATATAAGAGTTTCTCCAAAATCCACAGACAGCTATGTAAGTACCAACAACCTGTCAAAGCTAGAAAATCCTTTAAGAAGCAGCATAAGTCTGTGCGGGAGATGAGAAGCTAGGTCTCAAACACCTCCAAATCGGACAGGAAACTACACAAGAAAGCTACAGATCAGTACAGACGTTCCACAAATGCTTCAGGCATCTCAAACCTAAGCTGTTGTGGCCTAGAAGGAAGGAAAGAGACATTGATAAGTAATGATGATCCAAGAATATTACATGGGCATATGGAAATCAAGATCTTTTAATGTCTTTCTTGATTAGCAGACTTGTCCCTCCCTATGGCTTCATAAACCTGTGAGGAACTAATTTGGCCTTTTACATACATTGATTAGCTCAGTGTATTGGAGCGTAGTTGTAGGTGACAGCTACATTGTACACCCCCTTCGTATTTAGAGCTAAACGTCATCATTAGCACGGAGTTATAAGAGCCAGCCTAAATGAGGTTGCTAAGGAACAAAAAAGCTACTTCAGAACTTGCCGTTATTTCTGATTTCTACGTCACCGATTTTCACACCCCTGAAGAACGACGGCCAAGAATGTGGAGAGGAGACAAGGAGGAGATAATGTGTGATGTTTCCATGGAGTCTTGAATGGAATCACAGTATACTACCATTACTAATATGAGATGGACGCCACATAAACAAACGCTGCGATAGAAACACTGTTTAAAACACTCAGAACTGTGTTTTAAATGTGAGGACAGGAAGCTTTAAATGCTGACACTGTATGATGCCCTACACTGTCTAATTATCTGCTATATCTTGCACCCTCTGTTGCTTTCCTTCTCTTTCACATCCCCCTCTCTATATCTCCAGCTTTCTCTGTGTCTTATCTTCTTTGCTCTGTTCTTCTTCCTCTCCCAAAGCGAGTAGCATATTGGAAATGTCATCCCCTTTCTACGCTGACCTTTTACCTTGGGCCACAATACAGTGTCCAGGTCAAGCCATCTCCCCAGAGAGGCTGAAGAAAGCATTCTAGCATGATTTTGTTCTTCGTGAGAGCCAACTAAAAAGAGAGAGAGAGGGCAAGAGAGAATGTTCTAGAGAATGACATTGTGTTGATGACAGCCAGAATACAGCTACTGTTGATGGGGTAAATTGTACACTTGGCAGATATTTTTATTGTGACTTTCAGTGCATTCGTATGGTGCATGTGAACCTATGTTATTTCTGTTGCAAGCATAATTATTAATTTGGCTTATATGAATCAGTTGATAGCACAATAATAGACAAAATCTAAATAAAATAAACTGTAGTTGACCAGTTATGTTTTGGTCAGACAGTTTCCTTCATGGATGGCTTGATTTTTAGCCTAAAAAAGCATCCAAGACTATATTCGTATGGTCAGGAGTTAGGCTGCGACACTAGGTAGCTACAAAATTTGAAATATTTTCACCTTGGATGCAGTAACATTACAGCTAATGTGCTAATAATGCACATATCTAGTTGCTTCTGGTTTTGTATATAATCTACAGGTGATGTGTGATTGGGCCTGCTGAGCTGAATGTTCCTTGCCAAAGGGCAGGCTATCAGCAGGAAATAAACAAGCCAGGGTAAATGTTTTCAAAGCCCACCTTTGGATATATATGGCCATACCGTTCAGTTGGGGACAAGAGACTTGGCCACTTCCCCCTTGTAACTGGGTTTTACTACACTCTGTGCTCCACACAGTGTTTTATGTTCACCTTAGCTGCATCACTGTGTGTGATGGCCCCTGTGTCTTTTCTACTCAAAGCCCACTGTGCAATCAACACAAACTGCTATCCCCAAGCCCCGTTTGCTACGACAATATGGAGACCCAACTGTAAAGGCCCGCATTTAGAGATGAAAAGAGGACAGGCATCTGCAGGGCATCCACTTTCTATAATGACCACCAGCTTAAGGGTGCACATGAAAGTCGCTCGCCCAGGTCCCTGAGTGAAGCTTTTACTGACCTAGGCTTGCTTTGATCCCTCCCTTGGAGGTCCAGGAGGAAAATCACATTAAAATGTTGAGTGTGGAAGTCTGATTGGCTTTGTGTAAAAATCTGTAATGCCAAGCCTCCATGTTGTGGTGCTGTCACACATTGTGTAGGCTTAATGAAGCCCAATGCTGCTGGTGCTAAGAGAGTGCCAGCACACAATGCCCATATGGTGGAGTGCACAATATTTCAATGGAGTCAACTTGACCTTTTTACAAGTGGATTTCATCTAATTTTTGACAAGGCATTCATTGTGATTAAAAAAGAGAAAATGTCACTTATGAAAGTCAGTATGTGCCACTTCAGTTTTATATGACTGGAAATGAAGAAGTGAGTTATTTAAAAACTAAATGAGCATATTCACCACAGGCACCTGTGATCCGGCAGGTCAGAGATGTGGTCTAGTGGTTACTACATAAACATGCACATTGATCTATGGTGCTCAAACAGATTGTTTGGTTTTGAGGATAATTGTGCAGTGTGCATTTCTTACAAAAGGACGGCACCTAACATGTTGTTTGTTTTAATATGACTTCAGTATTATGGGGATAGTTCACAAAAAAAAAAAAAAAATCATATATTGTCAACATATACTCAATAAATACTAGTTGTTCCGATTCCGATACTAGTATCGGAAATTTCACTGATACCACAACAAATTCTGGCATCAACGAGTACATGAACCCATATACCGATCCGATACCATTTTCAAGACCTAGTTAAGAAGAAGGAATGAAAACGCGTTAACAGCACTGATCTATATATGACTGGATCGCTCATCGCGTTCTAAACTGCCAACAGACAGTGAAGCCGCTTCTATATTAAAGATCAGTGGTTAGCAGTATGTCCGCTGTTTAGCAGTATTTCAGACGGGACCAACCAGATAGTAAAACGGCGACTAGGGATACCACAAGTACTGGCAATTCACTACCAAATCGGTGCTAAAAATTTTAAAATGTGATGATACCAGCGTCTCTTTAGTACCGGTAGTAAGTTACCGACTCCCGAGTATATTCGTTACCCGCAGCTGCGTTCAGTCGCTTCCGTGTTAGTCTAAGCGCAGGGCTCCAGACTGTAACCGAATATATATACTAGTGTCTATGAATATATTAAACTGAAAAATACTGTTTAAATATTACTCCTGCAAATTCTACATCTCTGTGGGTGACGGGCGCAGATGCGGGGGAGCTCGCTGTTTTGTAGTCTCTGCCGTGTGTTACTATGTGAGGACACAAACGCATAAACCGTCAGTTCATCAGAATTTACCGTTTCATTTAAGAAAACTGTCATATCATAAACACAGACACTCAAAGATCTTCATGGCAACCCATGAGTAAATTGACAATATATTAAGCTACTGTTGTTAGCTATGTCTCTATGTAGTAATAATAATACGTATCTATTAATAATAATAATTATGCCTAGACAGTTGCTTGTTTTTACTTGTTTTTTTGTAAAGAGATTATCTGATTAATCTATTTTTTATATTCTTAGACTTATTTGTTGCAGTTTTTTATACAGTTATATTGTAAAACTAAAATTCCTTTTTTAGTTTGTGGTGTTAGATTTTTATATAGATATATATAAATTGTCAATTAGAATGATGTGATAGTGAGAAATTAATGACAATTTGAATTTTTGGGATGAACTATTCCTTTAATAATGTAGAAAGTCAGCGTATACCTTCTGAAGTTACCAATTGGTGGTAATTGCTATAGGTTTAACCGTATCAGTCAGATTTACTAGTGTAGTCTCGGCTATTGTTTTGATCATTCTGGTCAAGGGCACTAATGAACAGGTGATAAAGATCAAAGTGGAGTGTCCAGCTCTTGTCTTCCTTGTATAGTGTTTGATCGTGCCGGTGCTGGTGCTCCTTGTTCTTCATCACAAGGTTACAAGAGGAGGAACAGATGCATGTATGGATAACACACTAAATCAATGCATTATTCTCTTCCTCCTGTGAGCCATATTCAAGACGACCTCTCCAATGCTGTTCCCCTCCAATCAGGCAGCAGGGTGGGAAAATGGCACTGCTAGCTGCCAGCTAAGAGATGCCGCTCATGCTATGCATAGGCAGCATGGGTCCATCCTAAAAACCATATTAAATACATATTTATACATATTTCTATGCATTTTCTTGTTAATTTAATAAAGATTTTAGATGATTCCCTATAATCTAGTATGGTTTCACAGACAACGCTTAAGCCTATAGTCCCAGATTAAAATGCATGATAGGGATGTTCATTTTAACCGGTTAACTGTTAACCGAGCGTTAAGAATTTTGACCAATTAATACAATCAGTTAAATGGTTTAAAAAGTTATTTATTTATTTATTTATTTATTTATTTATTTTCAGTTATTTATCAAAATATTTAAAAAAGGTTTGCTTCATGGTTAACGCTACACGTATTAAAAAATATTTCAGAAATAGGCCTAATGTGAAATTTTTACAAACATTATAATAAACACTGTAAACATAGCTAGGCTATTTTAGTTCCCCTCATTCCACAACAAATCACTTCAATTAACAGTATTTAGAAAATAACAAGAATTTAAAATATAAGAAGTTATAGCAATATAAGCGACAAGCCAAAACAAATTCATTTAGGCTAAAACGAATGTTTGGCTAATTGTATTTTATCATGATAATGAACAGGCTGCATTGTCAATGTAACAAAGCTTAACTGAGAGCATGCAGCACCGGGGCAATCACATGCATTTTTTTTCTTCTGATCGTGGAAGCAACAACTCCTTTTATAAAGATAATCAGAATTGTAAAAGGTTTGACTTTTTGTTGTGAATGTAACCACATAAATTAACCTTTGTGCTTTTGTGAAATAAGCCCAAAGAAAAATAGGAGGCCGCTGTTGGCCGTCTGTTTCCTTTCGCGCAGCTCAAAAATAAACCGAAACTTTGCAAAGCTTATTAGGCTACTCGTTACTCTTTTTCTTTCATTTTCTTAATTTATTAAGTAAATATATTTCTCGTATAGGCCTATTTATTATTTTATTCGTACATATATTGAGCTATATGTAGCGTAACTTTATTATGTTTTTCTCCATTCGCAGAAGCGTTTTAGGTGCGTGATGTGATATGAAGACTACCCTCTTGTTCTGTTGTTTGCTGCTTTTTGAGCATGTCAAATTAATTCCCGGGAAACAAACATTTTTAATGGGACACAGGCACTTATCCTTTCTAATTTACTTCAATTCTAATTTAAAATAATATTGTCGTTTAACATTTAATAATCGGTTAAAGAGTGTCTGTTGTCGGTTAGGAGAAATAACTGAAATGAACATCCCTAATGCATGATTTTTTTAAAGCGTTTTAATATTACATAATTTTAATATTGGTCATGCATTGGTTATTGGGGCGGCAGTGGCTCAGTGGTTCATGTAGGTTGTCTACAAACCGGAAGGTTGGTGGTTCGATCCCCGGCTCCACCTGACCAAGTGTCGAGGTGTCCTTGAGCAAGACACCTAACCCCAGCTGCTCCCGACGAGCTGGATGGCGCCTTGTATGGCAGACACCGCCATCGGTGTGTGAATGTGTGTGTGGATGGGTGAATGTGAGGCAAAAATTGTAAAGCGCTTTGGATGGTCATGTGGTCTGTTGAAAGCGCTATATAAATGCAGTCCATTTTACCATTTTTATTATTCATGACATGAAAGTAATTATTTATATTAGATAAAATTTTAACACTTGTGCATTGATAGTTACACTCAGATCTGCACCAACACAACTGGACAGGGACCACCATGATGTGTGTCTTTGGTCCATTTTGAAACGTTACCTGTGTTCTAAATGAACCAAGTGGACAATTAAACATTTTAATGATTTAGATCGTATTTTGGAACAATGTCTGATAGCACACTTAGTGAGGATCCGTCTTGCTGCATGATTACAATTCAGCATGAGAATGCCACTTTGACAAAAAAGCTGAATGCAGATTCCAAAATGCTTCAGAAATGCACTGGAAAAATACAGGATTGTGACTTATTTGCTAATAGCAGTGCATCCTCTGAAGTGCTCTGTAGTGCCCTGAACCCGACTGATATTCAAAGCAAATTTCAAAAGTTGGTTGTGTTATTCTGATGGTGCTCCATTTTTTACCAAAATGATCTCAGTCCCCTATTTATGCAGTGAGACTTAGTGATGCCATCAAATTTCATAAAGCATTAATATGGCATACTGCTCCTCATTTTTGTAAATGAGGAGTGCTTGTGAATTGGCTGTGAAATTGGCCATGCAGCTGAGCCCTTTTCTTCCCAAACCCATGGATAATGATCGCTTAAGATGAAACGACTCCTACTGCACTTCATTTATGTATATTTTAAAAGGACTGTAGATGAGTTGGCAATCTTGAACTGAAAACACTACAGTTCAGAAACTGCATTTCACTGCTGCTCTCTGATGGCCGTTCTCTCATTTTCTGTTTCACTTTGTCTTTATCTTGTTTGTCTCTGAAAATAGCTAGTGTTTCGGGGACCACAGTTCTGTCGAGCTTTATTTTCCCAGCCATTGACATCCATATTCATACTCATCAGCCATTGGACAAGTTCATGTATATGTCAGAATAACAATCAGTTTACTTCACATCACCGCTACAACAGGGTCCAAAGCTCAATACGTGGAACTGGAATCCAAGGCCGAACCTAGTGAAGCATAAAGCTTGTCTCCCCCCAAAAAACAACACCCCTAGTATTCATTTCTTTGCCTGCTGGCACCCTTTGCAAGGCAGCCAATTCACCGGAGATTATTTGACGCATCCTATTTAATCTCCTTTGTACTGCCTGGCAAGTCCCGGGACGAATGTGATTTAGAAACAGTGTCACCGTTCCAGTGACAAAATGGTGAACCGGTGGAGCCAGGTTGAGCAGTTGGAGGAATATGTGGTGATTCCAGCTTTTCGGACAGGAAATGTGTGCACGCAACTTAAATGGATTTGTTCCTGCACAGTTTTTGGCAATGACAATGGGAGTCACGGAGAGGGTTGGAGCAAATACCTCCCTGATGCACCTCCTGCCATGTTGTTTGGAGTTGGCTGTCACCCTCTCATCCACCAGTGTGCAATTTTTCCCACCCAGGCTGGTTTTGTGACCCCTGTCAATCTTTAAATAAATGTTCCAATCATATTTTTTTGTCCTTCTGGATTACCAGATTAAGGTATTTTGCTGTCTTGATCAACTTCCTGGTTGAAGTTGAAATTCTTTCCCCTTAACAATTTGTTAGCCACCTTTTCTGTGTTTCTATTTTGCACGTCTGCCCCTTCAATGCATGTCTAATCTTTTTTTTTTTATTAGTATTGTTCATTTGAAATTGGTTTTCTGACTTACCCTTACAATAGTTTGTTTTACAATATATATAATATATTTGTGTAATTTTCCACTTAAAATCCTTGAAGTGAAATACATTTCTGGGAGAAGCAAAATTGCATAACATATTGAGATTTGATTACAGAGAAGAATCATTAATACAAGTGTGTTTTTTTCTTTAACTGTTAATGTTAAATGTTCAAGTAGATACAAGTAAAAAAAAAATGTCATTGCAATAACAAACATGCTTATTTTTAAGACATAATCTACGAAAAAAAACAAGTCTTAATACGTTATTCAGTGTTGCCTCTAAAGGACATGTATCTTGTTTTAAGGATGTTAACATGTTTTATTGGAAAACAAATAAAAAAGACCCATTACATTCACATTACATACTTCCTTCTCGATTTTGCTATAGATCATTATGTTTTCCCCAGTTTCCTGTGTGTTTCAACTCTTGTTCTTTATCTATTATATCAAATGCAACACCTTGTATTAAGTAATATTGAACTTTTGAGTGTAAATGACAAAGGTCATAACTAAACTGTGATAAATGCCAGGTGTTTCTCTCTCATGTTATGCCATCCTAGTCTTATCTTATTGGATGTATTCCATTTATAAGCCTCCACCAGTGCTCACTTTCAGGAAAGCGTTCATTAGTCCCTAATGGATGTGCCTGAGTACTAAATCAGTGACACGTTTCAGCTGGCCACGTGACCCTTGGAGAAATGTACCCAGCACTTCATTTTCCATGCACTTTTTTTCTCTCCACAGTTTGTCTTTCCTCCCACTCATACACGAACAGCCTGTCCTCTCAATCCCCTCATTTTGAGAGAGGGTACTGTTTACCATCAGGCCATTGGTTGAATCGCTGTTGATATCTACCGAACACATTATGATCGGCATTGTATAAAGTTTTTTTTGCATCCCATTCGGTTGAGAATGAGTCATCACTAAAGTACCTTGAATAAGGAGAAAACATCGCTTGTCTTTATCAAGGTGAATCTTGTTTACTCAGGTGGCATTACAAGCAGAGGACAGAGCCCATCTCAAGAATAAAAGGCTGCCTTGGAGATACTGCAATGCCAGAGGTGTTGCCTTAAAAAAAGAGAGCTTGAATTGATTGTCTCAGGTCCACTATTGTGGAGCTGTTGAAGTGCAGGACACGAGTCCTCCTGAAAAGACACGATTTAAGGCGGAATATTTATATATTTCAGCTTCTGGGAAAGGTTGTGATGCACAAGGACAAAGCTATCAAAGGGACTGATGGATGAGAATAATATCTACAGGATGAATGAGTCATTTTCAGATTTTTTTCTGATGTTTTTCAGAAGGTTTTTCATGACGTTTTAACAACACTGGTTATATGAACTTAAAGCTGGTTTGTTTTGCATTTATCTTTAGGGTTTGGAGTATATAATGCTAGATATAAAAACAAAATAAAACAAAACCCTGCAAATTATGTTTTTTGTAGGTTTTGTTTCAAAATTAGGGTATTTTGTATGAGAGCACTACCACATATATTGTTTATTCCTCTGCAGGCACACTTACAGAGTATATTTGAGAATATTTGTCTCCTTACAAGGCAGGGCATCTTTTAGTTGATTACCAAAGACAGTCCTGTCTTATTAGTCGTAAACATGGAATAGATTCCGGAGCCGTGCCACGAGGTCGCGATTTAACACAAACGTCTGAGTTTATAATTACTCACTCCGGGAGCTGCCATTACAGCAAAGTGGCAGAGAATGGCAAATATGTCATGTTGGGATAAGTAATCCAGGCACGCTGCAGAAATCACTTCTTAACTGGGTGCGACGTGTCTTTCCTCCAGACGTATGATTCCAGCACAGAGGCACGGAAAGCGAAGGAAGGGTGGGGGGTGGCCTTGAGGAGAAAACAGATTTAAAAAGTCATAGAAAGAGAAGAGAAATGGACAGACTCAACTGCCGACAATAAAAGGCACCTCACTGTTCTTATTGGTCATCCATTCCTCCATCAAACCACTCACTAGGCTCCCCTTCAGTCGATTTATATTGCACTGTGGCCCTGACGTTCCCACAAACACATATACACACTCGGTCTGAAATGAAAGGCCACAGTGAGCACAGTGTATGACTCGTGAATGTCATTCTTCTGAAGCCAGAAAACCTCGTCTCAAGGGAGTGGCAGTGGGGAGAGATGGAAAGGGTTGTTGTTGGCTGACAGTGCCTGAAGAGTTACTTGAATAATAGCGACTCGATGGAAATCAGCAGGGTGGAGTGACACCTTCACTCAAATGAACTCCATTCATCTTCCAATAGCAGGCTATCAAATAGCGCGATGGATGGATGATTGGATGGATGGATGGATGGATGGATATATAGATAGATCAGCAGAGTATAGAGACACATCTCTCAAATGAGCTGCTTTTGTCTTCCGATATCAGACTATCAAATACCTGGAGAGGAATGTTGGTGATAAAGCAAGAAAAAAAAAGAAGGTAAGTCATGGAATCATATTTTACCGTCTGTCATGCTGTGCTCTGCCCAAGTTATTTAGAGCAACGCATCCCTAATGGCGCATGTTTACATATTGCGACGTCACCGTAGAGGTCACCTCAGTATAATGAGTCGGCTGCAGTCGAGGCAGATTGCCGGCTCTGGTCTCCCTCCAGCTGAGGTCTTGTGCTTTGGATACAGGCTCTGGAGGTCTGTGGGGAGGGATGGTTCCCAATCATTTGGGAAGCTGTTAGCCAGCTAGTCTGCAGTGATTGTGGTATGACATGCCAGAACTAGTGCACACTGCTCATCTGACAATCACACCCTCATCATCGCTCTGACAACCTGCTCTACTTCACTCCAAGGTAAAAGCTGCCCCAGCCATTTCTAAACATAACGGTCTGTTTCTTCTAGCAAATACCATCAGCTGTATTTCAGCATTTTATTATGAGAAGGTTGGGATGTCAGAAATGGAAAGGCTTTGTTCATGGACATTAATTAGGGTTAAAAAAACAAATATGCTGAATGTATGCTTTGTCTGTTCTTGTTTGCATTTAATGTTGTTGTTTTTTTGTTTTTTCTTTTCTGAGGGACTCTTTCTGGATTAAAGTTTGTTTCGTTGATATTCCTTCGTCTTGGTGCTATTTATGCAGTCTTTTGCTCATTTTTTATTTTATTTTTATTTATTTTTAAATTTATTTGTTAACATCATCTATGCACCTTTTATTGGCAGTTCTGAGCTTTTGCTTGGATAAATGCTTGGGTCAGCAATTCAAATTAAGTTAAAGTCTTGTTAGAATAGTGCTAATGATTTCCTTTAGAAATATAAATGATTTGTGTATTTTAATGTGGCCTAATATAACTTTTTCTTTTAATATGCCATATTGCAGCTGTATGTCAGTGGATCTATAACAGCAGCAACAACATATGTGTTTGCTTTTCATCTAGTGGTTTCACTGGAATGGAAAGGCATGCAGTGTAAGAGGAGAACATTGCTACTGTCACTTTCCACCACTGATGGCAACATAAAACATTCAAAATAAATTTTAGCACCAGATCTCCACTCAATATGGCATAAATACAGTGAAATTCCTGCTAGGCACTTGTAATCTATGTGCTTTTTCTTTTTTGAAACACATCTTAGTGAGCTATTTCACAGAGTAGTGGGGACTTAATTGACCATGGCTAAAAAGTGTGTGTGTGGGGGGGGGGGCAGTCTAAATAACACCTACGGTACGACTGTAACATTATAAAACCTTCAGAATTGAAAACAGAGTTCTGTGTTTGATTTTGAGGTGTCTGTCATGAGAAATAGTTTAGGATGTGTGTTTGTACTACATGGGCCTACATGCACAGCAGTAGACATAACTGGGTCTTGGGTGTCCTCATGGATACTCATCAAATGGATGCCTGTCACAGTTGGCAGTGCCAAGTCACATGGGTCAGCAGGCTCTACAGCTCAAAGCTCAAACTGCATTACAATTTCAATATCTCCGCTGTCATTCACACTACTGCTCCTACACAGCTTTGAATCAAAGGCCATGGAGTTGTAGTCTTCATGTCCTGTGCTTGTAGTTACATATTGAGACGTGAAAGCAATAAATAGACATGGATTGAATGCAATAATCCATAATCCTCTGTTAGGAAGCATATGGATATGAAATATGTCACATTGCCGTCTGCAGCGGTTGCACTGTTTGGCCTCATGATAGCACGTAAACGCATTCTGGATGCTTATTGGCTAACATCAACACATGCTTTTGTTATATTACAAACAATGACCTTTTAAGGGATGCTGCGCACAGGCTTGTAATGGGAAATGCTAAGCTAGGGTAAGTATAGATGATTGAACAAAAACGGGGCATGTAAATCTCATTGTTACTTTCCACTATGACAAAAAAATATCAACTGGAAATTTAGATTTTCTGAAATCAGTACCTGATTCAATGCTATAGGCTGTGGTGGGTGGTGGCTAGTGCATAGCTGTGCAGTTGCTATGTGTTTTCCATGTGGTTGCTAGGTGGTTACATTTACATTTAGTCATTCAGCAGATGCTTTTATCCAAAGCGACTTAGGAGGACAATAGAAGCAATCAAAATCAACAAGAGAGCAATGATATGCAAGTGCTATAACAAGTCTCAATTAGCTTAACACAGTACATGTACATTTTTTTTTTTTAAAGAATAGAATTAGAATGGAAAGTGCTAGAGGGTCAAATAAAGATGGAAAATATATGCTTTTAGACGATTCTTGAAGACGGCTAAGGACTCGGATTGAGTTCGGCAGGTCGTTCCACCAGGAGGGAACATTTAATTTAAAAGTCTGTGAACGTGATTTTGTGCCTCTTGCTAGTGTGTCAGTTACTAGTGCAAGTACAAAGAGTTCAACCCTGTACATCTCTATGCTAGTATGACTCAGATCCCTTTGTCAGTGAAAACATATGGTATATAATTAACATGCATGTGAGATTGTGCAGATTATGGGGCGTGAAATTACCTGATGATGTAACAGTGGAATAAGTTCAACTTTACAGATCAATGGGAACATTTTCAAATAGGATCGTTTTTGAAAACTAAAC
Source organism: Carassius auratus (assembly GCF_003368295.1). Taxonomy (NCBI): domain Eukaryota; kingdom Metazoa; phylum Chordata; class Actinopteri; order Cypriniformes; family Cyprinidae; genus Carassius; species Carassius auratus. The sequence continues at coordinate 15,005,212 of NC_039271.1, forward strand.
ATACTTCATGAAAATGTGAGTAAAGGTCAACAAAAGGCTGACTAAAACAACTTGGTAGTCTGATGCCTAATTGTGACCCTGTTTTTGGCAAGAACTCCAAAGAACATAAACGAGGACACAGCAGTTTCCCAAACAGAAACAATGATGTAGAGCAGAACTGAAGAAATGAAAGAGGATGAGGGATGAAGAGAGAAGCCAGTCGTGAGAGGAAACTGTAAGAGACAGGGATGTTGAATGACAAGTCATTCTCTCATGGCCACAAACAAAACAGCTGAAACTAATTAACTGGTGAGGTAGACGGCAGACAAACGGGCATCGGGGACCATCACTGTGCCACTCGTGTTGTTTGCTTCGAGAGCTTGTCAATAGGATTCGTCAGATTTCTGGTGCTTCATTGATTGGTGGGCAGGGAAGCTGGGCATTCTCATGCGTGCAGCCTCTGCGTTATACAGGATGATTTACACGCAGAAGCAGCTGTTCGTTCTTGGCAGCGGTTCAGACCTCACATAAGTAGTTTCAAAGCAACTCTAATGGACTCGATGCTGGAACACGACCACAGCCGGGCAACAGGGACAAGTGATAGCGAAAGCACACCGCAAAGTGTGGGTCAACATCAGCGGCATTCAGAAACACTCCATCTTCTTCTGATTTTACAGTATAATGATACTCGCATTGATTTATTATTTATAGCTATTTTTTATTTTATTGCAACAGAGTTTACATAAATTTTGTGTTACCAGCACGTCATATAAGGGAGCCATTTTCCGTCATTGTTGGCAAATCTTCAAAATTGAATGACAAATTCACTAAACAGTTGAAGCAAGCTTGCTTAAACAGTTTGAGCTTTCTGACATAAAACACCCTGTTAGTCATTTATATGACCTTGCCGGGTTATTAATAAGAAATTGTGTCTGTCCTTCCTACAGTATGTAAATTAAAATGTTTTATTTGTGTTATTACAATTAATATCGTTAATGTCCTTATTTTATTTATTTTAAATTATTTTGTTTACACGATCATTCAAAATATATATATTTTTATATAAAAAAATTGATAAAGAATAACATCCACCAACTTTTGAATGGTAGTGTATGAATAAAAAAAAAAAAACTTTATTTAATATATATGTTTGTGACAGCAGTCTGGATCATGTAGAAGTGACGCTGTAAAATACTGTATGCCAAATCATGATAATGATGTCAACCTTGCACTCAGAGAACCAATCAGGAGGATTGATTTCGTGTACAAGTTTGAGCTGCTACCTGATTAATTTTATTTTTATTTTTTGCGAATCTGCATTTAAACAATGCAGGCAGTGTGTGCAAATAAACGGTAACAGCATGTAGGCTTCATTGTTCACGAATTCCCCCAATTATGTTGATACAAGATAAATTATTCCGTAGGCTTTTGTTTTCTTTTTTCCATATGTGATTGTCTATCCATGCATTGCTCTTCCACATCTGCCAGTCTAAAGTAATAGCTTTTAATCTGTGCATCAAAGCCTGGATAAAGAGTCTCTAAGGAGAGAAAGAAGATATGGATGAGAAACTTGGTTTGTTCCCCCTCCCTCCGTGGCCTTCTCTTTCTCACGGCTGCTGTGCACGTGCCAAGTTATCAATAACTGGGCTTCACCACTGACAAAGACAAATCACTTTTTCATTTTCACATTAAAAACACAAAAACGATCTAATCTGTGTGAGCTTGTCCATATGATTACTTTAAATAGTCACCTCAACAATCTGTTCTGCTTGGCAGCCACATGCCACCTGTCGAATAGCACAATTCATCCTAGTATACAAGTAGCTTTAGCTAAATGTGTGCACTCTGAAAAGAGTTTGCCGTTTGCTTTCAGGAGAATTCTGCATTTAGTTTTTAAAGGGATAGCTCATCCAAATGTGTGTTGACCAGAGAACCGTGTAATTCTGATTCATGAACACATCTGTAAACCAGATCAGTAAGTTCACAAGCCATTTGACACCAAATAACAATGTTTTTCACAAATATCATAATCAAACAGCCAAATATGCTGACTTCCCTACTGTTTCTGTAGTATGTCAAAAACAGGATCCCAAAAGAGGATTATGTCTGAATTCATTGTATTCAAAAAAGAGGTGAACAATGTCCTACCATTACATCTTCTTATCATATGTATGACTTCAGAAAACTTGGAATACATTGCATAATTCATATAGACATTTATGTATTTTTTGTTGTTTATTATCCAGAGCCCTTCTTGTTACTCCATCGAAGTTCACCTGCTCTGTGGCCAGAAATTTGATTGTGCTATAAGAACGTCTCAGCTGTTTCTGCACATTATGTCGAACAGTTTAAACAGGACACAATGTCTCTGATGTTTTTCCTCTCTTTTTTATCTAAGAAAAAAGTGTTTAAATGTGTATTTTTTTGCCTGATTTGTGCTAAAATTTATATTATTTGACAAATGTTACTTAGAAGTCAGCTTGGCAAGCACTTTTAGAGGTTTTAGTATTTCCTGAGAATCTTACCAAGATGGCAACAGAGTGAATTTACTTCCTTTTTTAAAGAATTTATTTAATTTTATTTATTTATTTATTTTCCATGAAATCTAGAATTTCGTCATGTATATATTAGTTTTAGTTCACCCTTGGCTCTTTCGTTTTCAGATCAGAAGAACGCCGCTCCCTGTGACTTCAGTTAGAGAGAGAGTCTGTGGCCAGCTTCAGCAGCACGCTACCTTGAGTTAAAGGTTAGTCTTTGTCCTGTTGCTTCAAAGAACAGATGTGAACACACACACAGACACGCATGCATCCGTTTGGTTTCATCAGAAATGCCAGGGGGCTGGAGAGGTTCCCTGTCCATTCACAGCCAAACACCTGCACGGCTTTCATCCTCTATCGGTCCACTCAGCCTTTATCACCTGCCCCCCATCTAAACCAACCATACACACGCCCCTCACACTGCTAATTCACACAGCTGCATGGTACACACAAGTCAAATAACACACAAAACTTCTGTGCACAGCCTCACACAGCAAGTGTTCACTGCAACACATCTTGCTGAAAAGGTCATCTTAGACCAGAATTAATTTCCACAGCATCTTAACCAAGCATGATGCAGCAAGGCTGCAAACAATAACATATTATTTCATGTTAAAGTTTGGCTTGGATAAACCTATTTTCTCATTCTTTTGCCAAATACTTAAGGGTCTGCAAAGAATATTATAAAAAGCATTAGAAGATTCTTGAGAAGTATCATCAAACTCATTGAAACATGACGTCATGACTTGTAAAGACACTTAACCATGCTCTTGACCAGCTCAGTTGACCAAACTAGTCAAGCAATTTCCCCTAAACATTCTGATAACTGGTCTTTTCAGCAGTTCTCACACCAAGAGCTCCACCTGGTTCAAATACCTCATTTTGAGTCACTGAGGAAATCAATACATGCTCCCAATAATATAAAAACAGAATGCTCTGCCTCTGTCAATCTGTCATTCTCATTCAATATGTCAAATGCTAAGGCTGCAACTCAGTTTCTAAGCAGCCTATTTGCTCTTATGTGGGAGGTGCTAAAGTGAAAAGGTTTGTGTGATTTTAGCGATCCGTTTCACCTTCATGGGTTAAAGAGTTCTCTGGATGGAGAAGACACAAACACACCTTAGTGAAATATGGATAGCCAAGCTGTGAAGAAAATATTAAAGTCTTCAGGGGGAGGGGTAAGTCCAAATTAAGCAGAATTTTACCCTTCAGCCACAGAAAAGGGTAAAAACAACAACAACAAAAACATTTTGTATTGATAAAGGATAAAGGAAGAATTTCATCAGTTGTCAAAGCGGTTTAATGTCAACATTTGTGTGGTTCTCTGTTCTTTTCATTGCATTTCAGTACACAGCATGTTGTCCTTCAATGTTACAAACTGAGTAGGTAGAAAAGCCCACACAGTCAGCAAGGACACTTTTGAGGTCAAACTATGTAGATGTCCAAAAAAGGTCAAAAGAACTGCAAACACACACATACGTGTATTATTAAAGATTTTAATTGTGCAAATAATTGATTAGCACTGTCATACTTGAGTAAACCAGCAGGTTAAAGGATCTGATTGTGAATAGTACCATTGTACTCCTGCAAGCTTAGCATCTTTTGTATAGCTGGCCTGGTAAAGGAAGCTGAGTAGTCATTTTGGGAAGTATTGTGTTTGATTCAGTACTTGTTAAAATGCCATTTTGTTTTGAGTGCAAGGGGCTCTGCACCTCCAGGCGAGTGCAGAAGGACGCGGAGTGTGGTCTAAGAGCAGGATTGGTGCGAACAGTCCAATTTTTCATCATTATTGGTCATGACATATCCAAAGTGGCAGAGCGTGGGCTAGAAGGAGAGCAGTGGATGCTTCAACCGGGCAGGAAACTCTAACGCTGGCACATTTGTCCCTGCAGGGACTTCTGCACAGTCGTGACGACAACACAATTCTCTGCTGGCTATTACAGTCAATGGGGTTAAAAACAAAAGCTCATGGTTGTTCTTACCCACATCTCGTACTTTCCTTTCGCATTCTAGACAAGTGTTGGTAGCAGTACAGCATTTAACTAGCTGCCAGGGTTGTGCGTCATTCAACCGAATGCCTTTTATCCCTTTTGGAAAAAGATGTATACTATATATACTTGTTTAGTATACTTAGAAGTATACTTAGTATGGTCATCAACACATCAAAATATGTGGACTACTTTGAGAAAAAAAAAAAAATAAAAAAAAAAAAATATATATATATATATATATATATATATATATAAATTATTAAACAATGTAAATTTTGAATTTATTTTAAGCTATTTTATATTTTAATTGATATTTTACTGTTAAACAGTCATGAAAGTGTACTCCTCAATTAAGTGGTGTATTTTTTCATTAATATTTGCAAGTACATTGTTGTTGTTGTTTGTTTGTTTGTTTGTTTGTTTGTTTGTTTGTTTTTATATATAGTATTACATTACAAGTGCATAATGAAAATAAATAAGCCCACTTCTTTTTCCACAAGGGAAATTCCCATTCATTTGATTAATTTGTACTGAAGTGACAGACAGAATGCAGAATTTCAGTGCAAGGAAGTAGAATTTTAATTAAATTCCAAGTATTTTTAACTAAACAATCAGTTTATCATGAGACACACCGCAGAAATTGAATTTAGGAAAAAAAATTTAAAAGGAAATACAGTATATGAAATTCATATAAATTTCACTTTTAACAGAACAATCAGTTAATGTTAATGCAATTTTTCATGTTGATCGAGGCATTCCAGTAAATTCCTCTTCCTGTCATTCCTATTCTCGTTCCAAATCAGCTTCCTGTTCCTGGTGTGCCCAAGTCAACTCTAATTCCAACTGTTTAATTGTTTTGATTGTCACTGCTAGTAAATGATCAAGCACAGCTGAGTTATATACGTCCTATGGTGGTTTAGCATTGCCAAAGACACCTCCAAAAGGACAGGTACATGGGCTACAATGGTGCCATGGTTGTGTAAGAGCAACATGGCTTACATTGTCTTATGAAAACCCATAGTGCACACTGATAACATGTGTTGTCATTACTGCCGAAGAACTAAATGAACCCAAGAAAATTTTTCACTTGAGTCAGGGTTTTTGGCACTGCCAAAACAAACAGCATGCACATTGTCATCCTTTTCTTTCTGTGAACTTATGGAGCACTACCACACTTCTGTTTTAAATCTTAATTAAGTCTTTTTTTTTTTTTGCCTATTACTTATATAGGCTATACATTTTCCTTAAAGCATCCCATTTTGTCCCAGGGCTTGAAAACCTGTGCCCAGTTAGGTCCATGCAGAAACTTGTGAATGATTCTTGTCGTGGCATCAACATTTAGTTACATTATTCAATGATTTGGATTGTCTGCCATTTTTATGCATTGGTTTAAACGGACAAATAACATGCAAAAAATTGGATCAGCGTTTCATGCCAAACACTGGTGTTGACCTAAGTATATGGGGTCAATTTTGTTTTCATTGATCTTTTCAGCAATGACCTACTTGCATGTTTAAGCACGTTTTCCCATTATGAAGGTTTCCGCACATGACTGCTGTGTTTTACAAGGAATCTATTGATGTCCCATTGCTGTGGGACAGGGCAATTCATTTAAGTGTTGTGATGTATTACCAAGGCCCGACTGTGTTGTTGGGTTATTACTTCACTTAATACTGGATCCTGGGGAGTGCTAAAATACCGTGTTCTCTCACGCATCCATCGCCTGCTGCGTGCATGTGTGTGTGCTACCGTCAACTGTAAAAACCTTTGAGAAAGTGGAAAACCAATATATCCTATGGATGACTTAAGTTTAGGAGTGGACTTTAACCTCGTAGTTTTAATCATCTCGGACTGACATGCAATTAAGGACATGACATGCATTTTATTAACCATTACCGTCAGGCAAAGAGAACAGAGGCGATTACATTCCAACACCTAGTTCACTGCTTTGGAAAGGCCACTTTGTAGTGGAAGTTCATGTGGAGATGAATGAAAATTGCAAGTGTTAAAAGCCCAAGCTTTCAACACTTATTTATATTTTTTTGAAGCTTCTGTATTCAAACTCACTACCTTTCCTTTTCTTTAACTAAACCTCATGTTATCCCAAATGTTTAACTCTTATGTATTGTAACTCTCAAGACATCAATCATTGACATCAATTAGTATTTATTTTTCTGTGCAGTGAGTGCTACAGCTGAGAAGATTAACAGTGAAAAATTTTACAGATAACCATTTAGTGTTTTTCTCCCCCAACTTCCTATGTTACAATTACGGATGTATTTTTATGTGGGTTGCGCTCTGTTTCTTTGCTTTGACGCACGCAACTGTATGCGCATTTCAGACCCATTATTCCTAGAAACCTTCAGTCCTCAAACACTTGAATGGACGTCATTCTTGAGGAATAATTTCAGATCAGTTGACTTCAAGGCTACCGCTGATGTAACTCCAGAAGTCACAATTAAAGCATGAGGAGGATTCTAATGCATAGCTTCATTACTTTGGACGGGATTTAACCGGATGGTGCAGCAGTTGTATGCGTGATAATTGAATTATCAGACTCTTGACAAACACATTTAATGAGTGCTCTCCAAAGCCGACCTGATCCTCGGCCCAATCCACAGCACTGATCCTGTAGAGACCCACACAAATATAGCCTCAGCTGTCCAGACTATGAGAGCATACTATGCCGGTTTGTGCTTGATAATTGGATCAGTAACATTACACCTTTTTTAATTTCCAGATCTTTTTAATTATTCAGAAATACATCAAAATTCCATTTATAACTACAATGACTTGTATAACCATCTACTATGGTAAGCAGTTTTTTTTTTCTCTTTTTTTCCAGAATTTTATTCATTGTGTTATTTTTTGGGAAGACATAAGTCATGCAGAAAACACAATTTAAACAGGAAATTACCCTCATAAAAGTGTGTAATATGGTTAATACGTTTCTAAAAATGTGTTTTAATGACAACGCTAGGCTTAAGCATTTTTGAAAATCCACTAGAAGTCTTTCAAAACCATTTGAAACCGACATGAATAAAACTCTGCACATTTGAAATGATAATTTTTGTATATTGTGATGGTTTATTTGTCATTGACCTAAGCAGAGTATAAAATGTGTAGTACAAATAAGAGGGGGGCACTCTGTATGAGTGTATATGAACAAGAGCTTTTATTTGCTATACGATTATGGAATTCCCCTTTGTCTGAGGTCATTGGGGTCAAATTGGGGCTATGAAAAAGACTTAATTGCTCATCTTGAGTGGATTGGTCAATGAGGCAGCTCTTGTAGATGTTAAATCACAGCAGCTCACTCCATCTCTCTGATGTCTCCATTAAATTGATCCCAGTGGGACAGACTCCCTCAGTCTTCCTCGTTAACGTGGAGAGCAGCACAGGTGTTTACCAGATGCTCCTGGACAAAGGAATCCTACTACATATAGATCTTTGAAGAACTCTATGCTTTCATCTACAGTTATTAGCCTTGTGTTGGAATAAATCCTGAACCGCATCACTTACTTTTCATATACTAAAATTCAAACTGGCCTTGTCGACAGGCATGAGACCAGGATGGGCAACAGAAAAATGGCAGTGTCTGAGTTTACACATCTCCAACCTAACCAGACTATATCTGCATAAATTAAGGACCCAAGGATTGGAAGTGCTGAGTATGATTACAATGGACACCCTGGACGTCTCCTCTCTCACACTTCATTACCATCCCAACTTCATTAACTTCATTAACATCTGCAACGTGTCCTCCTCTCCTGTCAGAAACAATGGCCTCCACAGGTGTCAGGAGGAGAAGAGAGGGGGTTTGTATTTTTGTGTGTTTGCGTCTAGTTTGGTAGCTTTCGCCAACGACGACTCTGAAATTAACACCTGCGTTCATTGAAGATAACATGGAGGGTGCCCAGGCATCCACAGAAAGAGACAGTGATGAGATGATGAAAATAAAGCTGTTTCTCTTGAGTCTGGCAGGTTGATGCTCCTGGCAAACGGGAAGCATAATTAAACTATCAGAAGTAATTAAGAGATGTTTCTTTGCCTAAGATGCATTTCAAATCTCCTGCATGTATCTGTTCCAGATCCAAGCGCGAACACACTATCATTTCAGCTCATTTTAAACTGATTATAACTCTGTTAGAATTGACAGTTTTTAAATTATGTCTACAAAATCGTGCAAAGCCACCTTTGGAACAATTATATAAATATAGTTCATGTGACACCCAACTGTTTTATGAAACAAATGAAGGAGTGAATATAAATTTTACTCTCATAACTAAACCTACACTTGTGGCAAAGTGCAAAAGTGCATCTCTCAAAGGCTTCTATTTATTAGCAGTGGCCTTATAGGTGTATTGGTAAAGTAAGGGTGTGTGTACTGTATGCAAGTTGAGAACAGTCTTCATTCATATTGGTCTTTCTCCAGTTTGGAGACATACTTTCAGGGCTGTTTTATTTTTCAAGGAGAGACTCATTTTGTGGTTTTACATTGAATGAGGGGTAAAATTCTGTCTATGTCTGGAGGATATTCAGGGGCTTGAGTTGAGGAGATGAGTAGTATTTCAATGTTAATGGCAGTCCAGAAGCGAGCTTCGACCTTTATAATTTTAACTGTAAAACCCACTATTTTAGGACATCATAATTTTGCTTGGCCAATGTGCAAACAAAAAATGTTCTATCCAGATGCATATGATGGCAATGTTAAGACCAAACTGAAGTTTCTTTCTTGTTACACTGGCACTGGACTTAATCGGTCTAAATCAGTTAAGACTACTTCTTAACTTTATTTTATGTATTTTTAATTCTATTTTATTTACTATTGCTGTTCTCTTTATTATGCTTATGTAATAATTTTTAAGTACCACTGTGTATGCATTTTGCTATGTAAATAAACTATTTACATATTTACTGGAATTTTATGCAACCTAATTCATATTCATGAGCTAAGCTGATAAGGTTTATAATATGGCCTGCCAACTTTTCAGATTGTTTCTCTACCCCTGGATATATATATATATATATATATATATATATATATATATATATATATATATATATATATATATATATATATATATATATATACAAGTCTTATGGACAAGGCAGTCTTGGATTATGAAGAATACTTTTTGCCACCAAAAACTTTTGTCGAAAATGGGATTTGTCGGAATGGAACATTGACTAAAGCCTCATTTTCGTAATGAGCATGCAGACTCAGTAATACTTTGTTTAAGATATAGGCAGTGTTTGTTTTCCCTAGCACATTCTCGATTTCTTTTCTTTCTTACTTTCTTTTTCTCACTTTCTAATATGAGAAGAGTCAGTGAGTTTGGCACTCAGTTGTGGTTAGCAGGTGTAAGTGAGCTCTGTGTTCCTGGTTTGCCTCATTAATGTGGCAGCTGAGAGCTCCATTCTTAATTTATTTTTTCTGTGCTAAAGCAGACACTCCTCTGCCACCAGCACATCTGAGATTATTGTATTAAACACTCTTCTGTAGACCATTTCTTCAAATCTGTCTGCCGTGCTGAATCCTGGCAACCGACTTTAGGAATGAACTGATGCCCTAGTATGCCCTAGTAGTTTTAGACAAACAATCTTTACAAAATCCCTTACAAAATCTAAAGTGATGGTATCAGATAGTAATACCATGGTACTGAATAATTATGGCTGATATTGATTCTGAAATCTGGGTGGCCAATCTATTGTAGATAGGTACATAATACAATGAATAATATGGCTGAGGCATTTCTGGAAGCACTCCTACATATAGACAGTTACACAAAAGAACACCGATTATTACGTTTTAGGGTTGTCAGTTGATTAAAACAATGAATCACATTCCCTCTGTTAATATGAACTATATTGAACCTGCTGAAATGTTCCTATAAATATTTAGCTTTTCCAAATGCGCATTGTGAATAATTAGATAAATTTCCCTACTAACCTGTAGCAGTCCCGTGGTTGTCTTCACATAAGCATTGTTTTTAAGTATGTCTCATATTTCAGACCGGTTTGGTTTCCTTTTATAACTGAATTTGCGTCATACAAAGGATTTGCTTTTGTGTGTTGCTTTGTTGTGCTCTTATTCCAGTCCATAGTTTGAATGAATGTGGTCCCTGCCTTAGGAAATGTAACACAATGCTAAACGTTAAACAATGTTATATTTAATTAATCTCAAAGATGAATGCATTGACAGCACTACTGCTATGAATATTAATTAAGACTTTGGGCATAAACACATAAATTACTACTACTATGATTATCATTTGAGAAAACATTAAAACATTTAATAATAAAATATATATATATCATCAGGTTATATCTTCTCTTGTTCCTGAAAATGTCCAGATTTTAAGTAATCTTGCAGACACTTATTTTAAGCAGTGTTTAGTTTTCTAGGTGGCTGAAGCACATTAAAAAATATACATATTTGTAAACCGTTAACCAGTACTTGTACAGTACAGTACAGTATTTGAAAACTGAAGTGCATCATTAAGCTTAGACCATTCCATGACAGTGAATGAGATGTAAACTTTGGAGTTTTTCCCCAGAAATCAGTAGAAAAAATGACTGATGTGCAAGCAAGGGTGTATTTATATTGTGGAAATGATGCATGTGCGAGTAACATGTTTGTTAGTCAGTCCATCTGAGTAATTATCAGTTAAAATAGTTATTAGTTGATGCTGATGATCTTTATGTCAATAAATATTGTAAATAATTTGAGCAACCTTTATTTACTTTTAATTTATTTATCAATGAAGGACAGTTAAGAAAATCTCGTGTGTCTTTCTCAAATGCCTCAGAAATAGCTTTCAACACAGATGAAATCTTTGCTTGGAAAAATAACTAGACTATGCAAAAAGATCTGGCCCAGTTTAAAAGCTCCATTGTGCTTGCAGATCATTATAGCAATGGCTGGTATTTATTGTTTATATAGATATCGCCTTGGTAACAGATGTGCCCATGGGAATTGAGCTATTAGTCTATGCCTCAATCAATTAGCCACCCAGGAACCATCTGACCTGAGAACACAGATTGGGATACTCTTTGCAAGGTGGACATTGTCTTGCTTCAAAAGACATCATCTGGTTCAAAGGTCATACAACATTCTGCTCATTTTGAGCCAGCCTCCCCAAGAGGGCAGTATTATGCTCTATGTAAACTGCATAGTGATCAGCTGTCACTGATTACACATTGGGATCTGTCCTGATTGTTGGTAGCAACTGATATGTGAGATTTGATAATGTTGCTCTATTGTTTTACTCCTTGAGCAATCCATCATCTTCAGTGGCAGATCTCTGTGGTTGCTGCGAGAGAAGCGTGTGTGTGCTTACCGTGCACATTTAAGCGACAGAGGGAGTGCACAGACATGAAGTAGGCTGTGAGCTGGGGAGATACAACAGATAAACCCAATGTGGCATGAGATAATAACGCCTTTAGCAAAACACAGAGGTGAAAATGTGGGGAAAAAAACCTATTCCCCCACCTTGGATCAATAAGCTTACATTTATGTGGCGAGTGTACGCACAGGTCGCTGTCTTTCTCACCTCTCTTCTAGCGCCAGTTGGCTGACTCTCAATTTTCTCTGTCAAGGAGCTGAACATAAACCATCTACCTGCAGTGCACTGCGAGATCCAATACACATCTGTTTAAATAAAAAAAGACAGCAAGAGACACGTCCCCCTCTAAAAGTTTGCTGTTTGGAGCAGACGGCTTAATGAGGGTAATCATTAAGATTTGAGTCTGTTTGTGCTGGGTTTGATTTCCTGCCTGGCTGCCTGTGTAACCACACACACATCCTGTTTCATCAATACCATCCCAAACTCTACATCATGAACGTTTAGGGAGCTGTTTGGAGATGGTTGTCCCAAAAGGATACTGCATTAGCATCTTATTGTATTATGTTAAAAGCTGGTCTCACTTGAAGTGATTCAAGGTCTTTTATCAATAAAAACAGTCGTTCCACACTACTTAGTCTTGGATTGTCCTTTTTTAAAGATCAAGTGTGTAATTCTAGTTCCACTAAGACAATATTTAAGCTGTTTTTTTTTTTTTTAAACACTGCCATTGGTCAGATAAATGAAAGTTCTATGTTTATATGTTTCAAACAGGACAATGCTGATGGCACAAACCACAAACAGTCAACCAAACAGAGGTTTGCAAATGGTTTACTTATTGCAGTGCAGATAGATGGTTTACAGTGTATTTATATGGTTTATGTTTTTTTTTTTTTATCAAAACAAAATGCAAATACTTGCATTTCCTGGAGCTGACTTTCCTTTTACGTTTACATAATTTTTACTATAAGCCATTGGATAATGTTAACTAGTAGCCAAATAGCATAACTTAGGCATTATTGTATCAAACATTCTGCATGGCTCTGTACCATTATGTAACAACCACTTATCACCTTCCAATCCTAATAGACGCAATCAAGTCCCATCTTATGTGTATTATTGTTGGATATCCTATTACATTCAGATATGTTGCATTTTAAGCTGGAAAATAAATGACAATTATTGCAACACAGAAAGGGAAAAAAAAACTCAAGGTTGTGGAAAAGGTTAAAGGATAATATTTAAGGTGTTGAGAGCGTACATGAAAAGCAAAACCTGACCTGTATCTGTGCGTTCAGAAACTGAGTGGATGTCATTAATGGCCAGCAGCTTATTCTGCTGCTGAGAGGCTTTTGCTAATGTAAACTGTCAGATAGAACATATTGCTGCCTGAAGCGTACGCGTACAATGGAAAAATGAACCGTCACAGCATGAGAGCAGTATTAGACGTAGTGTGAAAAAGAGACGGGAAGAGAATGAGGTCAAAAGAGAGAGAGAAACAGAGAGAGAAGCAAAGACTGATATAGCAAAAAGGGAGCGATCCTGGAATTCCATGCATCAGACCTGAGTTCTCTGAAGTGCATTCAACCTGCAGTGAGTCCACCCCCACTAACTTTTCCCTGTTTTGCAGACTCGGGCAGTGATGAGTGTTTCTCACTGAAGGGCATGACCTTGACGACAATTCAAAACAATCTGACTCCAAACCCTCCATTTGGTAATGCCTAAAAATCACAAGGCTCAAACAGCACCTAAACTCAAAACAACAAATATACAAATCAGCTGATTTTGAAAATGCCTGTGTTGTTCTAAATTGGTTTCTCGGCAAGCTGTGCTCAAGCTGTGTTTATTGCGGTGGCTTTTTATAGTTCCTTTAGGCCACCGCTCCGCCCCCACTCCCCTAACGGGCCAAACATCTGGACCAGGGGAGGGGCCAAGCAGCTGCTCCGGGCTCACTGTGCATTTGCATACAGCTTCTTTGGGAATGCCCTTGACTGACTCCTCAAGGGGATGTTGGCTACATCCACACTACAAGATAGAAAGGCATAAAAGAGCAGGAATTAATGGCAGTCTTATGAGGCATTCACACAGGATGTGTTCTTCCATTCTGATTGGTCTGTTTTTTTTTAAACTGACATTTTATGTATCTGCTGTACTGCATGTTAAACAACAAATTGTTCTATTTATAACTAACCATTTTTTTAATTTACAGTTTTTTATATAAATTCAGTTAATAAATAGTAGTGAGATGAGCCTTAAACCCAAGACTTTCGTCTAGCATATGTTTATACTAACTTTTAGATTATTAGACAATTAGACTATTTGTAGTCTTGATGCTCTCAGTTATCAGCTGTGAACTGGTGTGTCAATCTAGCTGTGTGTGTGTGTGATAATGTACACACAAAAGTATGTATAGTTTTAGATTTTATTGATATAATTGATCATATTGACCTCGATTTTGTATATTTTACATCATGTGGCTATCTATGACCCTATAGAAACAGGCATGTGATGCTGGTTGAGAACCTCTCAGTATTCTATTAATAGCAAGCTGGTATTGTTTTACAAATATTGCCTTAGTCATTTAAAAAGGAAAAAGAGAGAGATGTTGTTCGTAAAAGACAAAAGCAGAAGATGAGAATGTTTGTTGAGTAAAGAAATCCAATGTGTGTACACGAGAGTGCTCGTGTCACAGCGAATGAGTGAGTGCCTGGAGAGAGAAAGAGAGAGAGTGTGCGTGCGCATGTGTGACGAGAGAGAATGACAGTGTGTGTGAAAGAAAGAGATAGGAAAAGGGAGGGTATCGGGGGTAGGTGGGCGGGAAGACGAGTAGGAAGGCTGCGAGAGAGAGAGAAATTCAGTGCTGCGTGTCAGAGCGGTGTGTAAGAGAGAGAGAGAGAGAGAGCGTGTGTGTACAGGGCATCCATATTTTTCTGCAGGACAAACGGAGTTGTTTTCACTTAATTCTATTTCAGCCTTTACCTCCTGCTCTTCCTGACATCCAGCTCTGAACAAAAACCCAGGGGTGACTACAGACCGCCAGGTAGGGACACTTGACTGTGCTGAGAACAGTTTCCCTCTGTGGGTCTGTGTGTTTTAGTTACCTATAACCTCTTTAGTCAAGTGTACTGAACTGTTTAAGAAGATTCTAGTTCTATAGACGCTGCTTTGGGTTTTAAAGTCTTGAAATGGCTTAGATATCAACATCTGACTCTACTCATATGATGAGAATAAAACACTACTTACATATTTGCAGGCATATGTGTTGTGATTACATGCTCAGCCATGTGAAAGGCTTTTGCATTTCATTACAGAGTGAAAACAATCAATAATAGCACTAACTAGAACATGAGACACACTGCTTCCTACCTCCAGTGCATCGTGACGGCTGATTCCAGGAGGAATAACTTTACTAGCTTCCTGCCGTCTACTGACGCTCTCACTAATTCTGACACTGGCGATCTCCACACATCTCTCCCCCTGCCTGAACGTTTTCTTTGAAAACTCTCAGCTTGAAGGTAGCAAGAGGGTCTTTCTAGACACGACTGTTATTTACACAGAGCATTTAAGAGGACGGACTATCTGCTTTTTCTGAAAGAGCAGACATAAGAGTAGGCAGGCAAAGAAACATAGATTGTCTATCATTACAGTGGTGAAATTGTTATATGCTTTTTGTTTGTATTCTACACACCCCTTCCACCACATTCCCACATGTACTGTAGCTCTCATCTCATACCCCGTTTTCCCCATGGTGTTTGCAGCCCCTAACGTACAGAGTTATCAAACCTCAAGGCATTATCAACTTGTGTGTAGTCAGTTTTACTTGCCTTTCAGTGATGTCAAACCACACCTAAATGACAGATATCTTCTGGTTTCACTATATTTTAGCCCCTCAGTTCAAGTTAAAGCCCCGTTCCTCCATTAGATTGCAATCTAAAGAAGGAACAAAGGGGCTTTCGGATTGCGGTTAGCACGCACAGTTGTTTCCTCATTTCAAAACATGAAAGAGGGGAAAAGTGGCTTATTGCGGAGCTTCAAACAACTTATCTCCATTTGGTTCCATTCTCCTGCCTGGCATAATCCTAAAAAGCCACTGCATGCCATCCATCCCTTTTTTTTAAATGGATCTTTTCTTAATCAAAGCAAACTGTACTCTGATTCATTTTAATTTCCTACCCCCCAAAAGGCTGTTTTTACATCAATTTATTTTGTAGCCCTTGTGTTTGAATATTAATTTGTACTTTTAAGGTGGTAAAGAAGGCATCACAGAGGTTCATTTCAGTATGGCTGTTGGCACCACAGTACGATTGACCACCTCTGCCTGAGTTTAAACTGCCACCCCTCTTGTTTGGTTTAGTACCATAGAGACTGGTTTGAATTGAGTTCATTGTCAATGAGTTCAGAAATAAACAATCTGTGTGTGTGTGTGTGTCCAGCTGTTGCACCAGATCTCATACAGCATCAATAGTTAATGAGTGATGCTGGCAAGAGCTCTACTGATGTTTTTTTTTCTTCTTCTTTTTTTTTTTTCTTATGGCTGTGTTATTTGTATGAGCTATGAATTTCACAGAAGGTAGAACAAAACATGACAGTAGCAGGGCTGTAAAATGACATGGATGAGGACAGGAGTCGACCTGTATGAGATGTATGCAGAGAGAAAACCCACATGCTTTTGTCAGGAAGAAAGACCAAACTGAAACAAAACTAGGTGTAAATGCATGTGAAAGGTTGCTTTTTTTTTTTTTTACATATGCATTGCAGTGACAAGTGTGAGTCTGTATGAGTGTTTCCCCCCTTTTTGGACTGTATTTGCGATTGACTTGCTGTTAGCGGGATGTTTTTTTTTTCTCTCTCTCTCTCTCTCTCCCACTCCTCACGAGCTCACAAACTGTGCCTTGTGATTGGTCGTCTCTCCAACACTCTTCGGGAAGAAATGACAGAGTGGAATTAGGGTCACATGATCAGTGATGTTGGGATTCAGCGCTCACAATCTCCTCTTTTTAATCTCCCTTATAGACTCTCTCTTTCTGTATCTCTGTTGCTGCGGATTTGTATTATCTAACGGATTTATCCTGCTGTCAAAAATTAGCTGTATGATTGTCTGCTTAGTGTATACGCTTACCAAGCAGCTGGTTCAAGCATTATTCCTAATAAAAATAAATAAATAGGGAAATAAAAATACATATCTGCAGATGACCATATTGGAGCAAAGCACTGTGTGTAGTCTTAACCATGTGTATACTGTACAGCTATGGAAGCTAAGCATTGTATTATAGTTCCAGGAATTAAGAATTATTATTTATTTATTTTTTCAGTTAATTTGTTCTGTCTATTGTTAACCCCAACATCAGTGCTTTCACTTGCATTCAAAGAAGCAAGGGAGCATATAATCCTTGTCCAAAAATTAAATAAAAATGAAATCACAAAGAAATGAGTATAGCAGTATTTCTATTAGATTTTTTTTTTTTTACATAATTTGGAACCTATCCAAAAGGATGCTGTTAATAAGAATTCTCTATAAATCAAATAAGATCCTGTAGCTGAAAACTGAAATCTCAAAATCTTCTGTTTTGATTGTCTTAAAAGTGCTAATGTGCATAAGACAAAAGACACAGACATCAGTCTGAGGCTTATGTAAATAAACAGTTTTAAAAATGCAACAGACGCAATGCAAGAAACGCCCTCATAGGTGCTGAGGATACTGTTGACAGCTCTGAGCAAACGAGCCTCATAGCCGCCCACAGAGTGTGCGCTTTTCCACACTCCTCAACACAACACACAGCTTTCAGCACCTCTTGCTTTTGGACAGCGCCACCTGCCTCGACTCTTTCAGCACTGGACAGCGACACACTTCCAGGCTTTAAGTGAGTGGGCTGCTTTAAAAACCACTGTTCTGAGGACAGCGACGATCTCAGTGGCTATTCTGTCAGTATACAAGTTCCTCTACATTCATGTTTTGCTCTTTCCATAAAAGGGTCAGAAATTAATGCTTAGTGGTTGCAAACCCTTTGTAGACTGACTGTTTCCCTTTATAGTGTCTTGTACTTTCTTAGGCATCATTGTTTATTTTCTTTATTGTTCTTAAACTCACACACAACGCAGGAGCAGCTGCCTAGCAACCATTTAGAACATCTAAGTACCTTCCTAGCAACCAGCCAGAACAACCTTCAGATAATATAGTATGCATTGTTATAATATAATAAAGTATGCAGCATTTTTTGGCATAAAATATTTGTTCATTTTATAGAAAAAGAGATAATAAATCCTCAGTCTAGGGATGATGCAAGTTGTCCTCGAAAAGGTGAAAGTTATCCTAAAAATCTGCTTTTATTCTGGTTCATGATTGAATGCTGTGTGATCAACATTTTCAGATGTAATGTGCATTTCATTCTTAGTAGTTTGCGGTGTTAAATGACGGGACCTTCAAGCATTCCATAACGCAGTGACTATTGATGTTGACTCATGCTGCCATTCTATAGACTCATCTGTTTCTTTCACTGTAGCAGGATGAAGATCACTTGTGGCGTCTATGTAGTGCATATGTGTTTAGCATGTTAGCTATATCGTGTTGGTCATGCATATGAATGGGACATGCTAAATAATGAAATAATCTTGTGTAAAGCTCTTGTCTAAAGCTGTTTCTTTTAAGCCGGCATGGTGTATTTCACGGTCAGAATCGATTTAATTAATCTGGCCTTGGTCATTCTGAGAATGATGTATTACTCACCAAGCTTCTGACAATTCACCGTATTGATTTTAATACCTAATTTTCATTTCTTTTTCTTTTTTTTCGTGCATCGTGAATACATGCTGGACATGAAAGCTGAGCAATAATGTAGACCAGTGATTCAGATTTATTGTGCAGTTAAAAGTTCCCACCGATTCAGAGATAATGTCTGGAGTAATTTTATGCTGTGCTTCAATCATTTGATAGTTTAATGTTGTAGAGCTTGACTCACACTTCCCAGAATTGTTCTATTTGATCTATACAATATGAAAAATAAAAGCACATGACATAAGTTTACCTTTTACTCCCTGAAAGCTGGACTTTGTGATTCATTCTTGAGTTAATGCGGCAGTGCTGAAAAGTGGCAATGCTGAAGTGAACCAGTAAATATAATGTGAAGATGCACATGCATAGCGTCCCACACATACAGTCACACGCAATCAGAACGTTTCTCATCGTCATCCCACCCCACTGATGTCTCATGAAGATAATCACAGGTCAAAAGCTGTTTGCTTGTAGATAGAAGGACAATAACCCTTGTAAGCAGCATGATGTTGCAGGCTGTGGTCATTTGCATGTGTATATTAGCATAATTGAATAGGCAGGAGTTAAGTGCATTTCAGCAGGCTGTTAATAACATGGCCCCCACACCACCAGATACATTTGTTTCTGTTTTTTCTCATCTATACCACCAAGTATCCATTTGCTTTCAGTCCTTTTCTCCTTCTTTCTGTGTCCTTCACTCTGCCGGTGAGCAGAATAAAGTTGAGGTTGGTTTCCTCTTCCCCTGAGGGTGTCTAATGCCATACATGCTGTCCACAGTCTACCAGATCATTTTGACCACTCTTACTCCAGCAGCTCTGCAGGTCTTGGCCAGTGCTGTCGACTGTGAAGATTCAGAAGTGAAAAAGACAATGGATTATATCTGAAACAATTAAGTAAACATTAAGTATACATACTACATACTGTGGCAGTATTAGTAGTCTGTTATCATGCTACAGTATTTCAAACATAAATGTGTTCCACTCCATTAGTTTGATTAAAAGTTATGCAATGCATGCAGGCCATGTTGCCATGTGTCTCCAGAGTAATGTTGTGCTATACATTCTTATTTAACACCTGCACACATTAATTAGATTTAAAAAGCAGTGGGTTATGCATGCAAGACATATTGTCACGTCTCAGGAGTAACTTTTTTTGTTGTTGTTGTTGGGAAAGTTATGCATTGTTTTTTTTCCGTAGATATAGTATATAAACACATGAAGCCTATGTATAAGCCACAATCATAAAATATGTTGACTATAAAGAAGGGAAGCTTGTTTGTGATTAGTTCAATGTTTAACAGAGGTCACACAGTGTGCATCAGCCTTACACCTGAGTCATATGTTGACTTGTTCATGGGTCATTGAGCTAAATCACATGACACATACTTCCTGACCTCCAAATAACACTAATGACCTTCCGATTGTAAGATCTCTAATCTCTGACACCCTCTAGTCTCCAGTAGCTTTTAGAGTTGTGCATTTACAATGTCTCAGAGCTGCACGTCAAATAAGTCAAGATCTTCCAGTCACAATGCCCTAATTAAAGGCAAGGGAGTGCTTTCTTAAGAGCCCTGTGATGGATTGAAATCTTAAGAGTCATGACTGTATCGATGAGAGTAAAGGAGCCTTTCTTATCTCTAAATGTTCTTCTTTTCTTCCTCCATTTGCAAGCATGCTCCTGCTTGCCAGCATTGACATGTTCGCTGGGGAGAAAGATTATGTGGGAGTAGAGAGTAATTACGACTCTAAGCCAACCGTTTGAGAGGCCTTATCAGTCAAATGATCGTGGTGTGGATCACATTAAAATGCAAAGGCCTAGGCATGTCCTAAATGCAGTTTCCCATGACACGTTACTCCATCTTATCTTCTGTTGGCAGAATATTTTGTATGACCCTTGACCAATTTTTTGGACAAAATTATATTTAGAATGTGAGTAAGCTCAAATGGCAATATAGTTTTTTATTTAATTTTTTTAATCCAGAAATTTTGAAATAATAAAACATCCTGCGAGTAATCTAGAGCGAGGGACCCGATGGGAACATTCGCTTTGCATTTGGTGTGAACACACCATAATATTCTTACATCTGCAGCCATCTGAATGGCTTCGAATGTGGCTCATCCACAGCTAATATAAATTCTGTTTCATAATAGCTGACAAAATTTCTAAAGAATTCTGTATGCTCATATATGTTGTCACGTAGGATATAGTTTTTTGCTTGGTGCTGTGTCATATCCATTTACTTACATGGCCTTAAGTCTGAAGAGACTTGTGGTTTGATGTATGTAAAAAGGTTATAATCTTGTCAGTTCTGCAGGAGCTGGGTGATAGTTCAACCATACAGGAAAATGCTGTCATAATTTCCTCAACCTTATGTCGCTCTATATGACGTAATGACACGGGGTTGAGTAAATGACGGAAATTTCTTCTCTTTTTTTTGCCTGAACTGTGGCTTTAAATTTAATAGCAATCAAAAGCTTTTTTACCTCTCTAAAGACCTTGACTCTGGATCCAATGTCTTGAGTCAAGCAGAGAAATGAGTAAATGAGAAAAAACACATCACACATCGCTCTCTCTCTCTTTCTCACACCATCTCATCATGATTAACAGCAGCAGATACATTTCATGCATTATTCATCCACTCTGCCACCTTCACCTGCAGAGTGGAGGCTGATTTCAGGTGCCGCTTTGTTCCTAAAAAACTGTAGCCACAATGACAGTTTGATCAAATCAGCTCCCTCAGCACCAGTATTCTCACTCATTTAGCTCTTACTGGCGGGCCGAGTCACTTCTAAAGCTTGTGGATCTGCCCGCAAGCTTTTTTCCATCTGGAGAGATAAACAAAAAAGATCAAAATCAAAAATATGCATTCATCAGCTTCAACACAAAATGCTACAGTCCTTAATGTTTTCAGATTTTACCCACATTAATCCATATTGACAAGTTCATTTATATCACATTTGTGTTAAACAAAATGTGTATTTGGGGGGGGGGGGGGGTATTAAGTTAAATGTTTTACAAATAAAATTTAATTTAATTTAATAATTAAATTATTTAAAAATATATATTTTGTGTAAAATAAAATATATGATCTTGCATTACATAATAGGTTTGGCATCAGTGCAAATATATGTAACTCTTGAGTTAAATGTGCCACCATGCCACCAAAATGGAATTACAGTATATTAATATTTGTATTTATGTTTATTTCTGCCATTGGTCAGACAACAGAAAGTATATAATAAGCCATGCAGGCCAGATATATTTAAATCTTTTTTTTTTTTTTTTTTTTTTTACCCAATTTATTTTGTATGCCTCTATAAATCAGTTACTGTAGCTTTGTTCCTTGTTAATCTAAAATTAACCAACATCATCCATGTCATTCTGTACTCATAACAGTTTTGTTCAAACTAAAGCCTTCGTTCACCACATGTCATGGCACTAGGTATTGGCATAGCTTGCCTGTCAGTGTAAATCATTCACTAGTCCACAGAGATGATAAAGCCTGTGAGAAATGAATTACACAGGATGCTCCGCGTTTGCCAGGCATAGACTGGATGAGATGGTGGCTAATGTTGCCCACCTACCCATTCCTCAATCTCTGGATTCAGCCAGTGTGAAAAGAGCTGATCACCAGTAGTAGTGTGGTCAATAATGAAAGGAAAATGTGAGGGGTGTGTATGGCGTGACTGTAATAAATGGCATGAAAGCCTTGAGGTGAAGTGGCACAGATGAGGGCCCAGCCTTACCTTTTAATGGAGCCCTTGACAGAAATTTGCATTAGTGCTGCAGGCGAGCCATCCTGTGTACTGTGCATAATGCAGTCTATTGGGGACATGCACACACACATACACACGCACGGCTGCACTCATAACAGTCACGGAATTCAGACATTTAGCCAAGCACACTGCAGATGCATTAATGATAGGGTCGCTTTTTCGATTTCCAAATAGCAAAGCCCCCTTTGATATAGGGATAAAATATGTTTGAACATACAGTACTACAAATAAATTAAACGCATTCCATTTCTAAAGTACAACTACTACAAATTGGTCCACATACCTTGCATGAGTGATGTCACCTTTCCAAGTTTATTTTTTGTTGTTGTTTTTATTATTTATTATTATATATATACTTTTTTTTTTGAGCGCCGTTCATCAAACACCATCATGCAAAATCCTAGGATGTGAAAGACATTCCTATTTGGCTTAGTGAGAGGATAACCAGACTGGGGGGGGCAAACAGGGTAAGATGTAGCCTGTACCACATGACCATTTCTGCTGTCATTCCACCATTGCCAATGGCTGCTGTGCCATGTCAGGATACTGCACGCAGTGGCAAAACAGAGGTAATCTGGAGGTTGAGGACAATGGCCACCTGGGCTTACATTATGTGCAAGAGCTTTTAGCAATTTCCTGGCAGGAATATATTTTTGGGTGGGGGTGGAATACAAAGCAACAGTATGCATGAACAAACAAAAATACTAATATGAATAATTATTTTTGAAAGAGAAATAATAAAAGCACTAGTAATAATAATAATTAAAATAAACATTTTAATGAAATTATATAATCCCTTAGCTTAACTGTTTTAAGGTAACCATGCGTTTATTTATTTATCATCTTTAATGTTAATTCATAAAAATACTGAATGTTTATTCATAATAATCTAATGTTAGTTCACATCACTTGAAATGTTACAAATGCTTTAATGAATGTAGAAATGCACATTAACAGAAATTAATAAACACTGTAAAAGTATTATTCTTTTATATTTCATAATACAATTACTGATTAGCTCATTAGCTCATTCAAATTCAACCTTATTTGTAAAGTGTTACATTTATAAATCCCCCATTACAAATGCCACCCTTTGCTTATATATTCAGCAGAACCACAAAAATAAAATCCCTCTGAGCTTATATTTACTTTTGTAGCACAGTCATCTCTCAGCAATCTTTTAGCCACATGTGTGTGTTTATGACCACCAAAGCATGCTGGGAGATATCATGCGGGGAATAGAAGGGAGAAGTGAGAGAGAGAGAGATGGACCAGAATATTTAGATTATTCGAATATTAATTCGGTGGGTTAGAATTCAATTTTCATTTTTGAGATTGGAATAACCTTTTTTTTTGGAATACCTGTCATCCCCCGCAAAACAAATATTAATTCAAAAACACTCTCCCCCCGGAGTTCTCAGCACGGTAGGACAACCATGCTTAGCTGTGCTGTTAAGAGTGAATGTGCATTTGTATTGCATTCTAAAAAGTTCCGTTATAACCTCCTCAGTGGAAAATGAAAGCATATCTGTGCTGATAGTTTTTTAATTCTGAACGTGTAGCATGTCCATATTAAACCGAAACACTTCCTTTTTGGTGCCCAGCAACACACCCGCCACGAGTGAAGTCGATTGGATGAACGGTTCTCGACATGCAAATGTAAACAGGCAGACACACAAAGAATGTTTGCCTTTATTAGAGAGAAGAATGTGTTCAGCCTAATTCGGTGTTGATTACTACCAAAGTTTCGAAGCTCAAAAAATGGTATTCGAATCAGCCCTATATATATAAATCATACAAGATTCATGCAAGTTCAGACAGGAACCACTTTGGCAAGTTTACTTGAGTTTATTGAACACAATTTATCTTTGGCGGTATGGTTCCTTATGGGGGTTCTTGCTCCCAGAATAATTGAACATACAAGAGCTTTAACATTAACCCCCCGGAACCATGAATTTAGAAATACATAATAATTAAGACTTTTAATAAAGTCTTTAAGCAAACGGTGATAATCATATAGATGTGGCAGTGGTACGTCTATCCTGTAGCCTGGTTATGAAGATGGGTGTCTCTCCGCAAAGAGGTCCATCCCAGCTAAGATTTTGGAAGCCTTAGTGATCTGAAACAAACAAGACAACAGCCAGAAGGTGCGCAGTAATGTGCTCATGCATATAATGGGGAGGGAGGGAGGGTTGCGAGTTGTTGAGCATACTTACCGACCAGTAGTGGCACGTATATATATATGTCCCATGTCTAATAGGAGAGATGTGGTGATTGGAACGATTTGACAGCTGACCGCATCAGCTGTTCACAGCCTTGCCTCCGTGGCCTGACTGAACTGACGCTGCGCTCGATTTGTTTCATTTTGAGTTCGTATCCCGACTAAATGCACATAAATACAAAATGAAAAACCTGTGAAATCCAAGTTGAAAGGTTCTGAGAATGTTCAACACCTGTATTTATTTTATTGTTTTACCATAGTTTTTTTTGTTTTTTAGGATTCCTGTAAGAACTTTATTTTTCATTGATATTTAGCAGATGCAATTATTTTGTTCTGATCAAAATGTTATGACATTGTATGTCACAATTGTAGAGTTAAACTGTGAACCTGTAAGGCAGAGTATATGGGCCATCTCATCTCGGGGATGCGTCCTGTCTTCGCGCTTGTCAAATTCCGCTGTGTAAATAGCAAATCCGTCATGGCTCGAGCACAACTGGCTCTTAAAGGGAATGGAAGATGAGACTCTGATCGGTTTATTACACTTTATGCCCAAAAAACAACCATTACTCATTAAAGCTGCAGTAGGGAACTTTTGATGCTCTAGCGGTTAATAAACAGAACTGCTTGCGTCTTGCGGAAGAACATCGTAGCCGGATCTGCTAATCTCTGTTTATGTCTATGAAGAATCACAAAGGTTCTGGGTTACTCCGCCGCGGTACCCCCGAAGCAATCTAAAATATAAACACTTATTATAGGTGCACCCTAGTGATTCAGGACAAGCTAAAAACACGGTTTGGAAAATGGACTCATGGTGTACTCGCTTATTATATACATTTTTCTACATTTTGAACACAAACAAAGTTACAGACCGCAGCTCTGATTGGTTGATTTCTTACCGGGAGCGGTCCGTAACTGCAAATGGCAATAGGAGCACTGGGAGGAGCCAGAGGAGCTTGATTTTTTTCACAGATTATCTGTCTCATATTCTACTGTCAGGACATAATGACAGGTTTAACAAATATGTAAAAAATATATGTTTACAAAAGTTACCTACTGCAGCTTTAAGAGAATAGGGACAACTCATTTAGACCGGTCGCACAAACCGTTTTTCCATTGTTAAAATGGCAAAAGTGGATTTTGACACTCCCTGAGTGCACCTGCTTTACACTTTGCGTTTAGATCATTAAAATAGGGCCCTAAGAGTATATATGGTGTTTTTATAATATACCTATTATATATTTATATCTATATATACATAAAATACATATTATACATATACATTTAACCAAAGAATCAAAGAATCAATCAATAAAAAAAATTTCCCACTTAACCCATACTGCACAATAAGTGCTTCAATAACATTGAATGTTACAGGGACATATTATTGCAAATGCATATCACAGTGTGTTTTGGTTAAACAATTTTTATTTGTTTATGCCAAGGTTTGCATATGGTGGTGTGTTCTTAATGACAGCGTTTCTAAAAATCTATCCTATTCCTAAAATAAGAAATATCCCAATATATCGCCTTGCTACAGTACCACAATGTATCGCAATATATTGTATCATAACCCCTGTATCATGATATGTATCATATCGCCAGATTCTTGGCAATACAGAGCCCTAGTTATAATGTGGAAGAAAAACAGATTAAGGTCATTTTATTTATTTGGCTATGGTCGTTGCTGCATTTAGATCTATTGAACAAATATTGTTTCTGTTTACTAATGTAAATAGTATTTTCTGACTTGACAACCCTGTAACAGGGCTTGCTTTTTTAGTATGTGGGTGTAAGTGAGAAAGTCTCTGCTAGCTGCAAACCCCTAGAAATTGGTAAAAGCCTATATCAAAGAATCTTCAAAAAATGGCCTAAAATTATAGGTAAAAGCATTTTTTTCTGAAATAATATGATTACAAAAAAATCCCCTGGATATCCAGCACCACTACAGCACTTGTACCAAATTAAAATGATAGATAGATAGAGAGATAGAAATAAAAAGAATTCACCACATTAGAAGCACAATTCACCACTTTAGAAGCACAACTTTGAGCATCTCTTTAGCAAAGTGTCACTCTTTTATTCTTTCAATCTGATCCATGCCTGGAGAGTCCATAACAAAATGCGTTTACTGAATACATCACAAATAGAATTGTGGCTGTGCATACATATTATTATGGGCTTTACACCAAGATTTTTTTTGTTGTCATGGTAACAACAATCCCTTGTACATGGTTGAGGTAACTAATTACTAGTTCTTGGAATTATGTAACGATTCACCTCAACTCTGTACACACAAGAAAAAAAATGCACTTTGTAGTTCAGCTGACCTATAAAAGCAGAGCCGAGATTATTTATAGAATTGTGGTAGAAGGAGGGGTAGATGTGTGGGTTGAGGGGGGTGTCATTCAGTTAAACACAAATGCACTGATGTAAAAAAAATCTATAAAAGAGTCCGATTTGCCTTACAATTCTCCACCTAGATTGTTAAAAAGATTATTTCAAAGACAAGCTCAATTTTAGTCATCCATGTTTTGAAGGAAGAAGGACGTACTCTCGGAATGAATTAGATTAAGTCTTGTTTGAGGAAACGCACAAGCTACATAATCTAATCTAACATTGCTGCATTTTCCTCCTCAGAATGATTTAATGGCAGCAAACATGCCTCTAAAACACAACTTCATTGAAGTGTTTGGCTTGCCATGTGCCATTACGCAGCAGGGGGGCTGTGTCCTTGCCATTTTATGAGCACTGAAACAATAATTTTTCCAGCAACATCCTGTCACTTCTCCATAAAAATATGCCAACCAGGGTGTAGTTGCACCCTTCTGGCTATAATCAGAGCATTTCCTCCCATTTCATTCTGTCCGCCTGACTTGAAATATGACGTTATTGGTTTTTAGAAGCTTTTTTAGCTGCAAATGCATGCTGATTTGGTGCAGAGAGGGGAAAGGCTCTCAATGCCTGGCAGGACGTTTTCAGCAAAGTGTAGCCTGTATCTGTCACATCCATCCTCAGGGCTATATGACAACTAACGACCCCCACCTTCAGCACAAGACGAATGGTCTTATTATTGGAAGGAGCCATTCAAAATAGGGTCATCTCAAGCATTGCAAATGCCAGCTCAAAAGTATACAGGCCTGTGGCTTGAAGTACAGAGAGGTCACGATACATTCCGCACACCTCAGAGAAATTGTCAAGTGGTGCTGTGCACATAGAAATAAACAATGAATTCAGGATTAAAACTGCTCCATCTCATGCGGGAGGGAATTCCGTCTTGGGTGGAATTCACCATATTGTTGAAAATCTACATTTAATCCTAAATGCACAGTGTGAAAATGAATGATTTGTCAGATTCCACTTTGTTCCAAGTCCTAGTGTCCCAAATCCTGCATGCAAGATTGTTTTAGAATTCAGAAGACATCATATTCATGCTTCCTACTTTTTTTTAAAGCCTTCAAATTGAGATTATACTTATGATGCCTAAAAATGCTCCCTCCATAGGCAGCTCTCTAGGTTCCATATTTACTCCCTGATGTATCATGGCTAGTAGAAGTGCTATGACACTACCTCAAACATTTCCTGATCAAGTATAGCTAGTACACACGTAAAACAAGCTTGAAGCCATATTGGATAGTTTGTTTGCTTAACATTCAGTTTGATTGTTCTAGTGTAGTAAATAAATAGTAAAAGAGCAGAAAATGAAAGAGAGATGAGCCAGGCACACAGTGTTCTCCCTGCTGGGAAATTAGTGTCCATGTGCATAATTATGGGATTAACTAGATGAGGAGTGATTACTTTCTATTTTGTGTATGAGAATCAAACAGCATTGTGTGCACTAGAAAACATCCCCTCCCGCATTGACCATCTGCTAACAGCCTCCATTAAAAATTTGATTACACCAGTAAACACACTGGTTTGTCTCCCAAGAGCAAATGGAGGATGTAACTGGTGAGAATTCACAGAGATCAAAGGGCAGAAGGTCAGGGAAATACATATGCTTTCTGTTTAAATAGTGTATTAATTTGAGTCGTTTAAAGAGATTTGTGATTTTAAAGGGATTGGTTACCCCAAAAGAAAAAATGATGTAATTGTAAACCTATTATACTTTTTATAAACTGTGGAGGGAAAAAAATAATTTCTAGACACTCTTTTTTAATATATTGAATATATAATGTGCAGTGTGTAGTGTGGCTTGGGGCATTTTGTAATAAAAGGTTTTCTCTTTGATGATTAGTGTGCCGGTTGCCATTTAAGTCACTTTAAGAAACTCAAATGTGGAGTTCCACTCTGATCTCTCACTCAGATGCTGCTGCATGCTGGCACATAGGTCGCCTGCCCTTGGTAACAGCTGTGAAATATACAGCTCATTTCCATTGCGCTGTTGTTTTCTTTTTCGCTGAGCTTGTCCATGGCCTTCAGGGCAGGCAGCTTTTCACAGTATGTTTATGCAGCCTGTCAGCACCTGAGATCCGCTGAGCTGGCTGCTCCGGGCACTTGCTTCATACAACCCAGCAATGGTCAATCTCAGCCAGCCGGACCAGAAGGTTGTAACAAGGTCATGAATGTCATGAAGTTCTCAGCATGGGCTTCAGAAGTAAGATTGCTTTTTAACTAGACTACAGATTAAGGGTGACATATACAAAAGGATTGGCAGAACAGCGTATGGAATCGCAGGTTGCCAGATTGGCATGACTGGTGGACTTTACAGTGGCATGAGAGAAAGATGCAAAGTGTCACGGATGCACGCTGATGGAAATGAGACTGGCAAGCTTGCAAACGCACACGGACTTGAAATGGCAGATTGCTCCTTGCTGTGAAAGGTCTATTTTTGGGGCTACACCGACACCCACTCTGCGGGTGACGGATGCAGCTAACTACATTCACACCTTATGGAATTCATTGAACTATACAAAGCTTTGAACTCAGACTCTGTCAGTGACAGCTAGAGAATATGCATGGATAGGACTTGGTCTGTAATTTAATTTCAAATCTGTCCACCTATTTTATTTTTCTTCAACATTTACATGCCATTCAACAAGGCTGCTAAAACTGTTGTCTGCACAGTCAGGAGTCAAAGTCCTTTCAAAGCAGGCAGCACCATTCTAGCCTTCCATCCCCTGTTGCTCGGAAACGATTCTGTAAATGCTTCTTTCGCTCAGCTGTCTTCAAAAGGCCCCACATAGCACTAGGCTTAAAAATACCCCTGCACCAAGTGTGTTGGGAGAGATGCTTATCTCTGGTCCTATGTTTTCTGCTCCTGTGGCAATTGGCTGGAGGTGATACCCTCCTTGCAATACTTGCTTATTAGTGTGCAGATTTAGGCCAGCCTCTCCTGATAACACTTCTGAAGCTATTAAGTTGATTTTTCACAATTGCACTGCTTATCCCTCGCTTCCCTGCCCATAATGAAAATTTCTATCTTGACTATCACCAAGAGTGCATGCAAAAGAGCTGTGTTGGTAATAACTACCTTTCTCTGAATGGCACCCTCTCTGGCAAAGGTATACAATTACTTTTTGTTCTTGTCTAGCATTGATTGTGAGACATCACTTAAGCTTGCAGTTGTTCTATCATACAGTACATTTACTGTCATAAAGTAAATTGCAACTGAAGTAAAGTCAATGCATGTTTACATGTTTAAAACATGTTTAAAAAGACCGTGTAGACTTGTTTGATTGACTAAAATGTTAGGTTTGACATTTTTTTACTGAGAAAGGCAAACATGCTCTAAATGGCTTCTCAGTCTTTTTTTATTTTTATTAAAAAAATTGAAAAAAAAAAAGTTTTTCTTAGACGACAGTGCCCAGTTCTAGATGCTGACGTCTCCATTAAGACTTTCTTAGTCAAAAAGCCTCACCGGAAAGAACATGTTGGTTCTAACTAGTCTAACCAGCAGAAACCAGCTTAACCAACTAACGTCAAATACTGGTCTAATCAGACATTTTAAAAAAGAATAATGTATGATTTAATACAGTTGGATATTTATCAATTTCACTGGGCGTGAATAAAACAACCAGATAAATATGAAGTTAATAACATAAAGCTGTGCATTTTTTTTTAAGCAGTCATTTGCAGTTAGTGTGATCTGTGGAGGAAGCATATACTGTCCGAAGATGCCATTTTATAGCATGGCTGATTTCTCTCTCAGCTGCCTCTTAGGCTGACTAACAGCTTGTTCAGTCAAGGGTTATCAGCTGCAGATGGTTTCAGACAATAAACATGATCAAATACGGGGGCGGTTTTGCCGAGGCGCCCTGGCTGAAACATGGTTTTGACGATCTCTGGTCTCTATACATCCCTTTTCATTTGATTTATTCATTCATCTTTCTATCTCATTAATCAATTCATTTTCTGTCTGCTTTTATATCTTCTGGATTTCCATTGTATAATTTGTTCTATTCACTACAGGACATCAAGAGCTTGCACAGATAAAACTCATCAAAAGATGAAAGAAGGAACTCTGAATGTGCAGTGCTTCAGTCTATTACCTGCTTTTCCACTCAAGGTATCTTTTAAAGCAAAGACCTTTGTGTTTTCAATGTGACAATGCAGTAATAAAGCAATTGGCAAGAACTTCAGCGCAAGGGAATGGATGGGATCATCATCTTTGAAAATAACTCAAAAATTTTTTGTGAGTCTGAGTACTGTACTGAGTCTTGCCTGGCTATGAACAGCTAAAGGACTAGTTAAGCCAAATCTAGTACATCGGTCGCATCCAGGTAGATTTAAAGTGTTATGTCATGTTTGATGTCAGTGATTCCAAATAGAATTAGTTCTCAATTGTTTTTGAGTGAATAACAACTTTTAACTTCCTGACAATGTTATCAATTGACTTCAGAAGACCTGTAATATAGTGTAAAAGGACTTGCTTTTTGTCGTTTTTGGAGTTCCAAAGTGTCATATACCATTCAGTTTCTTTTTTATAGATAAGTGTACCTAAGAAATTTTCTATACTTCTCTGCTGAATAAAGTCTTAACTGGTTTTCAGTGACATGATTAAGAGTGAAAAATGACAGAAACCAAAAAGACTATGTGCATCTACTATATATCAGCCTTTGTAAATGGAAATGATCAGTTATTCAGTGAGTTTGTAGAGCAAAACCTTGCACATGATTTAAGTGGGTATCCACTTATTTCCTCAGCCCTTCCTCATTGAACACATTTACAGTGATTAATTGTGTTTACCCCAACCAATCAGCACAGAGAATGGCCTGACTAATTGTGGCAGACTTTTGCTTGATTCTCTCAAAGGCTGCAGTTCTCCAAACCTCAGTGGCCTCTCGACTGATTAAGCCGATTTGGCTCTACTGAAAGAGTTTGCTGATTCTTTACAAATACAAATACACATCACCCAGTTAGTCAGTGCTAATCATGGTATTCAGTATGCATTAATTAATGTAATTCAGTATAAAACATGCTTTGTCAGCTGACCAGCTGAGGTCAATTGCAAAGGTTTGCATGCAGCAGCTTCTGCAAGACAAGGTTGAAGCGTGCACCCCTTCAACCCCCTTGACAGACTTGCACTCCACCTCCTCCATCTTCATTTCTCTTTTTGTTTTATTTCGACCTACCCACAGGATTTCTTTCAAACAGTATCAAAACTCATTAACCCTACCTAAACAAGACTGATGTGCAGCCTTTACAGTTGTTGGCCATATTTCCCAGGTCTTTCTCCAACAGTCCTTGTCCAACAGACTTGTATTGCTCTGTATAGATTCTGTCAGGAGCATCTGGTGTGAAATTACAGGCATCCTCAGTCAGAGGCTGCAACCATGCATGATGAGGTCTTTAAATTCATGTCGCTCTAGTCTTGAAATCTAATTCCCAGTTTCATCATTTGAACATGAAAATAAAATGCAGTGCCGCAAAAGAGACAACTTTTCAAATAAGAAAAGGAAAAAAACTGCTGTTCACCTTTGACTACTGAGGAGGAAAGGTACGTTTTATGATACCTTGTCCGAATGAGATGAGTCTCTTTTCTCTGAAGATGACAAGATTATTACTTTATGAAAAAAATGATTCTGCTGCTTCAAAAGTCTCAGGCGCTCTCAACGCTAACCCCTTAAAAAGAGTACAATGTTTTCAGTTTAATAAATTCACATTGTGCCTTTGTGCTACTGCAGTAGTTATACTATGGGATGAATAACTGGAATTTCAATTGAAGTCCTAATAAATCTATTGGACTGTTTTTTTTTTTTTGGGCTTTATAATGACTTATATTAAAATATGTCTTCAGTCATACAGGAATTTTGATGGACTGAGAAAGATGTTCCTTATAAATAAGTCTTTCTGAAAGGAAGTATAAAGAAACATTAATGAGAACTCCATGCAAACTGTTGTCCTAAAACTATCAGAGAAATCTTTTGAGATAAAGAGGTTGTGGCATATAAGCTCATATATCTATCCTACCCCTGTCTCATTCACCCAGCTCAAACAGAGTTTCCTAATGGAGCAATTTCAGCTGTGCCTCTGGCAAACCCTCTCTTTAGTTCTCATCACCCTATCCTCCTTTCATACGCTCTCTGTGCAAACCCTGGACAGGGCAGGAAGGAAGCTCCCTGTTGAGCATGGTCGGGTGGGTTGATGGGAAGCGCCGGCCTCATGGTGCTGCTGATGCTAATGGCCTGTTTAGAATGGCTGACACAAAGAAAAAGAACAAGTAAGAGAAAGTCAAATATAATTTGCCAGAATCTTCAGAGACACATTGCAGTTGTTCAGGCAGACTTTTCTGATTGCTAAAAGAGATTTACTTAAAAGGTCCGCATGGGTGTTAAGCCTGAACATGACCTGTAAACTAAAACCCGTGGCATTAACCAACCCAGATGTGAGGAAGCACACTTGTTGCACTGGCCCACAAATGCGTGTGTTTGTGTGTGGGAAAACTAAATTTTTCATTATTTGTTTATTATTTCTTATTTCTGTATAACTCAGAATACGTAGTATAATTCACTGTTATTGTACAGTACATTTCGTATGCTCACCAAGGCTCATCATAAATACAGTGAAAACAATTATTTTTATTCCTGAGTTGCCAAATCTTCAGTGTCACGTGATCTTCAGAAATGCTTCTAATATGGTGATTTGGTGCTTAAGAAACATGTTAAAAACAGTTGT
The DNA here is from genome assembly GCF_003368295.1 of Carassius auratus. NCBI lineage: Eukaryota > Metazoa > Chordata > Actinopteri > Cypriniformes > Cyprinidae > Carassius > Carassius auratus. Next base: position 15,038,945 of record NC_039271.1, read on the forward strand.
GCTGCTTCATCAACGTGATACCTAATCAACCAAAAAAGTATATATAATATAAGTATGAACAAAGGGTTCATAAACAAAACAAAATGAATCTGATACTAATTCATCTGTTTACTGGGTCTCAATGGGCTCAGTTCTGGTAGTGGACCTCTTATCTGCATAGATCACTAGAAAGAAACGTTCTGTGAATACCACTAATAGCCACTTCTGGAAATGGCTTACTTTGTACCCAGCGAAAGTACAGTACATTAACGTTTGCAATGGTTAGTTTTATACCAGACTTGCGCACAATGCTGGTGTTTACTCAAATGGATGTGTCCAAAGGTAAAATTAGGTCAGATTGACTGTGCAGGACATAATGAAATGACTGCTAAGGAAATATTTTCTTCGTGCCGCAGCACAAAGACTAACAGCGATATCTTTCCTCCACAGCAAACACACCCTAACAGAGATCTTGGCTAAGTCTGTCTGTCTTCTGTCTCTCTGTCTTATTCAGTTACTCCCATTTCCAAAATCCCACTCAGCCTTGCCTAATTAATTTACAGGCTCATTTAAATTTCCCACTGTCTGTATACTGCACATGCAGACGTTTAGAGAAATCCGTTCAGAAGAAAGGCCATGCCGACGGTGCTTATAAAGGAACGGCTAAGCCTGTCGCCTTACGATTAATTTGTTGGGAATTAGCAGATGGCATTATTTGACGGACCAGCCATCTGAAACGCTTAACACTTGTTTTGCTCGGTGATGACACTGCTGTAGGAAACCGTTTGGAGTTTTCACACCTGAGTATGGTGCTTTTAAAGGTAGCACTGTGACTGTCCATGTGATCCTATGGCAGTGAAAGTGTCATATTCACCCTAGTCATCTCTCAGGTCTGACTCCAGGTGGCGCTCTCACTTCCTTATTCTCTCTTAACTTGTGCCTCCCTTTCTCTGGGCCAATGTCCTAGTCATTGGGCTGTTAAAAGAGGTGGGGATCGATAGGAATTACATTTCTCCTGCCATTTTTGGCATTGTAATTGGAGACGAGCCAGGCGAGGTTATTTTTGTGGAGTCGATTGACAGGACACTGAAGCGTCAAGACACCCTCTGCTTTTGACAATCCAGTTGCTGCTATTACCAGTACCATCTCAACAAACCTACTCAGAAAGAGAGATAAAAAGAGAAAGGAAGAGTGGGAGATCTTTCTAATGTTTTTTGCACACAAAGAAAAAGAAAAAAATCCTTTACAAACACTCGACGAGATCAATATCCCCACCCCCAGCATTAGTCAAATGGCATCTAAAATAGCATTTGAACAGAGAACAGATACGAGCACACACAAACTCTTTCTGTGCATATCAGCTTATAGCATGCTTTTGGTGAATCTCTGAATATTTATAAATGACTTTATATATGAGTTTTGTAGTTGTTTTGTTTGTTTGTTTTGGCAATGTAAGGGTGAGGTGTGCATGTGCACTAACACAAACTAATTTTATGTTCACTAACATGGAAAATGGCCATCGAAAAAATTTATTTGCCCTCTTAAATGAATTAAATTAATTGCCATGTGTGCATGAGAGAAGTTATATTATTGGAAATTATCCTCCAAATAAATAATTACATTCAATAATATAAACACTGCCACTATTTATCAAAAGATTTTCTCAAGTCATAGAAAGAAAAAAATACGGTGCTGCAACGAGCAATCTAAATCTCTGAAATAACAAAGAGGATCTTAACACTGAGTCCCTCCCTGACGTGTTTGTTAGTGTCAGTCATGGTTTTGCCGGTGCAGATGTAAATGATTGTAATGATTCTTGACTAGAGCAATTAAAACAGTCTTCACTTGATGAGCTTGACAGCTTTTGCTCTCTCTATCTATTTCCTCAGTCTACTTATAATCATAATACCAATTATCTTTGATGAGCAAATCGTAAAAGCAGGATGGATCCTTCTGCCTCGAGACCTGCACAAGCCTCTAGTGCTCTGGATCTGCCTTCTGCTCTGAGCATCTTACTTTTTACGATCATAAGTTGACATACCGCTTCCAGATTTTGTACAACAATTAACAGTAAACAAATAAATAGATATAAAAGAAAAATGCACTTAATTTAATCATCAAATAATCGTATTACAATAAAAATGCAGTTCTACTCTTTATATTTGTGTCCATTTATTTTGGTATAAAATATCTGACAGATTCTGAAGGAGTGTGGAAAATTAAGTACAACTGCTGGCTTCAGCAGTGTTTATTTCATCTTCTTTTTTCCAGTTTCCTCGAGCACAGTTTGTCCTTCACAGAAAGAGGGGGAAAGAGATGTTACAGCTTGTTGTGACATGCAGGGAGTGAGAAGTGGAAACATCAGTCTGACTGTCCTGTGACTGTCAATTCACATCAGAGAGGAGAATGCTGAACACTAGAACCACTGCACTTTAGATTACCTGTCAGAATTCAACCATCCCTCACATGTACAGTACAGTGATAGAAAAGAATTGCCCCCCCTTTAAAATAATTACATTTTGTTGCTTTGCAGCCTGAAATGAAGAAATCCAGCTGGATTTACTCTGAGAAAGTGCAAAAATGACTTGCAAACTCAATCAGGTGTAGCTGATCACCTTCTCAATGGCACACACATCATTTGATCTCTAGATGTGATCATCTGGGGTAATTTTGATCAGCTCAGCATGAAAAGAGCTTTCCTGGAGTATTATTTTTTGGTAGCACAACTGAAGCAAACAATCAACTATGGGTGGCAGGGCAATGTCAACAGATTTCCGAGATAAAGTTGTGGACCGGCATAAGTCAGGAGATGGATACAAAAAAAAAAAATTCAAAAGCTTTGAAGCAGAAAAAGATGAATGTCCTTGCATGGCCTAGTCAGAGCCCAGACTTAAACCCCACTGAAAATCTGTGCAATGACTTGCAGTCCACAAATGCTCACCATTCAATTTAACTGATTCTTATTCTGCAAAGTAGACTGGGCAAGTATTGCAAAGCCTACATGTGCAAAGTTCATAGAGACAGAGACATATCCTAACAAACTAAAGGCTGTAATTAAAGCAAAAGATGGTTTAACAAAATACTGACAATAGGGAATGATCCTTTTTCCAACTCAATGATTTTTTTGAGAGTTTATATATAGAGTCAATCCAGCTGGATTAAAAAAAAACTGTTCCCGTCTTCATTTCAGCCTGCAAAGCAACAAAATGTGATTATTTTAAAGGGGGTTTTTTTATACCCACTGTACACACCATCACCAGAATCCTTTCCATCACACTTCCTCTTCTTTCATCCTCACCTCTCTCTATCTTCGTCTCTCACATTTTCGGTCTGCTAGCATATGAAGAAATATGCCAGAACTTAAAATATGCCAGAACTTAGTTTATTAACAAAAAGAAAGCCACACAAATGTGCTTGTGCCTACAAAATGGTCCAAATGAGGCTGGTTACTGCTGTTTTGGGGTTGATCTAGCTGAATAGTCATGCTGTTCAACAAAGGTTTTGGTGGAAGTCTTCATGGTTAAGCTAGTTTACATGCTTCCTTTAAGCAAGGTGTTTGCACTAATAGTGTTTCGTTACATTACAAAATTAAGATTTTCAGACTGACAGACCCTCTTGTGGCAGCTGTATTTTGTACTTATAACAGAGTAGGTACTTCAGTTGATTGCCTTAATATAAATTAAACTGCATTAACAAACCACTTGTTTTATGTTTTACATAGATTTATTAATTTATTTTTATTTGGGGAATTATTTAATTATTATTTAATATGATTAATAATATAAAATAAATGAATATAGTTTTTAATCATTATTTTATTAACTTTAAGATCTGAAATTTGTATTAAGAATGCAAATAGTATCAATTGCTTCTTAAGAGATACATTTTAATATGAAACTTGCATTTATAGTTCACTGTCTGTATAAGTAGCTGCCCATTGACCCTAAGTGTATTGAATTAAACAATCGCAAAAACAAAACCGAGGTCTTAAACCAAAAACTCACCTTTAAATTTAATACTGAATGAAAAGGGACAGGTGAGCACTGTGAATTGAACCTTTCTGCTATTCTTCTAAATTAATCAAGGGGAACAACCTAAGGAGGTTTGGATTAGGCCAAAGCCTTCTGAGATTTGAAGAGACTATCGGACTGCCTGCAGAAGTATGTAAATCACAAAACCGGTGCTTTCAGAGTGTTGCCAGCAGCGGTGGATTCATCTTTTTCATAAAGCCACTCCGTAGGATAAAATCCTAAAATGTAGAGTGTCACGCAAAACTGAAAAATATTAAAATTCACACTTTCAGGACAAACAGTCGTTACAAGTACATACTGACTGCTTGTGCTCGTGTGTGTGAAGTGCCAGCTGCAAAATACCCTCTTTATCTACAAAAAATTAAAGACTCGAAAATGTGGGAGTCATGGAGAGAGCAGAATGAGTTGTTAAAAGCTGCATCTGTGGAAGGAGCCCCAGCGAACCATGAGACGGGCTCCGCTTACAAGTATTGATGTCATTTATGGGTGTTATCATAAGCTCACAGAGTTTTCAGCCCATTATGTTATGGTCCAATTTGCCAATTTAAAGTGACTTCTTTCTTAAACTGCCATATTGTATGCCAGTATTGATGGACCAGTGGCATGGGAGGGTCAGGTGTCCTGTGCACTGACAGTTTAGCACATCCCATTCTTTCCTTTTCAATTAGAGAGGTTTACAGGCACTGTAAATCACAGGTGTGAAGGGCGGAGAGAGAGGGAGAGAACGAGAGAGCCAAAGACCTTGGTTCAAAAGTAATCAACTAGCACACACTGCATCACATTGGACACCCACCTGTAAAGAATAAAAAGAGGAGTAATAGGGTATTATTAGGGTAATTATTTTCACTTTCTTTCACTAATACACAAGCACTCACAAGCACAACTTTAACCTGGCTACAAATGTAATCAGATTGCTGCTGTTACTTAATCACCCCTCTGCCCTTATATGACATTATGAGCTCTTTAGCACTTGCTTGAACACACATTAAAGTTAATAATCATCAAAATAAAATAAAAAAACGTGTGTTATGAATTAATATAATATACAAGTTTCACTTTTTGAATGTACCTTTTCAAAAGGTACACTTTTGTACCATTTAGGTGATAATGTACCCTTAAGGTGTACCCGTACTTTTTCCGTATGCATGAATCATTGTTAAAGAATGTTCCTAAGTAAAGGGGTGTTTGAAAGGAGTTGAACTATGAAAATTCATTATTAGATCACTTGCATTTAAAAGCGCAATTAACCTAAAGGGTTTGTCTACTACTAAACTAAACTACTGTTGCAAAACCAAACATCCTGTGTTGAACGTATTTAACAACTTCCAGTTAAACTTAAATTTTAATTTATCAAAAGGGGTCAATGAGAGATTTCTTCAATAAAATCCTAAAATGAAATGATCTAACTATGTTTAGCAGTTCATGCTGAATTCATTGCAGGAAATTGCCTGTATTATAGATTTATGTTAATTATTCATAACACTTTTATAAGCCTCTTCTCAAAAAATACCAAACAGGCTGAGTGGAAACCCATCATGCTCTGCTTCACCTTGTCACTTCTGATCTTTTTGAGCAAGCTTTTTTTTTTCTATCTAACCCCAAGGGTCCTGCTCTCTCCAGTCCCTTTTCCATCCCTTTACTGTCAGCTGTTGTTTTTCCCCTCACTCTTTTTCTGTCCCACTTCCTCTTGTTTTTTTTTACCTTTTTTATCCTGTTTGAACCTACATAGCCTGTTGTCTGTTCACCTCAGTGTCGTAAAATGGCAGCAGGCATAGAACAAAATGGAGAGCTGTGTGAAATGAGTCACTGATTTATTTGATGTATTAAAAATAACAAATGGGATCTTTTTATTATCTCAGTTGTTTCTCCTACCGAAGTGAAATTAAATAGATAGCCAGTGGAGAGACCCCTGCTTCTCAGATGTTTCTCCTGAGAAAAAGACTCTCACAAGTGTTCAGAAAACACTTAATATCAGACACTTAATATCACAGACTAATATCCCTTTAAACGTGCTGATCAATTTGTAGTAAGCTTGGCCTGCATTATTTATTTATTTCTTTAGGAAATACATGCCCACCTATACATGCATATGTGCATACACCCAGCTTGATGCCAGCTCCCACAGGATCTCCCAATGAGATGTCACTCTTTGTCCCTTTATACCATTAAATGTGCATGTGTGGGTATGCATGAGAGAGGCTCAGGCCTCCTACAAGCCCAATTACTTAAAAACAAGAAGAAGAAAAAAAAAATACATCCTGGCCTGGGGCCATTGCCTACACTGGATGACTAATAGCATTTAATGACGGAGTGTTCGACTGGTGTCATGTGAATAAATAATCGATTGGTGCTTTTTGGTCACAAATAAGCCGGGGTGTTAAAAAAAACACAGTTGGCTTGAACTTGAGACTCTGTGGGGACAAAAGTTGTCTGATGGGGCAACAGCTGGCTTCTTGTTCTTAAGAAAATGGTCATATGCCAGAAAATCTGTCGGTATTACTCCCATCACTTCATGCTTCCATAATGTAACCCTCTTTCGCAGCAGATCTGCCCCACCTCAATGAAACGTCCATTATTTACACTTGTTCAGGGTTTAAATGAGAGCAGCTGTGAGCTGATGAGCGTGCAATTCCCTGAGGGTTCCTCACACTCACCGGGTTTTCTGCCCAAGTTGATGCTATTCTGATATAATTATAAGCAACAAAGAGGAGTTTAGGAGTTTTTCCATCATCCTTGCAGTAGCGAGGGGTAATTGAAAAAGGGAGGGATTTTGTGCATGGGATAAATAGAGAGCCAGTGGCCCTTCAGCAAAGCAAGGTTAATAACTTTTCCACTTTCATTACCCTAGAGATGTACTGTAGGGGACTTAAGCACAGCCCCTGGACTCCGAAGGACTCCACTGCTCTTATCTTACTTTCAGTTCTCTCTATTTCACTCATTTGTTCACATATAAATGTCGACACTAACAGTGCCTTATTAGCGGTCAGCCAATTTAGCCTGATAGGGTGATTGTACAGACAGATATCCCAGAATTTCTTTGTGGGAAATATAATTGAACTTTCTGAAATGTATGTTTTTTGCCTTTATATTTGTTAAAGTGCTTGTACAGACATATGTCTCAATGTTAAAATCTCCTGGAGGTTAATTTCAAAAATTTCCCCATCAGACAGTTTTGCTGAAAAAAAATTGTGAATTATATTTTTAAATTGTACATTTCGCCCTTGACATTCCAGTTTGTTTCTTATGGAATAATTATTCAACTGACCTCTAGTTCATGAAAACAGACATCATCTGGGAAATAGAGACAATCCCTTATTAGTGTTCATTTAGTACACTAAACATCACATCTTTTTGAGGTGAATTATGTCTTATTCCTCTCATTGCGAAGCAAACAGTAAAATAAAAACATGAAGAACAGTCTTGCTGCGTTGACTTCTGTTGTGTGGACGTATTCAAGCCGTGTGCTTCAGTGAAACATTAGAATCTGAATAGAGCGTTCAGCGTGTGGGCCTGTTCACATTAGAAGATAATGAAGGGAGACATGAAAAACAGATATTTAGTTGTTTTCATATGGATTACTTTATGACAGAATATCTGTTTTTAGCAGCACTTGTTTAGTTTAAAACTAGACATGTCAGGCTTTCTATAGATATCTCTCTCATGTCTCTTCGTTGAGTATTCACGGAGTTAAAGTTCATTTTAATAACGCGTTTGTAAATGAAGATCACGCAGACAAAGGCTGCAGGCAGCACACCTTGTTTGTTATCTTTATTTTATAAATGCACAAAGTTTTGTTGTTATTATGTCTGTATACAAAAAAGTAGACCCTTTACAGATTTGATTGATGTATTTCTCTTATCTGTAAGATCAGAACTGAACGTGTCATTTCATTTATTTTCGGGGTTATCAGGAGAAAATGACTCATAACGCGTATACGCGTTAATCGACTCCAGAGGGTTAAGGCTGGAATACACAAAAAAAAAAAAAAAAAAAAAACATTATTTGACCAGATTTTGGCCCAGTGTGTCAAAGCTAGTTGCTGAAATTTAGAGCCAGTCTGCAGATTTGAGTTGACAGATTTCATAGAAAATCCCATAGTATATAATGGTAGCAGGCTGAATTTTAGCTTGACACTGATTCCATCCAGTTTCCATCCAGTCCAAACGTGTTTGATATTTTGTGCTGATTTTAGAACAAGTTGTTTTCACCTGTCACGGGTCTCCTAGCAATGAGGCATGTTTCTCAGTGATTTTTTTATGATAAGAACAACTTGAAAGTCTGGTAGTGTGTGATCCTCAGTCGTTTAGTTTATGTTTCACAGTTTTTCCTCTGTGTGTACTTACAACTTTGACATATGTATAATGCCTAATGTTTTAAAATCTGTTCAGATTTTTCAAGTTCTGGAGTTTATTCCAGCCTTTAAACAGTAGTAGAAAAGTACTGAAATGTACTGATGCTAATTATCTACTAATTTTAATGTGCACTTTGCATATTCATATAGTTCCTGTACTGTTCCTTTAGAGATAGCACTTGCTTTGATCATAAATTAAAATGGCATTTACTTTAGAGGCTTTGATTATTATTTGTCTGATAAGCGTCATGCAGTTCAATAAAGTGCTCTTAATTGTTTGTTGCAACACCAGTAAACTATTTATTTGCTTTCATACAGCCTTTAATTCTGTTATTTTTTTAATTTCATTTTAATACAATTGCATTGTTGGTTCTCCTTCATGAATCAAAAGGTTTCCCTTGTTATGATTATTGCTTTTATCCCAACTGGAAAGTAATTTGAACATCTTGGTGAACATTATCTTCGAATGAAGCAACATTATGAATGCCGTCATCAAAACTAGATTAAAACTTACCTGTGTAAACACAAGAGTTTGACATTAAAATACTCATTATATTCCTGTGTATATTTGTGATGCTAGTGGTGGAGAAATTACACGCTTTATCTATAAAGCCACAGGCAGTTATTTTTGGTATTTCTGTAGTTTTCTTCCTGGGGAAATGTATTGTAAGGCTAAGGAAAATATGCTGTAAAGCGATAGTTTGACTATAATTTGGGTTTGATTAAACAAAAGAGAAAATCTTTCAAAGAACCAAATAAGGTAAATGTCTAAATTGATTTTCAACGGGTCATTATGTAATCAAATCTAACTACAGAGAACATGATTGTTTTTGTTGCCATTGAGAAGTTGAAGCTGCTTATCTATGTTCACGCTTGTTCATTGCATGCAACATCCAATTTCTGCCACTCTGTGTTACCAGTGTTTTTCATCTCTCCTCCTCATTCTTTCTCTTTCTCATCTCATTGATTTGTACTATTGATCCAAACTACAGCATTCATCCAGACATTTTTTGTGTCTGTGTGTTTTAAGATTCAACCAAATGTGTCCCGTTTCTTTGTTCTTTTCTACTTCCTCTGCTTCTGACCTGTTGTTCAACAAAATGATTCCACACCATTAGCCTTTTTCCAGAGTCATTACAGTTGAGATATGCACCCCACTGCTCACTCAAATAATGATTTGGTTTGAACCTTTCCTTTGTAGTTGACTCACTTTGAACAGTAAACTATCTACAAGTGCACGTTATTCATGAAAACACAACATTGGAAAGAGACAAGGCTATGCATATTAGGTAGCAGATTTTATTATATTTATAAGTGTGGGAGATATGCTTTTCTATTTTTCATACATTTTAAATGGCTCTTAAACTTTAATTGGTTTTGCATGACAGCAGAACAATATGTAATCAACTAGATGAATACATTTTGATGTTACAGTACACAGTCTTACATACACATGCAAAAGCACCTAAATATAATTGTAGACATTTTCATGGCAACTGCATCAAAATCACTGCCCTCCACACTATTTCACACCTAGTGCTGAGAGACCGGTGCATCTGCAAGTATTTCACAGAAATGACTGAAACACATAATCGAACCTGTGAAGACGCACATGTTGATCGGTCATTGAGATTCAGGGAATCAGAGAATATTAAGTGTCTTCTCTCGGTTGCAAATCCACACTACCATTCCTTGATTGCATTATGCATGCATTTGTTTTTTAATATGCAATAAACATGTTGCAGGGCTGAATCGCTGGTGACAAATAGAAGTCAACTCCAGTTAAGTGGAAATAATTGATGATTACATGCTTGATTAAGCACCAAATTTAAACTAGGACATATAGATGGCCAAGATGAAAATCCAAAGCGAAAGACATTCATTGTGATTCAAGGCGTGTGCTTGCACCGCTAGTTTAATTTCTGCATGATGAAAGAAAAGTGAAATGCCGTGGGCCCCAGCATCCTCACCTACCCTCCCTCACTTGATAACATGACAAAAATTTATCGACTGGGTGGTTATGAGCTGAGGTATCACTCTGACGCAGTTTTGAGAACCACAGTTCAGAAAATTCACTTATAAGTGAGAAACCAAGAGTCCAAACAAAGTAGAAGCAACTCAAGCACCAAATGACAATCCAGCGTACATGAAAGCAATGCTCAGTGTGTATTACTGCTTGGAATGGAAAGGGTGTAGAGCTGTAGTTTTGTTGTGGCAGCAGTGGAAGTTTCAGTGGAGGAGCACAACCCAGTTGGGAAAATATGGGGATGAAGCAGGAAGCATGGAAAGGAGGGAGAGGAGCGGTTTGATGCTCAGAGCACCGGAGCGAGAGCAATGAAAGCCATGCTGAGCCATCTGGCAGAGTGGTAATTGGGTAAGGATTTTTCACCTACTCAGTTCCACAGCCTACTCTGGGCTGGGTAAAGAGAGTATGGTGCACCCTGGGAGCACATTATTCAGTCAGTGTAGTTTGTATAGTTTACTTGCAATGAAGTGGTTTAGTCTGTACTTATTCACAAATTAAGGCATCTAACCTGCCAGACTTTGGGGTGGGTTTGTCAAGGTCTGGCAGGTTGGTTGCGTAAATTCTTTAGATAATCAGTTTTGTTTGAGGCACTTAATAGCAGTTATTTAGATATGAAGAAAGATAACTTTTCTGCTGGTTGGGTTTGTGAAATAAATAGTACTTGTTACTTTTGGAAAGAAAAAAAGTTGTCATTACGGAATCTATACATATTTTCACTTATTTATTCTGTGTTACTATACAGCATGTCAGGCCGTACATTTATTTGAGCTTTTCCCCACTGGTACCACCAACTATTTCAGATAAACCTGCCCCAAAATGGCACCTATTTGGAATCTTTTTCACAACTTTCTGTATATAATATTATTATGTTTAATCAGTTTCTTAAACTGTTGCCAGATTGCGCATGTATCGCATTACTCATTCCAGCTTTCAACTTTAAAATAAGGGAAATTGCTGCAAAAAAAAGGTCTTGCTGCGAGTACCAAATTGAGGTTTTGTCTTAAGTTAATGTAAACCGTTGTAAAATAAAACGCATGTGTAGGCCTGTTATTATTGGATCCATTAAATAGGTCTTGTAATGGCAGCCTATAATATAGCTGTGCCGTCTGTCATTAATGTTAGGCAAGGCAAGTTTATTTATATAGCACATTTCGTACACAATGGTAATGGTAATACCATTACACCACCAGCAGAAGCCTGAACCGTTGAGACAAGGCAGGATGGACATTCATGTTCATTATGCCAAATTCTTCCCCTACCATCTGAATGTCGCAACAGAAATTTAGACTCATTTTTCAAAAAACATTTTTCTAATCTTCTATTGTCCAATTTTGGTGAGCCTGTGTGAACTGTAGCCTCTGTTTCCTGTTGTTAGCTGACAGAAGCGACACTCGAATACAGAATAAGTTGCAAAGTAGATGATGTCTTATGCTGATAGTTCAAAGTCTGGCAATTTGAGACTACGGTTGTAATTCATAGATTTCGATTGTTGTTCACTGAATGGCCTTGAAAATTAACATGTTCTTTAGCCATTGTGTTAAAACTCCTTTTGGAGTTGCTTTGAACATGCAAATCATAAAATAGAGAATGTTTTCAATAAATCATTCATCACAAAAGCACACTACAAAATAATCTTCAAATTCAAGAACTGTTCCCGCTATTAGAGCTCTGAAATCTAATAGAGGCCCGCATAGACATCATTAACATTTTATGTATTTTTAAAATCTGGATGATTAGTTTCTATGCAACATTTTCCCAATTGTAAGTTTTGCTTTAAAATGTCTGTTTTGCTGTTTGGATGGAGAGAGTTGTTATCCTTGTGAGGTCTGTTCACTGGGCACTTTCATTTGATTTACACAAAGTTGCCTCCTACAGTCTCTCGTATCCTGCTGTTTTAGCTCTTAAATGTGCAACTTGCTTTTGTCTGTGTGATAGAAATAGTAATGGCCTAATGGACATTCTTGCACAGCCTCTACCCGTTTGTGAGTAATTATGGCTCTTTGTGTAGGTCTATAATGGACTTCTCTGAATCACCATGTGAAGCAGTTCAGCTTCACAGGTGTGCAGCAGTGCTATTCATATGTGCGACGTACGTACCACCCCCCCCCACCCCCCCACCCTCTTTTTTCCCTATCCTCCTCCAGCTTCCCAAAGTTCAGCTTGGCTGCCAGCTCAACTGCCGCCCACATCATATCTAAAGAGTGACACGGCACTCCAAAAAACACACAGTGCCTTTCGACTGTCAGCAGAAGCTTCTGTCAAGCTCTGTAATCCAGAAACCTGGGAGCCACCCAACCAACCTGATACAAACTTTTTACTCTTATACGCTTCATGGACAAATTTGCAATGTGAAACTTTGAGAAATGCTAGTTGCTTGTCCATGTATTTTTAGCATACCAGTTTATAAATGTACAGTTTATGTAGTTTGGAAAGATACATTTTTTTTTTTTTTTAGATTCTATGTATAAATGTGTCAGTTATAATGGACAATGTATAGTTATGTAGCGCCCCTATGCTCTGATTATAACCAGAGCAGCGCACCGGGTTCTTAAAGTGTCTCTCGACTATGCACTAATGCTATCCTCCCCTATGTCAGCTAGGAAATGTCACTGTATAATGACTTCAATCAACACAAATGGGTAAGTATAACAAAATTAACCTTTAGGTTTATTTATACACAGTAAAACAAAATAAATAAATGTTTAAATAAATGTTTAAATATCAAATGTTCAATAAACTTCAAATTAAACCATACACTTGTCTTGTGTCTTTTTTCCCCTTTAAAGAAAAATATACAATCACTTCAAATGACCAATTATGACAGATCAACACTTCCTTAATATCTCAAATAAACAAATAATATCAATAAATACTCGTTTCACAAACAATAGTTGAAACAGTACCGGTTTTAACGTTTGAGTGGCCACTCACATAGACACGTGTGCGCGCACGCACATACACACACCTCACAAGTCCCAACCCCTCAACGTTGCAGGCCTGGACGTTGCTAGAGATCGTTGAGGCCGTGAAACAACAAATGGCCACTTCACTCTAATGAGCAAATAAAATTAAATAAGATCACCTGAATTCCTTGATTATCAGCGTTCTCGTTAGACTCCTCCGAAGCTCAAACACGCGCTCTCTCTCTCTTGCTCACCTGACGCTGTTGAGCTGATCATGTCCCACGGCGCCAATGTAACCCCTCTCACCCGGGTCCTCTCTGACGCTCCTCGCACTTGCTCCGAGCGGGGCTCGAACCCGGGTCTTCCGGCATGGGAGGCGGACGCACTAACAAGGAGGCTAAATGGCTACAGCCACTAACGTCTGTTGCTAGTGCGTCTCTTGAGATCGGGGAGTGAGGTTTTACCTGCACAGCACTACTCGCTGGCCTCCGTTACAGTTATGAAAGTTGTAATTGTTCAGACTGAATATAACCTGTTGGAAATTTTTTCTTGTGCCTGGCTGTTCTGGTGGTCAGTGTTTTGTAGTGCCAAAAGAGAGAGTGGGCTGGGTTTGTGAGGACCAAAGGGTTTCTCAGCCCTTTTGCTCTCTCTGGAGGTGTAAAGGTCTTAGAGGTTGGGCAGGGGGAAGCAGTAATCCTCTCAGCAGTCCTGACTGTTCGTTGTAGTCTCTTGATGTCTGGTTTGGTTCAGCTGCAGTTATGGATGATACAGGACGAACTCTGTGATGGCCGAGTAGAACTGTTTCTGAAGTGCCTGAGGGGGGGTACAGGTTGGGTAGGTGTATGTGTGAAGTGCAGATGAGAGCATGGGTGGGGTGTGAGGGTTTTTCAATCTGGCAGTAAAACACATTAAGATTGTCAGGCTGTTGTTGATTCTCCACAGACTGCGGGGACGGTGTCTTGTACTTGGTGATGTTCCTCAGACCAGTCCATACTGATGCCAAGACATTGGCTGAAAACAGTTTTTTTCAGCTTTTCAGAGTATCTGTCTTTAACCACTCTGATCTCATGTGTTAGTCTGATTCTATACAAGATTTTATCCCCACTTCTGTAAGCACCCTCTTTGGCATGTCTAAGCTGTTTGAGTTTCTCAGTAAACGATAGGAATGCCCTGGTAGGAATGCACATATCCTCACAGAAGCTGATATGTTAAGTTACAGTATCTGTGAGCTCATCCAGATCGGTGGCTGAAGCTTCAAAAACATTCCCATCAGTGCAGTGGAAGCAGGCTTGTAAATCCCGCTCTGCTTCATTAGTCCATCTTTTAACATTCCTTAATACAGGTTTAGTTCATTTCAGTTTTTGTCTGTAGGTTGGTACGAGATGAACTAGGCAGTGATCAGAGAGCCCCAAAGCTGCCTGTGGGACAGGATGATATGCATCCTTTATTGTGGTGTAACAGTGATCCAATATGTTAATATCTCTAGTGGAACATGCAACATTCTGTCTGTATCTTGGCAGATCATGGAAAGGTCTCCAAGAATCCACTTTGAACAGCCCAGCAGATGAATTGGGTTGTCCGCAATAGCTTCATTCAACCAGGTTTCAGCACTTCTGCTCCTCAGACTAGATTGTCCGACAAGACATCTGAATAATCAAAGACTGGAAAAAATATAGTCTGGGATGTGTTGCTTAATGTTAAGGAGTTCATCTCTGGGAAAACTAGCAGAAGAAGAATGATTAAACACAGAACAATCCAACAAAAACAGCAGAAGAATTGCTGAGCATAGCGCCATGGGTGCCATTTGCGCACCATCTTCATTGTCCAAGCACCTTATAAATCTGATGGAATGGTGCACAGTGTTCCCAGATGAGCATTTTCACAGCATATGCAAAGATGGAGTTTGAGACGGTTCGTGCATGCAAATCAAAGTGGCATTGAAGACATTTATAATGTTACAAAAGCGTTCTATTTCAGCTAAATTCTGGTCTTTTAAACTTTCTATTCATCAAAGAGTCCTGAAAAAGTATACAACTGTATTATGACTGATTTATGCTGGACTAGCTTTGGTAACCCATCTCAGTTCAAAATCAAAATCAGTTTCTTTAGGATTTTTGTAGTTGGTAGTTAGACTGAAGACTAATCAGGGACTGGCCATGTTTTGATACTGATAGCTCATACAAAACGTCAGACCAAACAACAAGCATCCCATTTTCTGAAATGTTTTTAAAGCATTTTCTGAAATTTCAGCTCTAGTATGCCCTTAAACGTTCTTTCAAACTAAAAGAAACCCACTACGTCCTGCTGCATGGTGACATGAGCACAGCGATAACAGCAGCTGTTGTTCAAGACAACAGCTCCAATGGATTCATAGTGTTTCCGGACAGTCACCTGCAGAGAAGTGAGGAGAGCTGTTCCACCCGATAGAAAGTCTAATTAAACTTACTGCAAGTTCATTCTGACTCCTCTAAACTTTGAGGTTTCATACCTGCCACATTCATTCCATCTATTATTATTCCATCTGTGTGATTGACAATGGCAGTAATTACAGAGCAGGTATGGCAGCGACACCAACTGTGTGGGAATGGGCAGATCTTACATGTCCTGTGGCTAGAAGAGAAAAAGGCTCACAGTCTGCTCACTGTTCATCAGCACATATTCTACGACCTACCATGGGCCTTCAGGACCTCCTGGGGTCATGCCGATACTGGCGAGAGAGATTTAACACTGACTGCACATGAACTGGTGAGGCAGAGAGAGTCTGTAGGCATGCGAGTGGGTAAATGAACAGAGGACTGAGTAAACGCAAGCGAGAGATTAGAAAGGACGGATGGGAGGATGTTTAAACAGTTGAACTCACCTCATAGCGTGTTCTTTCAGTGCATGCTGCAGTTGAGGCTTCCCGTTGAAATCACACCTCATTCTTCACCTTCCTCGCACACTAAATTAGATGCTCACACACTGGAGTTTTCATCTTTCTTATTCTCACTCCATCTCTCACTTCCTGACCCTGTTATCTGCTTCTATCTATATCCCCATTAGTGGTGTTGTGAACAGCCCAGTGTTTTTGAAATTATCTTTTAGTGAAAGACTTCAGGTCACTTTCATGCATTGGTTTTCCCTTGTAAAGTGTGTGACTGCTTTGACTTGTGCAGTTTCCTGTGCGGCCTGTGAAAGAATATTTCATTGCTTAAACAAGCGATGTTAACAAATACACCCTTTCACTAGGAAAATCTGTGTTTTCTGTCTGAACTAGACTCACTTTATAAGAGAATTATGTTCATTACTGAAAAATCAATTGTGAACAAGAATCTTCTAATCAATAATGACTAAACATGAGAGCTATCATGTTCATTCAGTTCCAAATGTGAGCGACTCCTGTTCATCAAGGTTTGGCTGTCAGCTTCAAGAGTGGAATTCGAAATTAGTTGGGTGACAGTTGAGTGAATGATTCAGTGACTCGCTTATGACACTCATTGGTGCCACCTATATGTTCATTGCTGTAACCTACAAAAACCTTTCACTGGGACGGGTCTGAAAAACCTTTGATTAACAGAATCAAAAGATTCAAATCAGTTGAATGAATCAAAACTCCCACTATTGTCCTGTAGCTGTCTAACATTAATTTGTCATGCCATATTTGTAGGCACCTACAAATCCTTGTGGTATGCATTTAAAAATATATTTTTAAAACAAGATATTGAAAGAATTGTGAATATGCACCTGATTTTTCCTTATTAATATTCCAGATAATATGGGTAACCCTATTTTGTCTTTCCTGGGTTAGCTTCTGCCTGGCTGCCACATCCAGCGATGAGTCGAAGGGAGGCTTTGGTGGGAAACCCTGCACCTAGTGCGGCGCCTGAGGTATCGGGCAACAGCACAGAGGCAGCAGGACCCGGTCCCCGTGAGACCAAAGATGAGATGTTCTCCAAAGTCAAAGACAAGTTCATGAATGAACTGCACAAAATCCCACGTGAGTGACTTTTTTTTTTCTAACACAACACTCAAAGGTCTTCCCATGATTATATTTACTCTTTCCAATTTGCACTGGAAATGAAACTCAGAATGGGTAGTGAATGGCAAGGTCTGACAGATCCATTTTTTATTCTTTTGTTTCCCTTTTTTTTTTTTTTTTTTTACTTTCCATTGTTCACCCAGTGGTGAAAAATAATGAGCATGAGAAACAGGCAGCCACCAAACATGTTCCTTGTCATTCTAATTGTAAATAAGCAAGTAAATGAGTTTTGTCATTTGCATGCCTTCGTTTGACTAAGTGCTCTGTGCCTCAGTCCACAACACACAGCAACACTCACTGTGAATCATGGGGCTGAATTCAGGCATCTAACCACCAACCAATTCACTCATTCATATTTTCAATTAAACACTGAAACATCTGCAGCTTTTTGTGTGTGGGTGTTTCCTCACCTAGGTGCTTTTTTGTCCCAGGGAAGGAAGCACAATAATAAACCAGTGCACAACAAATGGTAACTTATGTTGGTAACAAATGGTCTCTGTGAAACTAAAAGAGAACCAAAACAAACAAAAAAAATTTTTTTTTTAATAGTTACAAAAAATATTATTGTTTAGTTGCAAGTTCCATTCAATTCAAGTTTTTTTGTAAAGCACTTTTTACAATACAAATCATTGCAAAGAACCTTTACAGAACTTTAGTAAGTTGCTTATTAGTGTGGCTGTCAGTTTATGTGCATATGGTATACATTTTCAGAAAAATGAATACAAGACGTAGTCAACCAGACGATGAACACTATTAACAGCAATTATTATATGATGCAATCAAGCTTGTAGCAATATTTGGTAATTCTGTATATTTTAGGGTCAGCATCATCTGGGGTCCTCTGAGGGTCAGCATCATTTCTTCTTAGGTGTTCTGGATCCAGACTGGAGCTTGTGTAAATCCTAGTTATATATGATCATATTTTCTTGACCTGGTAAGGACTATCTGCTGCATTTTGGACTACCTGTAGCTTGTTTATTGAAGAAGCAGGAGAACCACCTAGAAGTGCATTACAATAGTCCAGTATAGAGGTCGTAAATGCATGAACTAGCTTTTCTGCATCAAAAACAGGTTTCGTAGCTTGGCGATGTTTCTAAGATAAGAAGTAAAGTAGCTACAAATCAAAAAGAAACTCCATAAAATTTGGCAAACTAATAAACCTATTCTGTTAATATCCAGCTACCTTCTAATGCAGCATTAGAACCAAAATTCAGTCTCATTTGACACTGAAAATGAAACCCTGAATGGCATTGATTGAGCCCCCGAATGGATACATTTTTTCTTTTTTCGAGACATTTTTTCTAAGCTGTAATGAATAAGAAGGGCTCAAAAATCTTAACCTCAAATGTTGCTTAGCTAATTTCTCAACACTTTTATAAGCATGTTTTGTTTTGTTTTGTTTCCACAACTGACAACCAGCCCACTACAGTATTGTGTTAAAGTTAACTGCTGATGGCAGAATTACATTTAGAGCTACATAAAGGATACTGTGCCTGTCATGACACCATTGGCAAGACCTGAGAAAGATCTGAGTCCTCTTCTACACCTACGGTACCTTACTATAGGTGCCTGGTCATTTTACCCATCTCTCTATCTCTCATACTCAATTTCACACATGGAACTCACACTCTCACACACCTACACTTTCACTTCCACTCTTGCTTTCACACTTGGAGACACATTCACCACATTAATTATCACTTTGCCTTCCTGCAGACAACTGTAAAATAAAGGGTTGCTGCATTTGACTCAGACAGATATACCCCTACTGAGATCCAGCCAGAAAAAGACACTCCATTAAAGTGGCTTAAATTACTGTTTTAGCCGCCTCCCTCCATCACGCAAATGTCTCCTTGCCAACTGGTGCCTGGGCTGATGAATGTCTTGGGAGATGGGTGCTGTATTGACCGGGGTGTCCAGGAACCCTGACGGACCTGCATTAGTGATGAATAGGCGAGGACAGATGCAGAATACTTGAGCTGTTCTGTGCCAGTATATTCCAGTGTGTTAAAAAAAGTGCAAAGTGCCGCCTGTAAAAGTAAGATGAATGGACCTGTCAAAGTCTGCCATCTAGCACAGAAAAAAACAGAGAAACACAGACAGATGCTGCTTAGTGAGGATAAAAAAGTACTTTACATTAACTCTTCTGCCTTTTTGTCATAGCACTACGTAGGCAAAACATGAAGATGAATACTGTTTGACATCTATTTCCATGTGCTTCTCTGGCACTTTAGGCTCTTTAAAAATACTTTCTTAAAACATACTTTTCACTCACTATTTTAATTTGTTTACTTCGCTGGACTTGCATGCATGGTAGAAATAATTTTTGTCACTTTATTCCCTGAAATGAATGTAAATGAATTCCTGAAATGACCATGTACACCGCTGTCATTTCTAATGATATGTTGTGTTTCATAGCACGTTGTGATGGAAATGACATTATATAGAGTTTTATTTGGTAATAAAATGGCTGACTTTAAGGATAATTTCATAGCTAGCATATATATATATATATATATATATATATATATATATATATATATATATATATATATCCACACAAAGTTAAACAAATTACACCAAGAAACGGACACATAAAAATTCTTTGTTCGTTCTGTTATTTTCCTGTGTTCTTACATTTCTCATATGTCCTGTTGTACACTGACACTGTTTTCTTTTAGGTAAACAATCTTAAAAGAAGAAAATAGTTGGTTGTGGTGGAAATGGGAAATATAATTGTAATAATTCATACTTTTATAATACATTTTCATAATTTAGGAATGAAAGTTTTTGTCTGGCACAAGGGTCAGGCAATAAAAAGGCAATTTAAAAGTAGAAAAAAACTAATGCCCAAAGAAACAAAGAAACACCCAATTACTGCCTGGTACTTCAGACCAAGGATAAATGTAAATGAACAGGCAATTTGTTTTCATTCCAATTTGCACAAAGTCTCAGATGGTCATATATATTCAAAAGGGTTTATCCATAACCTGTGATTACTAACGTTCCCTCAACCCTTGCGGTCACACAACATTACATCCGTTCTGCAGCACCCGTCACAAACGGTCCTGCGTGCAGAATCACTCCGACAGGTAGCTCTCAGTACGCCACACTTGCTTTGTCACGGTCTTTTTTGAGAGCCTTCCCCTCAAGCCTCGAGGCTGGCTGATGGGTTCAACAGTTTGAACCTAACCATCTTGGCTCAGAAATGTCTCTGCACCGCTGCGGTTACATAGCTCGATTGACTCAGAGCATCCAAAGAAAATGACTGTTACACAACAGATCTGGTTATTCTCCCAAAACGCTCTGCAGCTCAAGCTCAAGGCATCTGTTTTTGATGATAATTAACCTAGCCGAGACAGTTATTCAAGACATTATTCAGCTCTGCCACAATTACTATGAACAATGCACACACTCTGTCCAGCCTCTGTAACACTGGGAACCCTTATCCCCAACACAATGCCCCTTTATCTCAGCAAATTTCTGATGTTCTATCAAGCACCACAATCCATGTTCATTTCATTCGTTAAAATGCGAACTTAACTGGCAATGTGCTTTGAACATTAACTTCAAATCGAATTTTATCAATTGCCATTATTGCAAGAAATCTACACGTATTTGCATTTTAATTGGATCGCAGCCATGAAAAACTTATTACAACTTTCTAATGATTTGTCACATTGTTATACACTGATTGGCTCTGTTTCAAACCCTGAGCTGCCTAGCTGTCTACCATCTGCATAGGCAGCTATATTGTAAATGAAATCTTATTAGTGTCTGAATTCAAATGCTTTTTTAGACCGCAGCTCATGAGGGGATCGCAAAAAAAGTCTGACATTAGCATTTTGCTAAGCTGCAACTGGATCGTGTATAATATCCACAAATATTGGGCAAAAGTTAATTTCAATAAACATAAAACCTTTTAAAAATAACTAGAAAATAGTTTCACTAACTTGCTTCAAATATTTATGTATATTTATATACATAATTTAAAATATGTGTATGTTTTGTTGGCTCTTTTGACTTTATTTTGATAAGAAAGTAGAAATCCTGAAATGATCAGCAAAGGATCCCCAAGTCTGGTCTGGAGGTCACCCGACCCAAAATATTTTTACTCTACTAAATTACATAGTAATATTTTTTAAATCAACATTTCTCTTTATTTTGTCCTCATTATAGTAATAACTTTAGCATGTAATCTGTAACTGGCATAAACTACAGTAAATATTGTCTGAAAACATTTAAACCTTTTTTCTAGTTTCTTTTTAAAGATATGTTTCTTTCTGAAAAAAAGGAAAATTTTCCTTAGTTCATAGCAGTGCATTATGAAATTGAGCATACAGTCTGTCACGAGCTAAATCTCTCTCATTTACATTGTATTTATTCCTTTTCCAGTTGCTAAAAATTCACTCATTTTGTCAGTATTTATGTGTATTTGCTGGGAACTCATGACCACGGATGCTCTGTTGGCATGTTCTACTAGCTACAGGAATACCAAGACATGACAAGATGTGAGTCAGGTGTGTATCAGTTGTTTAGCAGGATTGTATTGTTTGTCAGTGTGTAGAAAGCCTCAGTCATAGTCAGCAACAGGAGGCGAATTGGAGCAGAGTGCCAAACACACCATCAGCCAGCAGCCTGACAGATGGAGCAGCTAGCCCTCCCATTCTGATGACCTTTGACCTAGTCCTATCTCCCTCTCGTCCCCTTTCCCTGCTGCCCTAGAGGACGTCTGAAGGTTGCCAGGCCTGTCAGCCCTGCTCCCTTGAAACTGAATTACTGTATGTAAACAAACAAAAATAAAAACCCAGTCCTCTCCGTCTGCCATCTTCGCATTATAAAGCCATTTGAAGAAAGAGATAATCTCATTTAAAACAAGTTAGAACTGCATTACAGTAGTAAACAAACATGAGAAAAGAGACATTTTCCCTGCAGTGTAGACGCTGCTTCAAAATGATATTATATAAAGCTACAGGAAAAACGATTACAATATTACAAAAGATTTATATTTCATATAAATGCTGTTCTTTTGAACTTTCTATTTGTCAAAGGATCTTGGGGGGGGGGGGTTACAGATCTGTATTCAGCATTAATAATAACAAGAAATGTTTCTTGAGCATCAAATCTAAAGGATCATGTGACATTAAAATCACAGGAACAAATATAATAATATATAATATAGTGATATATATATACAGTATATTTGTTCCTGTGATTTTTACAAGAACTGTAAATATACTGTAGTATATTTACAGTATATTTGATCAAATAATTAAAGCTTTGGTGAGCACAGAAGACATTTAAAGAATCTTACCTGCCATTGAATTTTGAGCAGTAGTTTACAACTTGATGTACAATACCATGTGATGAAAACCAGCAACATAGCATTACATTACTAAAAAATAAAAAGTAGATTGTTATTATTTAAGACCCAAGGTACTGTCTTGCTACTGCAACATATAGTGAAGTTTGTTTCTCTCAGTTAGTTGTTCTCTGTGTCTCTCTAAACACATTATCTTGAAAAATGGAGTGACCGATGTCAAATTAGCAGTCAACAGCTGAGAACAGACAAATGAGATGGAGAATGAGGGCTTTGGTTTGTTTTGTTGTCCCTTGTAGCTGCCATCCCTGATATTTTCAGCACCATAATCAATGATATTATCAGTTTTCAGTCAGAGTCTCATCATTGGTGTCACTCACCGTCCGAGCGCTTCGTATATCACAGACCAAATAACAGCATAATCACTAATAACAAGAGATATGATCTGATCTGGAACCTGTTGACAGAGGATATGAGAGGGAGGATATGAATCTGCTTGCAATATCACGTGAACTATTATCACACTTCTCTTTCTTTTTCCATTCAATTATTCTCTTATATGAGTCTCGTGGCATGTTTGGGAAGGACACTGAATGATACGATATTGCTTGGCTGTTCGGCAATGGAATGAAAACCTGATAAAGTTTCTATTCAATATGATATTGAGGTTTTCAAACATTTTGGACTGCTTTTAATATTTTTTTTAGGTTTGTCTCCACCACTATTTACACTTAGTTTTGCAAATAAAAAAGGGGGATAAAATCTGTAGTCCTCATATGGTTAGTGGCCGCTCACCTCCTTTTTAGAATATCAGTTTTGAATACTAGATGAACATCACAATTAATCTAGATCACAATTAATATTCATGAGCCAGGCTCTATTTCAGATTGTTTCTTCACTCCTGAATCTTTACTAAATGGATATTGAAATTACCGCCCATCTGCTGGACTTCTACATAACCACATGGCATGAAAAATCACATCCAAGTAATTTCTCTTAACGCAGAGAGTATCTTTGAAAGAGCGACAGGATTGTCTTTCTCTCACGCTGTATAACATGCTCTAGTACCAGGGTTAATTGACCAACAGCGTGCTGTCAAAACACATTAGTTTGGGTTGCCAGTGTGTGGTGTATTACACCGATGGATCATTTTCCCCCTCTTGGCCCATGTGCTCACAATCACGGCGCTCTCTCAGTCAAATCATGCCTGGTAAGACATTGAGTTTC
This sequence comes from Carassius auratus, assembly GCF_003368295.1. Taxonomy (NCBI): domain Eukaryota; kingdom Metazoa; phylum Chordata; class Actinopteri; order Cypriniformes; family Cyprinidae; genus Carassius; species Carassius auratus. The sequence continues at coordinate 15,062,800 of NC_039271.1, forward strand.
TCATTCCATTTTGGCGTGTTAACAAGTGTGAGTGTGGGTAACTGGGCCCTGTGGCATGTCGCCTAGGGATAGATCATGTTACTGTTAGCGTCATGTTAGCAGGCAACAAAACCTCGCTGGTCAGAGACACTAACATTACATTCTGATCAGACAAACAGCAGGGTAATGAGCCCCAGGCTGCAGAAGAGAATCCCAGCATGGTGCCATTACTGCTGATAAAATTGACTATTTATTGATTCATATATTTGTTTAGCTTGAAGAATAATTTAATGACTCGTGAAAACATGTTTAAGTTACCCTAAATTTCACCTTACAGTCAGAAATGAAAAACATAAAATAATAATAATTACAAATATGTGTAGAAATTAGATTTTACATAAAGAAAAATAAGTTTTTTTCACACCTTTAATTTGTTTTGTTGTTTATTTTATTTTATTTGAAAAGATTTTCTTTCATATACAGTATGTCGCTACTATTTATTTTTTTAATCTGATTAAATTAAAAGGCACGGCTAAAACATGGTGTATAAATACTTCATTTAAATAATTTTGCAATATTGAGAATTGTGTGATAATATAATTAACAATTTTGCATAATAATGAGAAATGTGAATTGGGAGAGAAATGAACTTAATTTTCATGAAAATAATGGCACTGTGCAAAAAATAGAATTAATTAAATAGACTTCCATTTTTTTGTCCATTTTAATTTTTTCTTCATTTTAACGTTTCATGAGATTCACTGTGTTCCTTTTACATAAGTATATTATTATTATTATTATTATTATTATTATTATTATTATTATTTGGGTGTTTGTGAAAATGTATTTCCATATTTAAAATCCCGTTGCATATTAGGTAGTTCAACCAGCACCTAAGTACTTGAATAAGATCATAAATTAGAAATAATTGTGTTTAAGTAAACTAAGTTGAGTAAACTCATTGTGAGAATTCTGTCAAATGCAGAATAAAGTACAATCATGCACATGCAATGAAGTACATTCATTTTTACAATGTTTTCATGAGTCATAGTTATAAATGCGGTACCAAAACTCTTTCACTCCTGCACTGCAAACGGAAATAGGACATTCTTTTGTAAATCTAAGATGCCAATCTCAGAGTCATTATTGTCTCGATTCCCTGGCATGGCTTCCCAAAGCAGCTTGGTAAGATTTTTGTATGAGCCCAGTCTGATAAGTCTGATGCTGTATTCTTTTGTCACGGAAAAGGTGGCGAGCGCTCAAGATCTTATTCACACACTCGATTGGATGAGGTCAAGCCAGAAGTTCTCTCGCTTCCTTGAAAGCAGAAGTGAGATGGCAGATTTTCTTTGGCATCCACCTCCTGTTCTAAGCTGTGTTTGGCTTTGAATTGTGTTCTGGATTTGAATAATGTTCCTCTCTGTGCAGTCACACAGTCCAGCTACAAAACCTCATTTTGTGCTCCCTGTTGAGGGTTTGTGTGTGCATGTGCAGAGCGGAACGAGAGATAGCTGCTTAAAGTTGAAGAGCACATGCTTGATCCGCAATCCCAAAGGACACTTACACAATTGAGTTAATTAGAAAATGTTTCTATTGCTTTATGGGTCTTGGGTTCTTTTAATTAAGAAACACAAAAGTGTCTTTCAGAGTAAGACATTTCCTCGATTGAGAAGATAAGCACTCTGGTTTATTGCGTTGGACGGCGCAACATTAGACTTATTTGCATCTATTAGTGCTCAGCCAATGCAATTTTCTTTCTAAACAACTAAGCAAGATATGAGAAGCATTTCCTTTTTATTGCTACCGCAGACTGTGTGATTAAAAATACAGCTAACGTACTCATAGCAGTCAATTTACTCAGACTCAAGCTGTGCTTGTTGTATTAAACATAATTTTTTCATAAGCTTTCATTATAAAAGTGTCAGAATTAATCAGTGTCTGCTGAAGCACTAAATGGTTCTCATCAATGACCTTTACAGACCTTTAATATGAGCTCACAGAATCCTGTATCCCTTGGACCAAAGAGGTTTTTAATCGTGTTTTTACAGTATGTTTTTCTAAATATTCAAAAGTTCTAGTTACATGTTAGATATAGCTTCAGTTACTAATTAGCTACTACTACATTTGAGTGTTTACTGTTGTACACATTTGCATTATCAACTCACTATTTCCTTGTTTGATACTGTAAAGCTGCTTTGACAATCTGAGTTGTATAAAGCTCTACATAAATAATTGACTAATCAGACATTAAATATACTGCATTCTATTCAACCCCAAGTCGGAACAAAGTCAAACTTTTAACACTCAACTTTAAATGGAATGCTGCATTACTTTGCACATTCTTTTGCTTTTTATTAAATTGAATTTTTTTTTTTTTTATTGTCTACATCGCGATGTCACCATGGTGATACAAAATTATACTCCCTCATCTTGGCAAAATCTCTGACTTGTGTACTGACAGATTTCACATGGCATTCAACTGCACATTTTAAAGTACAACACTGAATGAAACCTAGCAATATAAGCTTGCATGACACAGCTGTCAAGACACGTCTAACAATGATAGCACTCCAAGAAAACTAATGGAGCACTGGCTGGTCTAAGCCCAGGACGGCTCAGTGCTTTGTGCAGTTTGAGTCCCATGTGGCAGGGTTTGCTTTAGAAGATGAAAGGGGCTCTTTATTCCCTCAGCAGGTTGATATTAAGGCCAGTGGTGGAGAAAAAAGTGTGGGCCAAAGAGCAAGTTTGAACAGGTATGAATGAGGGGTCTAATGCTAGACAAGCTTCAGGTGCAATTATGGTCTAAGCCGCAAGCTTTCAAAGAAGATGCGGGGCAACTGACAAATAAGAGTTGCCTTTAAGATGGCTGACAGATTCTTCTCTGTTTGAAAAGAGTTGAAATGACAGGGCTTTGGAAAAAAGCTTTTTGAGGCCAAGTTGGGGTGTGGTGGGGGTGGGGATGTGGGTTGTTTATTTATCCTTATTTTTATTTTCATGTCTCTTAACATGCTGAAATGTTATGCTAAATAAGCAAAACTCAGCTTTTCAAGATATCAACCAATTAGATTTTAATGTCAACATGAGACACTATTCATGAACCAGTTTTGCTGATAATATGATGTAAAAAGGATTTAAAAATGAGAAATGTTATTCTTGTCTTAATGCATTTGAGAGAAACACACTACAGGTCCCTGTTAATTGCTCTTTATTTTGAATGAACCATCTGGAAACATACTTTATGTCTGTCCATTTGATTATTATATTGATCTATTATTGTTTTTTTTAAAAGGATATAGTGATGCAGTCAAATGAAGGGTGTTGTGCTAAGAAGAAAAAAAAATCTAAGGAAAAAGTGGAGGATTGTCATCTCCATTACCTCAGCCAATTTGAGGCCGTGGGCTGATGATCCCAAAGTTACTTTAGACTATCACTCACTGTTTTTCTTCAGAGGAGAGTGCTTATCGATTTTGTCAACAGCCGATTGATTTTTCTTTCTCTCTTTCTTTCTCACTCTTTATCTTCCCCCATCACTTTCTCTTCAGACCTTGCTGTGGGAAATGTGTCCTGTGATAGCAAGTCTAACCCTTTTGGGAGACAAAGATGCTAGCATTTATTTAAATAGTTCTCTACTGCCAATTCAAATATAAAGTCCTCACACCACGATAAGAGAAACAGCAGATGCTTCAAACTGAGGACATTTAGGGGGAAAGGCTGTCAGGATATTAGATGTGTTCCAAATGCCCCCTATTCTGGAGGGAATTTATTTTCAAATATAAATTGGGTAAAACTTACCGAAAAGGGTGACCAGATCAAATTTTACTCAAAATACAAATTTTCGTTGCCATTGCGTGATTAGTGGAGTGGATGTGGAGACAAAACAAAACAAAACGCCAGTCATGAATTAGAAGCACAGGACAAGGATTTGTAAAGAAAAATGTTGGAAGTTTTCAATATAAGCCCAAGAGGAGACTGGTTTTCCTTTGCTAAAGTAAGAAAACTTTGATTTCCTTTGCTCCTGCATTTCTCAGAGGCGTACACACGACACATATGTCCTACAGTATGTCATCCGCCTCCAGTGAGAAAAAAAGTGTTTATTATATTTGAAATATGGATATTTATCTTACAAAACTGCATGAATTCGCTACAGAATGCCTGTATTCACCCCCCAGAGCTGTGTGACATTTTATCACAGATGCGCGCACTTTATTTCACGTCTTCTAAACTGTTGACAACAAACACCCGCTTACCCCCATTGAAACCCGCTAACCCTTAAAGCACAGGCTACTTTTAATTTTTGGTGGAACTAACCCTTTAAGTACATTTAACTCCCAAATTTCCATAAGAATGGATAATCAAGATTTAATCTAATTCAAATTCTACCAAAAAAATGCCCTTTTATTTCTTCCAATTTTCAGGTGGAATATGACCTTGGCAGTTTTCTTGAGATGTACTATAAGTTTGAGTGCTTGCTAGTTTCCCAAAAGCAGAATACAAGATGTGTTTCGTGCACTGGAGCCTGACATTATTTATACAGTCCTTGACTCTGCATTGTCCCAGAGCAAATCAAGCACATTCAGATCTGGAGTGGAAAAATCTGCTGCTTTTCTGGAGAAATCCGCTTCCCTGAAAGTTGTCAATCAGTTGCCAGGTGTTTGTTGTGTTGTGAGCAAAAGCCGTAATTACTGTAAGAGTCTCTGAATGCAGAATTCTTCCACCACATCTGTCTACCAATTATTCCCAGTAAATGTTGGTTCGAGGAGGAAGCTTCTTCCACGTCTCGAAAACTGACATTCCCAAATCTGGTGCTTGTGCTCTGTTGTTGACGCATGCAGTTTTAGTCCTGCTGTATAGAGGCATCGCTCTTTCTCTTGGCAGGAGGCTGTTAATCTTGTCGAAAAGCTGAGGAGCCTGATTGTCCACCCCTGACAGCTCTCGCTGGAGTTCGGAGCTGTATTTATAAAGTCATGACCAGAAGACGAAATACTAGTTTCTGTTATTCTAACACAGTCCATCACTATGCTGCACAGATGTAAATTGCTCACAATATTTTTAAAACAAGATTTTAGAGGCTAAGCAATTTGGTCAGTGTGCATAAATTCTTGAATGTTAAGTTCAAACCTTATTAAGCAACATACTTTTTGGAGTATTTTCGTTCTGTTCATTTGGTTCCATGCTATCCTTGACAATCAAATAAATCCACCACTGAGCTGGATTGCTTTAACAATGTCAAGTTCAAAATGTCTTCCAAGAATGATCAAATGGCAAGTTGTGAATGCCAGCAGCTCCTATTTTTAACTAAATTGGCTGATTACTCTCACTAGAGCCATTTCTCTGTGAGCGAATATTGTTAACCCTGTGTGACCAGCAGACATGAAGGTCTCCAGCCAATTGATCAAAGAGTTTCAAACAACAGACTGAAACTTTTCATCATTTTCACTTCTCGCCTGTTGTGTTTCCTCATTGCTCTTGGAAGATATTGAAACGTAAAGCACATGGCTGTTTGGAATCTTGTCAGCTCAGTCCATTCGAAAGTTTAATAAGGAGAAAGTTGAATAAATGAATGGTTATCTCAAGATTTAAATTCTGAGAGTTACAAATGTAGTGTATAAGTACATTTAGTTTTCTTGTGTGTTTTTGTCTACACAGTGCCATCATGGGCCATCGTCGCCATTGCATTTGTTGCTGTTGTACTAGTTGTTTCCTGCTGCTTCTGCATCTGCAAAAAGTGGATTTTCAAGAAGAAGAACAAGAAAAAGGGCAAAGACAAGGGCAAGAATGCAATCAACATGAAAGACGTCAATGACGGTATCAAAACCGAGGTAAATAAAAAAACAAAGTGCTGTTTGATTAGCCTTGTTCTTTAGTCATCAGAGGTTGCATGATATATTTATTTCCTTAAGTATTATTGTATTAATGCACGATGCAAATTAAGAATGTTCATAAGACAACTCTAGATGGAGTCATCTGTTGATGATGTTGTTTCACAGCTTACTTTAATTGCAGGACTGCAAAACCTGGGCATGCTAACGGTTCATAAAAGTATTATGTTTTTTTTCTGTTTTTAGCTTAATTCACTTTGTAGGGTTGCATACTGTATGTGCTATGAAGTGGTATCAACCCAGAGAAATGACAGTATATAATGAAAACAATAGGAGAAAGAACATTAATGCAACACATTTGTTCTCACATTCCCACAAATTATATGGAACACTGGCACTTTAACCCTAGTTAGCATGCTAATTGCATTAACATGTTCGCAATAGTACACTTCTACCAGAGTAATTGAAAAAGTCAGCTTAATTTGCGGTGTAAGGATGCTGGCTTTGAGACCATGCCAAGACCACTCAGATCCCAAATTAGAGACATTGATTTTCAAGCACAAAACACAGTGAAGAGGAACAGACACAGATAATTAACAACACTCTTTAAAAGAAATTCAGAATGTCACAGTTTATCAGCCTCAAACCAAATGCAAACAGATATACTATAGCTGAACCATATGATGTTTACCCAACAACAGCTGGAAGATTATCTGAAGACCATCTTGGTCAGGTTAGGAGACCAGCTAAACCAGCTAAGGCTAACACACTAACTCATTTAACCTGTTGTTTTTAGCAACACCTAAATATAGATTGTAATACCCATGCTAAATGGATAAAAATGAGAGGTTAATGAATCGTCACTCTTACTTAGCCAATTAGTGCAGGTATTGAGAATGATACACAACAATCAGGATGTACAGAGTACAAAGTCATGCACAACAAACAACTTTTGTTGTATGGCTAACAGATGGAGCTTTGAGCTTCTCAGCAGTCATTTCTCCTGGTGTGCCCGGACTCATGTAGTCACCTTTGTGTGTGGTTGTTTTAATTTGTGTCTCTTCCTTCCATGTCCTCCTTATCTATGTTTTGTCTGATGACTTTGCGGGATTGCCACTGGCGGTAGGTTCCCAATTGCTGTTGGATCTTCTATAGCCTGCTGCAATGACTTGTAATAGCCTCTTGACAACAGGTTTATTCTAGTAAAATATATGTTACTATGCATACAGTACATGTATATCTACAATATATATATATATATGTGTGTGTGTGTGTGTGTGTGTGTTTGTGTGTAAGTCTACATATACACATATATATGAAGTGAGAAAATGCATTTGGGTACGCAAGGCTGAACACCATTGATTTCTCACTTCTTATTTGAGGTCCTAAACAGAAGATTATAATTTCTCCAGTGTAAAAAATAAAAATAAAGTTACTGAGGAGACTGTTAAAGTACGGACTGCCCTTGGCCATATTATTAGTACTAATCTGGGTAGGGTTGCACCAGCCATTCGTAGGTTCTAACTTAAATTACATTAGAATGTTAGACCCACACTAGAAGCTTAGTAACTACTAGTTAGTTTGTAACTAAATCAATACATTATTTGGTTGCACCAGTTGTTCGTAATGCAGGACTTAGCTAATAGTTTGTAAGCTCTCTCCGTCAAATAATGCATAGTCGCATGTGATGTTTACCCTAAATGATCCAATAGAAGCCTTCAAATACGTGAGCAGAACTTGTTTAAATGCAATTTATCCTTCATTCTGACTTCCGTTTTCTCCAGTAACTAACGGTAAAAATAAGTTTCCATTAAAAATGATACTTAATCATAAATAACATTATAGTCTATAGCAGGGTTATCTTGCTCTGGAGTTTAGCTCCAACCCTGATCAAAACATTGATTAGCATGCTCATGTGTGTTTGACTAGGGTTAGAGCTAAACTCTGCAGTGCATTGGCCCTCCAGGGCAAGATTTGAATAACCCTGGCCTATAGGTAAGCCATCATATATGTCTAAAGGATTGGTATTTTATTCCAACAGTTACTCCTGACTGGAGGCTTCCAAAATGTTTTGGTTTATACATAGTTACGTTTCAACTAAGTTTAATGGTCCAAAGAAAAGCTATTTAGTAGTGTGTAACTTATTTGCATCGAAACTAGGCTAAATTGTAATTTGCATACAGCTGGTGCAACTGGCCCCTGATCCACTAGAAATTAAAATTTAAAAATGTCCTGGAGGAGAACAGCACCCCCCTCATTAGCAGGACAAATTTGTTCAAGAAGCAATTTTCGAACATGAGGACCAGACTGATCTTCATTTGGATGACATGTTTTTTAAGAACACTTTTGCCAGTCAGATGGAAAGGGTATCAATAAAGGACACTCACAGCTGCATACTAACTGGTTTTTAACTGGTTCAATGAAAGTTAATATTAAGCAAGATTTAAAAGCATGTTTTTTACTGAATAATGGCTTAATATTTCATCACAGTGCCGTCATGTGACTCTCAATATAGTGTCTGAGTCCTATGGACCACTGTTGTGGTGTTTTGTTTTAGTCAGTTTTTGGCTTTACCAGCCTTTAATTCCCATCCACTTTCATTATACGGAAAAGAGCAGCTCATGTGTCCTGCTAAACATCTCCTTTTGCTTTCTGCTGGAAAAATAAAGTTATTCGGGTTTGGAACAACAACAACATGAGGGTGGATAAATAATTTCTGGATGAACTATGTCTTTAAAGGCACCACAAGACTTAACAAGCACCCCAAAGTGCTTGTTGAATTGTGAAAATAGTCTGGTACTCATAAGGAGACATGAGAGTCAAGAAATCAATTTTGTTCAGCCTTTTGCTTTCACACTTGTTACCCAACAACTAATAAGACTCTGTAAACATTATATCCCTCCCACCAACACCTTCTGCTGGCATGATGCTTACAGCTTCCATGAGTGTGGTTTTTATCAGCAAAAGCTAAGGGTCATGACAATGCCACTGTGTGTGGAAGATCACAGAGAATGAGGGTCAATATACGAGCACTCTTCTTGAGAACCTGAATGCCCTGCATGCTTTACCGATGAGCAAGACTGCCCTTTCGGAAGGCAACTATTTCACAGTGAATGAACTGAGAGCTGAGTTTGCCTCGAAAATCGCATGCTTTCCAGCGACAACAAACCTCCCTCAACATCCCCTTAACACTGCCACCGTCTTAAACTCAAGCTAGCTACGGAGCTAATGCCGCACCATCCACAACATTTACCCACTGATTCGTTGATGCCAGAGAATGTTCTGCCTGAAATAACATAAAGGACAATGTATTGTACAATGTATTTCTTAAGAACATCTGTCTGATCATCTTGTCTAGGGTTGGTGGTATGACAAGCAACTATACATGTAATTTTTTTTATCACAGTACCGGTATATATATATATATATATATATATATATATATATATATATATATATATATATATATATATATATATATATATATATATATATATATATATATATATATATATATATAAACATGTTTGTCATTGCTGTTTTTTTACAAATTTTGACAGCATCATACGTTGATTATTACGAAGATTTTCATAAAAAATGCATCTGACATCTGACAATACATCTGACAACTGTGCAGAAACTTTTCATAATCCTAACGTGGGCTTAAATATTTAATATAATATAATATAAATACCACTGGTTGGAAGAGCCAAGTTCTAAGCCATTGTAAAATAGCCATAACCAGCACCATATGTGCAGCCAATACCACCCAGCCCTAGCCTTTCCTTTCCCACCAGTCTAAATTGCTTGCACTCATTCAGTTCATCTTCTTGCAACTCTTTTCACAATAGCAGATCATAGGAGAGAAGGGGGTTCACAGCCCAAGTCTAGTGCATCACTGAGCATGTCATGGTCTTAATCGCTGTGGTGTTTTAGAGCTTGCTCCCCCCCTAATAGAGGTGCGGTTGAAGAGCAGGCTGGTCCAGGGCTGGCCCGGCGCTCTGGCGAGGGCAATCGGGCAGCGCCAGCGTTGGGCCGAAAGGACTGACTGTTAGTGGGTGTCTCCTTCAGGCCTTGAAGGATGAGGATGATGCGGAAACAGGGCTGACGGATACAGAGAAAGAAGTGGAGCCTAAGGAAGAAGAGAAACTTGGCAAATTACAGTATTCCTTGGATTACAATTTCACAGAGAATACGGTAAGGAGCTGTCTCCGAATCACCGTCACTGTGTGTGGTGTTTAGTGAGGTCTTCTTCGTAAGTACAGTGTGTTTGTCTGTCAAATTGTAACCAGCTCCAATTAAATAATGCTCATTCCTCTACGCCTTAAGGTTATTCAGCGTGTCTCTTTAGCATAATTGAATGATCACTGTAAACTCTGTGTTTAAAAAAAGACATACTGAAAATGTGAAGATAGATTACACTTTGAGTGTACGAATCACTTTTCAGAGTAATTTTTATCAGTGTGCTCTATTATTCTGTGCTATCTATGAAAGCCAGAGAAATTCAGACTTAGCATTTCTAAAATAATGCCCTTCATCCTGTAAACTCACCATAGCTGTGAATGTCAAGAGCACATCACAGTAGTTAGATTTGAGTTTGAATCGGATTACTTCCATTCTGACTGAGAGAGGGTGCTGGCTTGTCTTCAACTCTGAGGCTAAGCCGAAATTCATTGGGCGCCTCTTACAAGCGGTTGAGCTTGAAAGACGAGCGAATGCCAGAATAGATACACTTGCTTTTGTCAGATCCTGGGTGACAGATAATTGAAGCTGTGCATAGTCTCATGCTGAGACTGAGCAGAAAAAAAAGATACAAACCTGAAAAAGCCAGTTTATCCACAGTCACACACAAATTCATTTCCGCCTTTTCATTGTATGCCAGCAATATATGTGTATTTAGATGACAAAATGACTGCAAATGACCGGCAATGCTTTAAATTTATGGCATAATAGAGTTTTAAGAACAAAAACGAGATGTTCAAGATACTGCATTTGTTCTATTCTTCTGCCGTGTAACAAAATATTTCAGATATCTGTTTAGGTTTACTGAAGTATTCATAGGAGGTATAAGAATGTGAGGATAAAATGCAGCATGAACACAAAAGAGCAAATTCACTCAAAAATTGAGTAATTTTTTGTGCTCTGTATTTTAGCAAAAAAACCCTACAACATGTTTAATAACCACCTGCAAAAAAAAGCAGAAGATGCAAAGAAAAAAGAAAAGAGCAGGAGATGCAAAGAAATCCACATCAACCTGACCCAGATTCAACCCACAGACTCACTCATACCCATAGACACAAGTGTATCTCCACCCTTCGTGCCGACAGGAAATATATGTGCTTCTTTCCCGTCTGCCTTTAAATAAAGCTGAGTATCGCTTCAGGGAGACTCAGAGGACTGGGAGATTTTTCTGCAACTCTTGTCCTTTCTAAAGGGGAAAGGTTCCAGGGAGCTCAGCTAAACTCTGGGTTTGTTTAGAGGCAATCTGGACCTTTCCAACCCTACTGAGCAAGGGTAAAAATAGAAAAGTACAAAACATGGCATTCACAAAACCACACAGCACAATATCACGGAATCCAGGCCGGCTCCTTGGGGAGACAGAGAGACAGGGTGCAGATAAGGGCGATGTTATTAATGAGGATAGAAAAAAAGATATGCATTGAACTGTGAATCCACACGTTCACTGATGTGGTTCATTGCAATCGTGGCCTGTTTTCTAATACATTCCAGGTATTTTAAGGACAGGAAACCCCTCTTTGTTCATGCCGAATAACAACCCCCCCTATGAAAATGGTTTTCTCTGAAAAACATTCCAGCAGTAATTAAAGATGACAGCTGAAAGCCTTCATCAGATGAGAGATCGTGAGCACTGCACCCACTGAGGTGAAGTGATACAGCTGAATCTTCCTCCAGCATGTCTTGCATCAGTCTGATTCTTCAGCCAGTGTGAGGTTTTTGTATCCTGCAGAGCGACTGAAGGTTATTCTGGTCAAAGTCTCATCGAAACAATGGCCAAAACAATCGGAGACAGATCCACCCTGACTCATACTGCTGCTGTCGTCCAGATCTATTCTAACTCACAGCACGGAGCTGCTTACAAAAGACTTCTTGTTTAAACTCAAAGATGGCATCACATGTGTTTCACAAACTTCCCGTGAGACCGACAGCAGTGCCACTGACAAATACATTGCATAATTGGGACTAAATGTGCAGTGACATTTGCAACATTTTGCAAGCACAAATTGTGCATTGTCCGTTGTCTATATTACTGTATAGTGATGTGTGAAGCACAGCTCACAGAGAAGTCACTTTTCAAACCAAGCGGCTTTCAATTGCTCAACGCTACAAATTTAGGTGACCAGCATGAACCTGCTGTGAAATCTGCATGGGGGAATATTTTGACCTCACACAAATCTCCACGTTTTGCAGATTCCTCTTGAAATTAATTGATTTAACCTGACAAAATTCAGTGAAAATTGGCAACCACAACTTTAGGTCAACGTGATGAACAATACTCAATTTACTGTGAGTCTGATGTCACGTGTGATTGTTTTCATGTCCAAACTCTCCATCAGATCAAAAATGGTGGTAATATACATTTACAGCTTGTTGTAATACTACTGAAAAATCATGATTCTAACTTTTATTTCCATACCGAAATCTCTGATGGCCAAACGGTGATTCATCTTTTCTGAATCAATAAATTATTGGTGTCAGGAACACTAGAGTTCAGAGACTGTAGTGTACATTGTGAGTTTTTAAAAGCTGAGCTTAAATGTGTGCTATAAATAAATTAAGTAGTTTAGCTAGAATTCTCAATCATAATGGAGTTGGAGGCTTGGAACCGGAAACATTATTAGATATGTCACAACAATAGCATTAATATCAAATACCTTTAAAGAAGTGTTACAATTGTAACACAAGAAGTATTCTCCTGTCGAGTATGAAATGCTAAAGACTGGATTCAGTATATAATACAATTCCACAGTTCCCACAAAGTTAATGGTCATATTTCAGCATGACTGACAAAAGATAACTTTTTGAATGCAGTGATTAAAGGAGCGATGGGCATTATTTGTGGAGCATTTTCTATTCTGCAACAGTTTCTTTCAAAATACAGATGTTTTTCTTTTTTTAGTCCTGTTCGGTTATGTCTGTGTTAGAGCAGTGTTTGTGGGGGTGTTTCTTTCTTGAAGCCAGAAGGTTTTTTTTTTTCGTTTTTTCACGACTACAATGTAAAGCAATAAAACTGTCCAGACCTGAAACCCACCACCATTTAATGAAAAAAATCAAACATTGATACAGCCTGACAGGATATTAAAATCTTTATAGTTCCTTTGTCAAAAAAAAAAAAACCACAAACACAGGATTCTCTGATGGCCCCCATCTAAACCAGAAAAACACTGGCAAAGCTGGTCACTGAATGCAATCCTTCCCGTGGCAGCACAACTGAAGTTTGACAGCTGGTTGGAGAGAGAGAGAAGGTGAGAGGAGAGAGAGAGCTCTACACTCGAGTGCCTGTGTTGACACAGAGATGGGGCGTTTTATGGGAAGCTGATGGGAGCTTGATTGACTGACTCAAGGACCCATGAGGCCATGCAAGGGATATGGTGACTGGCAGGTCAATCAGGACCTCAGCCCAGCCAGCCGGCCAATCAATTATCAGAGCCAATGGGGAGATAGGATCAGCAGTGCGACGCTTGACATGGCCTGACCCCATCGCCTCTTTAATGTTGGGACTGTTTAAAGAGTAATGCAGCCAGGGGGCCTGAAGGACACAACTAATTTACTAATTTTGAGAGTAAAAAAGTTCTCAAAAAGTGAAGACGCATCCACCAAACCATGGGAAAAAATGGGTGGAGAAAAAACCTTATTTGTTGAGACTACCAATGTGAAATGAGAACCACACCTATTATTTGAAAGTAGTGTCGTTTTAGTATTACTTCTATTAATATTTACAATACTAATATTTCCTGTTTTTGTTATTTCAGTTAGTTTCAAGGGCTACATTTCTAATACTTTTAATTTCCCCCTGATATTTATGTGTTAATGTCAACTTTATTATAATAACGTAAGGTTTTTTAATAGTTTTAGTTAACAATAACAACACTGTCTGACAGCTTGAAACCACTACAGTGAACTCCTACAGAATGGTGGTGGGGTGATGGTCCAGACAAAGACTTCACTCCTCTTCAATTTTCGTCCAAAATGTTTGCACGTTGAAAAATAAACATGACCTTACGTCATGTCAATCATGTTTACACACTGCCGCCGAAACTTTCGTCCATCATAAAAAAAAAAATCAATAAATACGAGAAAAAAAACTAAAACTTTTCGGTGTGCAAAGACTTTTACTCAGGATCTCTTTAACTTTGACTTTTGACCCTTCATAGCTCATAGTGGGGATCATCCAAGCAGCAGAGCTCCCTGCCATGGATATGGGTGGCACTTCTGACCCCTATGTAAAGGTCTACCTTCTTCCAGACAAGAAGAAGAAATTTGAGACCAAGGTCCACCGGAAGACGTTGAATCCTGTTTTCAATGAGCAATTCACCTTTAAGGTAGGTCACAAACCTAACAGCGTTATATAATAACAAGCGATTTCTGATTGAATCCATGTGTTCCATGAATCCATGCTCATTCTACTCATACAGTTTATCAAGTTATTTGTGACTACTTCCTCTGGCGTATTAACAAGACAGTAAGTGACATGAGGCGTTGGAGTAATTACATGTAAACATGCAGATGGACTCCTGCAGGTGTCTGTCATCCGGAAAGTAGTATAATTTCTATTTTGAATGTTCAGTAGAGCTTTCCAGTTCGTTTTTATGAGACATCATGCAGCTAGAAAGACCTTTTTGTGTAATTACCGCAGTCAGACCTCTACCTCTTTTAAATTGCTAAGTGAAGTGTTGAATTCTTAAAAGAATTGCAAAAATATAACTAATTCAGGCAAGATGGGTAAAGGACTGTTTGTGTGTTTGGCTCTTGTTTAGCCTAGCACAGTTTCATCTGTGACAAGGTACCTTGAAGACAAGATGCCAACATCGAGAGAGATCAGAAGTGGCTTCATTATTGAAATGAAGAAATTTGAGAGCTGGTGTGTGTGATAGCATCAAAGACAAAATAGCAACCCTTGGGTCTTGTCTCTTTCCCGACCCATCAAGCAGTTTGTCGCCATGTTTGAACAAGTCCTTCGGGATAATGAGTTTTGTCTGAAAAACAGCTCAATTGTAGGTAATCAAGAATCAAATCTCTATCTCTTTGTCTTGCGCGCTCACAATTGTCTTATAGTTTCATCCCAGCATCTCAGTGTTAGAGTCCTATAACTGGAATCGAGAGGGATTAGGCTGGTAGGTATGCATGCAATGAATTTCACACCCTTCTTATCCTGCAGGTTCCCTACATTGAGCTTGGAGGGAAAACTCTGATGATGACGGTATATGATTTTGACCGCTTCTCCAAACATGACGCCATTGGAGACGTGAAGGTGCCCATGAACAAGGTCGACTTTAGTCATGTGACTGAAGAGTGGAGGGACCTCCAGAGCGCTGAGAAAGAAGAGGTAAGAAGCTAACATGGGTGGCAATAACCTGTTTCTGGTTATGTGATTAAATATTAGCATTTGAGCGCATATATCTTTATTGCCTGACCTTGGTTGAAAGTTTGCCAGTTGAGTTGTTCACTAGTAGTGATTCAGTCCACTGAAAGAAAAAAAACATTCATTCACATTCAGATTTGTTTGCTTATCTGGATAAGTTAACACTTACAACACGTAAGTGAGCGAGTCAAAATCTTTTTGGTTTTATTTTTTCTATACAAACATCCCCCATTTGGAGATCCTGTTTGTGTAAAATGAAAGAGTTTGTAGTAGGCTACTCAAATGATACGTCTTCACAGATTTTGAACATAGTAAAATATATAATTTTTTATTTAAAAATAAATGTAACTTTTTTCTAAAATAAGAACAAATGTGCACCTTTACAAGATTTGGTAAAAACACTTAAATTCTGTACAAAATCAAAACTAGATTATATACTCTATTTCTATACTACAAATCCAGACGAATAGCAATTGGCATGTTCTTCGGGTGCAAGTGGAAATTTGTGGAAAGTGGAAAAGTACAAGTGCAAGACTTGAGGGCTATCCATCTTCAATGGAAATGTCCATTAATCAGCTTGGTAATAAAAAAGTGTGACTTTCCGAGAAATGGTTGGGGAGATTCAATTTTCATGGTAAATGTCATGGAATATAGCATTTAAGCTGCGGTTTTTGTGGGAATCTTGTTTTTGTGCCACGGTTCCTTGGTGTAAAGGTTAATTATGGCGCTGTCAAAAGCCTGCTGAGGGCAGAGAGATGACGGCTATCTACATATGTTGAAGGTTGCTCTTTGAGTTTGTGCAGCTGTTACACTCCATGTCTGATGAGCTAGTGGAGCACTTCAAACACCGCTTGTGAAAGCTGGAGAGTATTGACTTTTATCAAAGAATCTCTAGAGTGGTGTCCTGAGGTTGGCACTTTAAGTGCCTGTAAAAAAAACGAAATGAAAATTGACTACAAAATGCTGTAGCGTTCTCTCAATTCCATCCAGTTCAGTCCTCTTTACTCTTTTCTTTCCTCTACACAAAAAAAGAAAAAGAGGAAAAAGAAATCTTGGCATTTGATTCAACTTATTTTCTGTGTAGGACTCATTTAATTAAACTACAGTATGAAATGTTATTTTTCCATTCTGATGACCTTTTAATTGACAGGAAATTGATTGTGTGGAAATGGCATCAGCCAGTCAAATGTAAAGTTATGTAACCTTTTCCCCCTTCCTGTTGTTTTCTATATGTCACATGTGTTTGTGTCCATGTTTATTAGAATGGCTCCTGAAATATAAATGGAATATGTGTACATGTAAACGTGTTTCAATGCGTTTTAATGCGTTTACAATTGAAGCTACATTTGTGGAAAAGTAATCCGATTTAATGCTATGCTCCTCAATTGATTTTCTCTTGAATAAACCTGAACAGGTTTTTACTGTAGGTTCATTTTTTCTGTTTACCTTGTCAGTGATGTCTCTGATTGAAATTTTCTCTGCCACTCACAGCAAGAGAAGCTGGGTGACATCTGTTTCTCTCTACGGTATGTGCCCACTGCTGGCAAACTGACCGTGGTCGTTCTGGAGGCCAAGAACCTGAAGAAGATGGATGTCGGTGGCCTGTCAGGTGAGTCCAGTTACTGAGTCACACTGTCAGCTGGACTCATATATTATGATAAAGGAGAAAACTGAGCTCACACTCGAAGAGAAATAACAACAACTCAATTTTATCCAGAAGAACTGATCAAAATATATGAAATTCACTTACTAATATTTTTTTTTATGGTGTTTCTAATGTAAATCATTAAGAACAGTATAGCAGACTACTTACATAAACATGTAAATCAGTTGTCACATTAAAAGGCTTTTTAGGGTTAAGACATGTTGCTGGTTATATAGTGCACATTATCTTTAAAACATCAATGTCGTATCTTTAAAACATCAAAGTCGTTCGAAAAAATCGTAAAATATTGCAATTATGTCGTAGCATAACACGTTTGCATCCAGTCAAATTCCCACCTCACATCAATTTTCAGCTGAATACTCTAAGAAAGATGCATCATGTGTTGCGAATGCTCTTTTCATGTTGTCCTTAACAGTGTTTCAGGACCCTTTCATTTTCTCATAGCTCCACAAGGTTGTCTGTATGTAAATGTAAAATCATTTTTAATATATCTTTCACTTTTAAAATCGTGTAATGCGTGTACAGTCATTCGCAGCTACAAATCCCAAGGCCGTAGAAATGTGGCATGAAATGATCCGACACTTTTCGAACCCACGGCTGTGCGGAGAGCTGCGCTTTATCAGCTGAAGTAATCTTCGGCTCTGGTGAATACATGAATACATTTTCGCTGAGTAAATTTACAGCTCGGCATTCAGAAATCAGTCCTTATCTGTGTCATAACCACTTATGAATAACGACCTGGGTCTTATCCACCCATACTTGCCCACCTCCCTGACCAGTTCTCTCGCACCTGCTCCGTCTCGCCTTGCTGTCAGAGAGACAGACAAGCCATCAGTACCAGACCCACCTGCTGGGAGCCGAGAGGCCTGACGTTTCCTTCTCACTCAGAGAGAGAACAACAGCTATTAGCAGCACAGCCTAGAACAAACTTTCTCGCTCCCTCCGGTCCATTAGCAATCCAGATTAAAGCTGGCTATAAACTGTCAGGCACGTTTCAACAGGTACTTCAACACGCTGCTGATATTAACACCATGAACAGTTCTATTTAGTGGTTCGTGTTTAGAGGACTATAGGTTTCACGATGTGATAACTACAAGCCCCAAACCTCCTATCGCATTTCATCGTTGGGCTTGTTGAATTGGTCGTTTGCCAGATCAATCAGAACCTCTGCGAAAATGTTGCAGTTAAGGGTGCTTTCACCATCAATTACTTGCCAGTTTTTGCCAGACTCTGACAGTTTGTATTGTGGATTAAACCATTTTAACAAAGCACTCAGTGTTTCCACTGATTTTACTGGAAGAACATTTCTGTCCCTGCATTCGCTCTCACTGTTTTTCTTCTCATTCCAAGTTGGTTAAAATGGCTTGGATTTAATTGTTGTTACGGGGGGAGTTGTTCTCCCACAGGAATCCCTTCATAGCATGTCCAGAGAGCTGTCACATGATTAGAAACAATAGGCCTGCATGGATCATGCCAATAATTAGTGACTGTTTCCATTGTGATTCAGCTACAGGGAGGACGACTCATCAGAACACTATCATTTATCCTTTTCTCTATTCAAACCCTGTTTACTCTCTGTAATCGCACAAGACGTGGTTGTTGCAGCTAAAATAAATGTAATTTGAATTAATTCAGAAGAGCAGTGCTTGCCAATTTCCGTATTTTTTCTCATTATGCTTTTAGGTCTATAACTATGGTTTAGATGATTAATTGAATATGCATATAATGCATTGGCAGAAGAGTGCATTGCACTTATGTTATGTAATGTGTTCTGTGAATAGGACTGTCATCTGAATGCCATCAGAAGTAGATAAAAATATCAAATCCAGTGCCATTAATTAAAAAAAAACAACATATACATATATGTTTTTAGACTTTAAAAAAGACATTGCAAGAAAAGGCTATGGAATCATTTGCATTGTTTGCAGCTGCCACTTGTTTTAATATTTTGTATGCAATGCAATGAAAATGATACATATTAAGTATAGTAATAAGATATTTTGAGGGGCCACTGTATGACTGCGGAAAGATACAAATACATATATGTATTTCATATATTTAAACAAAACAATGGTAAAGTCAGTGTTATTTTAATATAATAAAAAAATGTTTTTGTTGAAATCTTCAATTATATTGTTATATTTAGATTCTTCATTTAAATTTTAGTCATAGTAATGTTATGTGCTTTTGTAATTTTAACTTAACTTTAACTTATTTTTATTTTTTTTATTTTTAGTTAGATTGGATGCCAAGGTATTATTTCTCATTTTAAAATAAAAGGGTTTTTTTTAAGTTGTAGTTTTACGTCTAATTTTTATAGTTCATAGTATAGGCTTAAGAAAAAAAAAAAGGTTCCCAGGTACTATGATATGAAAGACCATTCTTTGTATTTGTTTATGCATTATACAACGTAACATAATAGGGGTTGAAATCGACACTATAACCTTTTTTGTATATATAAATCAGCCTTTATATAGCTGAGGGTGAATGCAGTACATGCAGTCCACCATTGGGAGACAACTATGAGTCCCTAGACCATACAGTGACTGAATGCCTGTGTTCCAGAGCCAATGAAAACATACCACATCAGAGACAAGGGGCATTTTTATTTTCACTTGGATTTTCAGTCAAGATGAGCTTCTCAAGTGACTATATGAGCCATAAACACAAGTCATTACAAGGACTGCCAACTCCTTGAACCACAAACTTCTGGCTTGGCTTCTGTGTGAGTATAGATTACCACAGATTTCTTTAACAACCTCGAACCTCAGGCACTATGTTGCCAAGCAACCAGGAAAAAGCATCACCTTTAATAGTGTTAGACCAAGGGAAGTTCTGTTTAAGTTCAACATCATAAACAGCCATATTGCATCTTTTCACCTTATTAAAAGTAGATGGAGCAAGCGGCCAGAGCTCTGAAGATCTTGTAGTGTTAGTGTAAGTTCAACAGGAGGTGCTGTAATGCTCTATTATGAGAAATCTTTGCATCTCATATAGTCTGAATAAAATGTTTTAGCAGGCATTCCACATGTGATCCCACTGTCAGACTGTGAAGCTTCATGGATGCATACTCAGTGGATTGAATGAAAGACTCCCACCATGACTTAAGTGAATGCTGTAAATCAAAATGTTTGGTAACACTTTATAACAAGTGCACACTATTAATAATTAATTAAGCATTAGTAAACAGATAATTCATAATTTAAAAAGCATTAATAGACATTAATAAGCAGTTTATAAATACAGATATAAATGCTTTATTCTAGATTTAAAAGCATATCTACAATATGTTTAATAATTTTATTGTTATACTTTATTCATGATCAGTTTATCATTTGTCAGTGAAGTATAGCATTATTTACAAACCAGTAAATAATACTACCTGTATTAACTATAACTACCTGAATTAACCCTGAATTACAGTAGAAATACATGTTAATAAACCATTTATTAACACTATAAGTAACTATTACTATATGTCTGAATAATAAGATGTATGAATGCACATTTAAATAGTTTATTAATCATTTACTTACAATTTCTAAGTGATCTTATGAACCACAGACAACTCCTTAATAACTGGTGTGTAAATAATGTTATACTTCATTTAGAAATGATAAATTGATCATTAATAAAGTATGAAAAAACAATCTTAAATACATTATAGATATGCTTTTAAATCAGGTATAAAGCATTTATATCTGTATTTATGAACTGCTTATAAATGTCTATTAATGATTTATAAATGATGAATTAACTGTTTCCTAATACTTAACTAATGATTAATAGCATGCAGTTATTATAAAGTGTTACCAAATGTTTTGTCATTTACATTAAACATGATCTGTTACATTCCTTATATAAGTGCACCCTCAGCTTGTGAGTTGTGATAGCTACACTTTCAAAAACTGCATGCCACAGATTTTGTGCTGCCCTGCTCCTAATATGGTATGGGTACAGAGTTTAGGATGCCTTCAACATGTATGTTATACTGATTTGAAGAAAGGTGAGTGTGAATCAGTAGTTGGTGAGGTAAACAGATGATTAGAGATGCATGATGGGAACAGAATATAGATGCTGGAAATGATAGATAAGTATTTTAAGGCCCTGGCAAAGATTGATGTGCCTGAATGGCAGTAATGTAACAGGGAAGATTTTCTCAGGGCACACACCTGTCATGTGTCAATAAAAGCTTGTACTATCCTAACACGAACCACAAGAGATCTGTTCTGTGGTAGAGCTTCAGTCAGGGGTTGCAGGCGTCACATGCACTGTTATTTAGTAATATTTGGAGAAACCTAAAAATAAAATATAAATAAAATAAGATCAAAAGATGGATTAATTAACTGATACAAATAATTTGGTACCATCCTTGATTAGATCTGAGTTTTAATCCAATATCTAGCTTTCACCTAAGTTGGAGTCTTATGTTCTTGTCATTGAGACTTCAATCACAAAGACTGGCTCTGAAAACATGACTCTGGTACAGTGGTACTCAAACTTTTTCTGCAGTAAATACAAAGCTGCTCATTTCAACCTTTTGTATTTACAGAAATTATGTAATTAAAATAATTATGTAATTATAATAATTGAAATTAGAATAATACAATTCTGGACATTTCAAAAACTGATATGTCCATGGTTTACAAGATTTTGAATAGACCTCATTCTCATTCTCTAAAATGTTGATTTTAGCCCTTTCAGCTTATTATAGAAGAACAACTGCTCTATTTCTCATGTTATATCCTATTCTTGTGTGTTATCAGATCCCTACGTCAAGATTCACCTGATGCAGAACGGCAAGCGGCTGAAGAAGAAGAAGACGACAATCAAAAAGAACACCCTTAATCCTTACTACAATGAATCTTTCAGTTTCGAAGTGCCATTCGAACAAATCCAGGTAATGACATTTGGTTTTGTTACTTGTTCTGAAACTAATATGGCGACAGCAAAGTCGATGCTAATTCCCATTGTCATCATTGTCGTCAAAAACTAATTAAATGAACGCTGTGTTGTACATTTATAGAGACTAATTGGCAAGTCACAGATGAAGAGTAACTTGTGAAATGCGATAAGGCTCGGTGTGAGGCTTTTAGAAAAGTTTTGTTGCTAATTAGTTGGAGAATAAGAGTAAAATTGCTTCAGAATGATTAAGCATTTTACGGTTCAGAGTTTAAACATTTTATGCTTAGGTTAGTGAGCTGCTTTGAATTCAAAGAGTGTCTGGGGGCCGGTTTACTAAAGAGGCCTTCCTCCCTTCCCATTCACACCAAGCAGAAGATGATTTTCTAAAAGCGATTATCCCGTACTAACAGTTCCTCACTCATTGTACATCCCTCAGTATTTCATTATATGGCAAATTAGCTTTGCCTCACGAGAACAATGGCCTCAGGCCTGTTCTCACCGGTCAGTGAAATCTGCTTGCATTTCTTGCACGGGTGGATCGGGCTCAAAGTAAACAAGCTAAGAGCTACGAGCCACTGACCCCGAACTCACACCGATCAGTTTTATTGACCCCCATCAAGTTTGGGGTCAATGAGAGTTTTTTGAAAGGAATGAATACTTTTAGTAAACAAGGATGTATTAAACTGATCAGAAGTGAAATAAAATCTTTATATTGTTTCAGAAGATTTATTATTTGTAAAATTATAGCATTATATTAGCAAAATATTAAGCAGTTTTGTTTTAACGTTGCAGGATTACATTTTCTTAATATAATATATTAAACTATAATAAAATGTGTAGTCAATTATATTAATACAGTTATTTAAAATTGTAATAATATTGTTTTCGCTGTATTTCTGATCAAACAAATAAACTTCTTTCAGAAACAATAAAAAAAAAAACTCTTACCGACCCCAAACTTTTGAATCATCATTATCATACTATTACCAAGGACATGTTCTGAACAACACAAACATTACGTTGTGTCTGTAAATGTGTGTTTCTAATTTCTGTTGCAGAAAGTTCAAGTTGTTATAACTGTTCTGGACTATGACAAGATTGGCAAGAACGATGCCATCGGCAAAGTGTTTGTGGGCTTGAACAGCTCAGGCACCGAGCTCCGTCACTGGTCAGATATGCTGGCCAACCCCAGGAGACCCATCGCTCAGTGGCACGTGCTCAAGCCAGAGGAGGAAATAGATGGCATGCTGGCAGCTCAGAAAAAATAGAGCAGCCCGAGCTCAACCCACCACCCCCATTCCCACAAACCTGCCCGTGTTGTGCTCTTTACCCAGTGCGTGTAAATACCTCAGTGATAAAAGGATTCATGCACCCTCACTCCTAATTTCATGTTTAAGTAAACCGCCTTCTCGGACCACCCCCTTGAGATGTTGTGTTGTTACGTCGGTTTCGCCCCCTCGCCCCTTCCTTCCTTCCTTCGTTCCATCGATAAACTCTCTGTCCTTTGTTGTTTCATCTCCATCCACGACCTTAAAAGTCCCCGACCAAATGCCCCCTTCTTTTAAGCAATATGATCTGTATAGATAGAGCATGACTGGAGGAATTTATTGTACCACAGGTGTATATATCAGTATGCAGACGAAAAATGATTTCTAGTTTCTGTGTTCGTATGTTGTTACCCGTTTCCTAAACTGTGTATATCTTGATGTTTTTAATAAGATGTTATATTTTAAATTATGTAAATGCTGACATAAAAGAGCCAATATTATATATAACAGGAGTTTTAAGAATTTTACCTTATTGCATTCCAATAAATTATACGATATATCTCTATATAAATATTTACGAGTTAAAGATTTCCAACCTGCAAAACGCTAGTGGAGGTACACGCACTTCGTAAAGGACGGTTTGCGCTTCATGTTTACATTTAAAAAAAAAGCTTATAGATGTACCGTACATGATTAACATACACACTGAACACAAAGGCCATTAACTAATATGGTTTCATGGTATAAATATAATATGCTGCTGACAATTATACAAGCACATGATTTCGTAAGAACTTTTTGTACTAATTTATCAAACTGAGGACCTGTATGCTTTGCATAAACCACTTACTTGATGAAGACCAATCAGCCTTTTCTTTTGATTTCTCAAACGGTGATGCTGTTACGTTTTATTAAAACAGGTTCCCGGTTTGCTTCTTTCTTGTTTTCTGTCCTTCAATTCCCGAATCTTCTCGAATCCGGCGTATTCGCGAAACCGTAAATTGACCATTTATGGGACAGTCTCGAGCTGTAACCATTGTGTCCTTGAATTTGTGAATCACTTCCTTTTCTCGTCTTTGAACTCATTTTGTTTAGGAATTTACAGTTCAGCCTCCAAAAGAAGGAAACCAGGAGTTTTGACTAGCTTTAAGACAACTATTTTTTAGATTAAGTCAACGTCTGAATATTTTTGGTAACTGCATGATTTTTTTTTTTTTTTTTTAACGATCTTTGCTAAAGGCCGGGTAACAGGGGGATTTATTTATACCGGGCGTCTTTCAAAAGACTCCCTTGCCTTCAATCAGAAGTAATCAAACGTTGTGGGAACGAAGGTTTTGAAGCGGTTGGTCCCAACGAGTCGATAATGATGAGGGAAGTAGGAGAGGCGAGCTTTTAAACACTGCCATTGATTTCAGGGAGGTACGAGGAGGTACGACTCCTCCCTCCATGCACACGCCACTCAGATAGTGGTTGTAGCTTTGGGGAACAATGTATTTTGGCCGTAACGGTGCCCTAAACAGCAGTTTTTGCTTTCTGTTGCCTTTTCACAGTGACAATAGAGTTAGCCATGCTTAACTGCCAATCCTTTCCCCCGTGGCTACTGTTTTGCACTGTACAGTCTAGGAATGGACAATTTCTTGTTGAGAAGTCTGTTCGGTCTATAGCGCAAGAAAGCGAACCGGCCACCGTCCGGTTTGGATACCACAAGCATTAGCGAATCTTTAACAATAACCGTAAATGTTAATGGTCTGTACAGGTGATAATATTCTAATGTCCTTTACTACGGGTCAAACAAGAGGGCGAGTAGACGTATAGTCCATTAAATCCATGAGTTATCTTGGAGGAACCTCTCGCGTACACTAGATGCTAGCTTCAGGAGGAGTTTCTAACTGTTTTCAATGTTACTGTGTAGGTGATAGCCCTGTTACATAAAAATAAAAGGAGAAAAAAAGCTATTCGTCATTCCATGCGAGTCTTTAGGGACTGAGTTGTGTATCACTGTGACTGCGGTGTGTGCTTAGCGTTGTAGTTTTCAGTAGGTAGCCGCCATGTTGTACTATAGTGACGTTGTGCTGCCATCCCCCATCACACCGCGAGAGTACGAAAGAGAGCGACAATTTCCAATAACCGTTACAGAGCGTGCGCTTGCGGGGGTCAATTCACACACCATTTTGTTGAGCACTGTGCAATACTTGTATGTTCATTTCTTAGTGTTTAAATGGGCGGCATCTCGCAGTAGGCAGCAAAAAAAAAAGGGAAAAAAAAACGCAACCCTAAACAGCGAGATGATGTATTCATCGACCATAGTCTGGTTAGGTCATAGCACACGTGTGTAGTCTGGAGCTCAACATCTGTAAACTTGTTAAGGATTCCTCCATTTTTCCCATTGAGTTTTTCTGCACACAAATTTAACCATCCAAACATTTGGGTAAACTTATATAAAGGATGTACCCCAAATATGAGATTATCTATCTATCTATCTATACATAATATATACAATATATATATATATATATATATATATATATATATATATATATATATATATATATATATATATATATATATATATATATATATATATATATATATATATATATATATATAAAGACCCTTCCCTTTCAGAATAGGTGTATATATATTTTTATATTTGTCTTAATATAATTTCCTCATTATTGAGATCACCCGTATAAAAGAGAATTGTATCAATCCTGTTATGGAAACTATCTGTTGTACTATTAATATATTTGGCTGTACCGTTTTGTTATCGCTGTTATGATTACACTCATGACTATGACCTGGTTATCGTTCCTTTTGTGCCCCATTGAAGACCATTTTATATTTATTATTGAACTCAGAATGTACAGTATGGACTGTGTTTTGTTTTTACTTTCTATCGTGGGACCAAGTATAGTTGCCACTTTCATTTCAATGTTGCAATAAATATTGATTCATGTGTTTTATTCATAGCCGAATATGATTTCTTACCCTGTCGGAGGAAGTGAACCTAGAGAAGAACTCCAAAACATGTAATCGCAACTATAAGTACAATTATTACTCCGCTACTCCTACGTTACCTGAACTTATACATGTACTCTCGTTTATACAAGTATTTATGATATCTTAATACAAGAGGCTTGTTTATAAAACAAGGATAAAAATACAGTTCTAGAGTCTCAAATTGATTGTGATGCTACACCCGTTTCGTACACCAAAAGGGTGTTGTACTATCAGGTGTCTGCACATCAGGTGTAGAACTGGACGTACAGTTGAAGACAGCATTGCTCGTTGCACCTCAGAGGTTTGTAAAGTAGTCTGAAAAGCCATTTCTAGCTCTGCAGAGCAACGATATCTTATACTGAAGCCTACCAAAGCATGCAAACAGCTCCGACAACTTAAAAAATGAAGGAAAAAATTTTAATAAAATGAAGAAAAACAACCCAATCGGTGAGCACAGTACACACATACAACCTTCCGATACTCTACAACAACGAAAAGCCACCTTTCAAGAAAAAGCTGTGTAAAGAATTAGAATCTGATGCTGTAGGGAGATCCTAGTTGCCTTTGTGTATATCAACTGCCTGCTTGAGTATTTTTGTGTGTGGAAATTTTCTCTGTAATCTTGTAGAACTGTTCGGGGTGTTTTTCCTGCCATACTGCTCGCCCCAGCGGCGGGCCGACAGTTATATTGCTGTGTATACCTTCATTTTTGATGAGGTGTTTTACAATTTCATTTCACTTTGTGTAGTGATTCACTCTGTGGAGTTTCTGACTGTTGTTATATAACTTCATATACACAAATGTTCAATAAAAAATGTTTTATTTCCTGTTGATACAGAACCTTCTCAAGAGCCTTTTTTTGTCTTAAATGACCTTCATTCCGCTTTTCAAACTGCATGAAACGAGTAAAAAGGTTATAACATCGATAAATGCCCCTGACCTTCTCAGCAAGGTCATCTTTTTGAAATCTGCTGGTCAGAACGCTTCATCCCAGGCTGGAAAAAGAGATTTTAATTCACATTATAAATGTAAAAAAAAAAAAGGTAAGCCAAGCGTAGTAGCATTTTCTCTGGATCTTACATTTGATAATGGGTCGTAAATGTCACTAAGTGATTTATATAGGGATTATAACAGTGAAATAAGAAAAAGTTTGAATCTTGAGGGTCAAGTGTGAAATGTCAAAGGTGAAACAACATTTCTGTGTCTTTAGTTCAATATCTTTCATTTCAGGCTTACTGAGTGTGAAGAAGCCCACATAGATATCCTCTGAGCCGATTGGCCCTCAAGAGTGTGCACACGGAAGCGCTGATAATGAAATATGGGCTCCTTCAAGAACAAGATACGAGCAGGGCTGTGTGGGGGTCTCAGGGCTATCAGCTCCACAGGATCAAATGCATTTCGGTATACATGACTTTGACCATCTCGCACCATTAAGTACATATTACTCAGCAGTCGGCCACTTCATCTCTGCGTAGATCTTCAAGGTCTGCTTAAGAGCAATGAATACAAGATGAGGCGCCTTCTCACTATCAAACTGAAGCATGAGTGCTAAATTTAGTCATGATCTGAAGGTACAAATCCTCCCAGTGAAAAACCTCATGTTACTTTTCTGTGGCTAAGCAGATATGCCTAATGTGGTTATGAACGTATCATACATTGTATAAGTAAATTTCATCTGTTCACGCAGTTTCTACAATAACAGATAATGTGTCCGAATTGTTATGGAGTCCTTAAAACATTAATAAAGTGGCATGACAATGACATCTCTTGTGACCCTGAGTCAAGGATGATGGTCTATAATACAAAAAAAAAGGAAATAATAATAATCATCATTGTTCATTTCAACTGCTGCTGCTTGTCAGGTTCCTGACTAGAGCTTTTATTTTATTTTCGAAACAATCCAGACAGTAAAACAATAATAAATATGGAACCAGGGGACCTTAAAGATAATTAAAATTATTTGTAATAAAAACGAATATAAAATATAAAAAAAATAGTTCTTTTTTCCTAAAAAAATTCCTAAAATGTTTTCCTAATTTTTTTTACTCCATTTAGGCATTTAGTTACACACACACACACACACACACACACACACACACACACACATATATATATATATATATATATATATATATATATATGTATAATAATAATTATTTTTATTTTTATTATTATTATTTTTTTAGGAAGGCTATAGCAAGGTCTAAAATATTCAATCAGGGAGAAATTGTTTATAAAGTCTTTTCCTATCCAGTAAATCGCGAAAAATTGGAAAAGTCATGACCAACAGTGGGCGCTACTCGCTATTGAAGCTTCGAGTCGCGTTATCGTACGTCTTCCTCTACTTTTACGTGCTCGCTCTGGTTCTGCGTGTCAACAAGAACGATCACAAGGGTGTCATCATCATGCCCTCGGCTTCAAAGTAAGACATAGAATAACACATGAAGTCCCAATGCATGTAAACTAATGCACACTGCGAAGTGCCGATTGTCGTCGCTTTCCAAAGATGTCAGGTGAACAGTAGACTGAGGTGAACAGAGGAAGCGCGCTCGGGGTTAATCCTCACCTCACACGTGCGTGTCTGTGCGTAAACAATTTATAAAGTCAAAATTGCGGTGTTGAAGAGACAGGAATGTGCTTTAAAATACTCAACCCACTTCTTGAGGCCCATATCTTTTTTTATTCCATTCCGTTTTTGCACAAAACCTCGTCCTGAATGGGCGCCTGGGTGTGAAAAAAAAGTAAGGTACGAACGCTAACCGTCCTTCCGTGAAGGAAAGTCATTTACCATAATAAACGGTTCATGTATTAATATTTATGAATACATGAACATGTCCTCCTGATAGTAAAACGTCTTTATTCACCAAGTTTCTTCAAAATATTCCTTTTAATCTTCACCCTGCGTATGGCCTTTTATAAATTACAGCAATACAGGACAGTCTCGGTTTATAAGTATGAGGTAATATACAGTAACGTTATGTGTTGCATTTGGGGTTATTTATACTAAGAATGTGTTATTATTAGACGTAAAAAAAAAAATATATATATATATATATATATATGTGTGTGTGTGTGTGTGTGTGTTAATAAGGCCGGTCTGTAGTTAAACGTTTTTTGTCTTATTAATCGTAAGTTTTATTGTTCAGGGACATTCCAATGACACACTAATAGTTGTAATTTCAGTGATACATTTATGTCAAAATATCTCGTCCTATCTGGATTGAGGGTTTGATACAAAAGGTCCACTTGTGCCTTTCCCAGCTCCACTTTTTGAGTGGAAGTGTATGGAATGTTGTCACTAAACACACCCTTGTGTGTGTGTGTGTGTGTGTGTGAGACTGATATGTGGGAAATGATAGCCATGGACATGATGTATGTAAACATGACTTCGGATGATAGCAGTCTAGTTGGTTAAGTCTGACGTCACGCGCCTCTGGGTCCAAATGCTCCTGTATTTCCTAAAAGCAAACAAGCAGCAGCAGTGCTAATGAACTGCTAAAAAACCGTCATCGTCAACTTTATCTCCACATCAAAATCTCAGTTGGCCAGACTGATTCATCTTTTCTGAAATGTTAAACAAATTGGTATTTGGGACATTGTGTGCCCAAAGACTGCAGTGTACATGACAAGTTTTTAAAAGCTTCGCTGTAAAGAGTGCTAGACATGACCAGTGTTCATAAACGGCTGTTGTAGCATTCTCATCTGAAATGGAGTGGAGGGATTGTAGGATTGTGATTACTGCTCTGGGAATCCGGCCGTGACCTTTGGTCTCCCCTCGTCAAATCAGTGGAAGCAGGAAACAATATTATACTGATTGCTACTCTATAGTCTACTGTATGCATTGAGAAAATGTCTCCATAAAAGTAGTTTAATTAGTCAACTAAAAGATAGCAGAGTCACTTTTTTGATTGTATATGTAGAGGCCCATCTTATGCAGCGGCCTGTGCTTGCACGATGCATATAAGAAGTAATCATATTTTACTTTTTTTTTTTAGTGCTGGGGATTTTTCAGTGACTCTTTCTGCAGGTTGCATCATAACCATATGTACTGTATATGCTGTTACTTACCTACATTGTCATATTGCACACCCCTACTGTGTATATATAATCTTAGATTGTGAACAATTTAAATGCCTCTACGATCTGCCTTAAAAGCAGTTTATGTTTAATTACAAAAATTAAATAATGTGAAATAAGGTTTTGTACAGATTGGCCCACCCTTCTTTGGACTAAATGGTCTGTCAATCTTTTTTCCTTACTTGTTCTGCTACCTTCTAAGGCTGTATGGAAACTAGTTTGACTGTAAAAACCAACATTTAAAAAATGAATTGTGATAAGATTTCTGCTTTGATATATTGGCATATCAGCCACCCCTATTTACTAAATTATGAGTGGAAATATCATATGGTATAATATGGTATATTTCGACTTTTTGGTCTTGGGTTGGTTTCACCATTCTCCTCTGGTTCTCAGTTTTTCAGATTTCAGATTGATTTTTCCTTTGGCAAATGCCAGTTCTGTGCCAGTTGATGTATAGCAGGAGCGGGATCTAATCTGGATCTGTTTTAGTGACATTGAGCAATTAAACCTAATCGTGCAACAACTACTGCACAACTACTTCTAAAACACCTGCTAATAATTCCATGCAGCTGTTTAGCACAAAATGTAAATATTTACAGCAACTGAAGTGTGAACAGTTAAATAAAAAATGATTTGTATCTTTTATCCATCATGTGTCAGTCCCACTCTATAAACACTTCCCACACCTTTAGACCGAGACAACAGAAAATTCTTAATAAAGAATGAATAAATGGCAGTCAATCAATTAAATCATTTAACTTTTATTTAAAGTGCCCCTATAATGCCATTTTTAAGGTTTATAATATTGTTTTGGGAGTCACTTACATGAGGTTTACATGCATGCATGGTCAAAAAATTATTTCGTTTTCTTAAAATATGCATTTAATATCACCTAATTTTCCAACGATTATCAAATGATTTGTTCGAAGTGGTTCTTAGATTCAGTCTAACTAAACCCCTCTTTTCCATGAGCTTACTCTGCTCTGATTGGTCAGATGGCCCAGTCTGTTGTGATTGGTCTACCATCTACAGTAGTAATGCACGGGTCTGGTTTATTTCCAATCCGGGGGTCATGCTTTTATGAAATTATTTGGCCCGCCCCGCAAATAAAGTCAAATTTCTTAACCCGCCTCAATCCAATGACCCGCACATCGGGGGGACATCACACAAGTTTCGTTGCTACTTAGGCCTTAGTATTGTAAGCTTATAAAAGAACCTAATAAAATACGAAAATAGATATTCCAAATATTTAATATAGGCTATAGGGAATCGCACGCAACATACATGGATTTTTTTAATTTAGTTTTTAATGACTTGCCAAAACCTGCCCCGCAAATATAAAGTGACAATTTCTTTACCCGCCTCAACCTGACCCGCGGGTTATGAGATGACCTGTTTGTCACTTTCGTAGTGTGTGTCAAAAACAATATGCCTATTGCCATAGTTTCATATATTGAATGCTCAATAGAAAGTATAAACATGTATTATTTATCATGCTTACAGGTTGCGATATAGTGGAGCCAGCTCGTCCAAATTAGTCTTGCGTGGTCAGACTTCAGACTGACGGCAGAAGGTCTGGGAACTTTGGACAAGGACCACCCAAGAGGCCATATGAATGACAGGTAAAGCAACCATTCACGTTTCCTTTTGTGCTGTGTCATGTTTAGGGATGTGGAAATGTCCCCACAATAACAGACTGTTGTGTAAAACTCTCGTACGTATTTTAAAGAGTCTATGCTGCGAACTTTACATATTTCACATACTTTTGAAAATCCAGCGCTCATTGTCACAGTTAACATGACCGCTTTCTTCTAACATGAGGGGTTTGGCAAAACGGCATCTTTGTTTCCAGGTGGAGCGTTAAAGGGTTAGTTCATCCAAAAATGAAAATTGTGTCATTAATAACTTACCCTCATGTTGTTCCAATCCCGTGAGACCTCCGTTCATCTTCGGGACACAGTTTAATATATTTTAGATTTAGTCCGAGAGCTCTCAGTCCCTCCATTGAAACTGTGTGTACGGTATACTGTCCATGTCCAGAATAATTCAACCAATCCGATGGCGATTTTTAAACTTTATTTATCGTGCACTTTCAGCTTTACAACTTTGCAGATCATTCGCATTCATATACAGCTACATTACATACTGCATGAAAGGAAATATTCAAAATGGCATAATAGAGGCACGTTAATACATTGAAACATTAAGGACTCTTAAGGAGGGCCAAAACTATCCAGTTACATTGATTTCTGCTTTTTTTTTTTTAATTTTTATACATTTTGACAAAATCGGGGTCATAATGCAGTGATTGTCATCTGAGCTTTCATTGACTTTGCACAGGAAGAGAAATGTGAAAGGGGTCAATACAGTCATTTCAGCATCCAGCACAGTCACTCAAGCAACAAATATTTTCAAAGGTGAGGGAGTTAAAGTTCACTAATGGACGCATTCGTGTCTCCACTCTTCCCAGAAAAATCTGCATTGCTCTTTCTCCATCAAAATGCTAATCCAGATGCACGTCTGTCCTGGAGTGGCGGAGAGGGGGAGATGAAGCAATTACTAAAGCATTAGCGCAATAGCAGGCGTTCCTCTCTCGGGGTGAGGGCTCTAATGACCACAGAGGCGTCACTTTATTAATATGCAGGCGAGCTATAGCAGAGTCCCTGCATCCTCTAGATAGCAAAGCCTTCTGTTCACTAGCATCTGATTGGTTTTATGAACGCCTCATGATTTCCAGTGGTGCCGATCTGGGGTCCGTTCTATTCACAGAGGACAAAAAAAAAAAAAAAAAAATCACTCATTGGGAATCACTGGGTGAATGCTGTAAAGTGTTTAGAATATGCCAGGATCAAAGTTCACCCCAAACTGAATAAAAAAAAAAAAAGTATATATATATATATATATATATATATATATATATTCACACACACACACACACATAATTATTATTATATATTTTTTTCATTTTGGGGTGAACTTTGATCCTGACATATTCTCTAAACACTGTTTCAAACTAAACAATGTTTGAAATAACTTGATCCGATGTTGATTATAATCACTAAACAAGACAGAAATATTAAGAATCGATGTAAAAGATTATGCACGCTAAACCATGGTATTACCATGGTAAATGCAGCCAGGAGAGATCAGGCGTCAGCTTCTTATTCTCTATCACAACTGTGTATTTATTTAACATATTGTCTGTCATAAGTCTCATCTTGAGAGTTTAGCTCCACGTAGCATGTATCATCAAATTTTTATAACATTTTTGTTCGGAAGAAACCAGACGTCAGCTTCTTATTCTAGATCAAAATCGTGTATTTATTTAGTAACTTATATTATCTGTCACAAGCCTCATCTTGAGAGTTTTAGCTCATGTTGCCTATCATAAAAAATATAATAATGTTTTTGTTCGGGAGCTTTTATAAAAATAGAGATATCACTCATTCTAAATGTGACGTATAGGTATTTAGTTGAGTCTGTTTCTGTTTATTTGTACTGTGGCTACTAGGGGTGTAATGGTTCACAAAATTCATGGTTCGGTTCGATACGATTCACTGGTGGTTCGGTTCGGTATGTTTTAGATACAGCAAAAATAAAAAATTGGCAGATAAATTTCCTTGATTTTTTAAAAAAAAAATTATTTATTAAAAATTAAAGTATGTTTTTTGTTTTGAACAATGATGGAGCTATTCTTTACCCATCTTCTATGGTGTTTTCTTAGCAGCATACTGTATAAAACAAAAACAGCTCCTTATAAAAAAAAAAAATTAAAATGTTATATTGTTGTAGTAGTTATGAACTAATACAAAGATGTAACTTTTTATACGGAACTCTATAACTAAAGCAGGAATTACGGTCCGGCTGAAATGGGCTCGTGAAGGAATATTGTAACGGGGCTCAATTACATTAAGCATGTTCTTAAAACCTGCGTTTTCCACTACAGAGTAAGGCGCTCGCTTACTCAGTACACGCTGAAGACTCGTGGAAAAATGGCTAAAGGGTCTTTCACAAAGGACGCGTACTGAGTGAGCGAACGAGCGCCTGACTGAGTAGCCTAACATAAACATATAAGTTGGTGTTTTTTTCTTCTTCGTGGGTGTCAGGTTACGCCTGTTACGTCGTTTGTGTTATTGGGCTACCTTGTTGAACACATATCATTATATTTCACAATTTTTAATTTATTTTCCAAATATAATGAATTATTCCAACGAACCGTTCGGTACATAATGCGTACCGCGTACCGAACCGAAAGCCTCGTACCGAACGGTTATATACGAATACGCATATCGTTACACCCCTAATGGCTACAAATAAACAGAAACAGACTCAACTAAATAAGCAGGCTATTTGAATAAGCATTAAAAATAAATAAATATAATAGAAATAAGTGTATTTATGTGTGATTAATTTTGAGTCCTGATAAATTAAATCATTATGATCAATTTATCACTTATTCCACTATAGTTAAAACATCGATGCTTTTGAATTTGAATATTTAACAAAGCTTGCAAACAAACGGCTGCTTTTATCATGTTCCTGTGTGATCGCGCATGTTCCAGTGATTTATTTCTCATTAGTTTTCTGATAACTTCTCTTTGTTGCTGAAATGATGGGGTTTCGTGACATTGTTCTGAGAGGCGTGTAAAGGGCGTGTTTTAGTGACGTGCAGCGGAGCTTCAGGCCTGACGGTGGAAACCCTGCGCTAATCTGGCCTCAGTGCTACTGGCCCGCTTTAAGCCCTGGCTCGCACTGGCCGGACAGTGGAACTGCGGCTAGTGATCTTTGGGTTCTTCTTTACCCCTCTCACCAAGGCTCTTCTCCCCCGATAGCTCAGTTTGGCCAGACATCCAGCTCTAGGGAGGGTTTCTGGTCATCCCAAACGTCTTCCATTTAAGGATTATGGAGGCCACTGCGCTCTTTAAGTGCAGCAGAATTAAACCTTAAGTGCAGATTTTTTTTGTAACGTTGGCAGGATCAATGCCTTGCCACAGTTCTGTCTCTGAACTCTTCAGGCAGTTCCTTTGACCTCATGGTTCTCATTTGCTCTGACATGCACCGTGAGCTGTAAGGTCTTATATAGACAGGTGTGTGGCTTTCCTAATCAAGTCCAATCAGGATAATCAAACACAGCTGGACTCAAATGAAGGTGTAGAACAGGGCTATTCAAATCTTGCCCTGGAGGGCCAGTGCATTGCAGAGTTTAGCTCCAACCCTGATCAAACACACCTACATGTGTAGGGCCCTATGATTTCCACGATGCAGAAAACACGGGCAGAATCGCAGAATCCAGTCATAAAAATGGAATTTACAGTTTAATGTGGAATGTCACAGAATTTGTCAAATTTTGAATGAATTAATCAAAAGTAGGTCATTGCACTTACATCAAATCATGGTATGGACTAATATCTGTAAATATTAAGCAGGAAAAGTCTATTTAAATATGGATCCTGCATGTTCTGCGTGTCTGTGTTAATGAATGGCGCAGAAGTGCGGAGCCCTTCATTCATTACACACACAGAAGTGCGTGTTTCAGCATCTTTCCTGTCACTAAATGAGGACGTGAACACATGAACAACATTTCCAGAACTGTTCTGAGAGTCACTTCATGAGCATTTGACCATTTGATTTGAGTAAAACTAGCGTCATATCACATAATAGTAGTTTCACATACACAGAACTGTAAAGGTATGGTAACCCATCAAAATAAAAGTCTAATTTAATGACAAGTATTTGCCATTTGTACTATTACTATTGTTCAGCAGAATGTACATAGACCAGTACTACTTTTACTAAAATGAAACAAACATATTTATTCACACAACATTTCTTCCATGTTTTATTTTTAATAGCAAATCCCCTTTGTTTACCAAAAAAATTAAGTTTGCTTAATTTTCTGTAATTAAAAGATAAATTAAATGAATGTTTTATACCTTCATTTGATAACCAGAAAAATTTAAATACACAACAGAATTTCAGAGGGGAAAAATACATTTCATGAGGCTATTTAAAGAAAAGAAGTTGTTTTTATGCATTTAAAAATGTACACATGCAAAAACACAGAATTAGGTTACAATAAAACATATGGTGAAGAAAAAATAAAACATGTCATTGGGCCCTAAACATTTTTGATAAACTTTTAATAAACTGATGTGAAAATGTATAAGTGTTATAATTTTTATTAATTGGACATGCTTTTGGAAGATAAAAATGGAATCAAGAAAAATTAAAACAGAAAAAACGGAATTTGGA
Source organism: Carassius auratus (assembly GCF_003368295.1). Classification (NCBI taxonomy): domain Eukaryota; kingdom Metazoa; phylum Chordata; class Actinopteri; order Cypriniformes; family Cyprinidae; genus Carassius; species Carassius auratus. The sequence continues at coordinate 15,099,370 of NC_039271.1, forward strand.
AAAAAATAAAAGGGATTTCAAAAGGCCCTACCTGTGATTTTTCTAATGATCCCAAAGACATTGATTAACAGGGTCAGGTGGGTTTGATCAGGGTTGGAGCTAAACTCCAGGGCAAGACTTGAATAACCCTGGTGTAGAACCATGTCAATGATGATCAGAAGAAATGGACAGCACCTGAGTTAAATATATGAGTGTCACAGCAAAGGGTCTGAATACTTTCCGTACCCACTGTACGTAAACATCAGCAACTGCACGTGTTTGCAGATTGCACACTTCTCATCTGAAATAAAATCTAAAATAAAATCCCCCCCCCCCAACCAATGGAGGTGTAGTGCATCCCATGAAGTGGAGAGTGGTTTTTATATTTTTCAACTTTAAATAAGATTTGGTTATGCTTATCAGCTAATCATTACTTCATTAAGCAGAATGTAGTGCGCCTGTGATGTAATTTAACAAACACTGGAATAGAATGGCTGCCATACATGTAGAGACGCTTATCAAAAAAAAAAAAAAAATAGCTGTCTCTTAATATTTTCAATGCTGCGTGTATATAGAAAGTAATCAGAAAGTAGGAGTAGAATCACATGATTAAGAGTAAATGACGTTGTTATCCCTTTCCACATTTGTCAGTATTCAATTCATGATTTTCATAACAGTCTTTGAATAGCCCATAATTTGTGTACTTTAATAATAATAATTTAATTGAACTGTAGTTAATACAGTTAATGAATGTAAGAATGTAAATTATTCATTCATTAAAAATAAAATTCAATAAAGTAATGAAAAAAGTTACTAAAGAAATAGGCTTTGTCATGAAAGCTTTTTAATGAAACTTTTATTTAATCTTCTGTACATGCATTATGTAAAGCAGTGGGATGCGGATTTCTCTCACCCCAGTACAGTCTTGAACCAAAAAAAACAAATGACCCCCTAAAAATGACTTTACAGAATACATTTTATTAGCACTGTATATTAGCATTAATGTAGATATGTACCCCAAAGTGGTGACCTCGCAATCGCAATTTAATGTTATGTCATATCTCCGTCTTTTTTCAGCTATGAGAGACCACATGAACATGCTTAATAACATCTTCAATCGATTTGGTTATTTTGAAGATGCACAGCAGCAGCCTAAGCTATATTCATTACAGCATTTGCAAGCTCCAAGCCAGAAACACCTTTGTAGCACTATGTTCTCGGAGGCTGAAACACAGAATCGCACCCAGTACCACCAACCGCCAGGGAGGATCAGTCACCCAGTTTAAAACGAGGCCTTAGGTTTAGATGTGGGCTCCTGACTAACAGGCACTTCTTAGACTCACAGGTAATAGAAGTGATGTGTGTTAAAGAGACACAGTTTACATTTAAAGGCAATGGTGGCCACTTTTAACTGATAGAGGAGCCCTTGAAGCTGAAATATCCCAAAAGCAGTCATTTGAAAGTGTGAGAGAAAAACGTGCAGAATGCGTCTGTCATCCCACTATAGCAAAGATGTGCGATTCGATGAGTGATTTGACATAGATGGATAAAAAGGAAAGAAAATAAGTTTGGTGCTGCCCCATATGTTCAAAGGCACTTCCTCTCTCTCTTCCTTCATTGTCCCGCGTAAGTCTTAAAAGAAAAGTCAGCGTAGCCTATGTACACACACATTTACATTAAATAGAAGGCAAGTTCCTTCAACAACCCTCATAAAAGCGGGAGGCCTCGAGTAACACCGCATTGGGTGGCCTGGTTCAACATCCAGAGGTCCAGGTTCTCAAAGCCTCCCCAAAGTGCACACGCATCCTCTTCCATAGAGTGACAACAACAGGACAGACAGAGCAGAACATGTAAAGGACAGAGGCGAAAGGCGGTCGCATCGTTCAAGAATCCCTCCGGCCGCGGCAGCTAGACACAGAATCCATTTCAGCCATCCTCGGGTCGCCGGGTTCTACCTGGTGAGTTGGCCGACCACTTTGAGCAAGGTCTTATTTTCCTGTTTGAGCTGCTCGTTCTCATCTTCAATATCATCCAGATCCTGAAAAAGGTGAAAATATGCAGACTGAATTATTCTTCTCACGAAGCACAAGGGATACTCGATTGTCAACTGATTCCAAGTTTGCCGTTAAGGTGTTGCAAAAAAAACCCAACAACAATATATCTGTAGCATAGATATGTATTAAACAGAAATTCGTCTTGAAATAGTAAATCAAGATGCTCCTCTCAGGGATGCGTGCTACAATTAATTTCACAGTCATTTAAACAGAAATTTTGTTCTGACTAGTCAACAAGTCTAAAAGTAAGAAATCCTCAGAAGAAGAAAAAAAAAACATTGTGTGTATATGTGATGTGAAATACCGGTCTTACTAGCGGACATTTCTGTGATCCCACAGAGAGCAACAGAAATATATAATAATGTATTATTTCTAAAAAGTATTATTAAAATGATTTGATTTCAACTAATATTTACAGTATCAACTAGCAGCAGCAGTTTCTTTAATAGAGTAGTTTCGCACATCCCTAGCTCCTATGTATGCTGTTCAGTATTGTCTGGTTTTGTAGGAGGTGTTAGGAAGTAATTTCTTGTTGCAAGTCAGTGTTTTTAAAAGTGTAAATTGAGCAAGTTAGTGTGGTGAGGTTAATGGCATCTATACATTGTAAGCAATGGCTTTTCCCCCTGTAAAGTACACTAATACAAGGACGTTATCATTGTCGTAACTATGTATTTGTGACCCTAGACCACAAAATTGGTCTTAAATATTGATTTATGATTTGGAATATGCTTTCCATTGATGTATGGTTTATTAGGATCAGAAAATATTTGGCTGAGATTCAACTATTTGGAACCTGAGGGTGCAAAAAAATGTTGTCCAGATGAATTCTTTGAATTTCATATTACTAATCAGAAATTACGTTTTGATATATTTACGGTAGGAAATTTACAAAATATCTTCATGGAACATCTTAATAGCCTAATGATTTTTGGCATTAAAAGAAAAATAGATAATTTTGACCCATTGCTACAAATATACTTCGGTGACTTAAGGTTTTGTGGTCCAGGGTCACATTTGGTGGCGTTGCTTGCTACACTACCATTGAAAGTTAAATCATAGCATCTCATTCGGGTCACCTTTTGTCAGAGCAGTATTAATAATAAGTAAAGTTTCCTCAGTCACTAACGATGACGGACAGTCGGTGGGTTTACTCACAGCACACTTTTCTAAGAGCTCAGAAACTATGAACAACTATTCAACTACTTTTCAAAACTAACATCCCATGTACTAAGGGTGCATTTTGTGTCCGTGTAAACTTCAAAAACATGAGTTTGTGTAAACGGTGTTGTCGTGTCCATGTGTATTATGTGTTCAGCGTATAGCACTTGACAACCATAATACAGTGATGTTAGTTGTTTTGGTGGATCTGTGTGAACAGGGATTGTTTTGACGATGTTGTAGTCTATGTGAAACTTTTCTGGTTATAGTACATGAGTGTCATGTAAAAATATGCTTAGATGAGATTTTATAAGTGTATTTATAGGATACTTTGTTGTATTTCTGCTAGAGTCCATTGAAGTGTGGTTCTACTGTCGAAGTGTACATGATAGGTACACAATGAGTAATGGAAGATTTGAAGAAGGAAATGTTTGTGTGTTTCAGGGAGAGTGGTCAATTATAGCGTGATTAAAGCGTGCACATGCTGGAGTTTGGGAGGCACGGCCCTGTTTGGGTCACAGATGTTGAGTAAGTAAAGAACACATCTTGTTGTCCTTTGTAGCTGCAAACTGTCAAGATAAATGTGGTGTTCTTTTTAGTTGAAAGGCGACCTCCTTGTATATGAAATTGAGGCTGGGTTTACAATGCTTATTTCTTTCTATTTGTATTCTGTTAGTGTGTGTGTTAGTGTGACGCAGGGAAAAGGTTTGAGTTCAGCAATGGCAGAGCCAACTGTATTTGTTGGCATGGGCCTCTGAAGCTCTGTTTGTATTGGGAGGAAATGAGAGAACAGAATGCAAGCTCAGACAAAGATAACAGTCCTGATATAAAAGGGTCAAAACTACCTACTGGGTGTAGACCTGTTCCCTGCAGAAAGTATAAAAGTAGAGCCGTGTTCTAATGCAGACTGTGATTGGCTAACTCTAGTGATTCAGTAGTCCAGCCATGTCAGTGTCTTAAACTCTCAATGTTAGTTAGCAATAATGCGTAAAACACGGCTGAGATGTAAGAAGTACGATTGCAGTGTCTTGATGTGTGCCGTTTCCCATGTTGAAGATTGTTACACAGTCGATCAAAGTATGAGAACAAATCTCTGGCTCTCTATTCAAATAGTTTTATTGGCATGACAAAAATACATTTTGTATTGCCAAAGCATTAGGGCAACATAGAAAAGTAATATATAAGTAATATGGAGATGTCATATACAAATATATTATACCAACATTCAAATAAACAAAAAGGGGAGGGGGCATGTAACACATATACATGATCATATTATACACAAGTAAAAAAACAAACCGGGAATGACCAGGTAAATGGAAAAAGAGAGCAACTGCAATGGAGGGTTTAGCCTTTGTCCCTAATATGAGATCTATGATAAAATTATTCTACAAAAAGTGGATGGACTGGACAGTAGGGTTGTGCCAATATACGATAGAATCATGTATCGACGATAGTCAGAGATATCGACGTAAGCAGATGTCTTTGTCAATAGTCAAGACGATATTAGGCTCATTCTCCTATTAATGTATTAAATAATAATAATGATAATAACTTGTTATTTTTATTAGGCGACCTATTATAATTCGGCTATCAAACTACCCAGCTATTTCACTTCAGCAAAAGAGGATTAGATCCAGTCGCTGAAGAAGTTGTAACACGTTGTCTCGGATAACTCGTTAAATCCATGAAATGAAAGAGACAGAAAACGAGGAATTGGTGTCCCAAACATTTAATGACTGGTACACGGCAACATGCTCTTCTCATTCATGAGAAAATAACTCTTGCTTGGCGTTACAAATAAAGACAAAATAATAAGGCGGCAGAGCGAACTTATCATGCATAGTGGTTCTCATGATTTTCATGAACTCCACACTATAATGTTACCTGTTTGGAAATACTTTATATTTAACGTGTTCGTTTATGTCCAATATTAGTGTTAAACTGTTGGACTTGATGAAATCTACTATTGATTTTCACCGTTGACTGATTTTTCTCTTCTTTTGAACCCTAAGGGAACTGTGCTTGAATGGATTGCTTTCTGTTTAAAGGGGATTCTTTAATCTTAATAGACTGGAGATAATAGACACTTTTTTGGCTGCTGTAGGAACTGCTCATATAAGGGACTCGACTGGATAAAAAGGGTGACGTATCAGGCCTTACACAAATGCTGTCTACCAATAACACTTTTAAACTGAAGAACTTAGTTTAGCTGGACCTGAACAGCACAGTATTGCAAACTGATTTCAGTCCCAGCAAGGTGGCCAATTGTGGACTTGTGGAAGCAAAAGCTTGGTCAAGAGTAATTTGATTTATGAGAATACAGGACAGGTCTTTCACTTCATGATGAAAAAGATCATTTTCCAGTACATGGGATTATGCTAGACTTGAAGGATGTTTCTGGTATTAGGTTGAACATTGATGAACTAAAAAAATGTGGACTTGCAGACTATTAGTGTTTTGTTAAGATTTTAGATAACGGTATTTTGAATGGGATAAGCTTGGTTTGGGAGATTAAATAAAGCCAGTTTGGAGGGTGCTTGATAAACCACCATTGAATATGCATTCAGGCGATTTGCAGTGGGGAATATTACATGGTGCTGTTGCTGTAAATTCTTTTGTGTCTGTTATAAGCTCCAATGTTGTTGATAAATGTGCTTTTGTGGTTTAAAGGTGCTGTATGTGTGATTGACATTCAACTAACCCCTCCTTCTCAGACTAGATGGACACGCAGGTTGCCAGATTGACGACACCAACAGGAACGAGCACACCTGACGATGGAAAGAGCCTCGAGCCTTACACTGTAAGTTTATCAGCTAATGTATACATTTGCAATATTTGTAAGTAGTATTTTGCAGCAGTGGTATCTTTGTATAATGGGGGAAGTCGTGGCCTAGTGGTTAGAGAGTGTGTCTCCTAACCCTAAGGTTGTGGGTTCGAGTCTCTGGCCAGCAATACCCCAACTGCTTCCTGAGCGCCACAGCATAAATGGCTGCCCACTACTCCGGGTGTGTGTCCACGCACTTGGGTTAACTGTACTAACCATACTTGGCTGTATGTCACGGTCGTGGTATTGCCAGCCCTAGACCCGGAGCAATGGACAGCCATCTATGCTGTGGCACTTGGGAGCAGTTGTTGTGTGCGCGCGCACTGCCAAGCACCATACTTGGTTGTATGTCACGTCAGATCTGGGGAAGTCATGGTATTGCCAGCCCCGAGACTCGAATCCACAACCCTAGGATTAGGAGTCAAACTCTCTAACCACTAGGCCACGACTTCCCCAAATGTGAAGTGACATACAACCAAGTATGGTGCTTGGCAGTTAACCCAAGTGCACCTGGACACACACCCGGAGCAGTGGGCAGCCATTTATGCTGTGGCGCTTGGGAGCATTTGTTGTGTGCGCGTGTACTTGGGTTAACTTGCGAGCACCATACTTGGTTGTAGCTCACGTCACATTTGGGGAAGTCATGGTATTGCCAGCCCCGAGACTCGAATCCACAACCCTAGGATTAGGAGTCAAACTCTCTAACCACTAGGCCACGACTTCCCCAAATGTGAATTGACATACAACCAAGTATGGTGCTCGGCAGTTAACCCAAGTGCATGTGGACACACACCCGGAGCAGAGGGCAGCCTTTTATGCTGTGCCGCTTGGGAGCAGTTGTTGTGTGCGCGTCTACTTGGGTTAACTGCTGAGCACCATACTTGGTTGTAGCTCACGTCACATTTGAGGAAGTCATGGTTTTGCCAGCCCCGAGACTCGAACCCACAACCCTAGGATTAGGAGTCAAACTCTCTAACCACTAGGCCATGACTTCCCCAAATGTGAAGTGACATACAACCAAGTATGGTGCTCAGCAGTTAACCCAAGTGCACGTGGACACACACCCGGAGCAGAGGGCAGCCATTTATGCTGTGCCGCTTGTGAGCAGTTGTTCTGTGTGCGCGTACTTGGGTTAACTGCCGAGCACCATACTTGGTTGTATGTCACTTCACATTTGGGGAAGTCGTGGCCTAGTGGTTAGAGAGTTTGACTTCTAACCCTAGGGTTGTGGGTTCGAGTCTCGGGGCTGGCAATACCACGACTTCCCCAAATGTGACGTGACATACAACCGAGTATGGTGCTCGGCAGTTAACCCAAGTGCACGTGCGCACACACACAACAACTGCTCCCAAGTGCCACAGCATAAATGGCTGCCCACTGCTCCGGGTGTGTGTGTGTGTGTGTCCACGTGCACTTGGGTTAACGGCCGAGCACCATACTTGGTTGTATGTCACATTTGGGGAAAACACATTGTGAAATTGCCAGCCCGAGACTCGAACCCACAACCCTAGGATTAGGAGTCAAACCACTAACCACTAGGCCACGACTTCCCCAAATGTGATGTGACATGACATAACCAAGTATGGTGCTCGGTAGTTAACCCAAGTGTGTGGACACACACCCGGAGCAGAGGGCAGCCATTTATGCTGTGCCGCTTGTGAGCAGTTGTTGTGTGTGCGCGTACTTGGGTTAACTGCCGAGCACCATACTTGGTTGTATCTCACGTCACATTTGGGGAAGTCGTGGCCTAGTGGTTAGAGAGTTTGACTTCTAACCCTAGGGTTGTGGGTTCGAGTCTCGGGGCTGGCAATACCACGACTTCCCCAAATGTGACGTGACATACAACCAAGTATGGTGCTCGGCAGTTAACCCAAGTGCGCGTGCGCACACACAACAACTGCTCCCAAGTGCCACAGCATAAATGGCTGCCCACTGCTCCGGGTGTGTGTGTGTGTGTCCACGCGCACTTGGGTTAACTGCCGAGCACCATACTTGGTTGTATGTCACATTTGGGGAAAACACATCGTGAAATTGCCAGCCCTAGACTCGAACCCACAACCCTAGGATTAGGAGTCAAACCACTAACCACTAGGCCACGACTTCCCCAAATGTGATGTGACATGACATAACCAAGTATGGTGCTCGGCAGTTAACCCAAGTGCGTGGACACACACCCAGAGCATTGGGAAGCCCTTTATGCTGTGGCACTCGGGGAGCAGTTGGGGTATTGCTGGCCCGAGACTCGAACCCACAACCCTAGGATTAGGAGACAAACTCTCTAACCACTAGGCCACGACTTCCCCCACAATACATTATACAAAAGATACTACCACTGCATATAATTAAATGTATAATAAACAGTCATTTTTAATCTTATGTTTACGCAAAATATTACAGTATTGGCCCGTGTAACATTTGTTGTGATTACATTCGATGTCGTGGGCAACACCTACTGGATTTACCAGGTCACAACTGTCACAACACACTTCAGGTAATTGAAAAAGCGGAGTAGCACAATAGACGAAAAACTAATAAACGAAGTAGGGAAATACCCAGAATTATATGCAACCAACCATGGATTCTTCAAAGACATAAGGAAGTCATGAACGTGGAGGAAGATAACATTTGTCATCGGTTTTTCAGGTAAGAATGTCTTATTTTCAAATTGAGGTAAAATGTTCAGTGATAGAAACGTTAAGAAATAAGCATTTGTATAAAAAAATTAGCTTCTTTGTTTGTATGGAGCAAACAAATCAGTATTAGTAGCTATAGCATAAGAAATGTTGAAATTGCTAATAATAATACAAAACAAAGCTAATAATTGATGAATGGCAATCTAGAATGCATATGATAATCTAGACTAAATTATAACACCGATTCTTTTCATTAACGTTCAAAACTCAGCTATTATCAATTAAAATATATTTAAAATAATAATGATGAATGAAGTTAAAACTCATTCATCTTGCTCCACCGAACCTATAGAGCTCCAGCGTATAGAATATGCGCATCCGGTGTGCAATACCTCGATTTGCCCTAGATGTGGCGCTGTGGTTCTCGTCAGTGTGCGACCCCCTTAAGACACACTCCACTTTTTGCTTTGCTGAGTGTTTTTTAGTTTACACCCAGTGCTTTGATTTTGGGTGCAGGCTACCCCCCCCAAAAAATAGGTTGAAATGGCAGTTGATTAATTTCCTGATTAGGGAAGCTAACCTGGCTGTTGATAATAATAATATTGTTTTGCTGTAGTGGAAGGGGAATTATTTTGTACTTTTTTGTGGTGTTGTGTTTTTGTGAATAAAAGTTATTGCAATCAAGCCCTCTCAATTTTTTTCAGTTTGTGCATTATTGCCATGACATTTGTATTATAGTATTGTAAAGCCAAAATATAACAAATTAATTGTATTTGTAATCTGCCGCTAAACCATTGAGCGTCTTTGCAATATGGTGCTGAATGCTGCGAGGTGGTCGTTTGATAATCGTTTCTGTTTACTTACTGCCTATGTGACACACGGCTGTTTGGGGAAGGCCAAAAGAAGGGGAAAAACTAGCTTTACGGAAAGCAAAACACCTGCAAACAGGATGGAAGACATAACCACAGTCTGCAAGATGCCTTTGTTATAGGTTATAGGATGAGTAATGTCCATTAGTGGTGTAAACGAGTATAAATATAACTGTGCTCATGTCAGACGCAGATGCTTTTAATTATGATTCTGCTTAATGGGATGCTCCGTGTGACAAACACACAGATACTGCTGAAATACAATTACTAAAGCACCTCTTGTTTGCACTGATAACAAAAATGATAGTGGCTACTTCACGATAAAATGTTTGCTGTTTTGTGGAAATCTTCTGCTCACGTGCCACCTGAAAAATGTGTTGCCTTTCTTTACCAATTTGCTGCTATAAAGGCCTACTTTTACTGGGTTCAAATAATTACTCTTTAACTGATTCCCTTGTAAAGGTCAAATAGGTCTAAATGGTTTGGTCTAATTAATTCATAAAAATATCATGCAAGTATACTGATTGTGATGGCTGGGTTATTTTAAAACCAGGTTAAATATGCCCTGTCAAAGCTACAGATCATTCTGGAACAGTATGGAATTTGGAAATGGAAATTGCATATGATTAGGAACCCTGATTCCAGGTAAAATGCTGTAAAAGCATGTGTGAAAGTAGCCTTTAAATTGTCTCTTCTAATTAATAAACTTGTTAATAGCGGTTATATCGACATCGTTTCCATACGCAAATGAAATGGCTATACGGTTATTGAGGGGGAAATGACAGATAACGCTTATTTGTAATGACGCTTCTGCACGTGCGCTTGTAAAATCTCTCATTCAGGCATTAGGAGGACGCTGTTGGCTTCTCACCCGGTTTAGCAGGTCGATCTCCTCCTTCAGCTTAACGATCAGCTCGTCCTTGTCCTGGTGGGCTTTCAACAGGTGATTGGTCTCCTGTCTCTCTGCAGCCAACTCCTGTGAAAGTTACATTTCATCAGATCCAATGCCTTAAACACAATTACAACAGTATGTAGTGTGCAGAGCTTTGCTTACTTTCATACTTCTATATCTATATATATAAGCACTGTTATGATTGACTGAACTCTTAGCATGTCAAATGATTAAAGCCAAGCATGGCAGGTTGCTGAATACTTGATACATAATGTTATGGAAATGTGGTGATTGTCAATATAGTGATCTTTTCCAAATGATTTTGCACCATAGTTTACATATAACTCTCTGCACATGTACAAGAGAAAGTTGCTTGGTTATATTTCTGCAGCATTGAGCTTGATTGAGCAAAACATTTCTTTGCTCTAAAATCCTGCTCCACATTGTATTATTCGACGTATTAAATATCAAGCATGGTCAAATAGTGACATCATTTCCTTGAACTTGGCACATCAGGCATGGTTAGGATGTGCTGTTTGTTTTATAAAAAAAAACAACGCAGAAATCTGCCGTCCGTGTCCCCTCTCAATTCTCCTCATTACAGATGTTCATCCTCCAGCACACCTACATGTAGGAGCATGTGAATATATGTTCTTACATCCTCTGAGACACATGAATATTTATGACTAATATGCAGGGCTATAAAGCGGTACCTGGTTTGACTGTGTCACTTTAGATGTTCCTCTTACAATCGTGAATCATGTGCTCTTAATGTGTTGTGAGTCTTTAAGATTGCTGTTTGGTTGATCTTAATGTTTAAGAAATATTCGGCTCGCCATTAAAATAAAGCGTTCACTGCATGTAAATGTGCTGCGTGAAAAATCTGAGGTCAATTAAATTGAAGGTTATTACAGTGCCGGCTGAGAGTTATATGTGAAACCATATGAAACCGCTGTTAGATAAGGCACTAAAACAACACAGGGCTAACTAGGTTTGAATATGGCTAAAATGAAATTTTATATCAGTATATGACAACGAATTTGTGTGGGTTCCAGGTCTCTAAAGCCCCTTTCACACTGCATGTTGGTCCCCTAAAATTTCCGGGGTGCCCTCTGTGCAAACGCAAACACATCCAGGTATTGACTCCGGGATCAATCCGGGACCTAGTAACATTGCTGGGTTCAGTCCTGGAACAAGCTCTGTGTGAACAAAAGCCAGAACCAATGCCGAAACATAGTGATGACGTAGTTATCGTGCGACTGAGCGGGTGTTTTCAATAATGCAACCATGCAGTGCCAAAGGGGCTAGCATGTGCTTTAAACGAAGAGAGTGGTGATCACTTAAAAAAAGAACTAAAATACAATAAATAGAAATGTGTGCAAACTGTACTTAAGCCGAGACTACGGAGCTCCTCAGTATCTGCGCTGAAGCTGAGATCGTTCACCAGCTCAGTGTAACGTGATGCGGTTGTGTATGAGCAAATTATAAACAAAATACAACACTGTGATTTTAGCAGACAAGAAAAAAAACACCAAGTGCTGGATCACAACAGAAAGAGCACTGGAAGATTTGATTGGCCTTTCTATGATTTATGTTCCAATATATCCTAGCATTTTGACTCGTACATTACACGTCACATCCTGATGCGGGTTGTGTGTAAACGCACGCACAGATTCCGGGAAAATCACTGGTAGTGTGAATGAACCAAAATCTAACGATCTGGGAACAACTGCCAGGACAAATTACTCATGTATTTTCTCAGTGTGAAGGGAGCTTAAGTATACTGCCATTTGAGAGTGAGAGACACAGGTTTTGGTGTCGTGGAGTATTGTAAAAGCACTGTCGATGGTGATATCTTCCAGAGAAAGGTCAGTATTGTGCAGAGAGACAGTCCGAAATGGTACCAGTCATTTAGCTTCAGCCAAAATATAGCAGAAACAAGCTGAAATGTTGACATTTTTGCAGTTTATGCCAAAAATTTGACCCGACTGGTGTGAGGAAAGTGTGCCGTTTGGGATAGGACCTATTTGAAAAGCTGTAGGTGGGACAGGCAGCTTTATCTTGATGGTAAATGCACAGAAACGTACCCTTTCTAGCTCCTCTATCCTTCTCTCCAGGGCTGTGGGCGCGGTGCCACTGCCTTCCTTTCCGTATCGGGGACGATGTCTGTTTCCGTCTTCATCGCTGTACACATAAAAAAATATCAACTTTTTGAGTGCTAAACCACTTCTAATGCCAAACTATCTATCTATCTATATATATATATATATATATATATATATATATATATATATATATATATATATACACATACATACATATATACATACATACATACACACACACATAAATTAAATACATACACACACACATAAATTAAAAGGGGTCATGCTTATTAATGCTGAAATAGCACTTTCAATCTGTGTACCCCATTTGTGACTAATAGTGGATGGTACTATACACCTCATATATAGACCCTTCTTAAAAGCATTAAAAAAAAACATTGGTGCGAACTTTTTAATACTGTGTTCTGATTACAAAAGATGCCTCGCTAAAACATCTTTTCACACATTTTTCTCCCCTCAAATGAGACCTCAACCTTTTTCTAACATAATGGCTCAGAAAGTGCGTCATTTATTTCATAGGAGCGGAAATAAGAAAGCTCAAGTAGTAAATTATTAGAAAAGCCTTTTTATGGCACAGTAGAAGGCATTAGAGCAATGTGCTTTCATTAGCGAGGAGAACAGACCTGCTCCTTACAGGACTTTGCCTTGGGACAACGCCGTGCAGCTAGTCAAAAAAAAAAATCCATTTGTTTTACCCTCTCCTCAGCTCTCTCACTCTTCAATTAGGCCAGACACTCTGGAAATATTCATGTGGAACTTGTTTTAACCAGCTTCTCTTCAGTGATTACATATGTGGAAGACTTGAGGGAGGATTTCTTCATAATATTTCACTCGGCTGATAACCCCTTTCCTGGAATCAAATTATTATGCCTTCTTTTCACTTTAGTGTTATTTTGAGTCTGTACGGTCTGTACATTCCACAAAAGCGGGAAGAAAAGAACTGGCAACGAATCAGAGAAATTTTTGTATGTGGTGTCTTTATTTTTTTTTTCACCTGCCCAAGAATTTGTTGATTTTTTTTTTTATAATTTAGACCGAAGGTGAGAGTTTGGGGAGTGCCTGACCAATGAAAGATGTAAACCTCAACTTTTGCATTTCCGATTTGTGATGTTGACAGTGCGGAAGTGACATGCCTTAATCAGAATCTCTGTGGCTAGTCTCATCCAGAGAATCATCTGGAGACACCTCTTAAAAGTGGAAAAGAAGCAGTCAGTCAAGTTTGCATTATTTAGGAAAATAACTAATTTTGGAGCAAGGGCAAAGCCATCTTGCAGTAACACCATGTGTGACGTCACAGGGTTGGTTCCCTCTGCTGGCCAGTGGAGTGTTTTTTAATCAGTGGAAATCACTTTACTAAACAATGTTAACTTAACTGACTGCTTCACTTTCACTTTAAAGGATATCATGAAATCAACACTGAGCCTATTTATTTTCTTTGTTGATTTTTTAGTGCCTTCAGGTTCTTCAGGAAAATTCCTAGTTAAAGAGACAATTCACCCAAAAATGAAAATTACCCCATCATGTACTTACTTTACACCTACGTCCTACATTATCCGCCGGACACCACTCTCTCGTAAACACACGTACAAACAGAAAGAAGCTAGAGATTACGGTTTATAAAATTAGTTGTGTTAAGTAAATTTTATGGATGGATGGATGCACTTTATTTCGCTTAAAAATCTCGACCCCCATTCACTGTCATTATAAAACTTGGAAGAGCCAGGACATTTTTAAATATAACACTGATTGTATTCGTCTAAAAGAATCAAGTCAGATACACCTAGAATGGCTTGAGGGTGAGTAAATCATGGCGAGCAGGTACGGTGAAGTGCTTCATCTAATAAGGACATTCAGGTCATACGTACAGAATGGAGACAATGTGCAACCACCCTACCAAATGTTCATGGAGCCAAACTATTTAGGTATGACAAGCATAATTTTTATTATTATTATTGCTCATACTTAGGATTAGAGATATGAAGAAAAAACCCTAAGAGTAACTCTTCCCGCAAATTTGTGTTATGGACATGAGCATGACCTTTCATCTGTGCTCTTTTTTTACTTCTTTTTCTTGACAAAGAACCCACCTAGCAACCACATAGCAATGCTCTGGCAACAATCTAGCATAGTGGAAGGTCATTTTCTTTAGAAGATGTAGAACTGTAATTTCAACAAATGCATTTGTCCCTGAGATTTTTTAAAGATGACAGCTATTGTTATTCAACACCGTATACGTTATAATAATAATAAAAAGAAACCCTAAAGGAAAAGGTCCACTATGGTGTCCAGATGAAGTGTGTAATGTAATTTGCTGTGGCTCTATCACTATAGAGTAGTCTGAATCTGATCGACATGGACAACGGAGCAGATGTCCAATCAGAATGTTCATGTCCTGGGAATGTAACAGCCACTCTGTTGCATTAGTCCCCTGTGGAGAGGAAACAGGAGGAGGCAGAGGTAATGATCTGCTCCTGGAAACCCGGCAGGGGGCTTTGTGTGGATGAGAGAGAGAGAAAGAGATAAAGAGGGGCAGACAGAAGTCAATTCTAAATATGTCGGCCATACTAGCTGGTTGCAGATTTAATTTATTTTGTGTTCATTCCTCAAGAATAAACTTCTGGCTAGCACTCAATTAGCCATAGTAGACATTTTACTTCTCACCAAAATATGAATTCATTATCTGCAATGGGACATCATTACTATCATTACACAAGTTTATGGCTAGCTCTTCCTTTAGTTCTGATGCATTGAGATCATGACTGTTGCAGTTTCAGGCGCTGTCCTGCTGGCTGCGGAAGAGCCCTGGGTGTTTGAGTGCAAGTAATCAAACGCCTAGACCGAGCTTCAGATGGGCTTTTGTCTGCATCACCCTGGACCCACAATGCACTGGCACTTTCTGTGCAAAATAAGTCCAAGCAGTTGTAAACTGGGAAGTCAGATTAATTTTAAATGAACTAGTTTGTTCATTTAAACGAACTAGTTCAACTGATTGGATGGATTTTTAAAAACTTCCTATGTGACATCCAGCTGCTAGGATTTTGAGGTGTTCTAAGTGGTTGTTAGCATGTTGCTATGCTATTGCTAGCATGTTTTGGGTGGTCGTTTTGTCGTATCTAGACCCCACTGTGATATAATGGTAACTAGAGGGTTCCCACATAAAAAAAAAAAAAACCTGTCCTTTGATCATCTGCCATGCAAAAATCAGTGAGATGCACAATTTGAGAAATCGTTCATGTGTGTAGCACGAGTGCTGCGGGAACTATACTTTTGCATCAAAGTATAAAGGACTCTAAGCACAGTATAAAGATAAAAGTGTGGTAAATTAAATATAGATAATACCACTATTAACCTTACAGATTTACTTAAAAATTTCTTTAAAGACTAATGTCTTTATGATTTTTTTTTTAATGAATCTGTTCAAAAGAACAATTGGTTTGTGAATCACAACTCAGCTGCTGCAACCTGTATAAAAATAAATGTGAGACATCTGGAAATATTTAAGGAAAATAGCCATTGTTGGGGCAGGAAGTGTTTACGTGAGAGGTTACATGGTTTGGAGTGAGAAAAGAGATTTTTTTTACTTCCTAGAACTTCTCTTAATTTTGTCTGCTCAGCTTGATACAAACAGTCCACAAGTATCATTCAAGTGGAAACAAATTCAAAAATGACTTTGCTGCCAACTGAGAGTCCGAAAGCAACTGGCGTTCTTACAGTGGCCTTGAAAATGAGTCCAGTTAAGCCATGCTGTCATTTCACTGGCTTTAAATCCTTTTCTTCTGATGAGATGCTTCTTTTTCAACATTTATACTGAGCATTTATACTGAGGACATGTTTAAGCCAGGAGAATGTTTTTCACATCTGACAGAAGCCACCAGATGAGCGAGCGGTGCAGAGTTGTGGTCAATGGCTACAATGGTTTGATCCCTTCATTGTCCCTCTGTCTGCGTAATGCAGTCTGAATAGACATATCTTATCCAGAGACAGATATTAGACACAGTCAGACTCACCTCTTATGACTTCTGGATCTCGGAGTGTCCTGAAAAATAAAACAGAGGCATAAAAATGAGAATAACCCCTTTGTTAAATGGATGAACAGATAGACCTAAATACAGACACATACACAAACACAAGCCCACACACAGCAGCCTCCCAATAGTTTCTGTTGGCCTTTGAATGGTGTGACTCACTCTATTCATACGCCCCATTCTGAGGTACCAAAGCTAAACCAGAAAAAAAATACAAATACAAATAAATCAAAACTCAATAAATCCACGCGTTAGAACTCAAACAGAGCTGAACCTTACAGTTATGTTTGCTCCAAAGAAACAAGTTGTGACGGTCTACTGGTTATGGTTATCATTCTCAAACTCTCAATGGAGGCTGATAACAACAGTTATACAGGACACTTTCAGACCCATATGTTCCGCAACACAAGGTTCACTATTTATTGAGTTCCACCACAATCAGATTTTACTAATCATTCCTCTTATTGCCTCAAAGCCTCTTGAAATATGGTTTGGCTGAAGCAAGATGTTTGCAGTCTGATTCCACACCACCACATATATTCAACCATCATATTTCAGAGGCAAAATCCTTTTGAACGTCTTTGCATTAAGCTGGTGGTTGTTGGCCTGAGCTTGTTGAGAAATTAAAGCAAAATACCCAGCGCAGGTTTCAACAGATACAGTACATGCATAGGAACCGCACAAGATCTTTGAACAATGCTATAGTGTATCTTGAAAATCTTTCTAAAAATATGTTCTTACAATCTCTTTCTTATACTGTTTCACCTAGTAGTACATTACATTAATATGCATCCATACAAAGTATAGAGCCTAATGGTCATTTGATACAAAGTGCTATATTTCTTACCATATCTACTGTTTGTAAAGCTGGAACCCTTAACCATAAAAAAATTAGTCATTTTGATCATTGAAAACTTTTTGTTTGTGTGTGTGGGGGGCAGGGGGGTTGGGGGGACTGAAATGGAGAAAGCAAATATATGCATTGTATTCAGCCCGGTTTCCCTTCTGATAAATTGCACATTGCTTAAAAAGGAATTCATAGCTGTTTGCGATCTGACGGGCTTTGTGATTCTGACAGCTAATTTAAAAAGGTAAAATCTCAGGATCTTAGAAGGCCAGTCTAATAAAGTCCTGCACAGGCCTGGTCTGGCATTCTGAAGCAGGGCAGATGAGCACAAAATCTTTTCTGCTTTGTGCGGTAATCATTCAAATGCTTCCAGAGACAAATGGCCCTGCCTGTTGCCTATAGACAATTCCTATTTACCCACATATGTAGCCCTTGGAATTTTAAATGGAAATGCCGAAGGCCTTGAGTTTACAGAGCAAGCTTTTTTTTTTTATTCCAGCGTTTTAAAGCAAACTGCATTTAATTGTACTATGCAAATATGCAAATTCTGCTTTTCTCCATAACATTTCTACTGGGTGCCTTTTTCAGGTTAAAATTACACTGCCACCATTTCATCACTTTTATTGCTGGGGTCAGCTCGGTGATGCATAGCAAGTCCCTCCCATCACCTCTAACGTCCTCACACAAGAAGTGCCAATTAAAAATGCAAATAAGCATGAACACTTTGGTTTAGAATTTACCCAATATCTTCACGCAAAGGCTGTGTCTCAAACCCTAGTGTAGATGTTCTGACAAAAACATCAATAAATGTACTCCATATACTGTCAAGCAAGTGCTGTATCAAACCCTACTGAGTTTCCCACCTAGATACCTTTTTGCAAAATTCATTTGAATGTTCAGATGCACCTATGATTAGTACAGTAATAGCAGTTTCTGTCCATTATTTTTGACCATTAAATAATATGCAAAATTACCTATGAAGCTGATGTCTAGGTAGGCAGCATACTAGGTTTTTGAGGCACAGCTTCAAAATACTAAAAGACAGCTGCACAGAGCACACTGGAGCGAGATGATCCTGTGGAATGTTCCGTACGGTACTGCGAGTTCTAGCGGTTCACCGGTATCAGAGTGTGTTTTCCTTGTATGGCAGAAGAGAAGAAAGGTAAAGCACAGCTTAAGCAGAAGCAGATGGAGGCCTTGAGCTGATCAGGACTTCATTAGAGAGAGAAGCAGCAAAACAACACACACACACACACACACACACACACACACACACACACACACACACCACCACCAGAAGGGAAATGCTTGCTCCAGTATAAACATATCTAGCAATAATACTCAAAGTTTTATTTCAAAACTTTTAATTTACTGCATCCCTAAATTACCAGTGGCCTTCAACAGACAACAGTGAATATCCAGAGACACATGTGCATCCAACCCTGTAATCGGTGAACCTGAGAACTGTCAGGCATCCTATTAATATTGTAGAAAGCTTGTAGATTACAGCCATGTCCGGTGGGAGGTCAGAGAGCAGTGAAATATGGCATGGAATTTCACAAACGCCTTTCCAAGCAACTGATAAATGCAGCAGCAAATTTTCAAGGCACTCTATGCTTACGTGTCTGAAAGGAACGTGTAAATCTGCCATCCACTCTAAACGTGATGCTTCGAAAAAAACAGGGAGATAATGTTTCTTTTGTCATCTCTCATAAAATGAGGGAACACTCCAAAACCTTTCTGGATGCCACTCTCTCACACACACAATTGTGCTGAATGGCTGTGATTCGTCTGTAGGAACAGTGCCTCAGGGAGTGCCAATATTCAGTACAACAGCACTATTGCCCTCACGACAGTAAATAACTAACCACACCCAGTGCTTTTTAAGGGCAGGTACTCCATCTTGTTTTTCAAAAACTACAATTTTAATAATGCTTGCTAATGCACCTGATGATTTTGGAATAAAATGCACACACATACAAAAACAACAACAACAAAAAAACAAAGTGCAAGTTTTTGTTTCATGTTATGTTTCATGTTAAAAAAAATATTTCCTTGAAAAGGTTTGTTGTTAAAGCAAATGGCTAAATGGGACTAACAGAGCTTGTTGGGGACATTAATTTTAAAGCTGAACTGTAGGCCTGTCGCAATAATCAATATATCGACTTATCACGCAATATATGTACATGACATCAATCATTTTTGGTGAGGAAATACATCGCCCATTATATTTACTTAAAAATGAATGTTTTGTATATTCCACTTGTACCTGTGTCTTTTGCATCTTGTACATAACATGGTACAGTTATGAGGTGCTAGTTCAAATTTTAAAAAGTGCTTCTACAAAAAACCCTTTCATCTGTAGATATGGTCTTGTTTAGGGACCTGTGCCTTTGTGTATACGGACATCAGAGCAGTGATTGTGTTTTTCAGTGATAGTGTGCACCCTTTAATTTACAGAGAAAAGAAGGTCCATTCATGTTCTTTGTGCATTTTTCTTTTCTTCTACTTGTTACTTTGCACTTTTTGTTAGAAAATGTTTATTTACTATTTATTCAGGTTTTTTAAGGTATATAGTATTTTCATACTTCATTTCCATGATCTAAATATTCTTATGAATTAAAATTTTGTTGTGTAGTGTGTAGGCCTTCTTGCATTATTATGCTGTTACATTATGATTATATATTAAATGGCATAAAATGGTCTTTAAAGGGGGGGGGGGGGGTGAAATGCTATTTCATTCATACTGAGTTTTTTACACTGTTAAAGAGTTGGATTCCCATGCTAAACATGGACAAAGTCTCAAAAATTAAGTTGTACGTTTGAAGGAGTATTTTTGTTCCCAAAATACTCCTTCCGGTTTGTCACACGTTTCGGCAAGTTTTTTTTGAGCATGGCTCTGTGTGACGTTAGATGGAGCGGAATTTCCTTATATGGGTCCTGAGGGAACTTCTGCCTGGAAGAGCACGCGCTTCCGTGTAGCAGAGCACAGCACAGACATTTCACTGATCAGAGCGAGAGCGTCGCGAAAAGTCACAAAAGGAGTGTGTTTTTGGTTGCCAGGGCAAGACAACCCTGCACAGATTACCAAAAAAACAGCATTGAGGGACAAGTGGATGGAGTTTCGAAGATGCTTGTTTTACAAACAAAGCCCAGTTTGACGACGGATTTGCGTATCGTTTATTTCTTAAGGATGATGCAATCCCAATGAAAAAGGGTCACGATTGTGTGTTGGAACCGCAGGCGGTGAGTAAAACTGCTTCAAATATCTCTGCCTCCTTGTTAGTGCGTCCCCTTCCAAGCCGGAGACCCGGGTTCGAGCCCCGCTCGGAGCGAGTCGTTGCTGCTGCTGCTCTCGTTCAGTTTCAGCCTCTGGATCTGATTCTGGATCATAAAATAAACGGCTGAATCTGACTGTAAGCCATGGTTTGTTTTGGATGATGTTTTTTTTCCCCTCACTGTAATGTCACAGCTTCCAAACGCTCTCAACGCAAAAGCCTACTGGCGCTCGTGATTCTTTAGCTCCGCCCACACGTCACGCCTCCAGCCGGTCGTGTTTTTCCGGGAAAAATCGGTACAGACTATCTTTCTCTTATGAATATAATAAAACTAAAGAATTTTTGGAGTTATGAAGGATTCAGTACTACTCTATAGGTACTCAAGATTAACAGGATATTGAGTGAAAACGAGCATTTCACCCCCCCCCCCCCTTTAAAATGACAATATTATCGTTTATCGCAATTATATATTTATATATATTAGCACAATAAAAAGTTGTTATCGTGACAGGCCTACTGAACAAATAAACTCATTCATTCTCTGATCCATATTTACGGTCTCATTGCGTTTATAATCATGATCTTGCATCATGCAATCATTGCAATCAAGCTTTCCATCTCAAACTTTCAAGGAAAAGGGATTTAAATAAATATTGAAAGTGATTTCAGGTCATTTTGTGTAGTTTGTTTTTAGCCTGTTCAGCTTTTCACTTCTAGATATTGCATTTAGGCTTCAAAACTCATAAAAGACGACTTGTACATTTATGAAAATTATAATGAACAAAACGTAAGAATCAAACTTTTGTCGGTAACAGCTTTTTGTCAGAGAAAACCAAGGTGGTGCTGACTTCTGGTTTTGCATACAAAAATAATCACTGCAGCACACTATATTGACATCAACGTGAAGGAAATATGTGTAATTAATATTTTCTAATATCCAAATTAGATGTACCATAAGAACACCTTGTTCCCTTAATGTTAAAAAATTGGTCCAAAAGTTTGGTTGCCATAACCTTGATTAACAAAACTGCGAAATAACCACAAGGCTTATCAGCTCAGCGATTTGATTTGTGTAGGGTTATTTGTATTGTCAGTCAGACTATATATTGTACATCACCCTTGGGCAATCAAATTAGAAGACCAGACGGTCATGTAATATCCTACATACAGTGTGAGCTGTGTCTGATAAAACAGAGGCCAACATCTGGAGAACCAGGGGTCGGCATAGACTGCTGAACATAGAAACACGTAACCACTCATATTCTCACGACTCGAGCAATTATATGTTTCTTTATTTAAACAAAATTAGGACTCTTACTGAAGCACGTTTTAATGGCTTTTCAGAGAAGAACTTTTCGCCATGTCTTTAGTTGCAAACAATTGCTCGCTAAAGTCCTTTCATATTTTACAATAATAGATTTGAAATTCACAGAATAATACAGTAGCTATTCTTTCCAGGGGAAAGTAATACAAGATGGCATGCACTCACACAATGCCAGTGTGATTATATTGCAGATATCACATCCTAGTCGTTTCTTTTATGCATTCAGCAACCAGAAGCTACATGGAATCAACCACCCACCAGCAGGAAATCAGATATAATAAAACGTTACATAATTCGGAAAAATACGTAATCATGTTCCCAGAGTTCTACTGATGGCACAATGACAGTTAGCCATTCTCATCCGTCAATGACAAATGTAGGCAGAATTTTTAGTGAATAATGCCTCACTCAAAGCTATCATTCGACGTCAGAAGATTTGGAATAAGGCTTAAATTTTATGGACTACTTGCTTTACTTAGATCAGCCCCTTGTTACTATATAGATATGATGTATGAAAAAGAGCAGTGTGAACATATCATCTTATATTGTGTTCGGCCATTCAGATTTGAAACAATCTGAGGGTGATTTCCCCAAACTGTGTTTAAAATACTTAATTTTCATGTTAATTTTCCAGTTTTCGTACATGCACACATGTACCGTACATAAATATTTGTATACAGTGCCTATAAAAAGTCTTCATACCACTTCATTTTTTTTCTTTACATTTTATGTTGCAGCCTTACGTAAAACTGCTTTAAATAACTTTTCCCCCACATCAGTCTACATCCCATACACCATAATGACAAAGCAAAA
The DNA here is from genome assembly GCF_003368295.1 of Carassius auratus. NCBI lineage: Eukaryota > Metazoa > Chordata > Actinopteri > Cypriniformes > Cyprinidae > Carassius > Carassius auratus. The sequence continues at coordinate 15,122,195 of NC_039271.1, forward strand.
AAGAGATTTTTAACAACTTTGCAAATTTATTAGAAATAAAAACTGACAGGGACAGTTTCTGGGACAGTTGAAATTTCACTCAGGAGCATTCATTTTGCTTGTAGATGTTACTACACTTTAAATGGTGTTAACCGGTGGCAAATTCATTTGAATTGGTATGATTTGGAAAGGCACACACCTCTCAATAAAAGTTCTAACAGCTGAAAATGCAAATCAGAGCAAAACCCAAGCCCTGAGGTCAAGAGACCTGCCTGTTGAACTCAGAGGCAGGATTGTGTCAAGGCACACGTCTGAGGAAGAGTTCAGAAATAAATGTTGCTGCATTGAAGGTTGGCAGAAGCATGTAGCCTCTATTATCCACAATCGATGGAGAAGGGCTTTGGTCAGACTGGTGACCAAGAACCTGATGGTGACTGTAGTAGAGCTGGAAGATCATATGTGGAGATAGGAGAAACCTACAGAAGGACAAACCTCACTACAACACTCCTCCGAAACGGTCTTTATGGTGATGTGGCTAAACTCCATCCTCTCCTCAGTGAAGACGCATGAAAACACACTTGGATTCTCTGGTCTGGGTCTTATTTCAGCTTTTGAATTGTAATTAATTTGTTAAGTTGTCACAAATCTTTTTTTTTTGCTTTGTCATTATGGTGTATGGAGTGTAGATTGATGAGAAAAAAATAATAATTTAAAGCAGTTTAACAAATACTTTTTATAGACACTGTATACACACTAAATGAACTTGATATGTATTCATTGTTAATATTGTAAATCACACCGCTAATACACACATTTGTTTTATTTCTCTTTTCTTGGGCAATTAAATTTATAGCTTTGTGTTTGTTTGTTTGGTATGTTGTCGTGGATTTCCTGAAGTTTAAAACTCCAAAATAAAGTGCAAAAGTTGCTGCCGATGTGATCCTGGGTCATGTTTCCTCTCTAGATGGGTGGTAACACAAGGTACACAGCCATGTCTAGTGTCAAGAGCTATTCTCTTGCGCTGTATTGTGACTGGAGGCAGAATGTGTGTCGACTGCCCTGAGTTCTGTGTTTGTTCCTTTGGTCAGCACTGTCTCTGTAAGGCAGTATCCTCTAGAGGACATTACTAAAAAAACAACACTCTCACCTGTATCGAGTGGGCCGCTCCGGGGTCAGAGGTCATCCCCTCGTTCTGGACTGTGTTGTGCTGCGTGAGACTTTCTTCCATCATCTTCTTCTCTTCTCCATCATCGTCATCAAGCTCATCCAGGCTCTGCAGAGAAATTTCAGCCTCGGTCAGTTGAGTTTGGGTTTTGTTGATTATTTCCACATGATGAGATAGTCTAATTGTGTTCTCCACACACACACACACACACACACACACACACACACACACACACACAGGAAGTGTGCTTCCAAACATCCTCTGTGGTATGAGTCTAGGGGATTTTGGGGAAGTGGAATGTCCCAATGCACACTGGAAATGGAACGTTTTACACGTCTTAAAACAGACAACCTTAAACACGGTGCAATAAACATGATCATTTAGAGAATACTAACAGTTTGAGCTCATTATGAAGGATAACACCCACTGCCCTACATGACAAAAGTGACAAGAGAGAGAAACTGGTTTTCTGGCTACACGTAAACCAGTCTTTCCTGTTCTGGAAGAAGAAGAGAGAGTGAAGGTGGGGTTCAGAACAGGGCTGGGAGGGTGAAAAAAATATCCTTACAAGGCTAGACTGGAATGTAACAATTTACCCAAACTTTCCAGCCAGTCAGTTTTATCAACACTTCCTAGGGATGGGGCAAATTCTGAACCCTCTCATAGGCATCGTTAAACGCAAATGAATGTACAAACTATGACTTACACACAAACACACACACTCCCCTCCCCAGGGATCAATAAACACAGCTCATAAGCCCCTGCTGCACTCTTAAAGAGGTCACGTCCGCACTCCGCTGCCCGTTAGTCAAATTGAGACACTCTAATGACAATCATTTATGTCAATTAAGACAGCTGATAAACCTGAGGGCAAATGACTGTCACAACAGTAAAGGATTATTAAGACATGTTCAAAAGGAAGCCATTATTGTACAAGTCTAAAAGAGAAACAGGCTCACATTAAGTGACCTTTTGAAAACACTGACTTATTAGCATTAAATGTGTATAAAGATGATCTGTTTGGCTTGAAACTTCTATGCCAGTTTAGGGAGTTTTATTAATCACTTAGGAGGTGTGGAAAGATGTCATATCGGGAGAAATGCGTTCTGTTCTTTTCTTATGAAAAAAAAACAATGTTTGTGACTGATGAAAAGTCCATTTTCATACAGGTGTCAGCAAACAATGACCTGTTTAATTCTAAGGGTCTGAAAGCAGTGGAAAGGGTCATCAAAAAAAAAAAAAAATTACGCAATTTAGAATTAAATTACATAAATATATGAAAAAATTTATTAGGCTGAACAGGTACAACGCGGGTCTGTGGCTTCATAGAAGAGGGTCTGGAGAAAGTACTGAGCAAAAATAGAGAAAATAACGGCTCCTTTTTACCTTCTTGTTTACAAAGCAAATTAAAAACTCTTTGTAACGCCGCATAAGTGGACAGGTAAACAGGTTAGGTGATCACACTTTTAACCTCCTCGGGTTTGCCATGAAGGAGAGTGGCTTTTCTTAGAAATACTTCTACTCATCCTCTGCTTTATGTGCGGGTGGAAATTTTGCATCCAGCCAGTGAAAAATGAAAGATCAACAATCTATCATGTTAACAGCCCTTTCCTGGAAGAAGGAATGTGCAATATCTGCCACAAGACTTCAGCCCATCCCACGTTCTTGTTCTTGTTGTTTTTCAACAGTCAAGCTGAACTACCTGAAACTTTATGCGTATGGAATATTCCCTCAAATGTACTAAAGGACCAATGACATTACTGTCTCCAAAATAAGTGATACAAATGAGACCGTGCTTTACTTCCTTATAAAATATTTATTTTTTAAATGATATATTTTCAAGTACTTTAAAATCTTTATAATGCAATATTATTATTATTACTGATCATAGAAATAATACATTATTACATGATCATAGTAGTAATAATGACGTTTTCATTAAAATGTTATTTTCATACATTTAAATCTAACATCGATCATGTATACAATTAACATTTCAAAAATAGACATATTTAAAATGTAGAATCTCAAATGGGAGAACAATCTAAAAATAATGACGACTTCTCTTGTGTATTTTATCTTGGCTGCAACACAGTATTGGCCAACCAGCATCCAGAACTTGCCCATTATTATCTACTCTTGCGTGTTATCCAGTTTTAATAATGAATTGATTTTGTTTTACACATGATGGTTCGGTTTTGGAATTCTCTCGAAAAACTGCAACAATAAAAGTGTGGGAACAAAGTTTGTGTCTGTTGTTTTCAGGCCAGTTCTGCAGTCGATTAATGGAGAGTTGAGCTGAGGGGCTCTGAGTCTGGATGCTCTTCCCTCCTGATGTCTTCGGCAGACTGAGTTTAATGACGGTGGATTAATCAAGTATTGCCTGCCCTGGCTTCACAGGTTCATTAGGATGATGTATTACAGCCATAGAAGGTGAAAAGTGTGTGGGTGATGCAGTAACTGTCCTTTAATCATCACAAAGCCACAGTCTCCTGGAGTGACATAATGACTTCACCCAGAATCCCAAGATTATTCCGGCCACAACTAAAGCCATTTTTGTTAATAGGCACACACATTAGAATCTAATTTGGAGGGCTGTGGAGACACTTTTGGTTTATGTGTCAAACACGGTTCGGAGTATTAACATATCATTCCACATTAATACAACACAATCAGATATGGGACGTGATATATACCCAAACCGGGGCTATTCAATTAGCTGCCCAACAATCATCTTCATCCGAGGTCACACATACACCTTGAATTGTTTTTGCACCGATTAGTTTGTCAACAATGTGGCAACACTGGCCCGGGCCATTGTTTGACAACCGAAAAAAATAAAAAGAAGAGAAGCAAAAACAACAATCTACCGGAGACCTCAACACCAATGGACGGCAGCGTTGACAAGTGCTTGTGTGAGGGGGTTCTGAGTCCAGTTTAAAGGCAGTGTTATCGGTCATAACTTCAGGCAAGAAATAGTGAAGACACTGGACAAAGATGATTATCAACTGGAGTATAGTTTGAAACATGTACACGCTGAGCTGTGATGATTTGGTACTCAAACGTTTTTTTTTTTTTTTCATGTATTCTCAATGTTGAAATTCTTTGATGAACAGAAACTCCAAAAACAGCATTAAGGCTATTTAAAATAAATGAAAGTGTTTGTAACATTCTAAATAATTTAACTGTCACTTTTGATCAATTGAATATTTGGCGGGTATTCATTTATTACACAATTAAAAATCTTACAGACTCCAAACCTTTAAGAACCCTTAAAATGCTGCTTACTGAGGCAGAAACATCCACCTGCAAATGTTGTGCAAGAATTTGCTTGAGATTTCTGATGGCAGCCTTGCATATCTCTATCCTGCACTGGACTAGAGATTAACCTCACCAGGTGAACACATATTTACGGCTTAGCCTGCTCTAAATTACGTACACACATACAACCGTATGGCCGAATCGGAAGGAAGGCATTCTCTGTTTATTATTAAATATAATCATAAACCATTTTCTGACAGCCCAGCGGTCATGCTCAGCTCAACACTGCATATTTTTCCCTTTATACGCTCAAAAATATGTCATTGCCTGTTTTCTGTTCCCCAAAGAAATACATATTTTTTTCCAATTCATTTGAAAACAGAGAACGAAGAGAAAGATTTAGACTGGGGAATTTTGCTACAGTTTGCACCAGGTGAGATTTGAACATTAATTCAGGCTGCTTCTGAAAGCTGTATAATGCTGCCACCGCAGGAAGGGATCCAATGATCGTGTCACATCCTGTCTACCGAGATACCGTCATAAGATTGTTTTGGAAGGCAGCACAAATTAATCTTTCGCTGCTTATGTCATCCCACTATTATACACCTGCGATTCTGTGGGAGTTGAGATGAAGGTCAAGAGTCTGAAAGTTGTCAACTGCCACTCAGTTTGTGTATACATTTGTCAACTTTTCCCTTAATTTCAAGCGAGAATTGAATATTATAGTGATGTGCTTGGTTATCACCAAAACGCTCTTGCTTTCATTGTAAATCAATTAAACCATCATGCTGCTAGAGGAATCCTGTCCAAAATCAGATATATTATTGATTTATGAAGTCAACCACTTTAATAATGAAACACAAGCAAAACAAATCGTACGCAAACACGTCACACAAGTCCCCGTTCTCATCAGTGTCTGCAAAAACATTCTGTTTAAACAAGTCACCACAAAGACGTACCCTCACCTCGTGACTTGTGTGTGGCCAAAGCACAGTATGTTCTCAGAGAGTAAGCACTGTCAATCTAAATGACCCCAACAGCGATTCAAGCAAGCATAAGCCAGACCCACTACTGATTACAGACACAGCATCAGTCAGACATAAAAATAATAAAAAACAGAGGAAGACGACAGTCGGGACATCAGACTTAATCCATTGCTTGGTCTGTGCCAGGTCTGAGAGAGCCGGCGAGCTCTTTTCAAACGTTCCAGGAGAGCTGCTTTTAGTGAAACCACAATGATCCACAGGGTGTATTATGAGGTTTTGAAGGAATGTTTGTGAGAGCTTAGAAAGCATTCACAGCTTTGCACCGTCTCTCCTAAAATGGTAGCCTTCTTTCTCAAACAACATACTTCCAGCAAACCACCGAGGCCTTTCCTGGTCGGTCTATAAATCTTGTGTCTGAGGGAATTGAGTGCAGATTTGCAGCCTGTAAAGTTATTTATGACTTCAGATCAGTCCAGCCACCTCTACGTTTACTATATGTTGTTAAATCATACAGCCATTTCATAGTCCAATAAACATGTTACAGGTGGTATCTCAAAATCAGGACTTCCAAATTGCACCAAAACATACCATTTGCAATCTGTTTACTAGTAAAACCATAACAATGGTTCTCACTGTCAGGGCACTTGGGCTACAGAAATCTGACAGAGCAGTTAGAAAGTAGAGTTGATTTATTTCAAAGGTATTGTCATCATGAGTCTTGTAAATGGAGCGTTCATTGAGGTGATATTGGCCGCATAAAAATAAAAAGGTTACAATTCTCTCTGCTTGCCCGTTCGGCTGGTCACAGAGTGGGCATTTTATTCAACAGCCATCCACAGACTGATGCATTATTTGAAAGCCTGAATTGAATTTTAAGACTTTATCTTGCAGCAAAACTTTGCATGGATGTGGTATGCTAAATTCTAATAAAAAGCACTCAAAAGCGGACAATAAGTAATCTGATTTGATCACTATGACTACTTTTTAATGAAAAACATCTAGCATGTCAAACTCACATAAACGTTTGTACAATCTGATTAAGAGCACGTTGTAACTCATGGAAAAGTTTTTTTGATTTTTTTACATTATTTTCTGTATTTTGCTTTATAAACAAATACTTATTAAATGCTTAGTTCATCCAGAAATGAGCCTGCTATAGAAACCGGTTTAAAGGAACACTCCACTTTGAAAAAAAAAAAAAAAAGGCTAATTTAGAGTTAAACCATTGAGTTTTACCATTTTCAAATCCATTCAGCCGATCTCTGGGTCTGGCGGTAGCACTTTTAGCTTAGCTTAGCATATATCATTAAATCTAATTAGACCGTTAGCATCTCATTAAAAAATGACCAAAGTGTTTAAACGTTTCATCTTCCGTTGGTAGTAGTACACATTGTAACTACACTAGAGTCACAAGAAATATTTCAAAACTCTTTGGTCATTTTTGAGTGAGATTCTAACGGTCTAATCAGATTTAATAATTTATGCTAAGCTAAGCTAAATGTGCTACCACCAGACCTGGAGATCGGCTGAAAACAGTAAAACTCAACTGTTTAACTCTAGGAGAGCTAGAAAATGAGCCTATTTTTTATTTTATTTTTAAAGTGGAGTGTTCATTTGACTAGAAGAAAGGCCATGCTGCTCTTTTAAACAAAATGAAAGCCAATAGTGACCGCAACTGTCTCTGGTCTCAATCCACTTTCATTATATGGAGAAAAAAGCAGCTAGGACTAGAATCTGCTATGTATCTCCATTTATGTCGGTTTGGCACTACATGGGACTAAGTCAATGACGACTTCAATTCTGGTTTTTAAGGCTTTGACATCTTTAACATCAGCACTCTGATATTAACCTTGTATTCTTTGTGGACTGACAGTCAGAAAACTGCTTTGCAGCACCCAATAAAAATAATGCAAAATATTATGAATGCATGAAATTTGCTGATCACAAGCTCCACTCTGTAATTTTCCAGTCATATGGAGAATTGGCTAATTACATGCCTCTAATTCCTCACGCCTAATGGCTGCTTGATGTTTTGCTATATTTGTCACGTAGAAGATGCGCATTATATGGATGAAGAAACAACCAGGGCTCTGAAGTGAACTTGAGATAAGCAGCGGAATATTCCGCAGTGGCCTAAAAACCATTTCGAATGGCCACGGTGGGGTAGGAAGTGCTGTGCCAAATCGTTTACAACTACATATCACATTTGTTTACAGCCAAGGATAAACAGCTGCTTGAACAAACAGCCCAAATGCTTGTTAATATGAAGTAGGAGTCTTCACGACCACAGGAAGCCATAAATCTCATTGCAGAGTCCCTATAGTAACCTTCTACAGCTTTAAGGGGTCTAGTCTAGAGTTCATTCTTAATCAGCCAGTTTCTGGTTCCTCCTCGAGGACTAAGAGGGCATTTGGTGTTAAATAATCCTTGAAGGGACTACTGACCAGATGAGGCTCCTTATCGCTCAATGTTTATCCAGATACAAGTTCTCCTGATGCAGGGTAAACACAGTGAGACTATATTTGACTAGGGAGGTGAGTGTTCAGTCACTACAAACAGAACAGTGGCATCAACAGCGTTGAGTCTCCCAAATGTGTGACTTAAAGCGTTATGAGAGACCACCTGAAACACTGGGACTTTTTGGGGAGTTTGCGAGCACCTAATTCACCAAACAGGAAAACTGAACAGATCAATTCTTGAACAATGGAGAGCTTTAAATGCATCTAACATCTCATATTTTTTTTGTACCACAAATTAATATCAATATTCAACTAGTGAACTGAAGCAAAAGGTAGAACTGTGGTAAGGACAACCCGATTTCATGAGAAAATTGATCAAATTTATGAGGCTATCTTATATGAGTTCAGACAATTTGATTTGTACAAGAATGTATTATTTAAAAAGAAAAACAATAAAAAAACAAGAAGGTCCACCCCAAACCTTAACACTGAACTTCACCATTTAGTAGGGATTGTATGAAAGCGTAAAAATACTTAGGGATAAGGCACGACTATGACTATGTGTGCACATGTCAAAAGATTAAATCCGATCAAAACCTTGTAACAAACGCGCATATCAACCTGATCACTTTATTCAGAGGTCATGTAACACTACATTCAGATTCGTCAATCAGAATGAATTCATTCTTTAGAAGCAAAAAGTGTCCATGTAAACAGACCTAGTAACCTAGTAAGTGGGAGCACATATAGTGATGGATGGATGGATGGATATATATATATATATATATATATATATATATATATATATATATATATATATATATATATATATATATATATATATATATATATATACATAGATATATATAGATATAGATATAGATATATATATATAGAGAGAGAGAGAGAGAGAGATTTTTTTTTTTTTTGCATTGACCTTGATGCAAAGTATTAAGGATCTGTAGGGATTCTCTATAATTTATTGTACCACACATTTCTGCATTCTGGTTTAAAAAAAAAAATGGTTTAAAAGTGTCAGAAGTAAATTCATTTATAAATGTATATTTATAAATCCATATATTCTAAATAGATTTTTATAACCTAACTAAGAAACACACTTCGGTTCAAAACTACAGAGTTGGTAAGATTTTTATGAAATGTCTTTTCTTCAGGCGGCATTTATTTGATCACAATACATTAAAACAATAATATTGTGTAATATTATTCTACTTTAAACTGTGTCCTATTTTATTTAATATATATTTTTATGTAAATTCCTCTGAAGGCAAAGCCAAATTATTCGCAGCCATTACTCTTTTCTTTAGGGTTACATGGTCCTTCAGAAATCATTATTATGTGCCGATTTGGGGCTCAAGAAACAATTTTTACTATCAATTTTTTTTTTTTTTTTGTGGAAACTCTGGATTATTTGGTGAACAAAGTTTCATAGAGATGAAATATTTCTTAATTATTTTAAGCTTTTAAACGATAGGGCCTAAAGCTTATTTGAATTTGTTTGGTAAATCTGTCTAAAACCTCCTTAGCAGGTACTTCATACATCAAAACACTGCCCATTTAGTCACCGACTGACTGCTCAGAAAGGCAGCAAGCTTTCAGACACTTCCTAAATGAGATCTAAATGTCAACCTGACCCACCCTTGCTAAACGCACATTAAGCAACACAATAACACTGATGGCAAACACAAGTGTTTCTCATTTATCCTTCAGAGTTGCTTGTGTTCATGTTCTTGTCTTTACTGCTCTCCTGAAATCCAGAGAAAATCCCATCCCATCAAGCAGAACAGAAGGTCATTATGGCAGTAGCGGCTGCCGATGACAAAGGCCCAACAATGAGGTAGAGATGTCTTGGCATCCATCAGATGGAAAACCATCTGTTCATGCTTGCTTTGATGGAGTTTCTCCCACCGAAAGACCCGTCCATTTCAGGAGCCAATCAAATTTAAGCCCAGCTCTTTGTGAAGTGCTGGCAGTTTTCTTGTCCTCTGGTGCTGGGTTTCTTGGCTGTGGAACGCGGATGTATTCAGAGAAGCTCAGTGCTGGGACTATTCGGGTTTCATAGAGCTATCAAAAGAGTCCCAGACACCCTGTGATGCTGCAGTCAGTTACTGCGTGAGAATGAATGGTTACCTCACACTGCGAGCAGCAGTAATGTTGAGTTAAGAGTGTCCGGCTTTCAACCTTACAATGCTCATTTTGCCACTACATAACTCCATGACACCAAAAAATGCTGCACATAGACAACACTCTCTCATGCTTACAATGGATTCATTGGATATTTGACCATTTCTATCCAAATTATGTAAAAAAAAAAAAAAAAAGTTGTATTGAGAGGTTTGCAAAAAATAATATTTTATATTTATATTTATATTTTTGTAGCTGCACCATTTTAAAGTGGATGAATTTTAAAGCAGAGTGAATCTTTGATTACACTTTATGCTCCAGGGAGGACTTTACAAATCAGAAACAATTTCAGAAATATCTCACCTTCTAACTGGGCAGACAAGGTGTTAAAGCAGCAGACATTCCTCTGGCAACAAACTGAGACACCCTGTTCTGAAATATGACATTAATCTCTTCCAGTACAGAGCATTTGATCACTCCTGAACAACAGAAGGCTGTCATCAAATTTTGTTATGTAACTTGAAACCCTAGGATAAACGAATTCCAATGTTCTTGGTTTTACAAAAACATCAAATTAAACTTGTATTTACCTCAAGTCCCTTTTATTCAGAATGAACCGATAAACAGAAACCTTATTTTACTTTAATTAAGGTCATTGGAACTATTTCCAGGTGCCAAATAGTTTTGCGGTCCTTCTAATCAAACACAGATGACAAAAGAATTGTACCACTGACTACTGTCTCAGCAGAAGCAAACATCTGCGACATATGGACCTGTCTGTGGAATCAAATGCAAGCGGGTAACGATGCGTGAGATAGACTTCCGCTGGACACTAAATAAAGTTAGCAAAGTTTTTTTACAAGTTTTATACAGGGTGGTATGACGATATTGTCAAATCGACAGATTTCATGTATATCAGGCTATATAACTTCCACATAACTTTCAGTGGGCAGCAGTTAGTTATTTGCACTTCAGAGTGATTAAGAAACATGGATGAATGACAAAATAAAAAGTGACATTAGTTATTAAAAGTGTAGTGTACCGATAAAGAGGAAAACTCAATTTAGTCTGCTGGACTGACCGGAATTTCTGTTTCGTAAAAAAATAGACTATGCATTTTTTTTGTTCTTTGTCATGTATGACTATTGTCCATCTAGCATAATAATATAATATGGTAAATGTCCTATTAATTATTAAAAAAACGCTGCACGTTTCTGGCAGTGTGCTGTTTTCCGGTTTGTCGGCATGATGGCAAATGTGATACTGATAATATTCAAACGAGCAAACACAGACAATATTGAAAAATAGTCTCACTTAATATTAACTTCTTGTTTGTTGAACTGTTTCGAATAACAAAACATTTCCAAACAAATCCAGAGCAGAAGTGTTTTCCATTTGCAAGCAACACACAGTGGCGTTTCATTACTGAATGGATCAGTGTTTTGAAAAAATAATGCATTTAAACAGTGACTAATTGGGGTTCTAATCTCATATTCAAAGCATTATTATTATGTTTTTAATATTATGTTATTTTAAAAACATTTAATCAATTTCTTTCACTGCTGTGAAATAACCACCCAGCAAAATATTGTCTGATTACTAACTACTGTTGTTGACATATTTTTTCAAAAGTACTATTTATTTCTTTGAGTGCACTTTTTTGATGTGGTGCTTATGGTCATGTCTCTTGGACAACGCTCAAGTCTGTAGGTGCACAGTACTGCCATTGTTGAGACCCTGTTACTGTGATTGACAGGCCAAGCTAAAACAAAGCCTTCTTGCACATCCAGCTCACCGTTTCCCCTTTCATTTCCTCTGTACTTCAAGAATCTGAAGAATAACAGAAGCTGAGAATCCAGGAACATACAGCAGAGAGAAAACAAAGAGCTTTCAATCCAAGAGGCCAGATTAGCTCCTTAAACTCAAAGAGATGTTTATTTATTTAAGAAGCGACCCAAAGCCTCAAATTCCTTCAAGCTAGATAATGTAAGGAGAACAGAGCAGAACACAGTCCCACTTTAAGATTTGATGGATTACAGGCAAAAGGGCGGCATGGTGACATAAAGCTCCTTCAGGAAGCAGAGGGGTGCATGTAACATCACCAGCACTGAGAGCTTCCCATCCTGAGGGTTTGCTTTAGCTCTTCATGTGATTGTCGTGGACTAATTGGCAGAGAGGAGTAGAAGAGACTACAAAAATGTATCCCGTTTCATCCACCAGCCACCAGACATGATAGTTTGCTGGAGAGATTACATCTGTGTCAACTACTTGCTGGGACGATGGTGGGCTGAGGAGAGCAGCCAAACTGCGTAGTCTGCGACCACTCTGCCGATGAAAACACATTAGCACTGCAGACATCAGACCGTGGCGGTGGGACTGGGGGAACGCCAGTGTGAGCGTTTGTGTTTTGGGGTTTTTTAGGCCTGTTATTGCAGAACCGCTGGCAAGTCGCTCCCAAACAGTCTGTACGGCTATGAAACGTCACTGACCTCTCATGAAGCTCTAAACTGAAGCGCAGAAATCCACCCTAAGACCTCACAGGGACACAATATCCAGACATTTTATCTCTGGATAATTCTGAACCACCAAGCAAAAAGCATTCTGTAGTTATACCCAAACACCTACTGACAACACAAAGCAAAGAGGATACTTTGGTTTTCTTGTACACTGTGGATGTGTCCTACTTTCTCAGGGCAACAGTTTTGAAAATTGAAGATGTCAATTTGACATGATTCTTCTGCATTAGGTGCATCCCTGCCACAAGCTAGTCCAAAAACTGGTTGGCACAAAACCAGTACCGTTGAGAAAACAGACACACTGCGCAACATAAGTATCTGTATAGATAGAGACTACCTTCTTGAGGGCAACTGAACCACATTAATCAAAAAAAGACTTTTAGCCTGAGGTGCAAATTAAACAAACATAAAACAGTGCTTGTTACTTGTGTATAATAAGTGGCCTTGGTATAATACTGTAGTTTAGTTGCAAATCAAAACCAACACAAAAGAATGATTCAGAAGGCTGTTTCAAGGCAGCTGGGTCATCGGCGGACCCTACATGGTAGCCCACTGAGAGTTGTAATGAGCCACAGGGTATAAGAACCTCTAAGAGATCAAATGATAAGTGGCAAATCAAGAGACAGAGAGTGCTTTGATTTACGCCATGCAACCTCTCTTCATTAACTAAATAAATGTGTAAGACAGGATTCAATACAAGCGGCAGTTGAGCAGGCAGCTAAGATTATTATTTAAAAGGGAAACTGATGTAAAAAGCAGTTCAAAACTGGTTAATCTCTTCGGCTTGTTAGAGAATAACAGTGTCTAATTAAATTCACATTACTCTGCAGATATTAAAAGCTATTTGATGGCTTTAAACCTATTTGCTTACAGAGAGAGGATTCAGAAAGACAGAATCGCCTTGAAACACATTGCTCCCAGATCAAAGCTTTAAACGCTTCCTTCGCTCATCCTGTGAGGTTTGCATGTGCGCGCAGACATATAAATAGTAGGAGCGGGGCACATAAAGATGCCTAATTAATAACAGAATCCCAAATCATTTCAGTGACAAAGTAAATTGGACGCCCGTCTTTATTGAAATCATCAGTCACTGGCTCGTGGATGAGTGCCACAGTTTTTCTCTTAAAAAAAAAACAAACAATTGCAAATCACCAGACGTCCAAATCCTGTTTAAACTCGTACAATGTCTTCAAATTACAACATTACAGACTTCAAATCCAATACATTTTATATCTGGTGATAAGAAAAAACATAAGTATTAAACTATTAATTCCGAGGAATTACAACAATGAAAACTTTTGAAACCAGATGCGTGATGTCTTGAGAAACATAAGTACGATGTCTGCCGTGATACGGCTCTGACAAAACCAGTCTGTGCGTCACCACCACCTATCCAATGGGGAGGCGGCAGAAGTGGAGGATGATGGGTAAACACAGTGTGGGGTGAAGGGAGGAGACAGTGATCTTGCAGCAAGGCTGTTGACACCACAAACGTTTATGAAGATTGCGTAACTTTCTTTCACTGGTTTGGCAGCTTGAATTCTGCTGGGAGAGTGATGCGACTCTCTGAGCATATGTTTGGACGTGAATCAAAGAGATAATACTCCGACATGAGGTGCTTTAGTAAGGCATGAAAAACCCTTGATGTGCACAAAGGTGAATTTCTTTTAATTAAGACGGTGGAGATTTCGAAAATGCTTCAATCTGGCACTACGAGCGTGGTCTGAACACAAGAGACAACAACAAATAAGTTTGTCGGTACCACCAAGGTTCGTTGTTCCATTCGTCTTTTTGATACAGCTTTTCTCTTTTCGTCTAGAAGAATCAAGATTAGACTGAACGATTTCTCAAAGAAAGAGCCCAAAACAAATTTATTTTCCTCCAAACCAGAGAAAGCTAATCGATGTGCAGAATGTAAGCCTTCAAATTCATTCTGCATGACTGCAATTCTGTTCTACTGTGTGATCCTCCTTTTCATCCACCAAAAGAAGAAGAAGAAAAAAAAAAAAACTCCAAAACCTGTTTTGCGCAATTAAATGGCCACTTGTAGCCTCAGGTCAAACATGGCCTCAAAAAAAACTGAAAGAATTACTGAATTACTCCATCCTCCAACTCGTTGCAGTAAACAAACCAAAAAAAATGCTAGATGACTAAAGTAGCATTTGTTCTGTGTGTCCTTGGTGATCAGTTTGACTTGTTCATCGTGAAGTTTTAAAGTGATGCCATTTCAAAAACATTCTACAAAATACACTGCCTAAACCACATTTAACAGAAATTTAGTTCTGTTTGCCAAGATGTTTCCTAATGCTCACTCTTGGGAACTGGTAAAATCTACAATTCTAGTTCAATTTGAATTCGCCTTTAGCTTTTAACTGGTCTCACTCTGTGCTACAGATACGAATGACCCCTCAAATCAGTTGACGTATTGAAGAGAGGTGTGCCTTTCATTTTTAAACAACTGGACTTGGATCTATGTTCACCTGTCAGATGATAAAACAAGAAAAAATTAAATCCCACATCTTAGATTGAGAGGATCAATAGAGTTATATTTAAAAATAGAGATATAATTTTTGTCAATATCACACATCCCCTCCACATAGCAATGCTATATATCAAAAATATAACAGAAACTGTGCAAATCATAACGTTATTGACTTTTCAATCTCATCTATGTAATATACATTTAGGAGAAAAATCCATTATTGCAGCTCATTCTTCGGATCAAGTACATGTCAAACCAGTCATTCAAAACAGCAAATGTGTGTCTCCTTCTAAAAGGACATACATAACTGAAACTGCTACACTAGCAAACACATAATCACCAGAAGCAACTGCTAAAGGAATCCACTGTCATCTTTCAGAGCTTGCAATTCCAAATGTCAATCAAAAATATCATCAATATTCATTAAATTCTTTCAGCAGAAGACAAAGACTATTGAGATCGGTCTACATTTTTTTCTTAAAAGGACAGCACAGAAAACAATGACTTTAATAAGCACTCGAGGACAAGGGTTTTGTCCAACTAAAGACAAAAAAATGTGTGTTTGGAAGATAAGTGACAAACGAACAGAAAAACAGAGTGTTTTCTCCTCTGTTGTCTGTATTAAAATTAGATGTCCATAAACACTTTTACAGTGGAAGCCTATCCTCTTTTGGGTATATGCGGTGCATAATCTTTGTGACAGACAGATTACTTGGAATGGCTTTGGAATGGCTTTGTTCCGGCTAAGGAATGGCTTTGTTTTATTTTTTATAAAATATTCTTTTGTAATAAGGAATGGTTGACATTAAAATCAATAATTTATGTGTTAAATAATCAGCTAATATACATCAAAACACAAGATTCCAATCATAATGGAGAGGTTGCATTTTGTTTACAATATTTTTAATATATTTTGGTACAGCAAGTATTTGTATTTCCTTTTAATAAATTCAGCCTCCTGTATTTTTTATGCATTTAGGCTATATTTAGTGTATTTAGAAAAAGATGTTAAGATAGTAAACATACCCCAAATTAATTATTTTACCATTTAATATAACATTACGCTTTTTTTTTTTTACTTTGAATATTTACTTTTACACCACCAACAACAGCAGCAGCATGTAGTGGACATTTAAATGTTTGGTATCAGCAGGTTTTAAAATGCAGGTTTTCTATTTTATTATATTTTAAATTGTAAAGTATTCTTGCGATAGCAGCAGCCATTGCGCCAGTCTTCAGTGTCACATGATCCTTCAGAAATCACTCTAATATGCTGATTCGATGTTCAAGAAACATGCATGTGTGTGTGTGGAAAGTTTATGTTGAATAGGATGAAATTCAGTATGAAAAACACCTATTGTTTGGCTTGGATCACAGAGTGACAGATGTACTGAGATTAAAGAATTGCACGTTATCCCTATCTTCGTGTGTATTTGTGTTAAACACTGCCAGAGCAGAAGCACATTTTCCACACAAACCCTCGCTCTCTACAAACAGACAAACAGCCTAAACACTCCGGCTCAGGTTAGAGCCCATCGCTTTAGACCGAGAGAAAGAGAGAATTAGACATCAGTGATTAATGCATCCCACAGCATGAAAGAAGGTACAGACAGTAAGAAGTCCTAAGACCTTACAATAACAAGCCAAACATGCCTACAACACATACAGATCATGCAAACACCATGGCGTTCATCATAACTTCACCTTCTAATACACATACAACTACACATTCACTGTTTTTGTTCAAATCACACAAGAACATTTACAAAGGCGGTCAGCTGACGTCAGTCCTCATTTGCATATAAATGAGGGAGTGGAATGCTGATGTCTATCTACAGACTGGCAGTGACCTATTAGAGCCGACTGGAGAGATTTCCACATAAACCCATCAGACCTGCTGAAAGAGGGCTTTCTTTGTAAATTAGCAAAGTAGCTGTACTAGCTGATTGGTGATACTTATCAATGAATGTACTTTCCTTTACCGGTAAATGTTTTCTATTGTACTTGATTGATTTATTAACTTATTTACTGTTTTTAAATTAATGCGTTATTTTATGTATTCATATTTTTGTGTCTGTGTGTGTTTTCCACATTGTCCAGATCAAGTTTTGTGTAGATGTTCTTTAATGTTCTCCTGATTTTTTCTTCTTTTTTTTTATTAATAAAAAAATTAATATTAATTAGGCCATTTTGATGTTGCTAGGTAATTTCTCCTGATTGCCATAGTAGAACTGGTCTTCCTATATATTCAGCTGCACATGTACCACCCCGACACTGGCTTCAATAAATAATATTAGCATCAATATGCAATAAAAATGCCAGAGTAAAAAAAGAGAGCGAATGCTTTTGGGCCAAGTAATGTTTGTTTTTCCATGAGAAATCCACCACTGTGATTGGCCCATTGCCCCTTAGGCTACGAGAACCCAGCTTTCTGAAACCGTTACCCTGGTGGAGCTACTGCAGGATGGCTGTTGGCATTCCCACGTCCGCAGCCTGCCGCCTGGATAGAGCTCATCCAGAATAATGGCTTGAGAAGCCATTAGGGAGTTAGACCTCCATTTAGAGGTTAGGGGAATATTCTGACAGTTCTGAAGGAGATGTTCTGCTCCAGAGGACATGGATGAAAGCATAAAAATTTGGGATCCGGTGGGTTTGGCAGAGCTGCTTCTGGGTCAGCTGTGACTAAGCTATTAATAAATGGAGTTTAACACTGAATGGAGAAAATCAGACGAGGACCAGGTATGTGGGGTAGCCAAAAACTAGGACATTGTACTTTTATGACTCATTACAATCTTACATAAAGATTGCTATGACTACAACATAATTTAGCTTACATCAAAAAATGTCTGTTTGAACAAGGAAAGTCACCCAAAAATGAAAATTCTGTCATCAATTACTCACCCTCATGTCATTCAAATACCTGTACAACTAATATCAAAATATATTTTATGTTCCACAGATGAAAGAAATTAATACAGGTTTAAAGGGAAATGAGAGTAAGTTATAGCACGCGTTTCATTTTTTTGTTGACCGCTCTTTTTAATAGCATAAAACTATTTATTGTCTGCTGGTTCATTTCTGAAAATGGCCCTAATGAGCACTTGAGCATATGAACTGGAGCAAAAGGAAACACTATTCCACAAAGCACACTGTATCACATTACGCTGCCACTCAACAAATTACAGGTGAACGATAACAACATTACCGTTTAATGAGAACGCAATCAGGGTATTTTTGTCATAGCTGCACTTGAGAGAACATGAGAAAGGAGAAAGTAGGCAGACAGACTGGGTAAAAGTTTTATTGAAAGGGGCCGCTCATCAAGATCCTGGAAACATGTTCGTCAGATTATCATGACTGAGGCAATGTATGCAGACAGCCGATTTAATTAACACCAGAGTGCTAAGTGTTAACAAACACCATGAACGCAGGATACCTGCACGCTCCCAAAATATAAAGCATTTATATTTATACAGCCATGACCTTGTATATGTGAAGGTAGCTGAAGTCTGATAGCATACAGGAAATCAAATCTAGATTAAAAAGAAAAGTAAAATGTGTGGTATTTAAATTGGTAAATGGTATTTAAAGAGTCTGTGGAAGGATGTGGGCCGAAGAGCCGACCTCATATATATATATTATATACAGTGTTGGGAAAGTTACTCAAAAGTAATCCACTACAAATTACTAATTACTTCTTTAAAATTGTAATTTAATTACATTACTGATTACTGCATTTAAAAAGTAATCAGATTACTAATTTCTTTACTTTCCAGTTACTCTCAAATTTACTTTACTTTTCAAGTTATCAAAACTAGAAAATACACTACAAGGAGAAACTCAATTCTTTCATTTTTTCACAAAAATTTAATTATTGAATAATGACTGAATATCTACAAAACTTGCAAAATACAAATAAAAATAGGGTGTGTTTTCTGCATTCAGTCTCTGTGAATATCTTCCTGAAACAAGTCACTAAAGTGAATGAAAATGACATGAGAAATACAGTATATCTAAAGACAGCTTGAAGCGTTATTAAATGAAGTCACGTCAAAAACAAACATTCTCTATTAAAATAATCTGTATGAAACCAACACGAGGTATAGTCTTTCCCATCTGAGCTCTCCTAATTCAGTTTGTGCACATTGCGTGCTATAAGATCATCATCTACAGGAAACCAGGCATAAGATGTGCAAACATGTAAATGTCCACATCACCTCCGTATATAAAGAAAGATTCAAGTTCATCTCGGCTACTTTAAGTTTTTTGGAAGAAGACACTCAGAGGAATAAGCCTTGAATTGTGACGCTGACACGGCTTAATGCAGCAGATGATCTATTTATAATGAGTCATTTCTTTTTACTTATATTTGTGTTACTGTTACATAAACTTGTGCACATTCACTTGTTGAAATTTTACCAAACTATAATGCCAGACTAAAATATGTAGAGTGCAGTAGTTTTATATCTGATTTATATGAAATTTAAATACAACCTTTCATTGCCAATGTTGTAGGACTCGTCTGCATTTTAGCTCACATTGTCCAGTGATTTATTAAAGGGTATACTGACGCGCAAAACATGATTTTTACTTCATAATTTTTAACGCCAAATTTGTAACTTAAGTAACTTAATTTTATTTGCATAAGTAACTGTAATCAAATTACATTACCGACTTATAGTCAGGTGCGACTAATTTATCAAAATTAATTTGACATGAACCAAGAGAAATTAACCAAGAGAAAACATTACCGTCTCCAGCCGCGAGAGGGCGCTCTATGCTGCTCAGTGCTCCTGTAGTCTACACTGACGACATAGAGTGTCCTCTCATGGCTGTAGACGGTAATGTTTTCTCTTGGTTCTTGGTTCTAAATAAATGCGGCTTATAGTCCAGTGCGACTTATGTTTTTTTTCCTCATCATGACGTATTTTTGGACTGATGCGACTTATACTCAGGTGCGACTAATTTAAAATGTAACTCATTACTTCACTACATTACCAAGAAAAGCTACTGTGTAAGGCATTATACCCAACTCTGGTTATATATGTATATATAAATAATATTCAAGAGGCACTAAAAATACTTTTATCGTGTGTAACAGTGTAGTCACTCTAAAACATGCAGTGTATAGATTTATTTGATGATCACACGAAAGTGTTCGTTCCTCGTCTCTAGATATGGCTGGAGTTCAATCAATATAAATCCATGGGATTTTTTTCATCCATTTTATCCTCTACTTCTAGATTAGAATCTTATTGCTTAGAAAAGTTATAATACTTCTCTCTTCAATGAGCTATTTGATTTCTCATCCAGGTCTGCTGCACCACAGGTGAAGGATAAACAACACAAGAGTTTAAAATTTAGTGTTAGGGGTTTCTTCAAATCCCTAATGTTAAGTATGAGCAATAAACATCATCATACTTGTCTAGGCAAATGCCACTAATTAAGAAAACACAATGCTTACAACCCATTTGGAAAGTATTTCTTTAAACTCTCCACAGGGAGTGGTGGCTTCTTTACCAGGAACACAAAATTAAATGTAACTCCAGTGTAATGTTAGCTTGCTTTGAGACATTCATGTTTCCACTTCGCCAACTCATGCAGAACACATGCACAGACATGCTACGAAACTGAAAATTAAGGGCAACTTCCAACATGCAGCTCGATGCTTAAACCGTAATTTCAAAAGAGAGAAAGTAGGAGGGAGTGAGAGGGCATCAACATAGATGGAAGAACATCAGAGGAGAGAGTGTATAAGCAATGGAAAGAGCCACTGGCAGTTGGGTGTGATGGGAACTGAACTTTGCTCCAGGCAAAAAGCAGACTCATCATTATCCAAAGATTTTTTACTAGCTTTCATTACTCAGCGCTAAGAGGACAGGCTGGGTATGATTTTTCACAGATAGAGACAGTGTTTCTTTTAGTGACAGCAAGTCACAGTAGACATCATTTTTAATTAAAAAAAAAATAAAATGACTCTGTGAAGGACAGAAGTCCCATATGTCATGCTGTCCTTAGGCTGAACGTCATCTCTAAAAGGCCTGATTTTGAGATATTTTGGTAGATTTTTTTTTTTTAAATGGAAAAAAAAATCAACAAATATCTGACATTTTCAAAGTGTCATCTAACTAAAAATGTGTAGCATGCCAAACAAAACACAACATATTTTCAACTTTTTTCAAATGAATGACTGACCCAGGTACAAAATTGTACAATGTATTTTCAATTGACTGAAATAATCTGAGACAATTTGAGTCAGGCTACACTGTAAAAAATGACTGTGATTTTAACGGTAAAAAACTGTGAAAATGCTACGGTAGAAACCTGTTTACTGGTTAACGGTAATTTCCTGTAAAACTTTACAGGGAAAAACCGTAAACTTATGTTCCCAGAATTCTCTGCGTGGCATTTCAAATTTAGTTTGAATTTGATGTTTTTTCTTTGAAATAACTATGTTTCTTCTTAATTTTTTCTCATCTGTTATGTTTATTAGGTTTGTATGTTACATAAAATGTTGTTAAAATAATGTTTATTGCATATTTCAGTTTAATGAGTCTCACCATGATGGTGTTTAGTGCTTGTGTGAACGACACCGTGCACCTTCTATGTATCTTATTATTTAAAAGCTGCTTGTGATGGGCTTTGTTTCACCAAGTGACTCTCTCATCACCACCTGCTTTTGGTGGTTACTAGTGTAATACAAAGGTACAAAACAGATTTCAGTGCTTCAATAAGTTCATATATTAATATTATATCAGTTAAATTATGGTATTAAACTGTAAATATAAAGGAAAACCGTTAAACCTACAACAGTGTAACTGTATTTTTTGCGGTATAAAACCGTTAAACCAAAAACGGTTTTACCGTATTTTTTACGGTATAATTCTGGCAACCACAGCTGCCGTTTTTTTACCGTATATTTTACGGAATATTTTTAACAGTGTAATGACTTTCTTTTGGTCCACCTGAAATCAAACTTTTAAATGATTCAGTTTAATAACATTTTCTACTACAGTATTAAAGCAGCCAGGGGTTCAAGTCCTGTGGTTAACTAGTTAAACCTGGCGTAGGATCCTGGTGCAACTTGCGTAAAGAGAGTGACCTCTGTAAAAGTGTTTTTCCTCAAAAAAAAAAAAAGAAAAAAAAAAGAAAAAGAAATTCCAGCATGTGGCAAAGATATTGTGCTACACTCAAAGCTCTAATTTTGAAGGTTTATCTTGCTGAAAAGGATGATAAGACATTATTCAAACCTAATGTAGTGAAAATCCCCTTCACTTCTTTCAGTATGGCTAGCACCAATGTACAGAAAGAGAAGTCAGACAATACACCTGCATACCAGGCAAGGCAAAGAGCATTCCATGTGCATTCTCAGATTCAGGCCGGCATTAATCAGCGGTTTGGGTTGAGATCGTTGGAGCATGCTTGGCCCTCCCCACCAGGGGCCTCGGTGTATGGAGCCCATTGTGTTTCAACATTAACAGACACAGAAGTATGAGTCACCTTCAAATCGTGTCTGGGTATTACCTACCTCATCCAATCAGAATGCTGGGAGAGGTGAAGCCCAAGCACTCCTCGACCTCATTGGTAATGCTTGAAGGGGCATGAAGGAGTCTACGTGTGGTCTCATGCTTGGGATTTCAGAAGTTAATCCAAAATAAAAATAAAAAACACTTTTTAATATGCGTCTAACAAAAACACAGCTGGTCTTAGGTAATTAGCGCCCACTAGTTATGTTACTGTTAAGCACATACTCCCTAGCTATCATTGGCCACCAACTTCTAAGAGCTTACCAAAACCCGAAAGAAGATGACAGAAAACAGTCAAAACATATGATTATGAGTGAATCACATGCAAGGCACGTAATTATCATCCAGTCAGATTGTTAGCAATAGCCAGAAAAATGCTAAAACAAAGGTATTAGCCAAATCTTTGATACGACATTAGCCGCTGCTATTATAATAAACCGAGACTGGTAATGTAAATAGGCCAAAGTCGTTTCTCCAGTAATAAAATATCTTGTTTTTCCATTAGCAGATGTAAACTAAGGACAGTAACTTTATTAGCGGAAGTATAACGGGTAATCTGGCTAGCATCTGACACTGAAGTAAATGGGGAGAGTGAAATGTAATATTATTGCTGTTGTCTGTCACATATCCGGAGTCTGGTGCTTTAGCTGTAATTGGCTCTGTCCCAGTTGAGGGGATAAATGTTTAGATCGGTCATTCTCTGTCCTCCTCTCTCATTTAGACAAAACCCACATAGTCAGACTGTGTTTACTAGACAGTGCACTTTATTTCTCCGTTCCAAATGAATTGCCAACTGCATACAGGCAGCTGTCTTCAAAGACAGCACTCTGACTATCATGAAACCGTGTAACTGATGAATTTCAAACACTTTACATTACAGTGACTCAGACATTGTGACTTAATAGTAGAGTCTACTGCAAAGATAAAAGGGTTAAACTATTTACAAAAATGATTTAAAAATGTAAAAATACATGGCACATTCACAAATACTGATTTGAAGAAAATTTTCAGTACTGAACTTAAAAGAACTTCTTCCACTGACTTTGTCGCAGTGCAACATGGGATTGCATTCTCCTTCATATAGAGAGACTTTCTGAAGGTTATGTGAGGAATAGAGTTTACGATTTCATATTGTAATGGAAGTAGCAACATATCTTTTGTTTCTCATTGGGGGTGAAACAAGAGCAGTGATACAGACTTTGAAAACCTAAGAAAAATAAAATAGGGCATTAAGGATGAGCATGAGCAGGCAATAATAAACGGTTTGTCTGAATGTCAAATAAGTCCAAACTCTAACCACAGAATCAACAGAGAGAGGGCGAAGATGGGGAGAAAAATGAAAAGCTCAAAGAAGAATGCAGAAGGAAGCTTCGAGAATCAATACGGACATGATGAAAATTCTAGATGAATATCCCGTGAAAATTAGGCTGTGTGATGGTAATGCATCATTTAGGGCCTGACTCTCACTGAAGAAAGGACAGAAAGGGCCAGGTTACAGAATATTTGACAAAAAATAAATGAGCTTGGGAAACCCATCAACTGTGAATAAAGGCTGGCAACTTTAAACAACTGAAGGTGTATTATTCAAGATGAAGATCAGACAAAGATCAATAGGTTTAAACCAAAGTTTATAGGGAGGTTTGAGTTACAGTAGGGAAGGAGATTAAAGGGTAACTAAACCCCTGGTCAGAGCCTGACTCCACCCACTGGCAATATTTGAAAGATGCTGAAAAGTGGGCAGATCACAGCGGAGATAGGGGGGACGAACCTAGAGCGGGGCTGAGCGAGTGCGGCGTGAACCTGAGACCCGCAGTGACGGATTGATTGACAGCTGCTGTCAAAATCGCTAAAATGGAGAGTGACTGTAGTGACGCAAGTAGCTTTGCAACAGAGCGATCATTTGAAGTAGAGGAATTTTCTCCCCCACCTTCACCTGAAGTGGAGGATGTCGAGGTATCTGTTCAAATCAATTTGGGCCGCTGGCTCAAACTGAGGTCCTAACTCCCGCACCGCGTCACTTTTCAGCGCGAGCTGTGTGGAGAAGCCCATTTCCACCTTCATTGCGTTGGAGAAGCAATCCCGCGTAAAATGCAGTTTGCACACTCCAGCTCTAGGCCGGGAACTCGCAGTCTTCCAGGCCAAGTGCATACAACCACTGCCGCCTAATTTTAAAGTCTGCTGGAAAACTATGCAGTCCAGCAGTGCTGTCGCATCCAGCAACACTACACCTATGTACCATCCTGACCACTGTCCACTGTACTAAATACAGATAAATCTACGCCAACTTGAAGCTATCCTAACTGATGCAATACTATGCTACTAACTAACTGTGCTTCTAACAATACTACCGTTACACTAACAACTATGCTAATTAACTACATAGGCTACATAAAATAAAAAAAAATCTAAATAACTATATAATTGCTATGCTAAATAGATGCTATAATAGTCTATCCTGGTCGTTTTCAACACTCGCAATTCTAACTCCTGACTCACTACAGTGATTTTGATGGAACAAGATGGTTTTATACTGCCAAGGGCGTGGTAGCTCGTAACCAAGGGGGCGTGGTGAGGTGGAAACTGCTTACGTCACCTGCCACCGCAAACATCCAATAGGAAAAATCAACTGCAGTAGCCACCGTTCAACCTGAAGAGGGCAGCACTCTGACGTTTTTACACCATATATTGTAGAATTAAAACACTTTACTCAAATGTCAAAAAAGTTACTTGAATCAATGAACAGCACTAATAAAGCCCCATTCTTATAGATCATTAACTAAAAAAAGTTGGTTTAGGGTTTAGTTACTCTTTAAATGGGAAGAAAAGGGGGAATTCCTAAATCTTAATGTCAATTCATTACTAGGAGGAGGAAACAAAATGTTACAACAGCTACCCATCTGGAATATCAACCCTGTCTATCATCAGAGCAAAATGCCAATCAAAGGTAGATCTGACCCGGTGATCCCAATGCTAGCAGGTCTTAAATTAACAAGAATTGTCATTATAGTTTAAAAGAGAGAGAGAGAGAGAGAGAGAGAGAGAGAGAAACTCATAAAATATCCTTACCCTCAGACTGAACCTAAAGCCTGAAATAACTACTTTGATGAAAATGCAATAACAATTGGCTTTTGTTGGCATTCAGTTCCAGGGACTGTCATCAATTTGCAGCCGGCTATTATACAAGTTTTTAGTGAAATACCCTGAGTGAACCCCATCAGCTAAAGTTTGGGCGAGTGCATAGAGTCTGGGTCCATAGAAAGCAGGATTAGGTTGTTCACATCGATTACTACCGCTCAATGGAGCAGGAAGTGCAAGTGAGCAGCTGCATCATTCACAAACGATCGCATATGACTTGTAAATGGGTTTAGATAGGAAAAAACTCAGAGTCAACATCATAAACCATTCACCACCCATTATACTTCCTCAATACGACAAATTTCAGAGAGAGAGAGAGAAAAAATGCAGGTCATTGAGAATTATTTAGTACATGAAAAAGAGAAGTCATAGCAGAATTCCACAAGGTGGTTATCATTTAAGGGGCACTGATGTAGTTCACCAAAACAGCTCTTTAGGAGGTGGAGCAATTTTGTAATCTTTTAAAAGTATGAACTTAAATTTATTTGTCTTTGGAATAACGTGCATTCATGAATAATAAAATAAAAAAAAGATGATAGTGACTTTAATATTGTCCAAGAGAAGGCCTAACAGAAATGTATGTCTTGTATGTCTAGGGTAGGACTTCATAGATATGACAATAAACAGTATTCTGCTCTGGGCGTGTGAACAATATAAACATTCCTGCACCTGATGATATGATTGTTTGGTTGATAACATTTGCTAAAGCAACATAGTTAATCTGCAGCAGAAATGAAATGACTGATATTTCAGGCAATGACGCAGAACTGCCACATCATCCTAAACTCGTCCCCTGCTACAAAAGCAAACCAGTGGTTGGGAACAATGACTCTGCTCCTGTTTGCAATCTTTGGAGCCTTTTCTGACTCATGCTTATGGAAGGCCTGAAGATTAGCAGGTGTTGACTAGGGAGCTGACCCCCCCTAACCTCTCGCGTCAATTGTGGTCTAGAGGTTAACAGGCATTGCCCAAACAAAAGCACGAAAGACAAGACCTTGTGGCCATCAAGGTAAAAGGCATATTTAAGCATTTGCCCAATCACATGGTGAAGGCTGATAAAGGTGAAGACCACAAGGATAGAAACTTACACAACTGAAGGACAATTCAAATGAATAGGTTGAGAAATAGCAAAGCAAGCAGAATTTTAAGAGAACATTGATGATGTCCTTATGTCTAATTGTAAATGTCTGCACGATAGTTTCCTTATAGAGAAAAGGTATTTATGAGTGGAAAAGAGAGATAATTTTGATTTCTGAGTTTTATGTGGGCCGGACTATAAACTCTGAACATGCTGGAGATATGCTCTAATGACGGTCAAGATAAATTAGTTTTTTACCGTGACATCTACATTGCTTTCTCTTGTTGTTACGGTCATGCATTTTCCTGAATATAAATAACCATTTGATATATTGTACATATTTTCTACACCAAAAAAAGCATTTATTTTCCCCAAATGTAGGAATCGACAGCATGCTGACTGGCTCGCTAGATAGTGAGATGAATGTATAAATAATGTGGGTAATGTTTATATGGTTGCCATTTAATTGGACGCTACATTTGATTCAAAATTCATTCGATAATGACTAAATATCTTCCATATATTTTGGTTTTAATAAGATTTGCCCAAGAAATAGGCATGAATGAACTTCCTGTCATCCTCTGATAACTATTCTTTTCAACAACAAAGCATTTGACTGCAACAAACTTATAATTACGACATAAATGGGAATTAGAACATTTTAGCACATGAAGGCAGCATGAGAATGGGGCAGTGATGTGAGAAGGTCAACCTAACGGATAGGACTACTTCAAAAATTCATGCAAAAATTAATTCCAAGAAAACTAGAGGTACGTCCTTCCCTAGATAACCCTGTGGCAACATAACTGTTCTTTAAGATCATTCTTGATCAAGCTCTCTTGTCCAAGGGCTTTTGGTAGCACATTTTCATTTGATGCTCTGAGTTACATTCCAAAGCATCTCTGCTCTGGTTTTGTCTTTTGATGTGTCCACAGAAACTCTTTCTCAAAGCAGGTCCCTGGGGATTGTATTTGGCTTCCTCGAACACTGAGCTACGTGGAACGGAAGTAGTTGTGGACCTTAGAAATGATTCGCATTCTTTAAGGCCTTTGGTGAAACAAATCATAACAGTCAAGACACAAATGCGACTTTAATGAAGGAAAGTCAACTTAAATCTTTAATCAAGCAATGCATACAGTGATAAAAGGTCATGTTTCTACATTCTTTAAGGCTGTTACTCTGTAATGTGACTCAAAACAAGGAGAAGATGACAAAAGGTGTGTTTTATTTCTATGCCCCACTGGCATATGGTATCATAGCTTGGTAACTATGCAAACATTTGTTTGAGATCAAAGTCTGAGGTGTAACCATGGAGATGTGGCACAAGGCGGCATACCGGAGAACTTATAACTATGATGACAAAGTATTGGGTGAACTGACAGAAATATGGAAGCAATTTGGAGCTGTGATTGTCTTTGTAAAACTTGCCACCACTGAGCTACAAAGTTGTATGGAAGTTGACAAGGAATTGCTAAGCTACTGCTATGGTGTTGTGAGTGGATTTTAGTGTGCTGCTATGCAGTTGCTAGTTTTTTTAGGGGTGTTTCTAGGGCATTACTAAGTAGTTGCCAGGGTTTTGTGAGTGGTTGTTTAAGTCCACATCAAAAGAGTCAACATCAAAGTCTCTATGATAGTCTGCTCTCTATGGTTCAGGATCCTCCTTCAATGCAAGTACTTTCAATGTACTTCACTTTCACTCGTTTCATCATACAGCAGCCAAAAGCCAGATTATTTAGAAAGTAATTGCACTGATAATCAGTTTGATTTACTTTTTATACTCTCAAAACTTAACACACATTAACAACACATTACCAATGAACAGTCAACAGGAATATTTACTTATATTAACTTTTTTTTTTTGCATAAAAGACATTCATGTGTTACAGAAATGGCTGAAACATATCATTGTACACTTAATTAACATTATTTAAATGTTTTCGTAGTAGTTGTGGTATAATTATTTTGTCATCATTCCATCACTGAGCCAGAAGTAATAACTCAAAATTGGTTCTGCAGAAAGTTCAAGGACAATTAAAAGTATTGGTCATAAAAACAAACACGTTTGTAAATAATCATCACTCTTAAAAGCACACCTTCCTCAACATTACTCATTGGACTTAAGGATTGGATTTATGTCCAAACTAGATGAACTAGACTAGATACTAGAGTTACATAAATAATACATATACTCATGAGGTTAATGGTTTGACATTATTGCATCAATACTAAAAACAATTGTGGAGATAGGAACTACTGTAATAAGTAATAAGTGTAATAGTATCTTTTATCAGGTGAAACTTATTTGAGATCCTGAAATACCAACCTATCAAACACCACCTTTACACCACATGACAGAAAGAGAAAACCGACGCAGTGAGAGATGAGAGATGGAGGGGGAAAAAGATCAAAGGATGACAGTAAGAAAAGACAAATAGAAAGCAAAAAGCGAGCTGGATTGTCTTGTTGTGCAATGGAGAATGGAAGCAGACAGGCTAATGCCTAATCACGCAGAGTGGCCTGGTTTTACCACGGACTCATAGCAAGCGCCCTGCTGAAAGGAATGTTCTCAAACAACTACGGGCCAAATCCACGCCATTTTATAATCATCGTTTCTGCTCGCACACAACCAAAGCTAACAGGCAGCCGTGTAAATAATCGCTGTGTGACAAAGCACTCGTCGATATCATTAAAAACACGCTGGCATCTCTCTCCAAGAGTTCTGCACTCGTTTGAAGAATACACATTAGATAAATTGTTTTGCACACTGGTCAATGTGTTTGTTGAATACGGTATGATAAAATGAAAGTCTTCATTTACTGTACACTATAAACCTAACTAGTTTTTCAGTCGCCTGACAGTAGCTCAGCTATTTCCAGAACTGTTGTGTAGTGTGATACATTTCTATGTCCCTTCTGTTTTAAGGGTACACCGTAATCAAAGGCACCCTATATCCTCTCACATATGTATCACTGGCAGCTTCATTTGATTAAAAAAATAGGAATCAATTCTGGTTCTGTTTAGTTGTATTTAGTGTAAACTGATATGCAAAAAATTTACCTGAGATACCTCGATTTATATACTTACATTTTTGTCATTATATATTTACATAACAACAAAAGTACACTAACAATCAAACATTTTTAGCATGCTAAAACTTAATGTTTTTGAAGGAAACACACCAAGGATGTTTTTATTTAATTTTTAATTTTTATCAAATACAGTAAAAACTAATATAAAATATTATAACAATTTAAAAGATACTGTGTGTATATAACTAGGCGACATGAAAAGGTTTGAACATGAAAATGCAGACACAATTAACCATAAATCACAAGGAAATTTGTGTGTTGGCGAAATACAGAGTTAGTCTCTTCTATCCACAATGAGTCTCTATATCTGATGATTAAAATGCATTAGGAGCAATAACTTCATCCAATGATATCTCAGTGTATACAGGACAACCCAGTGCAATGCTGCAGAAAAAGAAACCAAGCAACCACTAAAATGTAGCATCACTCCTCTGCTGTTTTGCTCAGTTCTGACAAAAAAAGATTATTAAAATACCTTTTCTTGCTAACTGGTTTATCATGTCACATCTGGTTAAAACTTATTAAAAAGCTAGCTTGACCATAGTCTAATTTTCATTTAATTATAGAATGAGTTGCATGGGAAGCTTCCCCAACACATGGTGGCCTATCTCAGTAGAGGTTGTAAAACTTATTCGTTCCTCTTTTGAACCCTGCCCACCGATACTAAAGGCTTCAACTACTGAACTAAGAAGCACCCGCATTTGAACACAGAAAAATATACTTTATATGAGCAACAGGTCATATAGTTCATTCTCTATGTGATGGCTGGAGCACATTATTAAGAGACAACTCAATCTGCAGCAATGTGCCACTGACGCTGACAAAGCACCGAGATATTTCTCAAGCAAACAAAAAGAGCAAGTCTAAACACACAAGCCTGGAAAAGGGCTATTTATAGAGTTCATACCTACACCCTGTCTACACCAATGAGGAAGAGTGATGAACGCACAACCGTGACAATCAAACGGCTAGCTAATACATGTGCACACAACGTGACCATTCTTGTCCTAAGAGACAAACCCAAACGCAAAAGGTGGCGCTATCATCATATATGCATCATTACGACGGAAATAACTGGCTCGCAAAGAAAATGGCAAAACATGTCATGAACCATAAACAAGGAAGAGCATAAATGCTCAACTCAAAGTAAGTCCGTCTGCGTCAATCTTTAGAAGACAGGACAGCTAGGTAAGATGGAGCGAAATGTAATCTGAGGAGAAGGGTGACCGCTCAGAGGGCTAGTACAGGGAGTCTTGGTCTCACTGCATTCCAGCTCTCCGATTACGTGTGCTGATTTGATCCGACAGTTAAATGGACGTAGTACATTGTGCTTTGACTTCCGAGTGGTACATTAACAAGGCTTGACATCCAAGAAACCTCCCCTGAGCCTCGTAGCGGGACCCGGAGTATAAAGCGAGACTCTACCCGTTTTATCAAGACTTGATGCTCATAATCTCCGCTTAATGGCATTACACTTCTGGAGGAGAGCATGAAGGCATAGTAGCCTCTAAGTGGTAACAAATAAATGCAGGAATTTCCCTTATTGAAATGATTACTAAAAATAGTCCACTACTCTTGGTGTATAGCCTGGAATGTTCTAAAAACAAAAAGGAGAAAGCATTTATAGCTGGCTGTTTACCTTGCTTACCCATGATTCAATCTCAGAGGTATTTGTAGCGTTTGATGTGACCTTGTTTGGAAAAAAAATGGTGACTGCAAAACATGCCGTCCCATGCTTGTTTAGGCGGCAAAGTCTCATTCCAGGCAGTACACTGCTGCCAACAATCATGGCAAACCTACAAAGTCATAAAACTGCTAAATTTTATTTTTATGTTTGACGTGATACGACTGCAGTTAACCAAGGTGCAATGTTTTATTTTTGACATTTAGCAACAGGTCACCTACCGCTAACAATAAGTTGATCAACAACCGCAGGTTTAAAACACAGCAGTCCACAAGATGTACGTAAAGAAGGCCCTCGTGCTTTTATAGAACTATTTGACTTCCTCTAGTCGTTATATGCCTGTATGAAGGCCTTGTTTGGTTAACCAGACCCTACCGTTCTCTGAAAGCAGAAGGAAATGTTAAGGACCGTTTTTATCCACATGCTTCCAATTCCAAACATTTGCCAGTTAGTCTAGCTTTCCTGTCCAAATGTCACAAATGTACAGCAAATTCCCAGTGGCTTCAAAATGTAAAGAGTAAGGTATGATCTCTTTCAGCATTGCAGTATGTCAGCGTAGTCAAGCTTTAGATTGCCAAACTCCTTCTCAGAGATTGAAAAACGACCTGGCTCATTGCCGCTAGCAACTCCTTCAGCAAGAAATAATCATAAATATTTATTCCTCAAGGTTGCGAATTCCATCCAAATGGCACCCAATATAAAACAATCGCCCTGCTGATGGACAGCCATATTCTGGTTCATCTCCCGTTCTCCTGTGCTAACACCAACTCAAGGTTTTCACACTACATAAAGTTGAGAATGCCGTTTATTCTGGATTTTGGAATTTGAAATGGAAAACCGCCAAGCAGACCGGACATGGAGGCTTTTATCTCCAAACGCGTCGTGAGGAGTTTGAGACTCGGCCAGACGTCAAACAATAGCATTCGCGTTTATTAGAGCAGCACTGATCCAAACATTCTGAAATTAAAACAAACTTCTCACTCACCCTAGCTAAACATAACACAGCAAGGGGACATTTATCAAATGTTCTGGCTGGTGATGTGAACTTTCAGATCTGAAATACTAAGCAAACAAGTTATGGATTAAAGTTACAGTGGGACATATACATATACAAAAGGCTGAGGCTGAGGTGTTTGCAATGGATTGCACACTTGCAAAGTCAGCAGCAATTCATTACTGACTAATTACTCTGAGCCGTTTGGGGCAGGCTTTATAGACATTATCAGCTCCAATCACAACAACAGCGGGAAACAAAGTTTAGCTTTAGAGACGAGAGCTGGGAGGCTCCACAAGTGTCCAATAACTCACAGCGAGCTGCTAAATGCACACGGTGGAACAATGAGCCCTATAAATTTGAAGCCACGGCAGGAAGTACAGCCTACGGAAAGTCCAAATGTCTGGTTTACTGCATATCTTTTCTTGAAAAGCAGCTCGAAGAAGGATAGTAAGTGCATTTCCACAAAACCAAGCAGACATTGGACCTGTTTGACATGTCCAAGACATGCAAGACATATGGTTGGACACCAAATCAGGCATTAATGATAGTTTCAAGTAATGGGAGACTGGCTAAATGTGTTTAGACAGCAGGTCATGGCCATTAACTGCCTTCACACTTTCACACTCACTTCAACCCTAAACAGAATAAAAATAAATTGTCCAAATGATAAATGAACCAGCCCCACATTCGCATTCTTGCAGTAACAGCCCCAGAGAGAGACCATGGGGCAATAGTGTGTATACTTGCACACTTATCTCTCATAGACCCCCTAACATTAAGTCTTGGCCTGCGCCCACTTCCCAAACTACTTTCCCTTGGCACAGCGCAAGAGGCTAATGACGGGATGTCTTCAGCCAAAGCAGACATACTGGTCAGCCTCCAACAGCAGCTATCCGCGGGTCAGTGGAGCTGGTTGGTACGCAGACATTCACAGCTCCAGTATGTACGCCAGTGGCATGCTGCGTTAACAAGCCTCCCTTTGCTCATGCGGGGAATGTAGCGGGTTGAAAGGGCGAGAGGTAGCAGTGGTAACCAGGTGAAATTTATGAGTCAAGTTGGCATGTTTTGGAGGCCATTTTTTTTTATGATCAGCAGATGAAGTGTCTTAAACTAGAGGAACAGCTGTACCATGTTCTCCATCATCTACATCACATGATATGGAATGCTATTCTGCAAACCACAGTCATAATAAATCATGAAACAGAGAAAATACGTATAACATTATCTCAATCTGTTCCTGATCAAACTCAGTGCCTTTTAGTCTTGATTTATGTGAGAGTTGCTGGGAGAAGAACATGCTTTGAACAGATATTTCACATACATTACATGAGGAGTGAATAGACGGGACTGACATTTAACGATGGATTTCAGATTACAGCTTTTTCTACTTCAGTTTCACAACTTGGCTGAAGTTGTATCTATGCAAGCCATTGTGGTCGCAAAAATGCCAGTTTGCACAAATGGACCAACAGATCACTTACAAAAGAGGTGCTATGAAAAATGGCATTTCCACCTTTTTCTGTACAATGGCAAACAAATGTGTCCAAATGTCTGTAAGTAAATATGTTTGCAACTCCAGGGCAGTAGAAACAGGATGACAGATAGTTAAATTCCCCAAGTACCAAAGTTTTAATGTGTTTTAAATATTTTTTTGGAAACTAGCATGATGGTGATACCACAGTATGCTTTGAAATACATGGAAATACATGGAACACGAACAGTCAGTTCTTCAGTGTCATGATATGCATCAAAGTATCGATACGAAATAACCATTACAATGATTTTATAGACACAGCACCACTGTTATACCATGTTTTTATACTTCATTTACAAAACCTGGTTAAAATTTAGTTACAACTCGGTATGTGGTCCAACAGATCACTTACGCAAAAGTAACACTTTATAACTGTGTTTGACATGGTGCCATCGTGGAGATTATTCGGAAACTAGCATAGGGGTAATACCATGGTATTTTTTTTTATTACATGTAAATGCATGGCATAGTAATATGGCAATCTTTCAGTATTGTGGTATATGTCAAAGTAGCATGGCCAAGTATCCATTATCATGGCTTTTTAAAACTACTATTAAAGACTCATGGTATTGACATCTTTATTTGTACAATGGCCAATGTTTGTCTATTTTACTTGCTATTGTAATGCCATGTTTTTATACTTAATATACAACGTTTAGTCAAGTTTTGCCAAAATAAAAGACCACCCAATAGATCCTTAAAATTTTAACTTTTTATGTACAATGCTGATGCATTGGAAAACCATGTAAATGTATCGTTTATGACTATTGTAATTCTAAATATCATCTGAGACCATAGAACTCCTGCTGCTACCCGGATGAGACGGTTAACTTTAAAACAAGTGAACTCGACTCACCTCACTGGACGGTATGCTGACAACACCTGTTGACCTCCTCTTCTCTCTTAACTTCCTTTTCTCTATCTGTCCTTTGCCCTTTCTGGCGCTGGGTCCCGAGCTCTTCTTGTCTTTGCACTTGCTGTGTGTGGGACTCTCCTTATCACTGTCCTCCACACCAGCGGGGCTCGAGCTCTCCCCCTGCGGCACTCCGCTCACTTTCTCCGGCGTCTTCTTCAGGTTTTCCCCGAGCTGCTCGGGTTTCTTGGGCTCGTCGTCCGGTCGCTTCAGAGTGGACAAAGAGGGAGACCGGGCCACCGGATAGGAGGACGTAGAAGAGACGCAGTT
This sequence comes from Carassius auratus, assembly GCF_003368295.1. Lineage (NCBI taxonomy): Eukaryota > Metazoa > Chordata > Actinopteri > Cypriniformes > Cyprinidae > Carassius > Carassius auratus. The sequence goes on from NC_039271.1 coordinate 15,157,411, forward strand.
AACGTTAACCGAGCTGCCGTTGTTGTTTAACTCCGTGTTTCTCCCTGTGGCGGCGGCGATATCTCCAAGCATCTTTGCTCTCATCTTTTCGCGCTTTGCTTTCCATTCCTCCAGAAAGTCTGTCCCGCTGTTAGATTTAAATCCTCCTGTTGCCATGCTTTCCTTTTAAGATCGACTCGTGCGACTTTGTAAACACAGACAGTAACAGTTCAACTGTATTTGGTTCAGATCCGCCACATTCCTCAGAAGTGTTTGAAGATTGTTTTAAAACAACAACAAAGTCTGCTTTTAAAGTTGACCGAAACTATCATGGAGTCGCTTTAAAAGACTAAAAGAAACTGTCGAGTAAACTGCCGCCTCGAAAGATAGTATCCGGTGAAGCTCACCTGCTCCGCGCGCGAACTTTCGTCAGGAGTTCAGGTGAACTGATCCGGTGGAATGAACTGGATTAGTTACAGGCGCTCTCGAGCGCCGAGTCCTGCCCCCAGTTTCCGAGTAGTTACGAAAACCAACGGAAATAGCCGAGAGGAAGGTAATAGGGAGTTGATGTTACAATTTTCACATTTAGCAATCATTTTCATCTTTTTGTAAATTTAATTAATAATTAAATATAAACACATCTACTTGTATTTTCTTAGTTTACCCTGCACTGTCAGTTCATATTATTTCACTTTAGTTTTAGTTTATTTTGCAGTAATAATACAATATTTTTGTATATTATTTGCGCTATCATTTAACATTGCACAGTTTGTTGCTGGTTATTCTGGAAGAGATAGATAGATAGATAGATAGATAGATAGATAGATAGATAGATAGATAGATAGATAGATAGATAGATAGATAGATAGATAGATAGATAGATAGATAGATAGATAGATAGATTTCTCCACAGGACATAATGAACTAAAAAAAAAAAACTAAAGGAAGAATTAGTTTTTAAAGCCCACAGAACCATAGAAAATACCTTTTTATTTAAATGGATAGTTCATTCTACAATTATAATTCTGAAATAATATTACAAGAATCAGTGGCTACTAGCAATTGTTTGGTTACCCAACATCCTTCAAAATATCATCAGATCTTTCTAGTTGGTTCTTCTCAGCCAGACACACTGCCAGAGATAATTGGAAGACATTTTAAGGGGAAACATTGGGTCTATAAATAGCCTGTGATGTACCCGCTGAGGTCCCGCGAATGCATTTTTAGAATGTTTCAGTGGGATTTGAGGAAACTTACTCATTGCACAAACACCCATCTATCACTCACTGCTTTGGCTCGTTCTCCAGCACAAACTTTACTTCCCTTTTAAGTCGATTCCTCTTAGCATAGCAATAATGCATTTTTCTAAAGGAGCAGATAAGTGGAGAGTCACTCCCACTTTAAGAATTAAATTTAGTTTGCTTTCTTATCAGTCAAGTCTTTTCTCAAAAGCTGTCTGATATGTTTGCTTCACCGGAGTGATTCCCTCACTCTCAATATGTGCTACCTAAAAGAGTTGGGAGATACTGAATGTATTGATAATGTGTTTCAACCGATTCATTCTTTTATGGATCCCACAGTGAATGCAAAATACTTTTCAAACAGGTATTTGTAAAATAAAATACCTAGAGAACAAGCATATTTGAAAACCTTTAACCCACCTATTCCGTTGTTTTAAACTAGAAGTGAGGACTAGAGTGACAGATGTTTTCTGTGTGTCATCTGATGGGCTTCACATTTCAATTCAGAACTGAAAATCACACAGGATTAATATGACAGTCAAAAGTTACATGCATACAGAAATATGCTGTCACTTACAGTGATTTATTTCCTTTATTCCTTATTTAATATTAACTCTGGCAAACGTGACTTCATGTAGTTGAGCTCTGCTGCATTAAAGTTACTTATACCTATAATGATATATATTATACACACACACAGCAGCATCAAGAAAATAAATGTACACTTAAGTCACATTTAAAATAAATGAATGTCATTGCATTAGATACATATGCACAATAAACAAAGTAATAAATAATATATAATAATGCAAATATATAATTAACTAATTAAATTATAATTAGTTCATTAAAAACTCATTTAAACACATTTTTGTGATTCTTTTAAAATAACACAGTATTTGTGGTCTCAAAAATATATATTTAAATGGAATATTTGTACATTTAAATAATTTGTCACATCACAGAACCATTTAAGTGAAAAAATGGGATAAAAATGTCAACTCAGTTTATTAACTGTCAGCTTTTTTATTGTTCATCTTGTTCACCCAAACATCTCAGATGCTCCTCTACTGTCAGCATGTTTCCTGGTTGAATGGAGGCACGGGAATGATTTCAAAATGACCACATGCTAAAAAGTACCAGCTGTCATTTATTCACCAAATGTCCAGCATGAATTATTAAGTCACAAAAGCTGTACAACTAAGAAAGTCTATTCCAGATGCTTTTGATTCGGTTCTCGATGTCCCAGTTATGCTCTTCTGATATTAGTCATGAACTGAAACGATCAAACCGCACAATAACAGTAATCTTGCACAACACATAACTTATCCAGTCAGGTTTGTACTGTACAGTGGCATGTTTTCATCTTCACATGCTTGTTTTTGAAGGAAGACCTGATGTAAAGAACTTTGCAGTGCAGCTGAAATAGATTCAAAGATTTTTTTGTGGCAACAAAGTTGTCAAACTAGATAACTTTATACAGGAAATGTAAATATCTTTGACACAAAGCTCATATTAACATGCACATTGTTTATATCTTGTAACTTTACCATTGAAACAGTATTTTGATTTTCACAGACTGGCCAGTTACTTCTTTTGTAACCGCTCGAGTCAAATATTGTATTTTATTTTTATTCATTTTTTATCAACAAGTGTTGTCGGCTGAGTTTAACCTATGTATCTATCCTGGAATTTCGTCTCAAAGAAATATTCATTCATGCTGTCGATTACCACAGGGATTAATTTTGACCCAAAAGTCTATGGGGTGCAGTGTTTCTGTCGAAAACAGGTTTCGAAAATAAGGCCACAAGTGAAAGGCATTCTGAATGGTTTTCAGCACTGATATGAATTCTTCTGTACAAAATGTCATTCTGAAATGTAAAATTGTCTAAACTGTTCTTTTTGGCAGATTAATTTCTGTTTATTATCTTGTTCTGAGTGGATTTTCTCCACTTTTTTTGGTACCCTTAGAAAGTTAAACAACATCTAGCAGCCATGACAGGAGTTTAAAACCGGACATAACATTGTTCAGACAGTGTTAGTAAGTGATTCAGATTAAATTAACACACAATTTTTAAGCACAGTGGCGACACTTTCAGTGGAGTTTGTATCTTATCCCGTTGAGTGTCTTGCCCCATAGACCTCCATTGTAAGTGCATTACTGTAAACACGATTCTGAGGGACGAGACGAAATTACAATTTCTGTTGTAATTGACAGCGTGCCACGGTTCCAGGAGAACAAGAGATGAGCCTCGACTCTGGAGGCCAATCTCTGGGTCTGCGCCAGATATTCAGCTGCAGCCCAATGGCCTGGAATTGGAGGTTCCTGATGTCTGTCAGGACACTGCAGATTATTGAGTTTGAGCCGGCTAGATTAGTAGAAATGAAAGGAGGTCAAGTGGGGAATAAATCCTCAAATATCCTCAAGATCTCTAATTATTTTGGTCTCATTAGAGGGAAATATACCGGTACAACTCAGCTGGGGAATGGGGATTTAAGAGACTCAACAATGACGTGATGCCTGACTGTCAGCATTACAGAATATAAAATCACTGGAAAGCACTGAAGAAGTTTCACTAATCTCATGGAAATTGTATAATTATCAGGGAAATGACACAAATATTTAACACTTAAGATAATAACTACTAACACGGCACTATAGCAATAATTAAGTATATGTGATTCGGTACACTTTCAAACAAATCAGTCAATATTTTGATCCTTGTTGGTATTTTATGGGATGTTCAGCTTATTGTGATGTAGTTGTGTTCAAAAGCCAACACCAAAAAAAAAAAAAAATGTAATAAAAAATAAAATCTTTCTAGCTTTTGATGTTGAAGTATCCATTGGAAGTGGAGGGTGGATCCCATGGACTGGGAATGCAGCTGTGGAGGAACACACTGGAGTCTCCCACCACAAATCCCATCAGCCACTTCTCCAGCAACACAAATAAGACAACGTTTTTACTTGCAAACTTCATTCTGCAATACTGGACTGCATAGATAAACTCTGAGAGATGCAGACCTACATCACTAGCGTAATTAGTACATTTATGTGTGTAATATATATATATATAGACACACACACACACACTATCCATTATGCTATATCACCAAATTTTTTATTTAATGCATCAACTACTTGGCTTTTAATTAGCACAGGTTTTGTATTTTGAATGAATGAAAAAAAAAAACATTATTTTGTCATCAGCTTTTACTGGGAACACTTCAAGTGTAACAAGGTGAAAATAAATAAATAAATAAACCAAAAAATAAAATTGTAGAAAAATATTAAACATTTTTAAATACCGTTTCAGCAAAATTAGGTTTTAGTCCAATATTAACTAGCATTTACACGGAAAAGAAAATCCTCTCTGAATCAAACTGACTTGAACTCAAGCAAGAAAAAAAAAAACTGAAGCAAAGAAAAATAATGTGTGCACAAAAAGTCTTCTGTGGAACAAAAACATCATCTGAGCTTTCATCAAATTTTGTCTAAAACTGATTTTACTTTTGGCAGTCAAATCAAACAATGAAGTATTCTGTATTTTATGCATATAGCAAATAGCATAATGCAGAAATAATAAGATTATGGCACTATGCATTTGACAGACAGCACTACTTTCCTTAATATTAGAACACACAGCTCTGATTAATGGGTGATTTATGATGATTATCTTCATTATAGCTATTCTTTATTTCATTTGCCAATACCAGCTGAACTTCATTCAGCAAGTTTTGGTGGATAGTGAACTCCACCAAGCAATAAAATGCTCACATTTACCTTTTCCACAGCCTTGTGTGCTTGTATATGAACCGTTTAATCACATAAGTGTTAACATGAAATGTGACATGACCCATACACTGCTGCAACTCATCCACGTCGGCCTGCTGCATGGGGCAAATCACCAAAAAATGAAAGTATGCAATCTATTTGTTTCTCTAACTGCTTTGGATTCTTGTAATGTTCCTACTTTTAAACTGGGAAACACTCCAATCTTTTCCACATTTATTTTTGTCCAATAAGTTTTGAAATAGAACCAGAAAGAATGAAGGGGTCTCTGCAGACTTAAATGGAAAAGAACAAAAAAAAAAAAAGGAGAAAAGTCCCATTGCATGACTATGTGCAATTACTGCCCATATAGCCTCTTAATCCTCCAATTATTACTGCATTATTTGGGCTCTTCATGCCACAATGAGAACATGCAGCATTCGATGCCAAACACATTTATCAATGCAGTCTTAACAAGGAGTCTGGAAATGACTTTGCAATTGTGGTTCAGTGAGAAATGCTAAAATAAACTTAAAGTGACAATGCAAACAAAAATAGACAACGCTATCAACACTTACACACCCTCATTTAGTTTCATGCAAAAATGATTCTTACTTGCTGAAAGAAATGTCCTTTTTGGGGGAACTATCGCTTTAATTCAAGATGTTTTATCTGGATTTGTCTGTGGACAAATGCCTTTGCATGAGAACATTTGGTAACTTCAAGCCCCAGAGGGAAAAACAAACAAAATATGCTTGGAGATTTCACATAGAGAAATACAAGCCTTATGTAAGATCAGAAAAAAAGGAATTACACTCACAATACTAATCAAGGAACACTTTTCCTGCTTTTCCTGTTAACAAAAGCATGCCAGGTTGAGATTTGATTGGAGCAGAGCATCTGGAATGATAGCGCTGAGCTCAGGCAGGCGCCATCTAGTGGTGCTGAAGCTGCTGTGGACTAGGTTCCTTGAGTTTTACCTTTTCTAAAAAAACAGCATCTGATTTGTATGGAAGCCCATTTCCGGCACTGAATAAGGAAAATGCATATATATATGGCTGACATGTTCTCAGAAAAAAAAGTCTGAATTGTGAGTTTATATCTCGTAGTTCTGACTTAATTTCTCAGAATTGTGAGTTCATATCTCGCAATTAAGGCCTTTTATCTCGCAATTGCGAGTTTATATGACGCAATTCTGAAAAAAAAAGTGAATTGTGAGTTTATATCTCGTAGTTCTGACTTTATTTCTCAGAATTGTGAGTTCATATCTCGCAGTTCTGACTTTATTTCTCAAAATTGTGAGTTTATATCTCGCAATTAAGGCCTTTTATCTCACAATTGCGAGTTTATATCACGCAATTATGAAAAAAAAAATCTGAATTGTGACTTTCTCAGAATTGTGAGTACATATCTCGCAGTTCTGACTTTATTTCTCAGAATTGAGTTCATATCTCGCAATTAAGGCCTTCTATCTCGTAATTGAGAGTTTATATCACGCAATAATGAAAAAAAACTGAATTGTGAGTTTATATCTCGTAGTTCTGACTTTATTTCTCAGAGTTGCGACTTTGTCTCACAATTGCGAGTTTAATATCAAACAATTCAGACTTTATTTTAAGAATCGCAAGGCCTTTTCTCTCACAATTGCGAGTTTATATACGCGCAATTCTGAGAAAAGAAAATCAGAATTGTGAGTTTATATCTTGCAGTTCTATTTCTTAGAGTTGCGAGTTTATATCTCACAATTAAGGCCTTTTATTTCGCAATTGCGAGTTTATAACACGCAATTCTGAGGGTAAAATAATTGCGAGTTTCAAACATGCTTCCATAGACTTGAAAAAAGTAGAATTTAATATTTTTTTTCCACTATCATAAAAAAAGTGCAAGTGCAAGATCCCTGTAAAACTTGGGACTATATTCAAAGATTATTCCTAAAATCATATCTAGAAAATTAATTTAATTGTATTTATTATTATTAATATTATTTATTTATTGCTCAAAGTAACAAAAGAGAAGCATCCAATCCAATAATCCTTTTTCAATCCCTGAAAACTCATGAAAAGTACTTGTATGTATGCATTTATTCATATAAGAATGGACTCTGGATCTCAACAGGCTGAGTTTATTACATTTAACAGCATAATAATCTGACATAAGATTACTAGTTCGCACATCTAAAAGCATTTGAGTCATCAAAAAAATAAAAATAAATAGGACACAAAAGCAGAGAGATTTTTACAATGTACAAGTTTATTTTAATTAACTCTCAGTGGTTGGTAGTCACAGCACAGCTTGCACGGATGAAGCCACACATCTATTTTACAAGATGATGGGAATTTTAAAAAGAAAGAAAAAAAACAACAACAAATTAAAAACCTAAACCAAAGAGGAGACAGCTGACAGTCCAACTACAGCGACATTTTTTTCCCGACTACAGTATTTAGTAAAAGGCCACTGAAATGCATAAAACGTTTTTCTGATGCATGGACTTCATCTGACACGGTGGCAAAAGTTGGCTAAACCGGACAGCAAGACTCCTGACATGGCATTGACAGTGCATGTAGACATTGTAAAAAGGACTGGGTTAGCGATATCTAGGATCTTCTTTTTAGTGACAACACCTTGGCTAATACAACAGCTTAAAAAAAAAAAGAGAGAAAAGTGAAAAAAAAAGAAAAAAAGAACAGCACTCTTCCAAAGATACTGAATAAAATGTATGAAATGTAGTGAAGCAATTATATTATTATCTCACAATTACCGCGAACACTTTTAAAACTGAGAAAAAGAGAAAAAAAAATGCACTTAAGAAGTGCAGCCTCCCCTCTTTGAAGAGGGCGGCTCTATTGTTATTCAATATCTTTTCCAACTATAAAAAGAGGAGGAAATAGTTAAAACACTTTGTCCTCTGGAGTTGGTATATTTCAATAGTAACAGACAGGGAACCAATAAATGCATGCCATGTGCTGGTCTCAAACGATACATACAGGTATATACAACTTCACTCAGTACCTGCTAAAACAACGTGAGGAGTACAAGATATAAACCAACAACTACACTACAAACTCAAAGAAACGAGAGAAAGAAGTCGGGGGGAAGAGGAAAGAATCCAAAAGTGGTGAAAGAGTGAACATTTACTAGTGACGGACTCATTCTTAAAGCATTTGTATAGAAAGAAATGCATATATTGCACATAAGTGAAAGCTTCAATTCCACAAGGTCCACCTAATTGGTAAAGCCAGGGGTCCGTCAAAAGAGAGAGAGAGAGAGAGAGAGAGAGAGAGGAGGAAGTGTGCGGTGCGTGCGCCAACATTGTGGAATGCTGGGAAGTCTTCTGCTGAGAGACAGTGCCTCGGAGGACGAGGCGGGACTTCTAGCACGATTAGGGGTGGATGATGAGGACAGGAAGAGGACATGGAAGGAGAGAGCTGCACATTGCATAACTCATCTATACAGAGCGGAGCAAAAAAAAAAAACAACAACAAAAAAGAAGGATAGATCACAAAAAGAAAAAAAAAGTGGCACAAATAAAATCAGGTGTTCTGTGACAGCCAAGAGAAATTTGATGCAAGTGACGTATGTACAAACTAAGGCTTATTGGTTAAATAGTTTTTCGAGGCTTTCCCCGCCCGCAAAGTGTTCAATGCCATTCTCTCGTCTAACGCTTTTCCTTAGTTCTGTAAACGCAGTGGTTCTGTGTGAGGGGTGAGGTGGTGAAGCGAGGGAAAGCTGAGGACTGAGAAACCGAGGGGGGGAGACGGAGCCTTCTTGTCGCCGTTGTCTCGTATTAATATCTAGATGTGCAATACCGTTTACTGTCGGAGGTTGTGGAGAGGGTCTTTTCTATTTGGAAAGCTTGCTTATGACTCGGATCAGCGCTCCGTTCTCGTCCTTTAGCCTCTGGTTGTCTGCTTTCAAGTCTGGTAGCGTCTGGAAGAGAGAACAGGAAAGGGACGGGTTAAGATTAACAGACAAGGACAAGTGCTGTGTTGTTGGGGTGGCTCTAGATGCTGCGGTTTGTTAATTGCGGCGTCCTTCCTTCCTTCGAACAGCACTTCCGATTAGAGCTGGGCGATATATATCTAACGATATGATCATGCGCATCTAGTCAGTAAATCTGGTCCCATGATTAGCGCTCAATCGCCATCACCTGCTTTTAAATGAAGCGGCATTTAATAGACAGAGCCGTAGATCAGTGACAAGCTACGCAATATCGCGTTCATATTGCGTATTCATCAAAGGCGATAATGAACGCGATATTGCGTAGCTTGTCACTGATATACAGCTCTGTCTATTAAATGTCACTCCATTTGAAAGCAGGTGATGGCGATTGAGCGCTAATCATGGGACCAGATTTACTGACTAGATGCGCATGATCATATCGTTAGATATATCGCTCAGCCCTACTTCCTATTCAACACAACCCCCCTTTTTACCGACATGGTTATGGTGCCTGATCTAGAATCACTTTTTATACGTGCAATTATTGCAATAGCAAAATAAAATAATATAATAATTGCTATAGCGAAAAAGAAACATAAAAATAATTCCAATTGCAAAAGTTGCTCTGAAATCAGCGGAAATGAGCCTGGTTCTGAGTTAGCAGATTCCTCATCACGACAACCAGCACCATTTCGGTAAAAAGCACCGGGAATCCACACAGGCACACTGCAGATCAATGGGAAACCATAGCCATGCACTCTCAAGATTAGAACAGAACTCAGGCCAGACGGTCCTCTCTCTCTCTCTCTCTCTCTCTGTGTGTGTACACACAGAGTCCTTTTGTGTGTCCTCGACTGGACGGAATAAATAAAGAGGCTTGAACACAAGTGTCTGTATAAACCACAACACTGAGTGCTACTCGACACCTGAGCTGCGTCGGTCTTCAGGTTACAGATCTGTAGCTGAGATTTCACCACCACTGTCCTCACTGACCGTACAACACTGAACAGATGGATAGAAGTCAGGAAAACTACTCTACTAATTGGACTAACTGGAAAATGTAAATACAATCAAACAGGTTTACGAAAAAGAATCAGTTAGGAGCAACTAGCTGAAGTAATAGCCCAACCATGAATGAAAAAGTCATCATCGTTTATTCATCCTCATATGGATCCAAACCTGTGTGGCTTTCTTTCTATTTGTGAACAACTAAAGGACGTTAAGCAAAAGCCCTGACTTCATTTTCTCACAAAAAGCCATCATGTGACCTCATAGGTCCTAAAAATGAATAAGACTAATATGGACCACTTTCATGGCCCTTTTTTTGCCCATTACGAAGTTTTACAGTCCCAGTAAGCTTAACTGTACATTTTAGCTACCAAACTTCAACTAAAGAAAGTCATCCAAGTTTATAACACAATGGGGGTGAGTAAACGATGACAGAATGTTCATTTTGGAGTGAATTATTTCTAAAATAAAAGGCAAAAAATTGTGTGCCAGTGAAGAACTTTAGATATTTTGCAGGAACGCAAAGAAACAACTTCCTTGTGATAAACTTGGCACTGACAATTACATTTTAACGATGTAATGATACTTCCCAAGAGAGAGGTTTACAGTTTGAGTACTGCAGTTGTAGACTGGAAAAATGCATTGAAAACGGTCCATAAAAACAGTGTTAAAGTAAGTCACAAAACGGAACTGAGAAAAAGAAATAAGTAGACAAAAAAAATAATAGTTATATTAAACACATATACAGGTAAGCATCCAAAAATATGTTTCATTCTGTATACAATTGGCTGGATTACGCTAGAAAAGCTCCAAAGTAATTTAAGCGTTTGCCAGCGACAATCTGTGGATTAAAATGCATGAGTTTCCAAAAGCCATGCAATCCAGATTAGCCTCAGGCAGAGCATAAATAGCAGTTCAGCTCCAGATCCCCAAAAATCTGGGCCTGGGGGGTTGGTGCGGGTCTCAAAAAAGAAAAAAAGCAGATTAACTATATTTGATTTTTCAAAAACCAGTCAAACACCTCATGCAAGATGCTGGAGTCATCCAAACGGAACTGCACTTCACAGCAACACATTCGAAGGGGGAACCCAAAAAAAGATCAAACAATCTGAGAAAACAAAAACAAACAAACAAAAAAAAAAAACAGTACAATTTATATATATATATTAAAAAAAAAAAGAGTTTCAAAAATAGCAGGAACTGTACGATACATATGAGCAGTGTTTAATAAAAACATACTTTTTTTGTACAATTTTAAAAACGAAAAGTTTAATATTTTATTCTAAATGAAAGTAGATTTTTATAGATGTCATTTGTAAACCTAATTCATAAAAATCTGGGTAAAAATTATTTATTTTTTATTTTAAAATTATTTATTTAAATCAAAGAAACATGCCTTTTGTATAATGCTGTCCGTAAAAAAAATATATATTTTTTTATGTTTTAATAACACATTTAATACTGATAAAAAAAATTGCTAAATATCAGTCATTTCTAAAAATACATAAAAGGTACAGTATTTTGTAGCCATTTTTAGCAATAACTGTACTGTGTTAAAAAAAATAAAATAAAAAAAAGCCGCAAAAAGGAAGGTGGGGTATCAGCTCAGACACAGGCTGGGACCTGCCTTTATATGGGCGTGGGCGGAGCTGAATGAAGCATGAGGAGTGTAAGGGGAGGTGGGGGCGGGTCTACAGGTCTACAGCGGGAAGGTGGCTGCAGCCCTGTGAGATTTTGGAGAGCACGCGAGCCAGCGCCCTGTTCTCTGCCTGCAAACGCTCATTATACTGACGCAGAGACTGCACCTGCTTTACCTGAGGAAGATTCTACGAGAGAAAGAGAAAGACAAAAAACCACAGAGGAGAAGATGATAGACAAAAAAAAAGGAATGTGATAACGTAAAAGTGAATGATACATCACTGAAGGAAAAAAAGGGATCTCAAAAATAATTCAAAGAAACTGAAAAGAAGATTTTAAATCTTGAAAAGCTAAAACAGCTAAAAATCAAGACATTAGCTGATGTAATTTCTGATTTTAAAAGTGTAATTTCTAGACCTGAAGAAATTTTTAAAAGGCCATAGATTTTATTTATTTGTTTTAAAAATATAATTTATTTATATAAGTTATTTCAAGCTTTAGAATATTTTATCAGGTAGAAATTGCTGTCTGTGAGTACAAAATAACAATAATAGAAAACCAAACAAAACTGGAAACACAAATAACATCCAATATCCAAATAACGATTTCACTGACATTTTTATAAATAAACCCATTAACAACAGTTACGAAAAGTTTTTATATGTATATCTATATATAAAAATATTTTTTATTTATTTAATTTTTTTTATGAGCAGCTTGGTCATTATAACAAGTTCCAGAAATATCTTTGGGGACCTTTGAATATTGTCTTTGACAATAGTGGGCCCTTGGAGTCAAAAAGGTTGTGAAATGCTGCTAGCGAACCAAAAAAAAAATACAAAAAAAAAAAAAATTAAAATAAATAATTTATAATATAAATTATAAAAATGTATATATCAGTTTTAGTCCTCAATTTATAGTTTCATGTATAGATTCACATGCATACAAATACACACACACACACACACACACACACACTTAAGACATGGGGTGAATTCAGTGGAGAACTCTATAATACTGATATACAACAATCACGCAAACCAAAGGCTAGCGAAAACGTCTTTTAACATTAACTTCTTTGTAATCACCACAAACAATCATTTACAAAAGTATATCACAAGAGCCAACTTGTCATAATATATTCATGTCAGAAAAGAGATTTGAAAGAATGTACAGTATAACAATTTGGCTGAAATGGGTAAATTTGTACCTTTTAGTCCATGGCTGTTATAGCTCAGGTAATCTACATGCTAGCATACTAGGCCATATAAACGCATACAAACACGCATAGAATTTCTACAAAAGTGGATCAAACTTCACTTAAACATGTAAAGTTTTACATTTTTGTATTTATTGTATGTTTTGGTGATGCACACAACACAGACACAGTTTAAAAACACAAACAAAAAGTACCTTTAGTTCCTCCTCCATTTCAGAAATCTTCCTTTCTAGAGCTCTTCTTTCCTGCAGACACACACACACACACACACACACACACGTTAGCTCACATGGCCATAAATTACAAACATCTGCATGATTCACCATCACTGCAAACAAAGAAAGATGCACACACAGAATCATGGATGCTTCAGGTGAATTCACATCAAAACAAAGAAAGAAGTGAACAAAGTGAAGGAAACCACACACTGCTTAGTGAAGCAGATCAAGAGCTAGAAATATAGTCGGGTTTGTTCAAGCTCACACCTGATCTGAGCAAAAGAAGTTACATAATAACTCTACAGTGTAATTAAAGTAATAATAATAACTATTTAGAAATTGTTAAATTATCATTTTATTTTATGAGTAAATATACACAGGTGCATCTCAATAAATTAGAATGTCATGGAAAAATTTCAGTAATTTAACTCAAATAGTCAAACTCGTGAATTAAATAAATTGAGTGCACACAGACTGAAGTAGTTTAAGTCTTTGGTTCTTTTAATTGTGATGATTTTGGCTCATATTTAACAAAAACCCACCAATTCACTATCTCAACAAATTGCAATACTTCTTAAGACCAATCAAAAAAAAAAAAAAAAACATGTTTAGTGAGTTGTTGGCCTTCTGGAAAGTTTGTTCATTTACTGTACATGTACTCAATATTTGGTAGAAGCTCCTTTTGCTTTAATTACTTCCTCAATTCAGCGTGGCATGGAGGTGATCAGTTTGTGGCACTGCTGAGGTGGTATGGAAGCCCAGGTTTCTTTGACAATGGCTTTCAGCTCATCTGCATTGTTTGGTCTCTTGTTTCTCATCTTCCTCTTGACAATACCCGGTAGATTCTCTTTGGGGTTCAGGTCTGGTGAGTTTGCTGGCCAGTCAAGCACACCATCACCATGGTCATTTAAACAACTTTTGGTGCTTTTGGCAGTGTGGGCAGGTGCCAGATCCTGCTGGAAAATGAAATCAGCATCTTCGAAAAGCTGGTCAGCAGAAGGAAGCATGAAGTGCTCCAAAATTTCTTGGTAAATGGGTGCAGTGACTTTGGTTTTCAAAAAACACAGTGGACCAACACCAGCAGATGACATTGCAGCCCAAATCATCACAGACTGAGAAACTTAACACTGGACTTCAAGCAACTTGGGCTATGAGCTTCTCCACCGTTCCTCCAGACTCTAGGACCTTGGTTTCCAAATGAAATACAAAACTAGTCTTATCTGAAAAGAGGACTTTGGACCACTGGGCAACAGTCCAGTTCTTCTTCTCCTTAGCCCAGGTAAGATGCCTCTATCGTTGTCTGTGGTTCAGCAAATTCATTGACGCGTCTGTGTGTGGTGGATGTTGATGCCTTGACACCAGCCTCAGTCCATTCCTTGTGAAGTTCACTCAAATTCTTGAATCAATTTTGCTTGGCAATCCTCATAAGCCTGCAGTTCTCTCGGTTGGTTGTTTTCTGCCACACTTTTTCCTTCCACTTAACTTTCTGTTAACATGCTTGGATACAGCACTCTGTGAACAGCCAGCTTCTTTGGCAATGAATGTTTGTGGCTTACCCTCCTTGTGAAGGGTGTCAATGATTGTCTTCTGGACAACTGTCAGTTCAGCAGTCTTCCTCATGATTGTGTAACCTAGTGAACCAAACTGAGAGACCATTTTGAACGCTCAGGAAACCTCTGCAGGTGTTTTGAGTTGATTAGCTGACATGTCACCATATTCTAATTTGTTGAGATGAATTGGTGGGTTTTTGTTTAATGTTAAAATAAAGAACCATAGACTTAAACTACTTCAGTCTGTATGCATTGAAGTGCATAATTGAAGGAATAATGTAAATAACTAGTATACATGTAAACTACATAAATATGGATGAAACCGGAACCAAAAAAGCTAATAAGTTTTAGAAAGATTTTCACACAGAGATGATATCCCACACACATGCAGATACCACACCATACTCTATATCTCACAGGATCCATTATTCTTTTCAAGTCTGAAAAGGTGTGTCACTTTAGTGATTTCAAGAAAAAGAGTGAAATAGGGATTGTGATTGGCTGATGGGGTTTGGTTCCAACCCCGAGGCTGTGAGAGGCACGTGATTCAGCCACTAGCAGAGCTGTAAACACTTTAAATCCAGGTTAAACGTTACCCAAAGCACCCAGGTGAGCCTGACACCTGCCTGCAACCTTCAGACATAAACCAATGTGGAAAAGTTACAAACCATTTGGCCGATGGAGGCCAGAATTCAGTTTGTAAACATCTCAGCATTTGAGTTGAGATGTGCTGATATGGGGCATTTATCCATAAAGGAGCACTGCACTAGTGTGAAGTACACCTGCTTATCTACTGCCATGACACTTGAACTTGGATGGTGAACGATGATTTGATACATTCAATGCTTCACGAGACAACAAATTCAAGTAAAAGTTGTTTTTACCCTTTTCTCCATCTCCAGCTGCGATCGATCAGCAAAACGCTCCTGCCTCTGTAACACAAACAACACAATGGATGAGTTCAGCGGGTTTCTTTTTCTGGCCTAGAAATCATATTGGTTGGGTCCATTTGGATTCATTTATTTATATGATTGAATGATTCTAGTCATTTCTATTCTTTCTCTTCCCTTCTCTCAGAAAATGAATCGTGGACAGGATCTCACCTGCGTGGCTTTCTCCAGCTGCAGTTTCAGGTCTGCCAGCTCCAGTTCTGTATCACGTAACTGAGCTTTCAACTTCTCGTTTTCAGCTAAAATCTGCTCATAAAGCTACAAGCGGAAAGGGCATGTTGGGTAAACACTCAACCATAAGGAAACCACTATTTTACAGGGCATAATCATAGAGCGCAAAGTTTGTACCTTCTTATAATCATTGGTGTCGTCTCTTTCGAAGCGAGAATATGGCCGCCGGCTCTCTCCTATGCCACGGCTACTCAAAGGCTCGTAACGGTCGAGGGAGGAAGTGCTAGTAGAGACAGGGTCATTCCTGAAGGGGGGAAATGAGGGTTACTTATATTATTCACTTGGGTTCTCATAATAAGCACGAACACAAGATGCACTCAAGTGGCCTGGCGTGTTTTGGGATACATACCTGGATAGTCTGTCGCTCTGTGGATGTAAACAGAGAGAGAGGAAGTTATTACAAAGTCTGTACCTGCTGTTAATCAATCACATGCTCATAATGCATTTAGTTTGTCTAATGTCTAGACTACCATAGCATCTAAAATGCAGATTATCAATTAGTCTGGGATGGATTGTTACGCTCTCATTCCTGGCTCTGATGGCCTGCTTAATGCTGCTATTCAATGAGTCTGCACGGGTCGGCAAGCTATCATTTACCGCTCTACAGTAAAGGACGTGTTTGAAGACATCTGATAGTAATCCATTTGATTTGGTCCTACTAAATAAAATTCATGCTTCAAAAGGTTTGACTTCCATGCAAGTGTCACATTTATCAAGGTGGAAGTCAAAGGTTGAGTTTTGAGACCTCTCGGTCCTGCTGGGCTTTTCTTCACTAATTCACAGGGTGTATTGGAATGAGTTTGGAATGGCATACTAACCACTGTGTCTGCAGTATGCATACTGTGCACAATATAATATTCGGTATGCATGAAACTGTTACCAATTGACAAAATGTGCAGTATTCCACCACAGCACATCATGTGAGACACAGCATCCCATAAGGCAATGATACTGGATGTGTGTGGCAAATGAACCTGAGTAATAATAGTTCTCTCACCTTCTAAAGACTAATTTGAATGGTTCCAGTTTTTCCAATTTTGTTCCAATTCAGTGGTTTCCAAGTTCCAATTTTATAGAGCCTGAACTCCAAAGTCACCCTTTGCTAGCTAATGAAATATTTTAGAGCTGATTTTAATTAGAAAAAAGTACATTCATGCCTATAAACTATAAAGATTAGATACTTTCAGGTCTGGAAATGACAAAAATTCCCTGACTTTTCCAGATTTCTCATGGGAATCCTGTTGCTCAACTAATTATTCAATTTGACTGCTGAGAAACATTAAGTAATATTAAATAATTTTTAAAATGTAAATAAATATATATGTATACGCTTATACTCATTAGGTATATATTTATATTATATATATATAAACCAAGTTGCTTGACCAATTTTTTCATTTGGACATTAGAAAAAGTTATTTATATTACAATTATATTTGAATATAAAACATAAAAGTATATATTTTATTGTTTTATATTATATTAAAACATATGAATTGTATTGAAATATTTGATCATTCTCTATTTTCAAAATGCAGTCAAATAGTATTCCATTCTAAACACAACCAAAATCTTCCCTCATCAGTTCTCATAGCAAGCGGTTGGAAACAGTTGGCCGGGAGCCAGTGTGAAGCCTCAGTATTGAGAATACAACTGGAGCTCAGAGCCTGGGCTGTGAGAAGCTCTCAGGCAATGACCCATGTGACAGCGCAGCCCACTTCCTTTAGCCGACAGCCCTGGAAGCACACTGAAGCACTTAGCTTTGTGTCCCAACTTCCTTTTTGACACAGAACAGCACACTAAGAGGAAACGTGTGCTATTAAGCCAACAAAAAAACAGCTGTCTCATAAAGAACCCACAGACCCCATTAGATTTTCTTTCATACTGCGGCCCGCTCACTTCAACCATTCAACCCAAAACTGATCTTTAGCTCTATCGGAGCTAAATTTAAACCTGGGTGACATGCTGTAACAAACACACTTGAAAAGGTTTGGTAACAGGGGGATGATTGGAGGCGTCAGCTGGTGCTTCTTCCACTTGATACGTGCAAAATGTTTCATGTTCTTCTTCCACTGACCCAAACGAGCTTGGACCTGCTCTTTGATTCTTGACATTCCTGACTCAAATAAATTGTCACCACTTTTGAATCCCTCGTTCCCAGTTTTCCGCCCGACTGCGAGTGATCTGGTTCCAGGATCATGCCGAGACAGGATATTTATCTTATCCTCATGGACTCACAATATCATCTTAATCACACCAATACGAACACAACTAACAGCTTACGTACACACTAAATAACTCATGTGACTAGCCATGTAGTTTCTTTTAAATCGCTGGAAGTGTGATTTCTGAGCACTTAACTATTCCTGTAATAGGTGACAGTCGACGGGCGGTGAATCAGGCCGACTTTCATTTTAAAGATGACTAACGCTGCTAGGACAATTCCAGGAAGTTGAAGGACGAGGCCTGGGTCAGCAGTCAGCAGAAACACAGTAATAATGCGAGTGAATTGTTTGTCCTACCGAGCATGAAGGAAAGTCAATCTGTTCTTTGACTATACAAGATGAAAAACCTTGAAGTCCTTCAAAAACAGCCCGACAAAATAAGCAGCTGATTTATTCAATTTGTTGAAACTTAGCGTTTTTCTAATTGGTATATTTGTGTTGGCAGATGCATTAGGAGGTGAGATGATGTTCACCTGGGGCTCTCCTTTAGTGCTGCCTTCTTCATCTGAAGGCTGATCTGGATCGTTCTCGTCACTCTGTAACATAGAAACACATTTGAAATTCCACTATATTCCAACTATAAAAGAAACAGGGTCCAAAATTAAGTCGCCAATCACTAAATGCACATAAACGCTTTGGCATGAACATAAAATGGAGTTAATGACCAGTTGGCAGGTAACTTTTCTTCCTGCCCAATCAGAAGTAAGTGATCTGTAGAGGCATGCATTAATCTGAAACGTTTATAGATTTACAACCATCGTGGCTGGTGACAGAATGGAGCCTGATTGTAAAGCTTCCATCATGTCTTTTGTAGAGTGAGTTTGTGTGAGCGGCCAAAAGTTTCTTACATCCTGGGTCCAGAAGGACACTCCAGTCGAGCGTCTCTTCTCTCGAGGTCGTCTGCGCTCACGTATAGAGCGTGGCTGAGACTTGTCTTCAGCGTCATCTTCTTTATCTTTTCTATCAGACTCTGGTCAGAAGACAGACATGTGGTTCTTTAGGAGTACAACTGAACACTATGAACATACACTAACCACTAGCGGAAATCTCTCTTTTATTTACAGGAAAGATATGACTCCAGGCAAGAAATTCTGTCTGAGCTAATGGAATAAAAATTATTCTTTGAAAATGAATTAACACTACTCAATAGGGATGTAACGATTCAGTTCAATCCCCATTCAATCTGTGATTTGATTTGCGATTATAATTTTTGTTTTTTATGAAATAAAATTTAAGGCAAATTATAAATTAAATGTGTCCTTTTATTATTGCTTGGACAAATTGCTGCACATTTCTTTGTGAAATTTAAATATAACACTTTAATAATCTACTTGCATATTATTGATTTTTTGTTAGTTTCGATAGCTTCTATTGTCCTTATTTGTAATTCGTTTGGGTTAAAAACGTCTGCTAAATGACACAATTTAAACAAATGTAAAAAATTTACGAATGTAAATGTAAATAACAAAAAATCAATAATATGCAAGTAGATTATTAAAGTGTTATATTTAAATTTCACAAAGAAATGTGCAGCAATTTGTCCAAGCAATAAAAGGACACATTTAATTTAAATTTTAAAATAAGCCCCAAATCAAATAAATAACACAAATACAAAAAATCTCTTCATATTAACAAGATTAAGGCTTTGTCTGTGCTTTTTGCATTTAAAATTAGTAGCAACCACTGCATTTTAATCATTATTCAAACAAAGATGTTGCATACATGCATCATGAGCAGTTTTTAAGCTAAATAAGTTTGTATAATTTTGAAGTAAAAACAGAATGCTCGCACTTCAGTTTTTTTAAACTTTACATAAAAAATATCTGCAAGAAAACTAAACAGAAGACAAGCCGAACAAGACGCAGGCTCATTCTCTGCCAGCAGGTGGCGCTTAAAGCGTGTCCTTGGTTTCGGCTGTAAACAAAGCAGCTTATGAACATAAATGTATATTGTACAGAGGAAAGATGAAAAGAAAAAAAATACCAGCTGAACTTTTATAAAGACAGTAGGTTCCTATCAGACTTAAATGCATATAATCTCCTACCCTTAAATGAATCGTGATTTGTTAAGCATTTCAACTGATTTGAATGGCCACATGAGTCGATTTTCAATTAAAAATCGTTTAATCGTTACATCCCTACTAAACAATAAAACAAATCTAATAACAGTATTCTGACATTTTGAACAATAGTGTATCACAATCAACAATGGAAAAGCAATCCTCTTCTTACTAAATGTTAGCTTCCAAGTGAATGAAGACTGAATCTTGGCTTAGTCCGTCTGCAACAATACTACAGGAATTTCCTGTCTGTATGGCAGTTCCTGAAGCACCACAAAGCCCTATTACTCATTTTCCTTCCTGTGCCATGTCCCTCGACTCAGTGACCCTACAGAGATTACATTTTGCACTAGAGGGAACAGTACATATAATCACTGCTGTACGCTGTCTGTACAAGTTTCATGTCACAAGAAACACTTCCATTAACGGGCAAGTTCACAGGTTTTATGTATAAAATCTATTCTGTTGTTTGTATGAAAGAGGACCTGGATATAATGTCTTGAGTACGTTTTTGTGCTGTACCTCTCTCAGTGTCGCGTGTGGTGCGGCTGTAGGAGGAAGTGAGACCGCTCAGGCTGTTGGGCCGGTTCAGAGAGGAGGTGCTGTACAGAGAAGACGAGCTGCTAGACGAGGAGGAAGGCAGGGTGGAGGAGGCCGTGGTGGTCGAGGCCAAAGAGGTGCTCCGGTACTTCTGGAGGACAAGAAACAGAAAAGAAATTCATGTGACATTAAAACACTAGAATGCTAGTTAGAATTCCAGAAACTGCGCTATTCTCTGTGAACAGGGAAAAGAAAGGAGTTTTCCCTCACCTCTTCAAAGCTACGGTAGCGTGACCTGTAGTCATCCTCCTTGGTTTCCGTCTCTTTCTTCTCTTCTTGTTTCTCCTTGTCCTGTTTCTCCTTCTCTTCTTTCTCCTCTTCTCGAGGCCGCGTGGGACGACTGCGACCGATGGTCTTCTCTGCCTCCTGGAGATCAGTCAAGGTCACACCCTAAAAAAAAAAAAAAAAAAAAAAAAAAAAAAAAAAACAAGGTCAAAGGGTCAAAATCATGCCATTAGTTTCTGATGCTGCTAAATAAGCCCCACAAATTGTTATGGTTTCAATTACGTTGTCATTATTTTTATAACTGCAACAATATATTTGATGGAGAGATCAATACATCTTATAAAAAGTCTCACAAACAAATAGTGATCTAATATAGTAAACAGCGCTGTGGATCTTGTCTATTATTAGAGAGAGTTCCAGCAGAGGTGTTTAGATGATCGTCTAGACTCGCCTGTGTGGACCTCCTGGACTGCCGCGCCTGTCTGGATCTGGCTTTCCGCTGAGACTCCGACTCTTCGTCACGCACCGGGGTGAGGTATGATCTACTGGCAACAGCACAAAGAAATGTCGGCACACCGCCAGCTGAAGCAACACACACTTTTGTTGAGGCTCTTCGGGACAGCTTTAATGAGAGCAACAATAGGCTTTGGAGAATAAACAAGACCGTTCTTACTTTATTAGGAACTGCGGCATCATAAATTGTTGAAATTTTATTTTAAAATTGCTTCCTAAAAAAGACCTCTTTTGTTCTCTGCTGCCCTTATCCTAATAATACTACTGTAAAAATAAGACAAAAAATATATATTTGCAAAAGCTAAAATCTTTTCCAAACATGCTTGCTTGATGTGCACAAACCAATGAGTTAATGAAGTACTGTTGAGCTTCCGTTTTACGTTTACTTCATAAAGTCTATGTATGTGCAGTGCTCAATATTTACATGTAAACAAAAGAAAAAATGTATACCGTTATTCACAATGAAGTGATCAGGTCTTTTCAGAAGACTTGGATTAAAGCACTCAATTTATTTGGATTACATTTATGATGTCCTTTGGTAACTTTTTAAAACTTGGAACATTTTGGTTGCATGGACTTGTCCAAAGGATTGCCAAAAGCTAGATTTAAAAAGAATTGTAAAAATATTGAGTTCTGAAGATGAACGGAAGTCTAATGGATTTAGAATAATGTGAGGGCGAGTGAATAATGACACTTTTCATTTTTAAATGAGAACTTCTCCTTGATGTTACAGAGCCAGATGTCCTACCGAGGTTTAATGAGTTTTAAAGCAATTTTCACAAAAAGCTAATTGCTGTTTGTTTTTGTCTTTAAATCAAATCAAATAGGAGCTGGTTGGTTGGTTTCATGCCTCTTTAATGAAATCCTGATCGAGAACATCAATGTTAAATAATACATCGATGCAAAAATGCTCTCAGTGATAACATGTTGAAGTGTGTTTGTGTGTGTGTGTATGTACCTGCGTCTCTCTCGTCCGTCAGAGCCCAACACAGTTCCAGTAGTGGAGGTGGTGGTGGTGGTTGCTGCAGTGTTGATTGTGGGGATGACCGTGGCTGACTCTTTCTCCTTCTTCTCCTTCTCCTTCTCCTTCTCCTTCTCCTTCTCCATACTCTCTTCTGCCCAGTACCTGTTATACATTGACACAGTTCACTAACAGAATCTACTCTGAGTGTTTAGTTTGGATGTTTTATTGGCTGTGTGTGTTCAAACCTGGCCAGCAGGCTGCGATATCCGGTGGGTGAGGTAACAGAGGAGGTGGAGGTCGTTGTTGTGGTGGCGGTGGAGGAAGAAGTGGAACTTAAAGCATCATCCTGTCTCCTTCCAAACGACCCGCTACAGCAAAACAGAGACAAAACCAAAGATTCTTTGACGAATACGCTGCAATATTTTAATATATCGCCCAGCACTATATTCAGTCCATTCTAACAGTATTAAGCCCCGTTCACACCAAGAACGATAACTATAAAGATAACGATATTAGTGTCCACACCAGCGAACGATATCTTCTGTTTATTCTGAGCGCACGTGCGTCTGCCGCTTTAAATCCTCGAGCTCGTTACAGCAGGATGGATTCTGATTGGATGTCAATGTTTGTATCGTTTATCAGCTGGAATAAAATCGTTCTGAAAATGATTCCAACGATACCGTTTCTCTGTGCCTTTATCGTTATAGTTGTAGTGTGGACTCTGCTATTCTTTAAAAATGAAAACGATTTTTAGAACTATATCTTTATCATTATCTTTATAGTTATCGCGCTTGGTGTGAAATGGCCTTTAGGGCTGCACGATATTGGGAAAAAATGACATTGCGATATTTTATTTTTCTGCAATATATATTGCGATATGAAATCTAATCAAATTACATTCAAACAACAGTCTCTCTCTCTCTCTCTCCCTCTGTCTGTCTCTCTCTCTCTCTCTCTCTCTCTCCCTCTGTCTGTCTGTCTCTCTCTCTCTCTCTCTCTCTCTCTCTCTCTCTCTCGTGCTCTCGCTCTCTCTCTTTCTGCCCTGTAAAAACTTTCACTCTATGATGGTTAAGCTGTGCAATTAATCCGCAAATCACATTCGTCAAGGGCCGGGGAGCAGCTGGCCCGTACAGTTAATGAACAACGGATCAACTATCGCCTACATCCTGAGATGTGACTACCGTGGATTCATACATCGCGATATCGATGCTTAAACGACACATCGTGCAGCCCTAAACAGTATATTGTCAAAATATACACCCCATAAGCAAATAAATCCATAGAAAGCAAGAATGGCAAGCAGCTACATGTGGGGAACACAAAGACACATGGAGGACATGGAGTTGAGTGTGTGTGTGATTGTGTGTGCGTATGTTTGCCGGTGGTGCTCGGGCAGGTACCTGCGGTGAATGCTGTTAGACTGGTAGTAGGAGGAAGGCTGCTCCTTCCTCCAGTTGTTAGGTTCCAGGCTGGAGGCAGAGGAGGATTTGGTGGGCAGGTCGCGAGAGCTAGACGTGCGGCCTAACGCTAGCGTGTGAGACGTACTGCCGTGTGGGTGTGGCGGGGTGAAGAGGTGAGTTAGCAGGGGGCGGACAAACATGAACACACACACAGACAAAACATTACATATATGCATGAAGCACTGACTCGCTTGTGGGGTGCTTGGTTTCTTATAAAGTCATATTTTGAGGTATAAATAAATCAAATTACCATTAATAACTTCATTAGACATAAAAATAGAAACGGACCTATTATCTAGAAACCATAAGAACGCTATATAAAACTGCAGCATGCTTTTTTTTTTTTTTTTTATCAGAGTATGAAACCAAACCAGGTGGCACAAGTGCAGTCATGCTAATTTTCTTTGTAACACAATGACACACAAGCACTTGGGTCATTAGGAAATTTTGGGATGCTTTGATCTTTAGACCAGGGTTTTCAAACTGGGGGAAATTTGAGGGAATTTTACTAAATGTTTGTTTATTTCCATCAAAGTTAGAATTAAATATATGCATTAAATATGAATTAAACATATGCATTGTTACAATTTAAGAGATTTCATGAAAGTGCGATTCCATTTCTAAAAACGGATCGAAAATCATGAAACCGTTATAAATGAAAAGGAAAAAGAGAAACATCTGCACATAGTTTTGATCATGCATCTAAACTACAATAGTTGCAGTGGTTATGGGATGGCAATATTAAAACTGATTCGAATTACAATCAAAGCATCACAGGCAAACTCAAGCTGACAGAAGCTGCTATAAAAGCTTGACAGCAACATAAAGGTCTTCGAAGCATATCAGAACACCAGGAAACAGCGACTGTTTGAAAGTCTGAGCTAGAATAAAAGCTAACCTGCGCTGATAGCTGGAGGTTCTGTTTTGTGAGGCGGTTCCGTCGCTGTTCTTCAGGTCTTCCTCCCAGCGTCTCCTGGTGTACGAGCCACTACGTACCAGACTAGCAGCCGAATCCCTGAGAACCAAACGCTACAAATAGCACCTCCGATTCCAGAGAACAACTGTAGATAAATCTATTACACTGCTAAACTAGCTTCTATCAAAATATCTTTCTTGGTAGTTGAAGAGACATTTGAGAGTCTTCTGATGTACAAAATGAATGTTTTGCACAAAAGCATGCTACACTTGAGCGTGTGCTTCTCAGACTGCAACACACAACATGGAGCAGTAGGAGGCGCTCTCACAAATGCATCCCATCTTTACCTGTTTTCCTTCTCGTCAATGTCCGATGTGCTAACGTGTCTCCTTGGGATGGATGGTGCAACATACGCCAGGCGTGTCTTCTCCTTCTCCTGTGCAAATAAATGAAAAGGACATGTCAGTTCAAGTAAACATGGAAACGAGTGTAAAATGATCAAGGTTTACAGGAATATTTCGCCCCAAATTAAACAACTAAATTCCAGTAGACCTTTTCCTTGTCCTTATTGTCCAGTGAGGATGAGAGGCGAGGAGAAGAGGCCGAGCGCATCACCCCGGCTGTGTCCTTCTCTTTCTGTGCCTCTTTAGTTGTGCTGATTTCTGCCAGTGCTCCATAACTGCCGGTTTTCCGCAGGCCCAGTCGCCACGATGCAGGAGACTCATCCTTCCTGTCCTCCTCTTTAGGAGACACCTTCCCTGGAGGTGTGCTCACCTGAGGAGGACAAACAACAGATAAAGAAAGTGAAGGGAGTGGAAAACAAAGTAGTATATCAAGACTGTTTTGTGCAATTTCCAATTAAGGAAGGTCAAACATCTAAGAAGCCCACAATCCAACCAAATGATATTTTGATCATGGGAATATCTAGAGCATACATTTGTGCAGTGATGGTGTTTACTGGACCACAGAGAGTACACATTGAAAAACAACATTAAGGGTTGTTCATGGTCTTAGCAGGGCATACATATGGAAGCGTTGGTCTGTAGGGCTGGGCGACTTTTTGATATTTTAATATATATTTCAATATTTATGTATATGCTCCGAAATGAAATCTACTACCTCGATCTTCAGAAAATGCAATAGGCAAAAAAAAAAAATAATAATAATAAATAAAACACACAATGATGTTTAATTTTAAATGGCCAAAAAAATAATATAGTATATTGTAAATATTCAATATTTGTAAATAAATAAAAAAATAATAGTAATAGTAATAATACACAATTAAATTTTTTAAATAAAAAATTAAGTAAAAATAAAGTTTTTAAAACAAATACAATATTTTAGAAATAAAATAAAACATTTAAAATATAGAAGTAAACAAAAAAATAAATAAATACAAATATTTCAATACATAAAATAGTTTAGGGACCAACTCTTACTATTAACTAGCTTCTTATTAGATTGCATATTATTAACATGGCTGTTTGTTATTTTGCATAAAGCAAATATGTTGCATGAGCATATTTTAGAAAGCTTAATCCTACCCAATACCTTAACTAAACAATTACCTTACTAACTATTAATAAGCAGCATTTATTGAGGCAAAAGTCGTAGTTAATAGTTAGCTATTAGTGAAAATTAGTCCCCAAATTAAAGCGTGACCATTCAGTATTTAATAAATAAAACCAACATAAAAAAAATAAAAATCAATAGCCATTAAAATAATAATAAATTTAATAATAAACAAATAAATAAATATCTATTTTAAGAAATCAAACAAATCAATCAACGACCAGCCCTAATGCTGATAAACAGCGTTTTGGCGAATGAAAACGCATATTTTTGAAAATGGGCTTCAAAGTTTCTAAAATTCTTGAAAACGACACCTTTGTCGTTTTCGTGTTAACACACAATACGGGAGTCTTTGAAAATGGTGACGTCATGCGTGTGCGTAGTACGCGTTAGGTATTTAGACATCCGCAGTACGTGTCGATTTTTAAAAGCAAGCACGAACAAACATATACAACAGAGTTTGTTGATGCCTCTTCAGCAAAGTGTGGATTTACTTCAATGTTACAACCAACAGTGGAGACGCATCTTATACATCATATAATCGTCACTTCCCTACAGGTACGGTTTATTAACAAGGTGACAGTGCCAATTACTGGCCTGGCATACTTAATACAGCGTATTTGGCCTTTTTTGTGGATATGTGTAAACACTAATCGTTTTGAAAACGTTGTTGTGTATACGTGAAACTTGGAAAAAATATTTTCGGTTTTTGACAACATCGTTGTCGTGTAAACATAGCCTAAGATAGTAAGCATACCGAATAACAACAGATGACAAAACCAAACATTCCCAATTTCAATCAAGATGTTAGTTTTTGCTCGTAGCTTTAACTCGTCAGCATCCTGGTGACCTGTTAGGGTTTAGAGTCAATGGTAAATGAACTCACCCTTATCAAAGTACACACAGCATTGAAGTCACCCAGTCATATTTAGTCCACCACATTCAAGTATAAAACTATATAATAATGATGTTCAACCCAAAGCAGCACGTCATCACACCTGCGACTGAAAACCACAACACCATGCAGTGAGCCAGTTGACAGGATGAGGGAATGGTCTTGGATTAGGCGGTTATCTGATTGGTTAGGGATGTGGTCACGTGGGGGAACATAGAGGGAGGGCGGGAATCACAATGCTGAACACACCGAGGCCTCACCATCGCTTTTTTGGGCACAAGTGAAATGCCAGTTTTGCGCAAGCCTTGACGCCACAATGCAGGACAGCCTGGCTCCCCCCCAGGCACAAGGGCAGTAATGTTATCAGACTAAAGCCATCCAAGACAACAGCAAAGATGAGTAGAGAGAGAAAAACAGATGCGTGTAAAGAAAAAGCCAGAAAAAGGAAGAAAGAAACCCTGAATGACATAAATCAAAAAGCAGTGATGCACGAGTAACAGAGAAAAAGGTACAGCAAAGAGAATGATCAAATGAAAGCCCAGTCACAACATACAACGTTTTGAGAGCTCCTGGCATTTTGAAGGCAAGTTTAAATTTAAGATGCAATTAAAAGCTGATTTTTTTTTTATGCTGCATTTGTCGTGGAGAACAATACAATACACAAAATTACATGATAAAAAAATAAACATTTACAAACAAAGAATAACGATTTATATCACACCGGTCTAGAAGTATAGCAACCAATGTATTTTGTACATTTAAAATAATTTTTACTGCACATATTTGGGACATAAATGTATCTTAATTTAATTGTAATTTTTTTTCTCAACTGGTAGAGCACTGCACTAGCAAGCAAGCAAGCGCAAGGTTGGGGGTTCGATTCCCCGGGAACACATGATATGTAAAAATTGATAGCCTGAATGCACTGTAAGTCACTTTGGATAAAAGCGTCTGCTAAATGCATAAATTAAATTTTTTATTTAATAAAAACATCACTATAAAAACATACTTCCTCGAATATATATATATATATATATATATATATATATATATATATATATATATATATATATATATATATATATATATATACACACACACACACACAGACGTTAAGGTGTTGTTAATAGTTGAAAAACTATGTTTATGATGAAACTGAAAAGTCATTAAAATTAAATCGCATTAAATGAAGCCAAGTTAAAATTAACAAAAAATATTAAACTTTATTAAAATTTATAGGAATAATTTTAGAATCACTTATATAAGTGAGATCAGGTTTGTTCTGAACAACAGCATTTTCTAACGAATGGTGTGGTTGCCTGATGAAAGCCTGACACTGATGAAATTCCTTTACTGTCCAGCAGAGGGCAGCAGGTACGAGGTAAAGACGCGTGGAAGACATGTTCTCTCCTGTCAAGTGCACAGTCCCAGAATTCACTGCACACTGACATTACTGAATAAGACGTAAATCAGCTGACTTTTTAGTATTTCGCGACCGCGCTGCGCTGATGCCACGTAACACTATGAATCTGTAACTCCTTCATGGTGTTATGAAACCAAGTCACCTTGAACATTTGTTCGAAAGCAACTTTCTTGCTTCCTGACACATGCTACACATAGATAATGAATGATATTGCCAAGGAGAAGTCTGGGTGGAGGGAAAGGTGTACAGCACCCTCAGGAAGGGAGTATGTACCTTTTTGGTAGGTGAGGTTGGGGTGGTCACCTGGTTGCTTGGGGTAGTTGGGGACGTGACTGTGATACCAGCAGGCACAGGTGCAGGTGTACTGTTGGAAATGGTCGTCGGAACAGAAGACTTGGTCTTGTCTGAAAAAAAAAAAAAAAAGACCTTACAGTTTACCACAAAGCGTGTAGATGTAGGTGGCGGACAATGTTTCAAACAGGTACCTGCTTCGTTCTCAGACTCCGAGTCTTCCTCCTCCTCTTCCTCACTAGAGCAGCTAGACTCATCCTTCTTCCCCTCGCCCTCTTCTTCATCCACCTTCTCTGGCTCCAGAGTCTCGATTCGTGGGACAGTCTTCTCTGGCTCCAGTAGAAGCGTTTCTTTACTAAAGCACAAATGCACAGCTTGGTTTGGCATTCAAAAGCGGTTCGGTTTTGCCATTTAAAATCGATTAAGAACCAGAGCTGGACTCCGCTGCACACCGGAGTTTGGAAAAACCATTTTCATCAACCAAACTCTGATTGCAAACATTTTGTTTCCACACCAAAAGCTCTAGTGTGAAAACACCCCTAGCCAACTCAGGTGCACGGTAAAGTCAAGACATCGAGTAATCAGTAAATCAATCCCATCATGGGGGTTTCTCTCTAGTGAGCAGGAGCCATTTACCTCTTCAGTGGTTTCACAGATTGATTATTGTCCCCAGTAGTCGTCGTTTCTATTAAAGGAGACTTCTTAACATCCTTCTTTTCACTCAGAAGCTGAAACAAACACAGACAAGGCTCACAACAATTGCAACTCACAATTGAAGATCCGATACCAGAAGTGCGAAATTACCAGATTCTGTTTCTTTTGCAGCTCTTCTAAATATCCCAAGATATCTTCATCAGCTACGTCAAACGCCGTCTGACCCTGAGGAGCAAAACTTGACATTGTAAGGGTTCGATTCAAAGCCTTGGAAGACGACTACACACAAGCTAGCAGCACAGACAGAACCATAAATCCCATACCACTTTATTGACCATGTCCATATCGCACAAATGCTCTACTAGTATCCGGCAGGCCTCTTCTTTGCCCCAGTGTGCAGCAGCGTGGAGCGGAGACCAGCCATCGTAGTCTTTAATATTTACATCATACCCTGCTTGGATTAAAAGCCTGCGAACAGTCAGAGCAACAGAAATAGCATGATGAGATTAGACAAATCTGGGTTTCTTGGATTTTGGTGCTGCAATCTAAGCTTGGCCTCATTTGCCAAAAGCCTGGGATATTGCGTGGACCAATGGGCTCGTTTTTCTTATTGCCTAGAAGGCAGGTTATGCATGCCAACAGTTAGGCGTCAGTGGTCACACATAGAAATATGCATTAGATGTGAAGTTTTCTGAGATTCCACACCCAAAATAAGCAGTCTATCCGGTTACAATCCTCTTGTTTTGGTGCAGCGGCAGATGGAGCAGTTGTCACAGTCATTCAACTCTGACATCCACAGGCACCATAAACAGAGACGCTGCCTAAATCCTGACACACGTCCTGAGCTGTGTTTGTTCAACAGCTCACGATAATCTACTGTAATGGAGACAGATAAACAGGTTACAAACTGTCTCGCCCTGCGTACAAGACCCTTGGGATACTGAAAGAGTTGAAAGGAGAAGTATGGGATGACCCAAGTAAAGCAATAAAGCCTCTACACCTGCAGTAGCAAAGATTCATTTGTTTCTGCCTCCACTAGCTGCTAAATCGCACTTTTTGGCAAAAAACAACAAAAAGCAACTATTATCACAGGCAAAATGGCAAAGTCTTTCTTTTGAAGGCAAGCAAACTTACTTTAAAACTTCAGTGTATCCCTTGGCGGCAGCGACGTGTAGTGCGGTCCCCCCAGACTTGGTGTGTCGGACGTCGTTGATCTGGCCGCTGTTAAGCCACTGTCGTGCATCCCTTAGCATGATCCGCTCCTCCTCTTTCCTGGCCGACTCGATATCCACGCCTGGAGCAAGATGGTGGAGGGGGGGGCAGATCTTTAGGATTAGTACGTACACTTAACCTGCCCAAACTGTAGGACATTCAAGAAGGCTACCTATACGCAAATGCTAAATATATTGCACCTCGGCATGGTGAAAAGTTTTTTTTTTTGATGGGATAAGAATGCTGAAATCCAATTAACAACCACAGAGGTTGACTACAGTGTAACAAGGTAAACCGTTTCAGGAATGACTAGTGTGTCTACTCTAAATGGTGTCAAAGGTTAAGTTTGTGAGAACACAATTTTGCCCATTCCGCTAAAAAAATTCAATATTTAATTAAAATTAAAATACAAAAAAGTTGAATAAACAGCTTTTATCGACTACTATCTGATATACAGTGCATTCAAAATAAGAGACACATTCTTTAAACTTCCAGGAAGTTCGCATTCTAGGGTTTAATTTGATACGTTCACTTAACATTCAAGTGTGCAAAAAAGTATTCTATGCATACTTTAATATTTTTATTGTTCCAAAATCACAACATGTAATCTAGTCCACACTGGAGGACTGCCAAATGGGTCACTGTGCGTCTAGTCTATATAACATGACATTTACTGACAGCATTACGCTAAACAGGAAACAACAATAGAAACTTTGCAGCATGTGACTTTGAAGCAAGCAACCATTTAACATGTCTCTAAATGCTTAGCAACATCTCCACTGAGTGCAAAAGCAAAACAAGATCAGTGCTTTATATGTATATACAGAAATATAGCTGACAGCTAGTTGACCTTTCATTTTTGTCCGAATAAATGAACGTAAAAGGAGGCATCTCAGATTACGAGCGAACAGCGTGAGTATCATGCCACATCCCTTATATGGCTCCAAGCCTGACTGAATGGCCGGCAGGTGTGGCTGTTGGGAGAAGTCAAGCGATGCGATTAAAGTGACAGATTTTGATCCGTTTAGTGGAAGAGATGGGGCCCATATCTGACCAAAGAGTTGGAATGGAGTGAAAAAAAGATGGGGCCATGGGACAGAGATCTGTAGGAATTCCTGAGCAAATTCCATGACAGAGCTGTTCTATGTTGCAAGAAAATTCCAATCGTGGGAAGACATAAGTGAAGCCTGAAGATCATAGTCTTTTCTGGTCTAAATGGGTGATGAGATTTGAGAATTGAGAGATTTGTATTTGATGCCACGTAAGAGGTTAGGTTGAAACAGGTAGAACAAAAGTGCCAGGAGAATATGCAGCCTCTTTAAAAAACAAGAGACAAACTGACCTTCACAAGAGCACTAGACAGTCAAAAGCAGTGGACAGGAGCTTGGTTTTACAACTAAAGCATTCACTTTAGGTCAGTTCAGTAAAACCCTGATATACTTGAAGCGAAATCGAGAAACAAACTGGTGTGACATAATTTTGAACAAAATAAGAGCAAAACAAAGTTGGCATTCGCTTTGGGAGTTCGAAAAACTACTTTACAGAAAATTTCGATCTAGCTGGTAAACTAACAAATTGGTCCGTAGTATTTGCCATTCTGATTGAAATGAAATGTTTGCTAAAAGTAAACCGCTGCAAATAACTTCTCAGAGTATATTGGAGCCTTTGGGGCTCTTTTACATAAGGTACATTAATCCTTTTGATCCGAAAAGTCAGTTTTTGTCAGACAGATTATGTCACCAACCATGATGGATTTAGTGCCTCCGACGTATGATTTTCCGAACAACAAGAGCTGGAAAAATCTGTTGCGTTGAATAGGAGAGGCTCCCCGTCTCACCTGATCCCTGTGGAAATGAGCAACTGCTAATAGGTCTGAAGGATAACCCTGTTGAGGGGGTGGTGGTTGGGGTCTCTGCTTAAGTTTAACCTTTATTGACTAGGGTCTTGTTCAAAAGCAGACAGGGAGTGGGAAAAAAGATGATCACATTAGAAGAGGCTGAAGGTATTATACAACACTCACTGTTACATAAAGCCATCTCTTAGTAGAGAATAGTGCAGGGTCTTCTAATACAATACATGGAATAATGCGTGGGCTCCTGTTCTAGCCTGACCAACGAACAGCAAGCATCTTTAGTCAGAAAGAAAAGGACATTCCATTTCAGCCGTTCAAACATTAGGGGTAACCAGCAATGTGATTTCTGGGGGAATTGTGTGGCAGGACGTCTGCTGAGGTCTATCACACACACGGTGACACTTCTTCTCCAAAGCTGAAGAGTGTCCTTCAACTCTCAGACGAAAGCGGACAGCTGCCATTGGCTGGGCCACACTGGATGGCCATGAGCGTGGGCTGAATTGCAAGGTTATATAACATGCTCTTAAAGAGTGCAGTATGTTTACAGCAGGGCAGAGCAATTATCAACAAATTCATGCCGCATGTTGAGCTGTTAAGAGCGATAAATGACGAGCACAAGC
Organism: Carassius auratus; assembly: GCF_003368295.1. Classification (NCBI taxonomy): domain Eukaryota; kingdom Metazoa; phylum Chordata; class Actinopteri; order Cypriniformes; family Cyprinidae; genus Carassius; species Carassius auratus. The sequence continues at coordinate 15,190,639 of NC_039271.1, forward strand.
TCAGTTTGTGCTCTCTGAGAATTGTCTTGCCGCAAAACCAATTTGAGGCTCACGTTTCAGCAGCTACTGTGGACTTACTGTTAGCCAAAGCCACAAAGGCTGAGGAAGATATAGGATTCTTCACAAAATAAAGAGAGAGAAAAAAAAGAAAATTGTATGCCTTGGTCAGCCAATACGAAATTTTCAAATGGCTAATACCAATATCTAATCAAAACTGGCTTTGGGCTGTTTTTAGATTCTGGAACCAATGAAGTCAGTTCTATTAACTGGTCAAATTGCACGCTAATCAACTTAAGTGATAGTCCCAAAATGGCCCAATATCAACGGATTAATCGCTTCATCGGATTCATTCTAAACTCATTACATTTCTTCTTTTTCTTCCTTTTTTGTTTCTGCATGTAAAATTGTACCACATGACTGGGGGACAAAACAGCTTCACTGTTTGTTAAAGGGTCATGAAATGAAGAAATATATATCTTTACACATATGAGAGGTTACTCCATAACCCTTCTGAAATGCCTGGATTTGAAATCGGGACAATTGTGATGTCCCAATTCTTCTCGACACATTCCTTAACATGCTTCATGTAATCAAGCAGGTGTGTCCTGAACAACTCCTATTGGTCCATCAAATCACAGGAGTGATACTGCAGTTACAAGACGTCAAGTAAGCATTCCGTCTCGGATGCTATTCTGCCACTGGATGTAAAGAAACTAAACCTCACAAAATGTGCACAGCCTTCTTGAAGTGTAATTTTAAATGATGTGCCTGAGTAACTGAAATGTTAAGTTTTAGTTTGTTCGTCACACTTCACAGCAGACCGTTTTGTCTATTCTAAACATCCGGTCAGTTTTTCCGACAATATATTTTATTGAAATTTATTGATAGAGTAGTGTCAATAATTTTATCCTCAGAGACAAAGCAGAAAAGTACATTTAGTTTTAATCTTACAGTCTGTTTGTAATAAACATCAAACTAGTTTTTATTACTACTAATAAAAAAATTATTAAAAAGGAAGTTAACACTGTAATCAACCGAGCACTCGGTTTTCTTGGAAGTTTGTGTGCAATGGGAATCATATTTTTAAAATAAAGCCAGGGTAACCCTCATTTCACATACAGCACACAGTGAAAATTTGAGAATGTGAGCTGTGCGCGCTCAGGTGCAGCCTTTCACAACGTCAAATTAAAAGACCCGGTCACGCGGATGTCTGCAAGTCAGCAGAATATAGAGATTACGGTTTATAAAGATTTAAATATGGATATTTTTCTTTCGCAAACTCATCTGTTCACTTTAGAAGGCCTTTATTTACCCCCAAAGCCGTGTGGATAAACTTTTATTATGGTGATTTGCATAATCAAAATTCAATGAAGTGGTCACGGAGTACATAGGCTTGAGAGTTAAGAGGGAGTGGACATCTCTCACCCAGGATGGCTTGAGGGTGAATAAATCATGGGCTAACCCTTCAATTCTCCAAAAATAAGGTAGCCTCGAGCCTCAGCCGGGCTCCGTTTCATCTTCAAGAATGGCAAAAGGCCATTCCGTCTAGTTTAGGATCATTACAATGGGCATCAGCTCAAACGGATCATGTTTCTCCATTATGTAAGGGACCTCACTACAGCCGGCCACACAGACCTCCCTAAATCCTTTATGACTTTGCACACGCATGATATACCTCGGACGTCAAGTACCCAGCCAGGTCAACAGGCAAGTTAAGAGTGGACACAGGAGAAAGGGTGTTGTGTGTTACGCTACCGGCTGAGCATGGCTCTAATATTAATTCTGAGTCAGTGCACCCGCTGGAGTCCTGCCAAGACTTGCAGCCTCGACTCGAGCACACAGCAGCTGGGAAAGTTGAGCGTGATGCAAATATCACCACTGGCCATCCAAGCAAGGCAAATAATTTGAAGAACTCTGCCTCAGAATCGTCAGAAAGCAATGATCTCAACCACAGCATGACGTGGACATGACACTAAGCCTTGTACACCCTTGCAAATCATTGTCATGAGAGAGATGAAGGTTGGAGTGCATGTGCAATGTGTGTCAAGGAGAGGCAGCAGTACCTTGCCGGTTGATCTCGTTTTGCAGAAGCTCCTCCATGGCCTCCTCCTCTGCGATATCCAATGGCGTTTCTCCCTCGCTGTTTACTACGCCAACGTTTGCACCTTGACTGATAAGATACCTGCAAAGACATGACAAAGTGTGAGATTGGTAGAGACACTAATACATCCGAACTGAACTGACAACTGCTGCTTTGGAATATTTGGAAGTGAAATGAAGAAGAAATGGAACGGGGCCTCATTTTACGGGACTCCCTTCACAGAAACCTCAAGTGGTGATTTGCATCTTAAATCAAAATTCAGTGAAGTGGTCCTCCACCAGTTACTGGTTAACAGCGTGGATTCATGTCACGGAGTACATAGGCTTGAGAGTTAATGAAGGAGTGGCCGTCTCTTGTCTGAAAGATCGTTTCAGCATTGACCTTGGCGTGATCAACACACCGCCCTCAATAACCTTTCTGCTCATGTGTCAGATTCAAGAAGCGCAGCACTAGGAAACAAAGCTACACAGACCTGCCCTTACTACAATCTGGATCAACTTACATATTAAGAGCAGCTTAACTAGTAGTTTCTTCTTAGAAATAAAACTCCTTTTGGCTGCAAGGAAAGAATTTGGGTAACTTTTTTGAAAAGTTGCGTTTTTTTTTTTTTTTTTACTGGAACAGCCCTCGACTTTACAGTTCTTCAAAAACTTAGCATCTTCTTTGAAACTGATCATCGGCAATGCTTGCTGAGATTATTAGAGGCGCAAAACTGACGTATTTTCGCCATCAATCACAATTAAACGTATTGCAGGGCAGTCAGTATTTTACATAAAACTTTTTTTTTATTATACAAGCCAAGTGCGAAACAAAACAAAACAATCATAATTGACTATTCGGTTATTCTCAACTCAACTACTCACCCTGACCCATCCTTAATTTACATATCTTAAGTGTGGGGACACATTTATCATTGTTCTGCAAATCTTTGCAGGCAATAGTTATTTTGAAAAAGAATACACACAATGAGGAATATTCCCTCACAGATTTAGCAATGGGTGGAAGTTGGTCAGGCAGATTTGCCGCAAAGTGACCAACAGAAAGCTGCTCGGTTTGACAGTGACTTCTGTGTGCGCTGTTCTTCATACCTTGCTACACTATTGACAACAGACAATGGTCCATTTTTGCCTGTGAGCTTTCATGATTGTGACCGCACCTTAGGCCTAGGGTGTAAAATAAGCTATTTTAATGTGGTTTTCAGGAAGAAAATGTGGAAAGTGTTCATTTACATGTGGTCAATCATGTTCAATCTGGATATTTGTGCCTAATTTGTATATTTGAGTCATTAGGCTTGTGTTACCATTTTGTACACAATTCCTATTTCAGATTCTGGAAATGTTAGTCCTATCAACAGACACTAAACAGGTCAGAGTACTCGCAATATTCAGGACAAAAGCAAGCTTGTTCCGTTTTACTGTTTGCCCTATTTTAAAAGTCAGCTGATATTTTCTCTAGAGTGCCGTGTTCTCTACAAAGACCTCGAACCTCCAATATAGCTCAAACGTGAAATTCAATATTAAAAACACCCACAGCATATACAAGAGTGACACTGCCAACAAAGCAACAAAGTCTCCAATCCAAAAAAAAAACTCCAATCAAGGATCGTCCATGACAAGTTATCATGGTTGACATGACTTTATAAAATCACATTGCTATCCCAGAATGTACAGCAAAAGGCTAAATGGAAAAAACACCCCCCACAGATTCAAAATGGAGGATGGGGAAGCAAAAATATAGATTATGAATCAAAATGTATTCAAGGCTGAGAAGTACAGAAAAAAATTTGAATGTTCAGCGTTATTTGCGTGGCCTACAGAGGTCCTGTCCATATAGAGGGCTCCAAACTGGTCACTTTTAAGGTTTCATGGAGGTCAGGAGGTCACCTCAGAAGGCTACTGTCTATGTAGGCAGCGACACAGCTCACTAGGTTATGAAACCGTGCTTCAAACAGCCAAATTCATCAGCAATTCATAGAAGAGGATATGTTTATCAATTCTTAGTACAGGAAGAATGACTCATTAATAAGTGGAACTTGATTCCCTTCAAGCTAAGTGTCAGAGTGTTAAAGCATATGCAGCACAGCTATGATTTCAGCACAGGATAGGTGCTAATCCATCCAGTGTGGGACAAGAGGTCACTTGGGGCTTGGAACCTGGGCTGACCTTTTAACAAGGTAACATATAGCTGGCAAAACACCCTATCAACAGATCAGCCATGAGGGAGAGAGGAAACTAAACAGAAACTAATCTAATATAATGATTTGGTGCTGAAGAAACATTTCTAATTACTATCAATGTATAAAACAGCTTTGCCACCTGATTTTGACGTGTATCCTAAGCACACACTGTTTGTAGTGCAGGCTGCAGTATTAATAACAGGGATGTGCATTTTAAGCAAAAGTCATAATCGATAATCGCAGTGTATTATTCGATTAGTAGTCGATAATCCCGCGCATGCACCCACGCACTCACTCACGCACGCATAAACACACACCCATATAAAGAGAGAGAGGGAGAGAGACTATTCAGACTTTCCATCTGTATAACAAACTGTTTAATTCATTAGAGAAAGGTCTATCCTAACCCAAGCCAATTGATGGTTGTATGATTGCTAAAACATATTAATATAACCGAATGACGCCACTTATTAACATAATAGTCCGTGTATTATCAACTGCTAAGGTTGTATGAGCCTAGGACATTTCTATTTTTAAAATGAGCATATCATTTTTAAAAAACTTTACAGATTAAGATTAGAACAGATTAATTCAGACATGAATAACACATTACGTGCTAAAACAGAGTATCATAAAACACAATACACGCTAAAACATATTGTGAACAGCCTGAATAACGGCACTGATGTGAACTTTAATTTTAACGTCTGTATTTATAACAATAACCTATTTCATGTTTTTATTTAAAAAAATGAGCATGTCCACAGTTCTACAGTTATTGGCAGCACTACCCTCTGGCGTTGTCTCCCTATATATATATATATATATATATATATATATATATATATATATATATATATATATATATATATTTCTTTTTTTTTTTAGCATTTAACATCTGGGTCTGGGACAAAGTTAAATCAAAAAGTAGCAAAAAAATAAAAGAAGGTTTAAAGTGATAATATGAGAAAGAAGTTGAAATTTATTTTTGTTAAATAGAATGAAACCCTGGGACATAAAAACAGGCTGAAGATGAAGAAACACTTATGTTCTCTGTGGTGGGGAAGTGGGACTTACTCAGCGATGTCGAGGTATCCGCAGGAAGCAGCAGCGTGAAGGGGAATCCAGCCTTCATTGTCGGGCTGATTGATGCAGGCTCCATGCTCCACCAGGAAGGTCACCATGTCCACATTATCGTCTATGCAGGCCTGGAAAACAGAAGAAATTAGTTAACATCTAAGCAAGAGTACTATCAAGACTCGTTTTTCTTTTATGTATTTAAGTGTTTGTTATAAGTTTGTGTTAACATAGCATTGCATGTAAATATAAAAGCAATAAACATCGTAAAAAAAAAAAATTACTGTCTAGCCATTTAGCATCTCTCGGAGTAAACTTTTTCAAATCATAGACCCTTTCAAAATAGTATTCATGCAATATATAGGCTAGCATTTTACTCTGGATTAAGATCAGTGGGAACCTATTCCTCTCAACAAAGACACATTATATCATCGGGTAACCAAAATGCCTTGAGGGAAATAAGGAGGTCTGTAAATAAAGCATGTCACCACTCGACAAGACAAGAGAGCTTGAAATAGACTAGTGTTGTCAATACAGTGACTATATATTAGGGCTGTGCCAATAGATGATAGAATCGAGTCTCCAGGATAGTAAGAGATATTGACATAAGTACATGCCTCTGTCGATAGTCAGGATGATTTAGACTGATAACTTCCATGCGCAGATGTGTAGTTGCGTCCAACTATATAGGCACTGTTTTTAATACAGAATATTTATATTTAACCTTAGTTTATCAGTATGTTTGAAAGCATATATTTTTTATTATTATTGGTGATTCCATAGTCTCTCTCGCACACCTGCTCGGTTTAAAACACCAAATAGTTAATATACGACAAGAACAAAGAGTCTCTCTCTCTTGCTCCACCCATGCACGATAATATTGTGTATCGTTGATCTCACGGGCTGACTATATGACGATTTGAAAAATGGCCATATAGCCCAACACTAGTGGGCGATATATCTAACGAAAGGATCATGCACATCTAGTCAATCTGTTTGTGTTATTACAGCTAAATCGTCTTCGATAATGAACGCGATGTTGCGTAGCTTGTCAGTGATCTACGAATGTTTGGGATTCATAAGATTTTAAGAAATAAATGCTGATTTGCGCAAATGAATTTATTCAGTAAGGACACATTAAATTGTTCAAAAGTGACAATAATATTTCTCCATATTTTACTAAATTTACTGTACTTTTGTATCAAATAAATGCAACAAATTCAACAAATGAAATACTTCATTCCTATGGTCAGCAGAGACCGTTTTTGGTCTTGGCGATCATGTGAACGGTCTAATTATCTTTTATGTTTGAGTGGGGCTTTCAGTGCAAACTGTCAAACTCGAACACCTCACAGTCTAAACTCCGTGACCTTGACTAGCGTCCAACCTCGGTTCTCCGTGTGCTCCCCTCTTGAACGGCTGCCCGTAAAATCTCCCGGTCTTACAGCTGGTTGCCATGGCAATACCCTAGACAAGGAGGGAAACACGCAAACCAGCCTCACGTTCAGGGCACACGACTATCTGGTTGAAATCCTTGCCCAAATTTGGGCTGTTTACAGTACCGTAGTAGAACCGTGTGGGCCTCTGTGCTCTTATCAGGGCCTTGTCATGCTAGAGGTAGAGTAAACCAGGACTGTCCAAACAGCTAGCTTCAAGGATTCTGAAAACCTTTTACGGCTCTTTTTTTGTTTTTTGTTTTGTACACAGCCTTCATCATGATATCAAAATGTCATCTCTCCTCTAATTAAATTTGCACTGGGACAATAATCGCTCCTCGCCAGCTACTCTTTTGGAATGAGTCTTTATAAAAGATTAATTAAAAAAACAACTAGCAAAACAACCACAAAAGAAAAAGACCTCATTGTATTTTACTGCCATTATACATAATTAACTTTGAAAAGTGATACAAAACCCAATTCATCTGGAGAATTTTTTTTTTAGAGACGTCAAAATTTGGCCCAGTACCTCGTGTCATTTGCTAGTAAGCATTCCCTCTGCCCTTTAAAACACAGCATGTTTATTATAACCCAGCAGTTCCCACAGCCCAACAATGGCAATCTGGCATATTAATGGCTGTAATTGTTCAGGCCTGACAGGTGTGAGAGGCTGTCACCACATCAGGGAATGTAGAGCTGGTCTTTGAGCTAGAAGACAAGGGAAATTACTCTCCAAAGAAAAGGACGACTAAACTAATTCTGTAATTGTGCTTCTGAGCGCCATGTTGGAGTTTCTGGAGTCTACACTGGTGTTTAATGTAGGGGGAAAAAAGCACTTTAAATGCCTTTCTGAACATGCACAGGGTAGCTCTAAGAACGTCATCTGTGTGTAATGAAGATATATTTGGTTATGTGGGCATCAAACTGATCCAGACAGACATGAGGTCTGTTTTTTTATCTGTTGGAGCAGACTACACATTCATGAGACATTTGAGAGCTAATCTGACTATTAATGTTAGTAATCATGGCAAGGATTACATTCAAATCCCACATCACTGATGGTCGCAGACAGTCACGTACAGAGATCACAGACACATAACGGCTCAATAGCAAACAAGTCTCCATTTAAACCTCTTTGACAGAGCTGGAGAGAAGCATTTATCAGCACCAGACGCCAGAGATACAGCGGATATATGCAGGTGTATGTATGATGACCAACAGAAAGCTTTGGTTTGAATGTGACTTCTGTGTTTGAGCTGTGCTTCATACGTTGCTAAACTATTGGCAAAGCAGCATTTTTGCCAGGAAAATGTTACACAATTTCTACTAATAAGAACGCATTTTAAAGGGATAGTTCACCCAAAAATGAAAATTACCATTACTCAAGCCATTCTAGATGTATATTAAATTCTATAGAGGAGTACAATTGGAGTAATACAAAAAAATGTCCTGGCTCTTCCAAGTTTTTATAATGGTAGTGAATGGGGGTCGAGATTTTGAAGCAAAATAAAGTGTATCCATCCATCATAAACAGTGCTCCACATGGCTCCAGGGGGTGAATAAAGGTGAATGCACTTTGTTTTGCTTCAAAATCTTGACACCCATTCCCTGCAATTATAAAGCTTGCAATTGCTGGAACTTTTTAATAGGACTCCGATTGAATAAATCTGAAATAAGAAAGTCATGTTCACCTAGGATGACTTGAAGGCGAGTTAATCATGGGGTAATTTAAATTTTGGTGTGAAACTATCCCTTTATGGTCAAACTAACAATAATAATGATGCTTTGGTCTCAAACTGAATTACTCAGCTGACAGTCATGTTGCCGTTAGTAAACAAAAAATCTGCAGAGCTACGGAGATGAGCGACGTTCAATTAAATTCCAGTCTTAAGTCAACAACAGACCACTTAAGCTGCTCTTAAGGAACAAGTGGTGAACTCCAATACACAAAAGCACCCCAAATACATCCAAACAGCTGCTGATCTGCCTTGTAACCAAAAATGCCAGCACCATGCGGTGTAGGATCTGGTCTGTGACGCACTGCTAAAAATAGAGGGTTTCAGAAGTCCACTCTCGGTTTTACTCTTACAGCTGATGCTATGATGATCTCATTTCTCGCAGACAGACCTCTGCATGCAGAATTCAATCCGCAGTTAACTAAAAAACTTTTTCATATGTCTGCCGAGCAGGAGTTTAATTAGAGATGGGGTCAGTGTACAAAACGCCTACCTGTAGTGGACTTAAGCTTGACTGGATGTATTTGAGACCACAATATAGAATCCCAAGAGAGGACACTAAATGCCATTTTGTTTGGCGACACACTTTCATTTTTGAACATCTGCAGATGCTTGAATCCTGGACGCAAATCAACAAGGTTGCAGGCTTTTATTTATTCTCTTAACTTCACTCACCAAAGGTTATTATGGAAGCTTATTGTAAAAAAAATAATAATAATTGAGCTGGGCCGTAGAGCTTGAAACAAAAGTCAATATTTGCATTTTGACAGCGTTTGATATCTCAAGATTTAAGAATTTGCTCTAAAAGAGTATTTTTACTTATTTTTTTCAATCAGGGGAGCTTTCGTTCAACCGTTGCAAAGTAGATTTGCGAGGTTTCATTTAGTTGAACTCTTTTAAATAATCACAGTGTCACAATTACACAATGTTATTTCCTAGATGAACACAAGAAAGAATTAGATTAAACTGTTTATATACATCAACAGTAATATTAACCAGCATACTAAATCATTTAAGCAAATAATCTTGAGTGTACATGTATGAAATCAAAATGACAATTTATGAATGATAACTGACAAAAAAAAATAAAAAAATATTCAGTTACTTAATTTAGACTTTTAATGACATATCAAAAAAGATCAGGACACATACAAGCTCAGCATATATGGTAAAACAACTGTACTTGCTTAATATGCAGAAATAACCCTCACTGTTTACAAACCTCAAACATGCTTACTTGACATGCTTGTTCTTGTGCATCAACTAAGTACGGTTGAGCAGCCACTGACCAAATTTGATGTGCGTTGATCAATGTTTATGTGTGAATAAATAAAAGCCTAAAAATAGATGTCCCTATTCTTCATTTCAAGTAATCATGTGGATTTATATGAGCTTTATATGACTATTTGACTAAGTGTTTTAAAGCATTTAATAAACTTTGGAGAAATCGCGCAGGTTTCATTACCAATATTTGTATTTCGGAGATTTTTGAAAGCCTTTTGGCTTCAGAACAACATGAGGATGAGTAAATGTTGACTTTAATTACTGAATGTTTTGTGAACTTTAATCCATCTTAGCATGCACAATATTTCACCATATTGGTCAATTATTATATTGTCAAAAAAAACAAAAACAATACTGAACATCTCGCGTATTACCCGGCTCTAGTTTGCAGATCTGAGCATTTCCTCTTCATTGCATATATAATAAAAGTGGATGTGGACAATAATGTGAACAAAATTATCTAGTCTAAAGGTCTTAAAAAAAAAAAAAACAGGAAAATGCAGTTGGCAAATCTGACCCAGGACATCAGGGAACTTCTCATCACTAAGAGAAGGGACACTATGTACTCATTTCCAATAACGCACTCATCACACAGATTCATAAACATAACAGACACATTAGAAGGTTTCCAACCAATCAAGCGCATTTTAAACAAGCGCAAGAGTTTAACCGCTATATAAACACATATGACTGGATATGAAAAACAGTGAGACGTGAGTCTGTGATTGCAGGACTACCTGCTGAAGTGCCACATTACTGAAAAAGTCCAAAGGAGGAAGTGATGCTTCAAAGCAGCACTGTACCCTAATGAAACCTGATCCTACACCGGCCTCCAGCTTCTACAAGACCGACCACATCCAGTGTCAGTAAGTTAAAAGTGAAGTGCGAAATACACAGAGACAGCTAAAAGTAAACCATTAGTAGGATGATTTCCCAGAAGTGTTTAAACACCGTGACCCTATCAAAACATCGCGCTGTTAGTTTGAGCATCATGACAAGCCTGACGCAGTTACACTGGCTAGTTCAATAACTTAAGTTCAGGGCAGGGGACATGGAGGATGATGAATGTTCTTGGAATAAATGGCCGAAAAATAATCACAAGCAAGAATAAAGGTCTTGCTGCAATTTTATTTGGTAACACTATAAGCAAGATATTAAAAAAAGAAAGAATACATTTATAATAAATTACTTTATTTATTATTATTATTACTGTGGATAATGAACTGTTGCAATACTCTTTGGCACAACAGAAACAATATTTTAAAAAGCAGAACAAATTAATTAAATAAAACAAGAAGTTGCTGCAATCGTGTTTGGTTACAGTAGAAACAAACAAGACTAATAAATTTAACAAAAAAATAAATTAAGCATAATGTCTACATGTCTAATTTTAAACAGTGGACAGTGGACATGAGATGATGATGATGATGATGATAGAGCATCCAACAAACATGCCAGATGAGAAAAAACCCTCTCTGACACGGAGAAAGAAGACCCCTACATCTCCTCAAGCATGCCACTCAATTTGGACAAGACAAAACGCGCTGATTAGAGCGTTATCTCTAGATTAACTTAATAAAAGCACAACAAAGGATAAATATGGCTTAGATGCAATACGGTGCCAATCTAATGTGCCAGCCTAATCTAAAAACAACACAACGAGAGCTCGGACTACGCTGAGGGAGAGAGATCTGAAGCATGCGACTGTTGGGCATGCGGAGGTGAAGCCCCGCTTGTTTCCATGGAAGTGGGTCTCGAAACGAAAAAAAGAAAAGAGTTTGGTCACATTGGCCTTTTGTAACTAACATAAATAAATACAAGATGGGAATTCATTTAAAACGCACCAGGGTTGTTCCAGCAGCCCCTGGAGACGGACTCGGCCGAGGGGGAGATGAAAAGAAAGTCTCACAGCTGATGGCCAGAGGGGGTCCGACTTCTTTTGGAACGGTGTCGGGCGGCTGTGTTTTCAAGCTCTTCAGTTCGTCTTAACCAGTGCGCTTCTCATGGCCCTTTATGGTCAAACTCTGAACACATGATTACGGACCCCTGAACATGGGGTAAAAGTCTCTATGGACCAGCTGATGAGGTCTCTCCATAACAGATTAAAACCAAGAGGAACAATGACTGCCAAATAGTAAAGCACAGTATATATCGACCTGGGTGAATTTCACAAAACGAGTCAAAGGTCCGGCTAATATTTCAACCATATATGAAAGAAAACTAATATGATCTTACCATTAAATCTATTTAAATACATAAAAAAAAAATGTAATTGCTTTTTATGTCAGTAAAGCACCCAACCTTAATTTATACCATAAATAAATAATTTACTATTGAGTTTATAACTGGGGTATCATAAATAAATAGAATTGTCTATGCATGCCAATTTGAGCAAATGCTATAAATGGATACAGTGAGAGGGCTACGTCATTTACAATCACATCACAACTACTCTATACCAACTCTGCATTAACCATTACAAAAAAAAAAAAAAATTCAAATGCAAGTTCAGAAAAAGGACACTGGGCTTTTTCCATACTTTAAAAGGAACTGTGACTTAAACCACCACAGTAGAGAGGAGCACAAACTCCCCCGTGTGTGTGCGTGTGTGTGTGTGTGTGTGGCAGCAGCAGCAAGCCCATGAGCGATTATCTCCCAAGTCATCACGTGCAGCGTTTAGATCTAACTATAGCAGCACTTCACTTCAAGAGGAGAAGACACTTGACGCCCCCTCCCATCTCACTTCCTCTAGCAGCCCCTGTAGACTCTCAGCTGAAAAATCAGGACGCTCTCCTAATCCTGCAGTTCTCTTCCACCATTCCTCCTTCAGCAAACAATCAAAGTAAACATATATTAAAAGGTCATGCACGATGGAAAACAAAGACCTGGTGTACCATGTAGACATATTTACACTGACAACACAGAAGTCTCTCTCCAGTCTACCCAGACCATTTATAGAAACCCAGTTGTTAAAACGGAAATTGAAGTCACAACCATCAGCACATTAAAGAGAGCGTTCACACTAAAATGAAAATTCGGTCATCATTTACTCTCCTTTGGTTTCAGGCTTCAGTTTTTTTCTTCTACTTAACACAAAACAAGATATTGTGAAGAATATCGGTACCCAGAGAGTTGACGGTAGCCATTGACTTCCATAAAATGTTCTCCATACTATGGAAGAAAATGACTACAATCAATTGTTTGGTTTCCAACATGCTTCACAATATCTTCATTTGTAATCAACAGAAGAAAATTGTGAAAATGTATTTTACTCTGCACATAGAACATCAGTCAGTGACAATTTATGCACATTTATTTGTTGTATTTAAATGTAAATAACGCATTTTAGAGGGGAAAAGTGTAAAAACTCCATGCTAGCAATTTAGATTAAACTTCGCATTAAAGATTCTGCATTAAACTTCAACATTTAGAGCAAGCCTGCGTGTGTCAACCAAATAAAGCACAACACAGAAAATAGTCATTTGTTTAAAAAATGCAAAACTACTATTTGATTATTAATTTAGATGTAATGAGTCATTATTGTAAGGATTTTTTTTCCCCAATGAGAATTTTTAGATTTAAAAAAAAAAGTAAAATAATACTGTCTCAATAAAAATATTACAATAAATTACCATTCAGTTTAAATGTACAATTGTTGACAGAAAAGGTAAACTGAAAAGGTGTGTGCTGCAGCTGGCAAAGTGATAAAGCCCAGAAGCCAGAGGTGGTGTGTGAGCCAGCTGTCCTCGGCATTCCCCAGTTTAAGTGGCCAACTATGTATCCTTCAGTCAGATGGAGTGTGCACAAACTCCAGTCCTTTGATTCTTTGTTAGATGCAGCTGCTTATGAGTAATGAAATCCTCAAACTGCTCATGGAATAAACTAGATTTTGCAACAGGTTAAGCCACCTACAGTATATAGAGCTTTGGGTATTGCTAACAAGGCCTGGTATCGTGTTCAATACCTTTTAGACACAGACCGAACTGCCTCAATAACAGAGTGTCTTGCCATTCGGTACCAAATTTCGATACCCAAGAGATTAATCTCATTAAAGTCAGTGAGCCAATAAGCATGCAGCATGCTTTATGTGCCTAAATCAGAGTTTGGCTCTGGTGAGGCACGAAGGAAAACCTTCACCATTCATTCACACTGTAGCATCATGCTACATAAGACAATTTATAAAACGTATCCAATGCTTTTACTCAAAACTCACTTTAAACCACCATGGAGTGTTTGTAATAACCCTCAACTGCGATCTAATGAGGATTTTAGTCATATAATGTTGCAGAAATATGTTTTTGTAGCCTTTTACATCAAGCTAATTGCTACACCTGCTTAGCATTTCTCAGGTAAACGCACTGTATTGTAATGAAAATAACCAGAATCTCATGAAAATCACATAAAAATCATATACTTTCATAATCATCTGTTTATTAGCTTCATGTTTATCAGCTTCATGTTTAATCGCGATAAATGTTTTTCTGGAAGTGTAACGCAAGGGCGGCTTGTGAACATGTAATACGAAGGGGCTTTCACGCTAGCATTTTTTTAATAAAATTGGTATGAATAAAAGTATTGTTCCGGAACCGGTATCGAAGTAAGTATCTGTATTGATATTGAACATTTTTGAACGATACTAGCCCTATTTTGAACCTACACAGGAAAATCTTTTGGTCATGTCATAAAAACCACGTTCATTAAATGCTTCTGTTGTATGAAAAAGCAACCTGGAGACTGCTCAAAATATCTTATTTCGTGTTTAAATGGAAGAAGAAAAGTATTTTTATTATTAGTCTCAAGAAAAATAGAACCGCACGTCAAAATAAAGGGTCTGACATGGTGACAGTCAGCCAATATTATCCAATTTAAAAAAAAAAAATTGTCTTTGTCTTTGTACTGTTATTATAAACAGACTATCAAGAGGATCTGATAATTCACAGAGGCTAAGGCTCACTTGAAACTCTGGTCCTTAAGCAGAACGTGACATAATTTGCTTTGCAAGTTTCTTTACAAACAGCAAAAAAGCCTCAGCTGGTTGCCAATAGCTTTAGAACTTCAAACAAACATTTCTGCAAACCATATGCAAACTTTCTTTTTATGGGTTCTCATATCTTAAAGCATGATGCTCTGCCTACAGCCATCACAAAACTCATTATCTAGTTCTAAATGTTTATTACTGAGTGGAACATGATAAACGAAGTATCGGTCACGAAAACCCAAACACAGTCGATCAATGGCCGGTTCAAAATGCAAAATATCACATGCGACCAAATAAAAACCATAATGCTGCATTTTTTTATGAAACAGCACTAGCTAACGCAATAACAAAAGATAGGGAATACAGTCTAATGTCAGATAACGCACATGTTTTCTTCAAAGGGATATCCAATTCACTCCCTTATAAAGCAACGTAGCAATGATACTACGCTCCCGGACGTTACCACTGACCCGATCATGTCTCGCTTTCTCCAGAAGCAGAGGCCACCTAGCGAGGCTGTAGTCTATCATACCACTGGAGAAATTCCCAGATAAGTTACACACCACAGCTCTAAGCCCCGAGCCAGCAAGAGCCCCGCCTCCTCTTGCTACATCATCAAAGCACCAGAACACAGCCACTTCCACAAAAGGAATTCCTGCTTGTGCTGTGTGTGTGTGTGCGCGAGCGTGTGTGTGTGTCTAGAAAGAGAAAGCAGCACACAGAGAGAGAAAGACTTAGCCTGTGCTACAAAAAAAAAAAAAAAAAGAGGGGAAGTTAGATGGTCGTATTTCACTATAAATTCAAGAGAGAAAATATTCTATATTTTTCTGTATATTTATTAAATATAACTGGAATATAACACTAACTTTAACTAGTTATAGTTAATATTAACACTAACGTAAAGGGTAACCATCATTTACAGCTTTTGTGTTGATGTGTGCAAATAGAAATTACAGAGCGGTGTAAAAATGTAAAGTGATTGTTCATCACCTACAGCTTTACACAAACTACTAATTCTGAACTAATAACGCTTAAACGTTAATTTGACTTGAAATTGAAGAAAATAATCTTCTCTTTAAAATATCTTTAAAAATATTAGTTATCCATGTTTCAGACAGTAGATTATAAGACCATGTTCAAACTCAAAATAATAGTTTATTAGTATCTGAAATCTTAATATTGTTTTTTTTATTCTATTTCTAGAATTGAACAAAACAAAATTTTTCAAATAAAGCCAGGGTATCCCTCAATTTACATACAGCGCACATTGAAAATGACTTGAATATGACAGTGGGCAAAATAAATAAAGCACAGCATAATTTAAAATCACGATTTTAAAGTTTAAAGCTTTCAATTCACACAGACTGACTCTGACGCAGAGAACACGTGATCATGCTGAATAAAAATGCGCACTTCACAGGATCTCATAGCTGAATTCAACTAAGTTTGCAAGGTTTGTGAAATTAAATGCTCATTAGTCATTCAAAGATTTGTTTAAATTATATAAATGCATATTTGCTTGCTGCTGACGCCAAATGAGAAAGTATTATGTTTGCCTTTCTATTAATTATAGGCCTAATATAAAAGCAATCGCTTTAATACTTTCTGTACACATTAATTCCTTTGTTTAACTGTTCTATCTTTTTATTTGACAGACTTTTATCCATATTAGACAGAACGGTTAACAATGATGACGAACAAGAGATCAAGTGTGAGCACTGCGTGCGCTCAGGCACTACCCCTCTCAAAGCCATCAAAATATAAGTCCTGCTTTGAACACATCGGCCAAACAGAAAAACTTATCAGCCGATGCCGATATTTGTAAAAAAAAAAAAAAGCCAAATGTTGGTCGATAAGTCAGCCTTGGTGGTATATCGGTCGACCACTACAAAAGATGACCAAATAAATTAATTTAAAAAAAAAATGCTACTACCCTACTGTAGGAGTCTATAGAGAGGGTTAAATCTTTACTAGAGAGAGAGACAGAGACAGAGAGACAGACAGAGAAAGAGAGAGAGAGAGAGAGAGAGAGAGAGAGAGAGAGAGAGAGAGAAAGAGAGCCTTACTTTGCCTTGCCAGCCACTGAAGACCATATATGGCCCTGGGATTCCCATGGAAAAAGAGACGGCATTGTAGAGGTAGAGGGAAAACAAGGAAGAGATTGTAAGTATACATTGCACTTTGGCTTACACATGGCAGCCAAAACAATACCGGCCGGCATGAGCCAAGTTTGCTTCTATGAGCTGTGGCCATAGAGGGGGATGCTGGGTGAAGTTAGGTCTAAAACCGCCTGGGTAAACAGTACACTTGTATAATGCTGTAGTCACTTGGTGCCCCATCCTGGCATTTAGACTATGGCAAAAAAATGCAGACCATCTGCAACTGCCATTTCTCTAGAAGTGTCAAAGGCTGTTCACACGGAAAGCTCTAACAAAGCCTTTGAAGCGGAGTAAAGGATACGATCCATATGGGTATGGATGGGACAGCATTTTGGGAAAGCCGAGTTTGAGTCTCAGCTCGTGTTCCTTTCCCAATCTTCTGCTCAAGTACCAGTGCTTTTTTTTTTTTTTTTTAAAACCAGTTCTGAAAAGTAATCGGTCCTCAATTCCAAACTGTTTGCAAGAAGTGATTCCTACATAAACTCTGAACCCAACTCTATCAGGTGGTAGATCATGCCAGCTAAACTGAAATCTGTTGCTCCATGTCACCAGTTTGTTTGGATGTGCATGGTTAGGGGTCCGGGCAGGTTTAAGGGCTTGCAGCGGTGTCAATGCCTAGGATCTGTCGTGGTCTTGGGAGCTGCTTAACTACACATCCCTGAAAGACGGGGGTTAGGAGATGCTGAGGGCCAGCTGACTGTGTGGCTTCCTCCATAGATAGAGCTATTGCTGATGACGACAGGACATGGTTCACCAGGAGAGAAAGAGAAAGTGAGCAAGAGAAAGGCGTTTCAATGTTTCGTGGTAATTCAAGTGGGAAGTGTGTAAACACTGGGAAAGACGCAGAAGATCTGGGAGAGGAAATGTGAAGGGTATATTTTGAAGAGGGTGTTGAAAGATCTAGGTCAGCTTGGAAACCAAAACTTGGATTTCCGAAAGAACAACTGGACCCACCTGTCTGGGAACCTCATTGGTCAATGGATGCCTACGACAGAGTTCTATGCAGCTAATGTTTAAATACCTTTAACTTTTGCTTACCGGAAAAAGTGTCACACTTTTATGTTCCTCTACGTCAAGTGTGTCGAATAATGTTTGTGGAGGGCCACCGTTCCCTTGGGTTTAGCTCTAAACCTTGGTAAACATGCATGATTCAAAGTCTTCAGGACTAGTAGACACACCCAGTCAAGTGCGTTTTGAAAGTTAGGAATTAAACTAAGCATTAAAGTGACCTTCCTTGAGCAGGACTGGACAACCTTTTTCCACATACTTGCAAAACACTCTTCCCAACTGAATCAAGTGTGTAGGAATCAAGATAATGCAAGTCTGGTACAAGAGAATAGATGGATGCAGCGGTAATTAACAGCCAAATTTAGGGGTGGGTGAAGATCACTTGTAACGCCTTGGTGAGGAAATGAAAAAATAAACACTCACTTCCTGTTACACTCTGACAAAGGGTTTTTTTTTTTCAACACCCTTTTCCACTCTCTCAACTGACCACCCCCCTCCACCCGTTACTGTCTGATAAGCTCACACTCAAACAAATAACAAAAGAACACACCTAATAAATGCACACAAGCAAGAAACAAAAAGCTCGGGAGAAGGTCAGAAGCAGCTGACCTTCACCCCAAGTGACTGCTGCACCATAGCCATTTTGGAACTGTACACATTTGTGTCCATGTTTTCTGTCATCCACTTGTATTTCTCATCTCCAATCTGTGAAAAACCCAAACAAGCATTCCGACATCTGGTGACTGCAAGCTACAAGCTCTAAACATTTGATTGACTCCATCTGGACAAGAGCACAATTCACGATCACAACAGCCCGCATGATGTTCCACGCCCACATGCGCTGACAGTCATTTGTAACTGTATAATGTCAACCGCTGTTGACGTTCCTCCGTTTGTGACTCAACCTCCCCAACCGTGATTGCATGCTCACTTTCAAGAGTGTGACCCCGATTCCTAATGATCAGCATGAAGTAATGGGGTGTGAGATGGTACAAAAACATGGTTAGCATGATAGATGTTTTTGTGTTGGTCATTGCAGCTTCTAAATAGTTTTTGGCAATGTAATTTAAATCCATAATATAAAACCTACACAACAGTCACCACAACAAGCATACAGTCTTTGATTTGGGAATGTTCCAGAATGATCAACTAGTCCAATAACCAACTAAGGAACTAGTGAATTTAGATTTCTAAGGTTTAATGCCAATTCATTAAAAAGTATAATGCATCTTCTCAGAAAGCGATGTCTTAGACTACAATGTGCTTGTAGTCCTAGAAAAAAAAATTTGACTGTCAGAAGAATTAAAAAAAAAAAAAAAAAATATATATATATATATATATATATATATATATATATATATATATATATATATATATATATATATATATATATATATATATATATATATATATATATATATATATATATATATATATATCAACTGAGCAGTAGGTGAATAATCTCTAAATCCATCCCCTTCAGCCATCAAAGCACCACCTTCAACAAATTGGCAGACAACAATTTGCTTCGAGCAACATATTATTATCATTATTCATACTAAAGAGTAAATATTTGCAATGAATCCTCTATTGGACCTCCACTGATCTTACACCATATATCTCTATATATTACTACACATTGCTGCATTAAAGCAAATGATATCTGCAATGTCAGAGGAGTTCAATCTTGCACTAAAATGCTATCTATATGCATCTCTGTGATGCAATAACTACATTTCATCCTTGAGTAGGCCATAAGCAGCACATCGTTACAGACCTCAGCAAACAGTTAATACCATTTTAGTAAATAAACCGCTCTGATTCAGCTCTTTGAAAGTGGCTGCTCACCTCCCAAAAAAGTTTGTTTGAGCTGGTCTATAAACACATTCGAGGAGTACATTTCAAGTAGGATGTTCTTTTTCTCTGAAGGACTGATTTTAAAGTGCTTCTTTGGAGTTTAAATGAGATTTTTTTATAAGAAGACCTTCACAAAAATATCAAAACAAACGTTGAATAAATTAGGTTGATTCCAACAGGCGGCTTTGCTAAACGTATTCTTGAAACGCTGTGTAAGGATGGGCAGAGGGAAGGTACTAGCGCTGTGCCAACTTACAAACTTTCAAAAATGACTAGTAGGTTGCCTGTATTATTAGGCTGGTTTAAGGCTCACCTGACCACAATCGGACACATTTCTCAGGTTGGATCTTACAACATGAGATGCTTTCAAAAACTAATTAAATCACTGCTAGCTATTGGATGACTAGTCAGTCAATCTGACCTATCCCTAGAAGTTAGCCTCAAAAAACATTTAGCAGCAGCTTTTTACTGTGCTTAACAATTATTGCCAGAGGCAGTCCACCTTTGCCACTTTCAAACACGTATCAGGACCACAGCAGTTCAGAATTCATCCATGCATTTTATCACTATCCTTCAGTCCCCTCTCCAACCAGAGCAAGAGAGACCTTCCCTCAGGAAAAAGAGAGAGAGACAGGCATGCGAAGGAAAACCTAAGCTGAGGTCATTCCACTTGGATCCAGCGCAGAGGACATGCCTCATGTCTGACGGCTGAGCTGAGAGGTTCCTCTGCTTTTTCTGAGAATTTCCCTGGAATTCTGCAGAGTGAAACACTTCTGACTACAAATCAACCATTATAGCCTTATATAGTTCTGAAGGACAGCCAACTGTAGAGGCTCCGAAACCATAGGGGACATTATCTAGTGTGCTTATTTAGTCCCACGATGCACTGCAATAACCAGTGCACACAACCAATGTACAAATTTAACAGCTAGCGGTTACACAATCCCAATGCACTGTGCAAGTCGCTCCAAACTCCCATGATTCAGCAGATAAGGGCATCAGCAGCCCTTCCGGCTCGCTCAGTCCAAATTCACTCACTTGTTTTCAGTCATTCCCTATGGAGTGAATAGTGAATGATGGTATAGGGGGCGCTGTCAGATTTAGACTAGAACTTTTCCCAATCAAATCTACAGAAGGTGCCAGCCACAAGGGTCAGTATGTATGTGACAATGACAAAAAAATTGGCTCCATCTGGAAAACCACTGGGTTTTAGAGTTTCCTGAAAGAAGAATTCTAAACTGCTTTGAGTGGTAATCACTTAATAGTGATTCTCTCCTATAAATGTCTCATCACCGTCCACAACTAAGCATTGTTAACATTCAAAATCTAGGCTCATCAACCAATAAGAAAGCCAATCACAGAATTTACAAACTTGCCACTGATTGGAGAACACTGGCAATCAAGTCCATGAAAAGTTAAGACAGAAATCACAGTGTATTCATGGACTACAAGGTGGGCTTCAGGCTCTAAAACATTCCTTAAGAATTATTGTGCATCAGCAACCCTCAAGTAAACCAGTTAGAACCTGCAGTGACGCTTGTCTGAAATTGTTGACCTGCTCCAGCATATAGTCATCCAAACTGATGGAGGACATTCCAGAGTTTGGTGGCAGTTCACAGGAATTAATTACAATTAATGTGACTATAAAGCAATCAAAATTAAATCACTTACACACACACACACACATATAAATATATATATACATATGTGTGTGTGTGTGTGTTAAGTGATACACACATACATACATACATACAAAGTCATATTTTGTTGTTTTATAAGCAGCCACTTGTAAACTGCTTTGTAGTGGTCGACCAATATAATGCCCTGGCAGATATATCGGCCGATATTTGGCATTTTTCAAATATCGGCATCGGTTGATGAGTTTTTCTGCTTGGCCTATGTGTTCGAGACTTTTATTTGACGGCACATCAGACTTTTATTTTGACAGTGATGACAACTGCAGCAGTTCGGCCCAATACAGATAGAAGTCGGTCTAATTATCAGATAAAATGACAAATAATATTATTATATACAAAAACTATTAAAACGATTGCTTTTCATATTAGTAATAGAAAGACAAACGTTATAGAACTTTCTCGTTTGCCGTCAGCATTAAGCAAATATGCATTTATGTAATTTAAACTTCCCAGAATACTGAGTGCCATTGGTTACAGTGTTTACTTAAATATTTATTTGCGAAAAATACTTTGTCATCTAAAGAATGTTTATTTTAAAAATGTCTTGTTTAATCCCTTGTCAAATCATTTCACATTTCTTAAATTTTTATTTACATTTTTAAAAAAAGTTATATCGGCTATTGGCTCCCCCTGCTTTCCAAGATACCGGCTGTCCAAAATCCAATATCGGTCGACGACTATTCCTATGAAACAGGAATTGACATCAACAGCACAACCAAAAATAATTTTGAATCCAAAATTCTAAAACCAACTCTTCACAGTTTTGCAAAACCCAAATGGCGTGGAAGACAAATCAACGTGTTAAAAGACAACAGATGACACAACGCTGTAACTCTACTTCTTCAATAGACTTCCTGCCCTTGATTATGGGTTCCTTTCAAACATACAACTGAAAATATCTCAACACCGCCTGCCTGACACGGCCAAACCTGCTTATTACGAACTGTAAAACATGAACCGTTGGCATTCTGGTTCTAATATTAGTGTGTCAATCAAGCAGTACACAGACTTTGATGACTACACAACTCCACAGTGGCGGCCAAGTATCATTTTATTACCTGCTTAGCATAATATTTCATAGGATAAAGGCCAACACAATAAAAACCAAATTGCTAACCTTTGATTAAAATCTGTACCACACTGATCCGTCTTGACAACCTCCTCCCACTTCCTGTAAACAATGAATAATTGACTCACAAGCAAATTGCATGTCCATTTTATATGCATGAGAAACCTGGTGATGGGATGGACCCCATCACAAACCAATTTAAAAACAAATTAATTATTTAAGACAAAATAGCATTATAACATTTGCACTTACTGGACCAGAAAACACTAAAACGAATGGTATTACAATTCAATAAACCACCCAGTATGTTAAATTAAATCCATAAATGATTTCATACCTTTAACACAAAACCACTGTAAAATCTTCAGCTTCAGCCTCTCGTTATAACTGTATTCCTTAGTTATGGTATCATCAAAGCCACAACACATACGCTGACGCCAGTTTTTGACTCACGGCAATGCGTGCTCTTGTCCCAACCAAGAGGAAATAAGGGCCCACACACCTAATTTATGTCAGGACTAATTTCCTTTAGGCTTGAGCTTATTCACTGACAGAGAGAAAGCATGACTCCATCACCCTTTACATAACGTTACTATGACCGTCCTCACCCAAATTGACATTATGATTTAGCCCAAATGGCAATGCAAATGGAAATATGGAAAATATGGTCAAATAAACCCTGCCGTGTTTTGCAGGACAGAACAATTTGTGCCATACCTTACTAAGAATTGAATAGCTCCATATTTTTTACAAAATCATTTAAAAAAAAATAGGTTGACTATTATTAGGGTTATTTTAGACTAGCTGCTTACTAGCATATTAGCAATTTATTAGTAATTATAAAACATATTAATGCTTTATTCTGCATGATCATATTTTAAATCCCTTAATTCCAACTAATCCCTTAATTTAAATAGCTTACTATTAATAAGCAACAAATTAGGACTTTATTGAGGTAAAAAGTAGTTCCAAGTGAAAACTGGGACAAAAATGGCTTACGTGGTTCTCTGGTTGTTTACACTTTAGATTACTCTTTACAAGAAGAGTATCACCTGCTTTCACATGGAGCGCCATTTAATAGACAGAACCGCAGTTCACTGACAAGCTACGCAATATCACGTTCATTATCGAAGGCGATTCATCTGCGATAATGAACGTGATATTGCGTAGCTTTAGGGCTGGGCGATATGGAGCAAAAAATATATCTCGATATATTTTGCTATATCTCGATATGCGATATATATCTCGATATCTTTACAGGAAAAATAACCCCCCTAAAACTACTGCAAAAACAAATATGCAAAATATTACATGTTTAGGGCCCTATGAAACGTTTTATTTTTTTTCTTCACCATATGCTTTATTGTTACCTAATTCTGTGTTTTAGCATGTGTAATTATTTAAATGCATAAAAACAACTTAATTAGTTTAAAAAAATCTTAAAATAGCCTTATGTGAAATTTTTTCCCTTCAGAAATTCTGTGTATTTACATTTTTCTGGTTGTCAAATGAAGGCATAAAACATTTATTTAATTTATCTTTTAATTATTTAAAATTAAGCAAACTTTATTTTTTGGTAAACAAAGGGGATTTACTATTAAAAATAAAACATGGAAGAAATGTTGTGTGATTATCATTTTATCATTTTAATAATAGTAGTAGTGGGCTATGTACATTCTGCTGAACAATAGTAAAATATTTCTGCCAAATACTTTTATTTTGACGGGTTTACCTTTACAGTTCTGTGTATGTGATACTACAGTCTATGATGTGATATGAGCTAGTTTTACTCAAATCAAATGGTCAGATGCTCATGAAGTGACTCTCGGTTCAGTTCTGGAGATGTTCCTCATGTGTTCACATCTTTATCAGTGATAGGAAAGACGCTGAAATCAGCGCGAGCATCACGCGCTTCCGTGTTTAATGAATGAAGACGCGCTTCTGCGCCATTCATTAACACAGACACGCAGAACATGCAGGATTCATATTTAAATAGACTTTTCTGGGTTAATATTTGCAGATATTAGTCTATATTGCGATTTGATTTAAGCGCATGACCTACTTTTGATAATTCATTCAAAATTTAACCAATTCCGTGACATTCCGCGTTAAACTGTAAATACCGTTTTTATGACTGGATTCCGTCCGCGTTTTCTGCATCGCGGAAATCATTGGGCCCTACGTTAGACATATGCCTTCTGTTCGTCCTACGCCTTAAAACCAAAGTATCTCCATATAATGGAGCCAGTTGTCCTTTTGTTTTTAGACTTTGTTTTTTAGACTAGTTCTATACACGCGAAGGGAGTGGGGACAAAAGCAAGGAGGCGGGGGCGAGCGAGCGGGGGCGAGCACAGCACAGAGAAGGCAAAGAAGCAAAGTGGCGGAATCAGAATTAAATATAAACAACATATCGATATATACGATATGTCAAAATCCATATCGTGTTTAAAAAATATCTCGATATATTTTAAATATCGAGATATCGCCCACCCCTACGTAGCTTGTCAGTGAACTACGGTTCTGTCCATTAAATGGCGCTCCATTTGGAAGCAGGTGATGGAAATTTAGTGGTAATCCAGCCATATCCCAATTTCAATTTAAATTTCAAAGTCTTCATCCACACTGTTGTTGACCCATTCTGCATAACTTTAAAACAATAATTTTATTGTGATGGTGATTATTACAATAAAATATTAAACCTAATAAGAAATATACTGAACATGTTGAAATATTAAGTTTTCATAAGGGATGGGCTCTTGACTCCTTTAAGAGAAGAGGTAATGAACACAATCATATCTCCCTGTTTCCCAGGACACAGGCTAATTTAAAGTAAAATGACCTTGACCTGGTTTTAGATTTCAGGCCCTGATACAAACCATCTCCTGCGTAAAGCAGGTTATATGTAGTATCCCACAACATCCTGTAAAAAAAAAAATTATAATATGGTTTCCAGGTATTTAAATGTATTTTTGAGAAGTATCCTGTGGAACTCAAAATATACCACATGTGTGTCACCTCATGGACTTCTGGGGAAAACAAACAAACAGGTTTATCTAGGCATACTAAAACTTGGCAAAAGCTGGCAAATTTGATGATGACAATTCGTCAATAAGATTAAAATGACACAGCACAAGTTCTCTTTAGTTTTGATCGTTTTGAATCACTCGAATCTAATACAGCTATGCAGGAATGACTAGGTTGTCCATACTGACTCACAACATAAAGAATAAAACAAGACCTCGCGAACAAAGGTTCACAACAAAAAGAAGAATCCTGAGGAGTGTTTCTTTGAGTATTTACACCAGATATCAGCTCTGACATGCCAACTGGGCGGCTAAAGACAGCTGGGAATCTCAGGATTCACAATGCATGCTGAGATAATCATGTCGCAGTGCTATGACTATGAGCGAGGACAGAGATGTTAAATGAATAGCTAAAGGAGAAAAAAAAAAAAAAAAAACTTTCAAATAACAATGCTAAAGTCTAGAGAGGAATTAAATTAGTCCAAATGACACTTGCTAAACATCTCCTAAAGTATGCATCTGAAACAGCTTAGTCTAAGTAGCTACTATGTTCTTCATCAAATAAACTTCAAGATCATTAAAAAAGTATTTTCTTTATATCTCAACACAATTCCTGTTGCGTCATATTTTGTAAAGTATCCACACTGGATGTGCACTTCAGAAAGTGAGTATTTTGTCTACTCTTTAATAAATAAATAAGCCTACATGCTACTCATTTCACATATGGCCTACTGTTTTTCGCCCGCTATATAGTAGACACGTAGGCATATCAGATGCCGGGCAATGTTTTTGAAATAATACGATCGATTTGTTTGAGGAACATTTTTGTAATTTACTGATAAACCACACTGAATAAGTAGAACATATGAATGGCCACGTTCACACAGCAGTAGATTACGGTTGTCAGTCCTGTATTTAAGTCCTTAATACGCTTACGTTCACACACAGTACGGTTATTTACGGGCGTGACAACTGCATTCTGTAACCGAACTCACACCTGTACATTTTCAGGACTCGCATTCTGGGAACACGCACTGTGTGAACAGAACGGGACTGGAGAACTAGAGAGTCCCTCTGCCACACAAACACGCGCCTATCGAGTGTTGCGTGTTTTCTTGTGTGTTTTCGGTAACTTTCAGTGATGGAGAAATGAGCTGCGTGTCATCTGAAAGTTTGAGATCCCATCAGTTTTCAACCAGAGCCGCTCCCTTCAGTTTTGTGTTCTGTGTGCAATTCAAATATTCCGCTATCAACCAAAATTTTTAATTTGCTGTCGGTTAACGAAGTTTTGACGGATGAACTCGGGCCTCGACTGGACTCTTATTGTGTCAGAAAGCAAAAAGTCTTTTTTCGTTTTATGGACGTCACAGTCTTTTATTTACTTTGGTTACTAGTAAGGAATACGGGCTTGACTCCCATTGCATGTTCATGTAGACAGTACTCGAAACACACTGTAAGCTGCTGTGTGAACGGGAACATTTCGACACTCACACCTGTAAAGAAAATGCAGCTGTCAATCCCAAAACCTGACAGTGTGAACATAGCCAATATGATTCATGAACAAATCATTCAAACAGGTTTTGTTAATCAGGTCCATTAATTCAAATATCAGATTGATTCATTTAGAAATCAAACACAGATACTTTTCTTATGAACTTGCCAGGGAAGACTTAGTATTGTTATATAGACTGCTTTTATGGAGTACAACTTACAACGATTGAGATCCTTAGAACTGACAGAATTCACATTTTTTGGTGAACCCGACGACAGAGATCCAAGACGTTCAATTTCATTTGAAGAGGTACCATTTCCTTGAGCTACTGCTGTACTTCCTGAACGCCGTCAGATCAGCTCACAAGTTATCACGCCATCTTTATGCATCACCTCTTTGTAACACTACTGAAACTATTGTTCAAGACAAAAGACTCACGCAACAATACGCAGTCTGGCACATCGATCACAGAATGACACATTAAAACAACGGGAGAAAATGTATTGTTTGTTTGCCTAATGAGCTCCTTAATTATGCCTCATCGTGTGCCACTGTGGAGGTGGAGACTGCTTGGGCTGGGGGTGTAAGTGACAGCTGAGGAATTCTGGGTCTGCCATGGTTTCCAAAGAGAGACACGACAGGAATGCAGGCCCAGGATGACACACTACCACATGTCTTCACCTACCTTCTTACTGAAACCTACCTAAACTCTGACCTCACTGCGGAAGATTCCACCTATGTCAAAAAACATTACATTTTTCTGACTAAAAGGCCTCCCTTCATACCAGGTCAAACAGATAACGTGCACATAAACCTTACATTTTTAAAAGACACTGCAGTTATGGAACACTCATCCTTGGAGAACATTAAGGAACAGACCTGCAGACACCAACGCTTCAGGCCTCGGGCGTAATCTGCAATTTCTCGCCCTCTATTTGCATACCGCCTCCACAAAGTTATTGAGCCACTAGATAAAATTCAGCTATTTTCTTTAACTGGTTAACTGGAACGTTTATATATATTAAGAAGATGTAGCCTACCATAGAATTCTGTAATATATATATATATATATATATATATATATATATATATATATATATATATATATATATATATATATATATATATATTAGGGAAAAAATGTAAATGTAAGATCGTAAAAATAGCCTTTTTTGAAAAATGTTTGACTATATAATTTTTTTTTTTTAATCTATCTATTTTAAGGACTTTTTAAACATTTATTAAAACCCTGCATTGATGCATATATATTTCTTAACTTTGGAAATAACTTTATAAGCTATATTTTAAAATTATCTAATGGAAATAATGTTATAACGCAAAGTTTTCATTCATGGGAAAAACAGCCTTATTGTATATTTAAAATTTAAGTACACTTTGTTATAAATCTAATTAAAAATATAAATTATGAAAATAATCCAAATGCAATGGTGGACGTGTTCTCAATGGGCTTTGCGAGGTTCACTCATTTATTGTCAATTTCTTTTCATTTTTAAAAAAGCATTTGTAACAAAAGTTGAGAAGCTCTAGAAATTGGGCGGCAAAAGAGATCACAACATGATGCAAGACTGATTCAAACAGCACACGAGCACATGGCTCTGACAAAGAAACAATCCACACAGAATGTGAGCTGACTGGGTGCTAAAGTTAGCGTTCTTGCACTAGCCTGCACGTGATATTTATAACCCTTAGCCGTACTGCTACAACAGTCACTGGAACTAACACACCATTACCCTCCCTGCACAAACACAGCAGTGCACTGAAAGTGAGCGCACTACCTGTTGCAGCACAGATGAGGTGACACAGTCCCGGCTGGGAACTGATCCCGATCGTATCCCTGTGCTACCTTCAGTATCATGCTTTTAATCTTCAACATAACATTAAGATCTGCAAATAATGTGAAAATGAGCAGCCAATGCACCATTTTGCATGAACAATAAAACCTAATTGTAGCTCAGTCAAAACACTGCCATGAGTAAACTACATGACATAGGGGACGCAGCTGTCTATTTCCTCCTCCTAGAGCCTGCGTGTGACATTAGGGTTATGCTGGGAGAGCCCAGGGCGACCTAAACACTGCCTGAACCAACTTTTGCTGTCATACTGCAGTCTAAATAAACTTATATGACTCCTATATCTCTAAAGTCAAGCTGAGGATTTTAAGTATTAAAGTCTAAGTTTACATAAAAGGGAATTGTTCAATTAAAAGGCCTCCTATTTAAATAGGGGAACACAAGAAAGTGTGAGCAGTCATTCTGTACTAGTGAAATTGAGCAACACCTCGCCAATCACCTTGTTAAATCCTCAGGTTTCTCTAGGACATGCAGCGGTGTAACTTGGACATCCACAACAGCTTAAAAAAATTCACTTCAGTTTGGTTTGGTTTCATAATAAAAAGAAAATGGAAAAGCAAACAGGTCACGTATGAGATCATCAAATTGTCCGATGACAGCTCATCAATGAGATATGTAATGACATAAACTATGCCTAACACATTTATACAAAAAAAAAAAATCAGGCTTTTAATAACAGTCAAACAAGCTCTCCAGTATACATTTTGGATTTTGAAATATATAAATGTATAGGTATATCTTAAAGATATTTTTACTAATGTTTACATTGCATGAATACATCATATTGTTATATCATTTGATAAATGGCTGATCCATATTGTATGCATTGACAATGCACAGGCACAGATTTGTACAGGTTCAGGTCAATTTAGGCTTTAGAACGCAAATGAAACTAAATGGTGCAAAAAATACATACATAACATTATTAACATGCCCTAGGGCAGAGCGGAAGAACAGCCAATTTAATAAACACTAAAAACAACTTGAAAAATGCAATTTACCAGGTGAACACATGAATAATAAATAAATAGATCATACTGTATCAGTTGCATCACCAAGTTGCAGGTGAATCTGCTGCAAAAGAGACTGAACAGACGCAAAAGATTTGACGCAGCATCAATTTACAGAAAGCATCTTCTATTCTACTTGAAAAGCTAGATGTTTTTATAAGCCATACAACAAGCTACATAGTATTATACTGTAAGTTGCAACCGATTCCCCTTTTTAGAACAGACATGTGATTTTTGGGGAACATGCAAATTCTCATTTCTTGATGCAATCGTCAAACCAAGCGCGATTTCAAGACCTAGCAGAAGATGTACATAATTTACATACAAAATGCCTCCAGCACAGCAAAACCTGTGCATCTTTAATTGCGCAATCAGCATGTTTAAAAAAAAAAAAAAACAACAACAAAAAACATTCGCTATGAACTCGCGGCCTGCTGGTCACATGCTAAAGCTCTCTGTTCCCTCACACGTCCACATACGTAAACACACACCGCAGACTCAATCGAGAAAGAACCTCTCCAGTCATGGTTAGGTCTCATGAGCTGCATCCAAATTCTTTCCTCCCCCTGTCTGAACACCGGCCCAAAAAAAGGCAAGTGCTTTTAAACGCATGAGCCTGCACGGACAACCTCCAGCAGTCACTTACAGCCACATCAAACCACTCAGACTCAATGCAGGGCCTCAGATATTATGCTTTACAATGTAAATTTGACACTTTTGCCTGATGAAAATGCATGATATGTATAGAATACACTTTTAAAAGGCCAAAAAACAGTGTTGTGAGTGACAACATGAACCATGTAGTTGAATTGCAATGCTTTAGCCTTAACATGTAAATATTTTGTCTATGATCACCAATTTTTTTTGTGGAAATCATACTTAAGACAATATATACCGACACTAACAGTTATGACCAAGCACAATAAGTATTTCATTATTATCATTGTTTCCCGAGATTCCTAGACTAATTCAATTAGTAAATTGACAGAAAGTGCCTGTGTTTGCAACAACTAATATATCTTTGCAACATAATTATTTTTGCACACACACACACACACACACACACACACAAAGTTATTAATGGGAAAACTAAACTATTCTGAGGCATATTTCACGGATGTTTACGGTCAAGGCAAGGAAACTACATCTTAAAGCTACAGTTCACTAAACGTTTATGGTCAATTGTGTCACGATATATTTAAATGCATTATGTTTTTTTTTACTTACTTTCTCGTGTCGATCGACAGTGTAGATGTCATGAATGGTTTTAAGAACTGACAGCTCAAGTCGCCATTCGCTTCCATTGGATAAAAAATAAAAAAAAAGATGCACTGAAAGCGAATGGTGACCGGAGCTGTCATTCTGTCAAATATCATCTTTGAAGTTCCACACAAGTAAATAAGCCACACGGGTTCGTCACAACATGAAAGAATACATTACGACAGCGTTTTCGTTTTTTGAACTAGTTATTCGTTACAAACAGCGCGGCTTTGACCGTTTATTGCGTTCGCTCTTCATCACATTTTACATTATTCACCTTGCCCCACAGAAAACATATTATACGGAGTCTTTTCCAATAAACGCAACATTTTCAGTCAACAATCTCCAAAGCAACATACGTGTCAGCTGGGAAGCCTCTTTCCAAACACAGCCGTGCTAGCTGGTTGCTATGCGCTTTAAACAACGTTATTTCAACGGTGACCAGCGGATCAAAACACATTCACGAGTCGGCTCCGTGAATCTACACATGACAAAACCCATGCAGATTCACCCGATCCGTTAATAAACAGATTCAACTGTTATTGTGCTGTATCTACTTGCTCTTATCTATGAGCTGAGCGGCTAACAAGCTAGCCTACAGCTAACACAAACACACCCGAGAATCAGTAAGACAGTCCGCTTCCTGTCTTCACAAACTCATTTACACACAAATGCGATTATCCCGGGATCATCGATCCAGCACAGTGCGCATAAAAAGCAAATATCAGTTTCAATCAGAGCCCGGTTGGCGCCAGCGGCGACGTGGTTCAGCAAAACGGCCCGACGAAGATGGTGAAGATGATGATGGTGCGAGTAAACACAGCCAGCCAGCACAGAGTCCGCATACACGGAACCGCGCACAACAGCCGCCACTGAGCCGCTCTGTACTCACCTGGTGCAGAGCGGTGAGTCCGTCTACATTAGCGTAGTTGATGTCCGCGCCGCGGTCGAGCATTCGCAGCACCTCCTCCGTGTCGCCGCTCGAGCAGGCGGCCAGAAACACGGCGCCTTCGTCGAACTTCACCTTCGTCTTCTTCTTCTTCAGGACGGGCGGCTCGAGATCCGTCTCCGAGCCTATCCAGCGCTTTAACTGCTCGTTCCTTTTCTGCTTGGCGTCCGCCATCTTCATCCCCTCTAGCCTGGCGCTTCTTATCTGTCTCGGATGGAAGATATACTTTATACTGCCACTATCCCAACACAGCGCGCTGGGGCGTGGGAGGGGACGACACGGGAGGGGGCGGTTAGTCTCAAAACCCGGTTTACGCCGAAGTATCGCGAGAGCGAGCGACGTCAGCCCCGGATCTGCAGCATAACGTCATCTTTATGGGGCAGTACTGTAGAGAAACAAACAAACAAAAAAAGTCAACATTCAAAGGTGTTTATGGTTGACAAAAAACACGGGACAGTAAAAGCATGATTTATTAACCCGTTTGATCCCAATTTTTTTCCCAGACCACATACAACCATCAACGTATTTTAAAATTGTTACTTTATTGTATTATATCATCACATTTTATACAGTGCTACCAGTATTACAACATCAATATTTTAACTTGATTTTAACTTTTCATTGAGTGCAGTATTTTGTCGCTGCAACATTTTAGTGCGACCTTCACTAACAAATGCAATTGGATTTATATTGTGTAGCCTACCTTTGACTGTTATCCCACCGGTCACTGTTGTGACCATCAACATGTTTATTCATTCTGTGACCACACTCATCAAAACTGAATATATGTGAATTCATATATTAATACTAGACACCTTAATGATAATGTGGACCAAAAATCTTTCTTATATCTTTATATTAACCTACTTTGCTAGCCTTTCGTTTCGGAGCTTTGATAGAGCCATCATCATATCATGGTGCAAACCAGAATTAAACTGCTTATTTTTATATATCATGCTGAGAACATCACTTCTGGGGAAAAAGTTTGATTGTGATAACAGAAATTACTACTTAAAAAGCAGATGATTAACGGACTACTTAAAAGGCTAATTTTACCCCTGGAAGGCTTCTAGAAGTATCCTCATCTGGGTAATTGAGTTGACAGAAACCTTTTGACTGGGGTGGTCCTGACTGTACTGAGCCGGTCATTTTTCTTTTGGCACAAATATATTAGCCTTAAATGTGAAAATGAGACTTAAAGGGGCAAGAAGAGAAAAATAAAAAGCATTGTGGGTAATGAAAAATGTTATTTTTAAAATATATTTTAAACTAAATAAACATAAAAATTGTCAAAATGTAGGGAACAAAAATATAAATAGTTTGTGTACATTTATTTTAAAATCCACTGTATATTAGTAATATTTTGGGGCATTTTTGACTGATTATTAAATATTTAAAAATACATCTGAAAACAATATTCAGACATTTGGTTCCACTTTGGATTAGGGAACACTATTCACCATGAACTAGTTGCTTATTTAGTATGCATATTGGCTGTTTATGAGTACTTATAAAGAACATAATAATGCCTTTTTTATTCTGCACGAGTCATGACCATATTCTAGATCCCTTAACCAAACATAACTATTACAACTACCTTGCTTACTATATATAAGCAGCAAATTAGGAGTTTATTGAGTGAAAATAGTGAATATGTGTTCCTTAATCTTATGTGTTTCCAGAGATTTTCTTTGCTTCTGGGTTCTCGTTTGGACTTTTCAGGAAGGGAGTCTTACTTTAATGGATTTTAACACAATCAGTGCTTGAATCAGCTGCTGGCAAATCTGTGTGTACGTGTGTGTTGATCTTTGTAGTTGATTAGAAAATCATCTCTGGGCCAGAATTGCATGCCAAGACACACTCTCAGTGGGTGCTGGATACGCGAGGAATGAAGAATCATGGAGAACCATAAGGAATCATGGCTGTGATGTCACTCATTTGAATTTAATATAAGCTATAATGTAATATCCATATATGCTCGACAAACTCAGTCAAACAGGTTCAAGTCATAGAGTGTTACTTTTAGAAGGGCTCGCGTGTTTTAGTCATTAGATCATTCCTACAGCTTATCAGTAAAGCCAAAGCAAAGTTTTCTATTACACAACAAACTCCCATCCTCATTGTTTCCAATAAACTGTCAAGCAAAAGACCAATCCAGCCAATTTTAACCACAACATGAGGGGAACTGGCCTCTGCTGTTGAGCAGGTGGAGAACTGTGATATCCATCTGTTTACCCACTCCCTCCAATCTTCTCCATCCTCACCATTCTAATCCATGAGTCGAGATTCAAGGGAATATTCTGGTTTCAAGTTCAAGTTCAACTCAATAAGCAGCATTTGTGATATAATGTTCATTACCACCGCAAGTCATTTCAATTATTATTATTATTATTATATATGAAAAAAAAACTCAAGGTCACAATGGAAACATTATGCCACAAATGCTGAATTTGTACTAAGCCTGGAATATTTCTTTAAGACATTAGAGGTGTGTCTATCCCTTGAAGTTTCATCTTATTTTGAATGCTAGTTTCTTCATAACCATGAAAGCTCTGACATTTGTAAACCATTGCTCATGTTTACTGTCATGTGACACATGTGATATCTCCTGAAACACTGCATTTACGTAAATGGCCTATTAATCAGCAGTATCTGGGAGTAGGCCTGATTGTAACTAACAGTACAAACACTGTCCGCGCACTGGATTTGATTGTTTACTGGTGTGTTGACTCCCAAAATGAGTCAAACTAAGCCATTTCAGTAAAACACTATAATGCAAACATCTCCTACGGTACTCATTCTTTTTCATCAATGAATTTCCATGACTTAAAAGTACATTTTCATGCCCAAACAATTAATCTTTCATGCTGAAAATGACACTGCTGTGGTTTTGTCAGATGTGTGATTATGTGATTTCATTGCTTGATAGGAACAAATGTTTAAAAAAGTGTGATGAAAATGAGAATCCTGAAAATGTGAAACCAGAAAAAGGGCATTGATCAGCGACACATCATAATAATGTGTCAGGTGAAATATTGTAAAAAACATATTTTTCCATATATTTTTTTTCACCCTTTTTCCAGTTCAGTGCAATGTAACACACAGATAAAAAGTAGCACTTTATTTTACAGTCCTGTTCCCCATGTACATACTATGTACTTATTATAGATATTACAATAACTATGTAATAACTAGGTACTAACCCTGAACCTACCCCTAAACCTAACCCTACCCCATGTATTTACCTTGTATTACCAGATATTTCTTAGATAAATACACTGTAAGTAAACTATAAGTACATGTAAGTACACGTACTGTAAAATAAAGTCTAACCAAAATATTTTAGGATAGATGACAACAGATCAAAATGCTAAATCTATGAAAATCTAAATAACATGAAATATTTTCAATAATTTCTTTAATTTGGTTAATTTTATAAACTCTGGAAATCAAAATATTACAATTTGCAGAGATTTCCAGGTTTCTCATCTCCACACAAGGTGTATAACAAGAGGTGTAAAAACGTATATTTCTATAAAACGTACATATACTTTGTAATTATATTCGTCTTTTACATACTCTGCTATTTAAAATCTGAGGTTGTTAAAATAGACAGTAAAAAAAAAAACAGTAATACTGTGAAATATTATAACAATTCAAAACAGCTGTTGCAGCAGCCATAATCCTTCAGTGTCAATACTAATATGCTGAATTGGTGCTCAAGTGACATTTCTTATTTTTATCAATATTGAAAACTCTTATGTCAACCAATATTTTTTTTTTGTGGAAACCATGATACAGAAAGTTCAAAAGTACAGCATTTGTTTAGAAAAAGGGATCTTTTGTAACATTACAAATGTCATCACTGTCACTTTTGAACAATTTAATGCATCCTTGATTAACAAAAGTGTAAAAAAAAACACTGACTCCAAACTTTTGCACAGTAGTGCACATACAGTATATTTATGTATTGCCTTAGTTCTAGTAATAGAGTAATGAATATAGGTTTGGCTGAATGGAAATCTCTCTCTATAATTCTTACTCTGTATTCCCATTGTTGTGATGATCTTTCTTGTAACACAGTTTTAAAAACCTGGCCACATTGGAAAGACAGACTCATCACTCTTTGTTTAGCAGGCAGCTGTGTTCTCCACTCACCTCTCTGTCACTTAGATAAGACTCTGTAACGGTTTCTGTTGAGGGTAAACATTGTTCAATGGTGTATTTGGAGAGTTATGGAGTTTCCTCAAAACCTTCCCCTACTGATTGACTGTAAAACCTAATACAATGTACTTCAGTGTAGCAGAGGTTTGTTAGGTTGTGGGATCCACATGGCCATGTATCTAGGCTTTTACGAATGGTGCTGGCTAAAGCAAATATCAGAATTATTATTTATAATATATTTTTTATACTATAACTTCTAGTAACCCTATTACACTTCAACATATAACTTACCACACACCGTTTGTGCAAAACACTCAAATGCAACATCAAATTATGCGTTTTGTGCTATAAGGCAATTGGACAGATGCTAAAAAAAGCGAAAACATCAGCTTCCCCTGAAGAGAGGACTGTAGGGACCAGATTATCAAAGAAACCAGGGCTCTTTTTCAACCTTGGCTGATTTAAGCTGGTCCTTTGCCGGTTTATGCTGGTTTAAGATGGTCCTTTGCTGGTTTAAGCTGGTCCTTTGCTGGTTTATGCTGGTCCTTTGCTGGTTTATGCTGGTCCTTTGCTGGTTTAAGCTGCTCCTTTGCTGGTTTAAGCTGCTCCTTTGCTGGTTTATGCTGATCCTTAGCTGATTTAAGATGCTCCTTTGCCGGTTTATGCTGGTTTAAGATGGTCCTTTGCTGGTTTAAGCTGGTCCTTTGCTGGTTTATGCTGGTCCTTTGCTGGTTTATGCTGGTCCTTTGCTGGTTTAAGCTGCTCCTTTGCTGGTTTAAGCTGCTCCTTTGCTGGTTTAAGCTGCTCCTTTGCTGGTTTATGCTGATCCTTAGCTGATTTAAGATGCTCCTTTGCCGGTTTATGCTGGTTTAAGATGGTCCTTTGCTGGTTTAAGCTGGTCCTTTGCTGGTTTATGCTGGTCCTTTGCTGGTTTATGCTGGTCCTTTGCTGGTTTAAGCTGCTCCTTTGCTGGTTTAAGCTGCTCCTTTGCTGGTTTATGCTGATCCTTAGCTGATTTAAGATGCTCCTTTGCCGGTTTATGCTGGTTTAAGATGGTCCTTTGCTGGTTTATGCTGGTCCTTTTCTGGTTTATGCTGGT
The DNA here is from genome assembly GCF_003368295.1 of Carassius auratus. NCBI lineage: Eukaryota > Metazoa > Chordata > Actinopteri > Cypriniformes > Cyprinidae > Carassius > Carassius auratus. The sequence continues at coordinate 15,228,085 of NC_039271.1, forward strand.
CCTTTGCCGGTTTATGCTGGTCCTTTTCTGGTTTATGCTGGTCCTTTGCCGGTTTATGCTGGTCCTTTTCTGGTTTATGCTGGTCCTTTGCTGGTTTAAGCTGGTCCTTTGCTGGTTTAAGCTGGTCCTTTGCTGGTTTAAGCTGGTCATGTGCTGGTTTAAGCTGGTCATGTGCTGGCAACGAACCAGCATAACAGGCAAAATGACCAGCATAAACCAGCAAAGGACCATCTTAAACCAGCATCCCAGCATCAAATTTTTTTCATGCTACATGTGACATAATCACACTCCCAGCTGGTCTGAAGCGTTTCACTATCACTATCACTCTGATGGAAATAACCTGACCTTCGATCTTATCAGAGATGTAAGAGTAATGGCATTATATACAAAGATGCCAACGACTCATTTTAACCTTCCAATCAAATATCAATGAGGTGCCTATGATGCCATTTATGAAAGCAACTACATGTATCATTTGATTAAAAAGGTTTCTTAACTATTCCATTTCCAATCAACTCAAACATTTGTGGCTCTTCTAAAAGAAGAAGCTGCCACATAATGTGCAAAGTTCACTTCTGATGTAATACTGAATTGTGGTTGCATACAGTTCAAACAGTTCCTCCAGCTAAAGCGGTTTCATATACTGTTAAAATGTCTTAGGCAAGTCTGTTAGTCATGCACAGTCAGTGTATAGACATGGAAAGCCACATAAATCAGCTGACAATTGTATTCATATATACTTATAGTCTTTGTACAGTTACTGAAAGTTCTGCTTCTCATCCTAAACTGGAAATGTCACATGCTACGACATCACAGCTGTGAGTTCAGCTGTCCGTTTGTTTGTGTGCATTTTTGGCTCAAGTTCCGTCACTTCGATTCAGCCTGGGTTGTGTTCTCATATTTTACTGTTAGACTGGGATATGTTTCTGAGTTAAATATATCCCACTGTTGCCATGTTCTGAGAATGCTGCCACTTAATGAACTGCGAGATTAGCTAAATAATAGCTAAATTTTGTGTCTGTTGTCTTTAGTGTAGTAATGTAAGACACTTTAAAACCATGCAGCTCACTATTGGTCAACAGGCAAAATCACATGATGAATTTAAGCTTGTGTGAGGAAATCTTTTACCCATCTTTCATCATTGCATGGAATTCTATTAAAATGACTGGAATTTGTGTGTGAAAATACCTTTAGGGTTTGGAAAAGAATTGTGTTAAGACCTATTCACACCAACATGAATGTTGAAAATTTGATTAGATTTTAGCATGCAACTTGATAAAATGATGGTAAGCACATACTGCAGAGGTTTACATCAGCGTTTTGCTTGAAGATGAAGTGTTGCTGAAGATCGCCAGCCAGACGTGCCATGTATGCTATTCAGCTAATCTGTATGGAGCCATCAGTGCTAACTGCTATCTCACTGGCTAGGCCTTTTCCAAAATGACCTCAGAGGCCAAGGGAACGCTAGAGCATGAGTGAATGAGTGTTCAAGCATTGATCCCTACTCAGACAACAGCTGAGTCTTAACCTAAACCAGAAATAGGGTCCCTTTCTTCACTTAACATCATTTAAAGCTACAGTACAATTAATGACAGTCTCTAAAGACTAAATAAACACTGCCACCCAAATAGTCTTTACTTGGCTTGTATCGTTCCATGTGTACTTTGAATGAAGATGCGAGATAGTCATCCTTCTGAAGAAGCATCTAAACTGTTAAGCCGCACAGCCTTTCAAACTAAGAATACTCCATTTGATGTGTAAATGTACACAGGCATCGACATATGTGAATTACGAAAACTTATCCATACAAATTTGTTTGTCTGTCGCGAGGATTTCTAACATCTTTATACAATATATTCATGTAGGCATCTGTTGCCACTGTAACATGCACGTTTCAGTCTCTTCCATTTATGTAGGTTTTTTTCAACTACCTTGTGAATCCACGCCCCTGGGCCACTGTTGCAATCTTGTGGACAAACTAATTACTGCAAAAATAAATTCATGTGCATGAGCGACTTCCCCAAAAGTATACTTAATTTTTTTACGCAGAGGTGAGAGTCTGCATACAGTGCACATGTCAAAAATGTCACCAGAATAGTACGCACGCTGCCCGATTTTTGTAACCATGCTTTGTACGTCTTAGGTCGCACATGCGCAATGAATTTTTTTCTCAATTTGTTGTTCCACAAGGTGTCAACACTGACCCACATTGTTGTTTCAAAGTAGAAAAAAATTAATCAGATGAAACAACAACAACAAAATACCGCAGACTGCAACAACAACAGAAGCCCGCATTCACAATCACTTGTGTGAGGAGGTTATGAGGTAGCCACAACTTTCGTATAAAGAGTACAAAGACAATTTTATCAGCCATTTTAGAGTATCCTTTTATGGTGGCACACCTGTGCAATAATCATGCTGTCTAATCAGCATCTTGATATGCCACACCTATGAGGTGGATGGATTATCTCGGCAAAGGAGAAGTGCTCACTAACACAGATTTAGACAGATTTGTGACCAAAATTTGATAGGCCTTTTGTGTACATGGAAAAAGTCTCAAAAGATTTTTCAGTTCAGCTCATGAAAAATGGGGGCTAAAACAAAAGTGTTGCATTTATCATTTTGTTCAGTTTATAAATGTAGTTATAACAGTAAATATATTATCGTCTATAATGGTGCAATACAGTTTAGCTATCTGACACTTTAAAAAAGCTCTGTACATTCAGGTGAATTCTGATTGGCTGTCAATATTTTCATCATTTGTCAACTGAAAAAAAATACATAACATTCTGAATGTGATTCCAACAATATCATTCCGTAATGTGCCTTAATCATTCTTGGTGTGAACATCCCTTTAGCATTATCAGTAACAGTAACAAACATCAGTAGGAAGAGGGCTATAGAGTTACCTTCAGGCATCTAGCTAGCAAGCTAAAAATGTTTTGTCAGTTTAACTAACATTTAAGGGATAGTTTACCTAAAAATTAAAATTCTGTCATCATTCACCCACCCTCATGCTGTTCCCGAAGCCACTGTATATGGAATATGAGCCATTTTCCAAATATCTTCTTAGAAGTTCCACAGAACACAAATACATGAGGTTTCAACAACATGAAGGTGAGTAAATGATGACAGAATGTTCATTTTTGAATTACATAATGTATGCTGACACATTTCTGAACACAGGGTGATTGAAATTATTTCCATTCATACTTGTATAAAGTACACTTCATACCGAACTCAGCATGCACTTTTTCTCAAGGTGGCAGACATTGAGGTGACAGCCTACTGCAGACATGGATAGAATAACCTCGTTTCATTGAGATGTGAGCTAATTATAGTGTATATCCAGAGGAGAACGGACAGCAGTAGCAGGCTCGCACTGCAAGGCCAAATGAGTCTCTTTTTCAGCTACAGAATTATGTTTCTTGCTAAGCACTTATGCCCACTCATTACCATGGTTACCGTTGCTTGCACAAACTCCTCAAGAGTGCAGTGAGCAGAATGTGAACCAGCTACATCCATCATCCTTTCCATTAGCAATCACTGGTGTATTCACGCGAACGGGTGCAGGCAAAGACAACAGCAATTTGTGAAGTCTAATGAGCTTCTGCTTAAGAGTGCCTCAGACATAAACAATAGCAGTTTTGCACATTAGTGTATACCTGTGTTATCGGCTTGGGATGATAAGTGGCACCAGCAGAGTGTGTTTTGAGTCTTTCTTGCTGAAGAGCTCTTGAGCTCCTCTGATTGCTGCTACTTATCTCAAGGGAAGAGAGATGGCCATTTGGATGGATGTTTGGTAAAAACTCTTTCCAGTTTCAATCAGTGTTGTCTCAAGGGGTCAGTCTGTATTTCAGTACAACTTTTTCGGAAAGCTCATATGTTGCTCATCAGAAAATATACAATGCAACAATGAAAGTGTCATCTGTCGTCAGGTCTCTCCGAGGAGCGAAGAGTCAGAGGTCAGGAAACTGATGCATTCTCCTTCCTACACCCAGGTGTCATTCTCTGAAACAAATCACTGGTGCCAACAGTTAAACAGCTCACAGTTACCTGCTATAGAACCAGGTAACCTTTTAGCATATTACAAAAATAAAACAAATAATACTAGTTTTTAATTATTACTTCACAAGCAGAACTCAAAGCAGAGTATTTGAACGTACATAGAGCTTTGAGTGGTTCAAAAATTAATGCACTAACCTGCAAACTTAAGGTTTGGAATATGCATCAGACGGTCATTGAGCAGACAGTGGGTAGTCTGTAGGCGTGCTGTCTGAGCCTGAGATTCTCTGTGGTTAGGTTAGTAGGTTAGTTATTTTACCCACTACTGAATGATTAGATTACAGTAACATGTTTCCAGTTTTAAACAGGAAACGTTTGCATGACTTGGTAACAGCGCTAGCCTCCTACTCTAACTGCAGGTATAAATAGAATAGAGCCTTCCCTTATTTTACGCCAGAGCTCCTGTCGTTCTTATTCTCGAGCTGACATTCACCCACACTTGGACCAAGCTTACCAATGAACTGTTCATTCATTGGATAATGTGGTAAAGTAAAGAGGAACAGTAAGACAATTGAATGTACTGTGCTAGTCCAATGTGCATGCTGAAGGCATGCTAAATGGATGAGATGGAACGTCAACAACAAACTACTGACGTGCATCATAAAGAGACAGCCATGTTGAAATGAGCTTATGTGAGATGGTTAAGAAATACTCACAACTAATTAAAAGGTGTATGAAGACATTTTTATCCGTCATACCTTCTGGAAAGAAATAACACAGACATTGGACAGAGATGAAGCTTAGTGTTCAAATGGAGTGCACTTTGAAAGGCTATGCATTTGGCAGTAAAGCCGAGCTTCGGCATAGCTGAAGTATTCTCTGGGCTTCAGAATTAGGGATTTTTCGAAACCCCTAGGAAGTACAAAAATTTGACACATGACACATTCCGCACCATGTGCTCTGAAAATACAGTTAATGTTATCAGAAAACTGGTGGACGCTAAAGAAGATGAAAAAAAATCAGTGAAGACACCATATCATATTTACTTCTTTCACTTGGGCCAATAACAGGTCTGAATATTTCCAAGACAAACCCACTAAACCCACTCTGACTCAGTGATTTTAGTTGGCGAGATCAAACTGAGAGGCACAGTTAGGGTGCATAAGGACATTTTTAGGACAGAGTTTAAAAATAGAGTCACTTGCATAAACTGGGTCAAGGTTGGCTGTGGTTGAAATTGCACAGAGAGTCTCATAAGTTGAATCACAACTCGAAAATTAAATATAAATAATTTGAATTCCCTTTTATTATTTACAAGTATATACTTAAGTTATATAGGCTATATTTAAAAGCTGTATTTGTGAAATAGCTAAATTCTCATTGCACAGAATTTTTGACTTCAGCATGGACAGACATATAACTTGTTGTTAGATCACAGAGCAAGGTCATTCAGGCCAATGACAGCGGGCAGAGAGTTCACGGCTTGTGTATCTGCTGCAGACTGACGCCTCTCAGTTCTGCAGTGGAATCTATCAGTGGCCTGTGACAAGTTCTGATCTGCTCCTGACTGCACTATTGTGTGTATGTGTGTGTGAAATGCCACTTGCAGAACCAGTCATTGTGCTACTCCTCGAACTCCCTCGGGCACTTCCACTGTCAGCACGTCGTAAATCAGAAGTGCTAACAAATGCACACCTACAGATGCATATGCCAAACAAAATATACAAACACATACATCACCTTATACCACACCACATAAATCGAAGAATAAAAAGCAAACATATAATTATACACTTCATATACTCCAACAGCAAAACAGAAATAGCATACACATACATACCACAGATAACTGTAGTACTCACATAGTGCACAAGAAATTTAAACACCAGCTTCACCTTGAAGAGGTTTAACAAACGTATTACAAACAATACCATTTTTTCACAAGAAGAGAGTTAATTCACTTTATGTATAAATATGTTAACGTGTTAATTTTTTTAAGTTTTGATTTAGTAATTTTATGAATTAGATGTACATTTTCACATTTGTTCAACTGAATGCATCTTTGTTGAATAAAGATTTCTGTCATGACTAAACTGACATATTATGACATTTAGATTTAGTATTTCTTTTTTTTTTGTATTATGCAATAAAGATTTAGTATTTTACATGAATGCCAATGTAATAAAGAAATAAAAATAAATACAAAATATATTAGATGTATTTTACATATCAAATAGCAGTTGGGACAGCAATTTTGTGCCATAAGCTTTCCTAAGATGGGGATGGGTTTGTTTGGGATGACTCAATAAGGCTCCTCTCTTTGGACGTTATGTTCTGATCCCAAATAAACAAAACAGTCAAATCATACAACAACAAGTCATTCATAAAGCACCATAAGTAATAATATTATTCTCACAAAATTAGCACGTTTACCACAAACTAATACTAGTTTTTATAACTCAAACTAATATCTTTTCCATGTTACAACCAGAAGAAAATGAAAACTGTACATGTGAGAAACCCCCATAATGGTGATTTTTTTTTAAAATCACTAATAAACACAAACAAAACATGACATGAGAAGCTAGCCCAAAGAGCAGCCCAAGATAAACATTCGGATATATTTTGAGAGGTGCTATGACATCATAAAGACAACCTCCAGCGGCGGGTAGCGCCTAAAAATAGCAGAAACGTCAGCGCCCTGGTACATATATGTCCATGAGCGAAGTCCTGCATTCCAGAGATAACAGCAGATGGCTTGCAGATTCTGAACTCTTCACTGGAAACAATAACAGTCTTCGCACACACTTCAGACAAGAGCATCGTAAGGCCCAAGGTGCAGTTGCTCCCAGACACAGAAACACACACATAATACGTCCTCCAGACTGAAGGGGGACATTCTCACATTCAGCTCAAACGTCCTGGTGGGAAAAGTGTGTGAGAAATCTTGAAAGCACTAGCTTAGTTAGCAACTATAGTCTGAATTCTCATTGTGTTCATCCTTATTACACTCTCAAAATAAAAAATGCTTCAAAAGCTTCTTCAAGCCATACCATAGAAGAACCAATTTTGGTTCCACAAAGAACCATTCAGTCAAATGTTCTTTCAAGAACCACCTCTTACTTCGCCACAAAGACCATTTTGTGAAACAGGAAAGTTCTTTAGATGCTTATTTATGGAACCATTTAGACAAAAAGGTTCTTATTTGGAAGCCTGAAGCACCTTTATTTTTAAGAATGTATGCACAGACCCTTTTATGGTGGCTAAAAGTGTTGGCCACAGTTGAAGACTCCATTTTCTTCTGTTGACATATAAACTTGAAAGAGGAAGTCGAGGGGGACATTGAAGGACTTTTCTTTTTTTATAGAGCCAATAGCTGTTGTCAAAGCCTTGAACTATGATGTACTACTAATGCTACATAGTTGGAGGCAAGAACTAGGCCATGAGTCCTGAAGGTCCTTAAAACCTGGAAATTGGAGTTAGCATTTGTTTTTTTGTTTGTTTTTTGGCTCCATTGTTCCGGAATAAACAATCTTGGGACTTTGTACTAAAAGCCACCAAACTTAATTTTGAGGGTCTTTAATGTAACCACAAAACCGTTGAACATGGCTAACTTGGTTTGTGTGCTGTGCTTGCACTGAAATACAACACATCTAGTATAGTATAGTATATTATAGTATAGTATAGTAAAATGGGTTGTGAATGCTGTTTTTATGGTGGCTTTAAGTTTAGCCAGCAATCAATGTTAGCATAGCACAACCACTCAAACTTGCTCGCTAAGGCTAACAATCCTATAGTCCAGATTTATGCCAAATTATCCTGACATTATCAAGCAATCCACAGTCAAAGTTACAAAACACATAACATGCGGAAAATCAGTTTGTGGTTTTTATTAATTCATTATTTGTTTCTTAAAACAATTACTTTTGCATTTACATTTTGAGTCTTATTTTCTCATAATTCACTTTTCAGAGCTGTGATATATCTGTTCTAAAGACATGTGCTCTTCTTGACTGTGCTCTTCTGTTCTTTTGCAATGAGGGGGAAGTCATTTCACTTCCCTAATATAAAAGTGCACCTGCTGACCCTGTCCAGTGGTGCTGTGATCTGCTTGAGCTGCAGTGGCTTATGGTTTTATTAATGACATGCTCTTCCCGAGCTCAATCCAAAACTGCAAATGAGCCAGAACCACTGTGTGAGTCACTCTGAGAAACATGAATTATTCACCACAAAACTTAGAGGCATAGTTCGCAAAACTTTTGCATCCTTTTGAAAGACGGTGTAAATGATTCATTCACAAATCAAGCCTCAGTTTAACTCACTGGTTAACGGCACACTTAAAGTGAAGATTATCGGAGAATTATGACTTACATTTCAGTCTGTGCATTTCACAAAGATATCAAATGGCTTCAGAAGACTTGGAGTATATAGAACAGGAGTCAAATGGGCCAATTTTACAATACATGGTTACAATCTGGATCAGCATTATTACAAAAAAAAAAAAAACATTTCTCAAATAGATATATCGGTTATGTCTTTCTCCCACTTCAGCTAATGGAGCTCTACGGTTCTTTTGTGACCATGACCATCTGCGTATATGTGTGTGTTAACACACCTCCTCTCCCGTAAGTCATCATATTATGAGTTTCTCTGATGTGCATGATGAGATTCCCAAAGCTAACTGGGCCTCTCAAATCTACAAAAGAGGGAGAGAGCGAGAAAGAGGAACTGAAAAAAGACAGTCGACATCATCCATCCTAGCCTTTTAAGGAGAGCTCCTGCGGAGTCTATGAGGAGATGGCCCAGTTTCACACAAGCTCACTATAATTACTGATAAAGGGGTATGCTGTGTAAAACAAGCAGAACAAAAAAGTGCATTTTAAATGGATAGAATACAGTCAAAATGTATTTACACAACACGCTAAATTCTACATGTTTCTGTCCAGTTGGATGATTTTAGAGGAATAGTTCATATAAAAATCAATCATGTGTCATCATTTATTAAAAAATTTCTTCCATGTAATAAAATAAGTTATAAAGGTTTGAATTGTACGGACATGACATGCAGGAAAAAAATAGTAGGCTAAATCGTGTGCACGATTTACTAATTCGTTCCCTCAATGTACTAAAACGTGCACGCGATTACTATTGCATTCCCTCGATTTACTATTTTGTTCACTTGATTTATAAAAAATGCGCATGATTTACTAATTTGTTCCCTCGATTTGCTAAATCGTGCGCACAATTTGACAAATTGACGAAACGCAATAGTAAATCGAGGGAACCCAATAGTAATAGTGTGCAAGTTTTAGTACATTGAGGGAATTAATTAGTAAATCGTGTGCACAATTTATTGTAGAATTAACATCATTAAAGTAAATAATTTTATTTGCACTTTTCCCTTTTTCAATTCATTTGTTATTTATGTATTCAGTTAAATTAAATTGATTGTGCCATAATTTACAACTGTAAAAACATAAAAAAAAATTTAACTGTAAATGTTTGTAAAATGTAAATGTCTATGGGGAGTATTTCTTTTCTATTCTATTATGCATTCAGTCCTTGCACACAAAAACTTGGCATAGCATGGTGTTTCCTCATAAGCTGTAACAGTAGGTTGGTTTTTGTGAATTTGAAGAGGGTCATATGAATCATAACGTTTCCACAGGCCACTGTACTGCTGCCATTAGATAAACAGCACAGAAATGACTAAACTGAGAAACCAGGTTAGGTAATATTAGGGACAATTTTCTCATCATACTTTCAGACAGTAAGCAAGCTTGTTAATAAATCACATGACTGTATATACCCCACTGGAATACTTGATTCTGGTTCTGTCAAAAATAATGCCCTTTTTACATAGTAAGGATGCTTTCACAATTGGTACGACCCCAAACGAGTGCTAGTGTGAAATCACCCTAAATGGGATGTTAAGTACTTGAATACATATATATATATATATATATATATAGGTTTTAGTGAAAACTTTTCTTCATGCCACTGCACATCTTCCACATGATTCTTGGTCAAGCAAGATGAACTCAATAACCTAGTGTAGGGGACAGCTGCTTCTGCAGGCAGCGACTTGTCGAGTGCAAACATAAAATAACTAAATTAACAAAGGATGAGCTAAATCTGGCTCATTCTGAGAAGCCCGTCTGAGACTCGACACAAGCACAGCGCAATATAAACTGCTGTTCCATGCTGGACAAGGATTATTTCGTGTTAACTCTGATGCCTATTTGAAAAATCCTAAATCAAAGGCACTTTTAGATTGTTTGTTTTATATTTAGCTCTTACAAATCTACAGTGCATTCTATTAGATTACAAGCATCTTTTTAATTACAAATTATTTAAAAAGTGACAAACAAGAGCTGTTCATTCACTCACTTGTGTAAAAAGCAAACCTGTTAGTATAGTGCTCGTACCTAAGTGTTAGGGATTTAAACAAACCACTTAAAAATAAGTTGTAACGTTGGCATGAAATTCACCCTTCCTATTAATGTTATATGTTGTTGATTTTTATTGTGAAGGATTCGTCTATTGCTGCGTTTCATTAAGTAGAAAAAAAACCCTCACTCGATCTTAGGGTGAAAACGACAAACTTCTCTCTGGTGACATATGCAGAACTCCAAGTGGATCGAATCAACAAAAGATGGATAAAACCGACTGCATCAACAAATTACGCAAGTGTAACACGGATGTATGTGAAATTACAAAAAGATCTGTTGTTATTTCTGTTATCTCACAACTTTCAACTTCAGGATGGACAACCTTCACTGGCAGACCAGGCAGCCACCTAGCAACCAGCCAGAAAACACTTAGAGCACCCTAGCAACTGCAAAATAACAGATTAAAAACAGATACAACACTGTAGCAACTAAACTGCAATACCCTGGCAACCAAGCACAACACATTTGCTGAAAATGTCAAAAAGGAGGAACTATAGATGATTATCAATAATTTCGGAAAGTCTTTGACATTCTTGTTTAATTAAAAAAATCTCTCTGTCTATTAAAAGTTCATGCTTTTGAACTTTGTACAGGGTCAGATGGAGTGACAGTCACTGGGAAATGCATCAAGGCAGGTACTGTTGCTATACCCATTACTTCTGTTGGCAGGCAAGCAGCGATCCACAATTATTCACACCGTCTCTCCATCTTCTCTCTGGGATGTCGCTTTTCTGCTAAATAAGCCATACCCAAACAGTGCTTCCCTATTGCCATGCCAACAGCAGCACTGTATCCCTCACTAAAGTGAGCCCCCACCTCCACACTTGGCAGACCTTCGAACGCAGAGAGAAACTTCAATTACTTTTCCTCCCGCTGCAGTACCTATTACGGTCAAACGAGACCACATGGCAGGCCTAGGAAAGCGCTAGGGCGAGCGTAAATCTGCACCCATCGTCTAGTGCAGTGACAGCGAGGGGTCACCGGGTCGGCTCTTCAGGTGATGTGTTTCCAGAGCACTGTGCACACAGAGGAAAATACCATATATGGCTGGTTCTGTATTTATGACATTCTCCTGCCTTTTACTGGGTGACCGTTTAACTGCGGAGCTTGAAACGGACGGACTGCGCAAGCTCACTTCTGTAGGTGGCGAGCTAATGCCATCACCGTTTATGCTTCTGCAGATATCTCCTTTTCTCCATGTATGAACTGGGTCAGATATACAGTATGATGATGGGGCAGAACACAGGGGCTTGACGTAGCCTCAGGAATACCACGACTTACGCAGTTCTGTGAGAAGTGTCTGGAGATCGTTTCGGAGAGGCTGATAGGGACGGCAGACTAACAGCACCAGGCCATGTGGGTTTTGTTATGCTGGAAATACTGAAATAGTTCATTATATACAGCTAATTATTCTCAAAATAGTATGTCAAATAGTACTGAGGATGCTACAGTTCGGTAGTATAGTGCAGTGTTACATCATTCTCATGGAATTCGCAACTATGTTGCGTTTTGGCAAATTGGTGCTTAATTCATAAGAATGAGGTTTATGAGTGGAGCCTCCAAAAATCATACGATTAGCATACAGTAGAACAAAATCACCACTTCATAAAATATTTACATTTTCTCCAAACCGATCTCATTAGAAAACAATTCTACAATATCAAACAGTAAATTTATTAATAAAATAAGTTATAAAGGTTTGAATTATACGGACATGACATGCAGGAAATAGTAGGCTAAATCGTGTGCACGATTTACTAATTCGTTCCCTCAATGTACTAAAACGTGCACGCGATTACTATTGCATTCCCTCGATTTACTATTATGTTCACTTGATTTATTAATAATGCGCTAAGATTTACTAATTTGTTCCCTCGATTTGCTAAATCGTGTGCACAATTTAACAAATTGGGGAGTGGAGTGGAGCCTCCAAAAATCATACGATTAGCATACAGTAGAACAAAATCACCACTTCATAAAATATTTACATTTTCTCCAAACCGATCTCATTAGAAAACAATTGTACAATATCAAACAGTCGCCAAATCTAGCATCATTATAAGAAATTGCCTTAATTTGTTGCCATTAACTATCCATACTTTCTTGGGTAAGAACACTGTAAAGTCAGGGTTATTCAAATCTTGCCCTGGAGGGCCAGTGCACTGCAGAGTTTAGCTCCAAGAGTTTAGGGTTTGATCAGGGTTGGAGCTAAACTCTGCAGTGCACTGGCCCTCCAGGGCAAGATTTGAATAACCATGCTGTACGTCTCTTGTTGCCAGGTACTAGCATAACTATGTACCCTGCAGAAAATTGTATTTATTATTCTTTATACCGTATTTTTCGGACTATAAGTCGCACCTGAGTATAAGTCGCATCAGTCCAAAAATACGTCATGACGAGGAAAAAAACATATATAAGTCGCACTGGACTATAAGTTGCATTTATTTAGAACCAAGAACCAAGAGAAAACATTACCGTTTACAGCCGTGAGAGGGCGCTCTATGTCTTCAGTGTAGACTACAGGAGCACAGAGCAGCATAGAGCGCCCTCTCGTGGCTGGAGATGGTAATGTTTTCTCTTGGTTCATGTCAAATTAATTTTGATAAATAAGTCGCACCTGACTATAAGTCGCAGGACCAGCAAAACTATGAAAAAAAGTGCGACTTGTAGTCTGGAAAATACGGTATATAAGATATATATTTTGCTTTGGCATCCTGATCCAGTAATGGGTAAAGGTTGTTGTTATCGCTTCTGTCACACTGGAAAATGTACGTTAAGCGCAATGCATTGTGGGATACAGTATTCCACACAGTATGCGATGTACTGCATATTTTGTCAGATGTATTAAGTCAGCCGGTCTGGCCATTATCACATGATCACCCACAAATCTTGTCTCTTTAAGCAAGTGATGCAAATAAAGCTCAGAGCTGACTAAACCAGGCACACGTCTTTCAAGTACTCTATCTTTAATGTAAATGGTTTGAAATCAATACTTAAGTCTAGTGCTTTGCTTAATCTCTTAATAAACACACAAGGGCTGCATTAGTGAACACAAGTGTGTGTATTCCTACAACAAGATGGCGGTTACAATGATTGCCTACAAAACTGTGATACAGCTGCCTTGATAAGAGCCAGAGAGATGTTAAATACAGATAAAAACACAGTGAGAAAGCAGAGCGGGGGTGGTAGGAGAGGGAGTGCGGAGGAGGAGGACAATTCTCTGAACAGATATTGACGAAAAGCAGATGCAAAGACACAGAGAAAGCTGCAAGGATATATTTCACACTAACCTTAGTAGACCAGTTTAAGCACACTCAAACAACTGTACGGTTGTGCGTCTTTGTGTGTTATGTTGGTTAAAACTTGAGAGTTATTACTAGGAAGAAAATTTATATATATATATATATATATATATATATATATATATATATATATATATATATATATATATGCTATGGTATGGTAATAGGAAGATGACACTGCAAAATAGAACTCAACAAGTCCTAGAAATTAAATAGTGTAAATAGCAGAATAATAGCATAATAATAATAAAAATGTGTGTGTGTATAACATATATATTTTTTTATTCATTTATTTATTTCTTACAAGGATGCATTAAATTGATCAAAAGTGAAAGTAAAGCCATTTGTAATCAAAAAAATATTTCAAATAATGCTGTTCATTCACTTTTTTATTTATCAAAAAATCCTGAATTTTTTTTATTCAATTAAATCAATGTTTCAACACTGAAATAGAAATAAGAAGAAGAAACTTTGTTATCATAGGAATAAATTACATTTTAAAATTTTAAATAGTTACATTTGAAAAGTTCTTTGACATTGCTTTGGTGAGCTTAAGAGACTTTCAAAAAATAAATAAATAAAATTCTGGCCCCAAACCTATTGAACAGTAGTGTACAATGGTAATTTTATATAGATGTTTCTAATGCATTGGCATGTCAATAAAACCACTTTGATAGTAAATGCACAGGGAATTTGTCTTAAATTAATTGCAATGAATTACTAAATAAATGTAAACTTGAGATCATTACTAATACTAATGCAACGTCCTGTGGAGTAATGAGCATAATCAATCAGTCACATGTGATGTTGGCAAGTTTGTAAGTATGTGGCTTGCAGACTTTGGCCTTCTTATCATAATGGATAATATTAACTATAATTTTACATATGAATGGTGCATGCAGGTACAAAACTTGTCAAAATGTTGCTAGGGTAAACAAAGTGCATGATGCACTATTAATTAAAATTGACAGTGGAAAGCACTAAATATAAAAACAATAACTAAAGTGGATAACACTGAGGTGGGAGCTAATCAAAAAGACACATGATAATTGATGCAATAAACTGCGACTGCACACACTCCACACAAAGAAAATTATTAAGAATAACTTTTGCAATAATGCATACATGTATATGATTACATTTTAAAAGTAACCTTCCCTACCCTGACTATCAGCGCCACAGTAAGCAACAAAACCATGTCTTCTTTTGTGCCAATCTCCTGTATTAATGCTAATATTTCTGAAAGACAACTGCCATCCATCATTATAACTCTCCATCAATGTTCCTGATTGAAAGCATTTGTAACAGCTTGGTAAAAAAGTTCTTCTCATGATGCCCACTTCAGTCTAAAGGCCTGCTTAGTTTTTTTGGAGTGGTTTGACCAACATCTTTTTCTTTTTTAGGAAAACCAGCATACTAGCATCCAAAACCCACCATATGGGGGTCTCTCTGTCTGTTTAACTAAGAGATACCAGCATGGAATCTATCCCCAAGTTTGGCTCAGTCCATTTTTGTCCATGCACTTCCTCTGTTCCATGCGAACAGCTGCAGAGTTCTCATGTCTTTGTCCAGGAAGCTCAGCAGTAGTGGGGAATCGTTTGCACTCTGTGGTTAATTCTGACCTCAGGTCAGGACTCACTCCGGCTGAAATTCATCAGCAACATGAGGAGGAGACATTGCATGCAGCTAACAACACAAAGCAGTTATTGCATCCATATTAAGTTATCCACCATGTCTGTGCAATATTTCAATATGTATGTTTCTATCCACCTATTTAAATGCAATTTTTTGAGATATCACATAAAACTATGGACGGAAATGCTGAGATGTGCATAAATTATAAAAAAAAAAAAAAAAATTAATTAAGTCAGATATTTATTAATTTTTTCAAAGCTGTACATAAACTATGATCAAAACACAATTACAAAATAAATTCATCTTGCGCATCAAAAAAGTCTTACCTTAGATCATGTCATGCATCATATAAAATGTTAATTTATTCATTTTGAAATGATTTGAAATTATTGTAATCACCTCACACATGACAGCGTTTTTTGCATTTCGTCTGGTGCAAGTCAAGTGATAATGTAGGTTAACTTCTGGTTGGTTGCAAAACTGGTTGCAGCAAATTTCATTTTTATTATTGATACTTTGGATCAGTTTGCAGAAATTGGTGATTTTGTTCTTTTGAACAGATGGGATGGAAACTTTATTTGCAAATGTTTTTATGTAATATTCTAATTTTGTGCATAAGTTAAATTCATAACCTGACAATGACTCTTAGGTTATTACCGTCTTCTCAGGTAAGGTCGCCGTGATTTTGCCAAGTAAGACATGTTCCTTGATCAACGTCTTTTGGATCAACATAACTGTCCAATATTATAGACTTAACCCAATCTCTAGCTCTAAACCTAACCCTACCCATAATTTATTCCTAAAATCAGTGTGAAATGATGGCTGATTAACAAGAGTGTAGAAGCACCTAACCCTGAATGTAAGCCTAAAACAGACTTTTCCTGAAAAGTTATCCCTCAATTCTGATTGGTTGATTGGAATGTTGTTCCAGAACATGTTGTACTAGGTGAAATCACGTTCACCTCTCAGGTAAACATGCTAATGAGTTCCTTTCGGTGATCATACAGTTTGAGTTTCTATGAAAGGACAATATTTCACATACTTCGTCTATTCCAAATATTTTATATGTGCCATGACAAACTACAATTGTTTCTAATGTGCGAACTGTAATTATGATTAATCTTTTTTTCCCTTGAAAACGTTTGTAGGCAGATTTCACAAACAAGCAGGTGCACAAGCAGTTAGAGTGAAAATTGTTCATTTTCATTCTGATCTCAAGGCCTGCCCTAAAGCATGAATTGATCAGTTAACATGTTTTAAGACCGCATCATAGGATCAAACTCATGCTTTTTTTTTTTTAATCAGTTTAATATCTTCCTAACAACACATTTTATCCACATGACTCAGTCTGTAATGGAATGCAACCAGCATCCTTGGGCAAATTAGCAGGATGCAAATATTAGATGAGAGCTGGGAGACAGTGTCTTCGCCATCTGCGTCCACTTGGTGATCCAACTGCCAGTAATGGGTCAATACCAGCCAAGTGAAGATCAGACTGAGCAGTGCACAGCAAGCCAACTCTTATTTCATTAGCTGTTACTGTCTTACCCAGAATCTTTGTGGCTGCTAAAGCCACACAACATATCAACTGCTGAATCACACTGAGGATGTATTGTAGGGATTAAAACCACCAAAACCACGAAAACATGCATGCTTCTTTAATCTGGATGTATTACGGTTATGTTTCCTCCCTTGTGATCACATAAATGCTTTGCCTGTTTTTCAGGAAATTTAAGATATCAGTCATCATCAGTTCTTACTAGGTTATTTTGGCTGACCTGAACCATACATTTCAATGATATTTGTTGGGATATAACAGTGTCAAAAGCTTCAACATTGATAGGTCTATTCAGTTTTGGTTCCCTGATGTGGATGTAAAATACACATTGCTTTAACTGGCATTATAGGTAATTCGATCAATCTCACTGGATTACACACTGAAACTGAACGTTATAAACTGATATGCATAACATTTGCAAAACTAAACAGAACAGAAATTTTGGTTTCATTAGTTTTATTCCCAGAATGCTATACTCTGTATGGAGCATTTCAAATGTACTGCAATAGTTTCTGATTTTTCTGAATTAAACATATCCACGTTATTGTACTCAAACTCAAGTCGGTTCCAAATCAATTGCTCTCAACGCTAAATTGCTCAAAAGGTAATGTTCTGCCCTCTTGTGTTACACACACACAAAAAAAACATTTGTATGTAATGTCCAGCACCAATAGATGGCGCTGCTTTAGGAAACACCATAAGAATATTTTAAAGTTAGTCCATTAGGTGCTCTAACAAATGTTGAATTCAGAACAACTTGTTATATTTACTATTCTCTATCTGTTGTTCATCCTTTTATGGCAGTAATATTGCTAGTACGTGGTTCAATATTATTCACGTTTATTAATCAAGTTATTAGCAGTTATTTTGCATTATATAGTTCACATCCCAGTCCTTTCACAGCATATACGCATCTCTCTTAAGTTTTTACTATCATAATCAATGAAAACAAATCAGCAAACCTGTAACAATTGTAACTTAGTTTACAATTACTGAGACAGAGAAACACCAGTCATTTTATTTCCTGC
Organism: Carassius auratus; assembly: GCF_003368295.1. NCBI lineage: Eukaryota > Metazoa > Chordata > Actinopteri > Cypriniformes > Cyprinidae > Carassius > Carassius auratus. Next base: position 15,246,065 of record NC_039271.1, read on the forward strand.
GGGTTTCTCCAAAATGTACTCCGATTTTCTATCATTTCAAACAAGTGTTAGTTAGATAACTAGACTGAGTGAGGATGGTATGTCCACAACGCGACCTGTTTGAAATTAAACCAATAAGGCACTGAACCGAGAAAGTCAAGACTCCTTAAGAACATAACTGGAGACCACAGAATGTTTTTTTCCCCTCAGTTTTATTATATGAAAATGTGCAGAGAGATTTTAACGGTAGGACTTCTGGTAGCGGGCGCGAGCTCCAGGTCCACCGAACTTCTTAGACTCGCAGCGGCGGGGATCAGCGACCAGCAGGGTCCTATCGTACTGAATCAAGATATCTTTGATCTCTTTCTTGGAGGCCTCATCCACATCTATAAAAAGGGAAAAATTGAGAAATAGGAATTTTTATTTAAAATTTTTACACGAATGTCACTTCCATTATGACCACAATGATCCACACTTACATTTCTGATAATAGGCAACCAGTGCTTTTGAGATGGCCTGACGGATGGCTGCATGAAGAATAAAACATGTTAATATCAGAACCGAAGTATTTATACTAGTAGTTTTGGGGAGGAATCCAACCATGCGTTGTTTACCTACGCACAACGACTTTTACGATAGGAAACAACCAAAAGCAAAAAGTTTACACGTCACTAACCGTAAATCTGTGCGACGTGTCCACCACCCTTCACGCGAACTCTGATGTCAACGCCAGCGAAGCGCTCCTTGCCCAACAGCAGAAGAGGTTCCAGCAGCTAAATTAAACAAAACCATGTTCAGTTAGTACACATGCGTATAAACAAGACCTAAAGGTCTCAATTCAATTACTATTTCTTTAATAAATAAGTTCTGAAATTCTGAGGATGTTATGCTTTTCAGAGAAAATAAGCTTAAACTCTGTTGTTTCTAACAAAAAGCTACAGTGTTTGTGCCAAACTGGAGACCGACAGCACCCATCCTCATTCATTTTCACTATACTGAAAGAGGCATTGTGAACATTCTTTAAAAGCCCACCTTTGCCTTCCACAGGAGAATAACCATGTCAACAATGAATCTGAATCAGTCTACATTCACGTGAATGACATTTACAAATGATAGTTTACTCAACTAGAGATCTGAATGAATGAACATGCATGATTTCTGTGATAACTGCACCTTGTACTGCAGGGTGGCAGGCTCGATCATCTCAAGAGGTCTTCCGTTGACTTTAATAAGTCCATTTCCCCTCTTGCAGTGGGCGACAGCAGTGGCTGTTTTCTGTTTGACAGTGATGAGACACAGATCAGCCAATTCAGAAGTCAGAAACAACTTAAAAATTCATGCTATTACACAATTTAAACTACACGACACTATTAAGAGATTACTTGACAGGTCACTAACAAAATAAAAAGCTCCCTTCAACCTTGGTAAAGTTACTGGAAACACGTCGCATTGTGCAGTTAGATTAGTATTGTTATCTAAAGCAGTCAGCGCAGTTCAGAGTTAACAGTTAGCAAGACAGACAAAGAGACCACAGGCTCGTATTTATTCATAAATATCATCTAACTTACTAAGCAACAGAAAACATGGAGATCAGATGCAAAAGCAACCGTTTTGTATTCATTAAAGCTATACGTGCAAGAGCTGAAGTGCCCCACGTGTCAGCTAACAGCCTTTCCCAACACAACCCTCACCATTCTGTCTCTCTAACAGGAATGTAGGTTTATCTTATATTTTAAACGGCTATACATTTACTTGTTTACGACATCGAGCTGTTTTGTTTCTTCCATTTACTATACACAACTCTGGCATCGCAGGCATTTACAGCCGCGTAACAGTTACATCTGTTAGCATATCCGGCTAACGCCGCTCCCTTGAACACGAGAAACATTTTGCCTTCAAAAACTCACTTTACGTCCAAACACCTGGACAGACTGTAGGGGACCTTTTGCTGGCATGATTCTGGAATGAAAACAGAATAATAAACTATGAATTAAAGCTTATATGGCCTTTTAAAGAGTATATTGATGAGAACCGCTTGAGGGACGAACCGTTCAGTGCTCGAGCGTTGGTCAGAGAGGCCGCAGAAGGGTTTCCCGAGCGTGAAAAGCAGGGGCGCCTGTCGTAAACACACCCTCGAGTGTTTACGACAGTTGAAGCTGGTAAAGATTATATATATATATGAAGAGTTCAGATGCAAAAACCTCTAAATGCCATCTGAAATTTGCATCTAAAATTAGGAATTTTTTCAGGCTCCTATATTTATGTTCAGTTATTTCACTTTAATAGCCTGGAAAAGGACCTGCACATTGCCATTGAAGTAAAATGACTCAACCTAAGCATAGGAGCTTGATAAAAATCCTAATTTTAGATGAAAATTTCAGATGGCATTTAGAGGTTTTTGCATCTGAACTCTTCATATATATATATATATATATATATATATATATATATATATATATATATATATATATATATATATATATAGTATATAAATCAATTAGTGTTTATTGTTTATATTGCCAACACAACTATAATCCTCCCCGTTTTCATAGTTTCATAAACAAGTAGCCTGCTTATTCACAGAATTTTCAATGGATGGGTTGAAATAGATGTCAAAAAGAGATCTAATAATTCGCATTGCTATACTTATTATTTAATTTCTGTTATAAAAAAATGCTTTGAAATCTGTCTTCTATGCTTTGACCTCTGAGCTGAGTATCTTGTCAGAAATTGGCCTCAAATTTAAAATGCTGTCTGAATTAAAAGCAGAAATCAATGTTTAAATGAAGAAAAAAAGAGCCTTGTTTTTAATTCACGATACGAAGTTATAAATCTCAACACTAGATGTCACTCTGTTACAAGAATAATTCGATTAAACGCCATAGAATCAGATTTCATTTTAGCAAAGTATTATAGAGACGATTTAAGTTAAGTTTTAAAACTATAGAAGTGCACTTAACTGTAGTGAATGTTTACTTGTAGTGGTCTTTTAATCTTAAGTACATTTATAAAAGAGTGCACTTGCAGATAATGTTAAATAAAAGGCTACAAAATTATACTTCAAGAGAGTACACTTTCATGGCTGTTTCTTAACACACTTTAGTTCACTTTAAAAAAGTACTAACATCAGATTAAAAGTATTACTTTACAGTACATTTTAAATCAATATTTTAATAATTGTTTACCGCACTTTTGATGTATTGAAAGACATGATGCGCAAAATTACTTTATTGTAATTTTAACTGTAGCATTCATGTATTAAGTTACTAATAACTAATAATATATATTAATAACTAATAATTAAAAAATGATATAGACTATATTCAGTTAATATATTTTATATGTAATTAATTGCAACATCATTCTTACAAATGTGGATTGTGTAAGTGGCACTCTTGAGTTCAATTAACTGCATTTTATATAAATAAAATAAAAAAAACATGTAATTTTTTAATTAATTGCAAATAACATTCAGTTCAAAATGTATGCACTGTTTAAATGGGTATTATTTCTGTAATAAGTACTCTTTTTAAAGTATGCTAACATGCATGCACTTTTTTGAAGTTGAATTTTGAAAGGTTATTTCAACTTTTGGGTAAACCAGATGGATACAGCTCCAGTATGCCTACTGGATTTTGGTTAGGCCAGAGGCACATTTTATAAGAATTTGAAGAAAATAGGAGGTTTATCTCAAATGCACAATTAATTTATTTTTTATTTACCTTTTAATTATCAAGTGGATACTAATGTCTTTATATGTGTGTACGTGAGAGTACATGAGAGTTTCATTCATTTACTTACATATACATTTTATCTTTATCTGTAACACAAATCAATACTGTAAGCAGACTATTTTTCTAGTGTGCTAATTTAGTACTAGAGAAACGTGATCTTTGCTCATGCTTATACAGTAAACCACTTTCTCTACTCATCAATCTATTGTTCTTTTGAAATATGAAGGCTGTTCTATGTGTGTGCTCTACTGTCTTGACAGACAAACGCTAAGTGGATCTAACTAACAGTCAGAGAGAACTGGAAGGCCCAAAAGCACAACAATAGACATGAAGACATCAGAATCTTTAGAATCTGCCTTTCAGGCACTCAACCAGCAGCTTCATTGATCAGTACACACCAAACACACGTTTCATCTGTAACAGTGAACTGACTCTGAGACACTGACCAATTAGTCTGAGTTTCAAAGGGATTTGAACGTTTGAAGTATTGACCTGTTGTATGAACAGTTTGATGTTCTGTGAGAAATGAAATTTATTTGAAATAGATTTTTTTATATATTCATTTCTATCTATCTATCTATCTATCTATCTATCTATCTATCTATCTATCTATCTATCTATCTATCTATCTATCTATCTATCTATCTATCTATCTATCTATCTATCTATCTATCTATCTATCTATCTATCTTCTGTCTGTCTGTCTGTCTGTCTGTCTGTTTTCTCTCTCTGTCCTTCATCTAATGCCTCTTCATACTTTCACACTTTACTTTAGCTCACCAGCCACTAATAACACAAACACCAAAGGAGAAGAATCAGGATGCATTTTGTCATCCCATCTCTCTCCCTCCACCTTAAAGGTATAGTTCACCCAAAAATGTAAATTCTGTCATCATTTACTCAATGGTTGCCACTGACTTCCATAGCCATTGACTCCCATGTTTTTTTTTTTCTTCCTGGCACTGTTTGATTACCAACAATCTTCAAAATATCTTATTTTATGTTCAACATAAGAGAGCTACGGAGCCCCGTACATGACATGCAGGAAAAAATAAATAAATTGTGCGCACAATTTACTAATTCATTCCCTCAATGTACTAAAACGTGAACATGCGTTCCCTCGATTTACTATTGCGTTCAGTCGGTTTGCTAAATCATGTGCACGATTTAGCAAATTGAGGGAACTCATTAGTAAATCATGCACGCTATTTATAAATCGAGTGAACGCACTATTAATTGTGTGCAGGTTTTAGTACATTGAGGGAACGAATTAGTAAATCGTGCACACAATTTAGCCAACAATATTTTTTGCATGTCACGTGCGGTGCTCCGTAGAAAGCAACTCATACAGCTTTGAAATGTCAAACCACTGTTAGCAATGGTGCTCTGAAGAGAGTTGTGAGATTTGCACTTCACGCGTACTCACAGTACCTTTTGCCCTGTTTATGCTGAGCTGTGTTTGTGAGATGTGTAACTATAAATAAACGGTGTTAATTAGTGGAGAAGGATATGTTTGTGTGAGGGGTAGCTGAACAGTAGCAGTAAAGTCAGGCAGATGTTGGGTCTATTCTGGAGGAAATGGAGCTCACTTGGGCGACACACTGCTGTTTGTTTTGGGATGAGATAATGAGGACTCCTGCCAAAGCACTTTTATACTAGCCTGTCACTATCCAGCACACAAACACTCACTCAGCGTCTTCCGTCCCTCTTTGGCTATAACACACTCAACAGATGTGCCATCTCAACTTTGGCACTTTAAGTGTGAACATGGTGAATATGGTTTCAATTCAAAGCTCATGTCTAAAATCTCTTTTGGACCGAACATAATATTTGCTTTTGTGCTTTAGGGAGGACCTCAACATTCAGTGTGGATCATATTTAGCTAGTTCATACTTACATTTCTATAAAATGTAGATATGGTTTGCTCATTATGGTGCTTGTTAATAACACCTCTTTTGATCACTGAAGTGTACCATTGTAAAGTCTGGTTTGATCGTTCTCACTGATGGTAATTACTTTATTAGGTTAGTTCCTCTCAGAGATCTATGAAACTCATTCAAAACAGCCACCATTTGTATTCAGAACCCTTTTGTTTTCGGTAATTCACTTTGCATTATCTAAACCAGGTCAAAACATTCTTTCACAAGTTCACATTTTTGTGTTATAGGAAAATGATCCAGATGAATTTTTTTTACTAATAAACAAGCTCAAGCATGAGACGTTATTTGGGCTCTAAGCTGCTTAATTAATGAACAGAAGTTAATTAGATAGAAATCTGAGAAATTAAGGAGGGGTTGGCCTGACGGTGGAATGCTGGAAGAACTGTCACATGTAGATTTCCTTGTGTTGGTACTGATAAAATTAGATGAACTTCTAATGGAATGTTAATGGATGCTAATTGAATCGCTGCTGATTTGCTGTTCTTATCAGGTTTAGGATTGTCTTGCTGGTCTTCCAGCTTGACCAAGATGTTAACTCTTCAGCCAGAGTTAGACCGAGTGTCCAAAAACTTTCTTAAACCAGTAAAACAGACTTGCTTATCCTGACATTCTAGTATGGTTTAAGCTGGGCTTTAATTTTTTGGAATCAGTTCAAATTGATCTAATAAGAATGCTATAAGAATATTGTTTTGGGATTGATTATTTGGTCATTTTTTAAAAGCGAATATTTATCATTTTAGTGTATCCAGTTCTATTCCATTTTGGGTTTTGGGGTATAATTTCATATTTGGTTTACACTAAGGTTAGTTCCACATTTTTTAGAAGGAATCTGTTGAGAGCTTTGATTTCTCACTGCCATCTTTCAGATGCTTGGGATGCTATCACACATTTTCCATAACTTTCTCCTTTGGAACAATGGTAAACACTGCTATGATGAGTGATTCATCTATACAGCTTTGTTCCACAAAGAGCATTGTCTCACAGAGGTTTCTTTGTTTTTGGTGGAAAGAGACAACTTCGGAAAAAGAGAATATTTCTATGAAAGAAACAGTGCCAAATCTCACAGATTTGTTTTAATTTATGTGTGGTCAGAGAGTGAGATCAAGTTAATGACCCAGTGTGAGTTAGTCATGCTCACTGTGGCCAGCATTGACTCATTCTCTATGCATTTAGCCCAGACTTGAACTAAAAGGGAATTAGTCCCACTACAGAACCCTGCTGAACCTCTAGTCTTTAAAAACAGCACACTGTTCTGTAAAATCTGTTTCTCCTCATTAAATCAGTTTAGGTTGAAACGGTTGCATGACGCCACACTATCATGGCCGATCAGAAGATATTTGATTGGTTTATCCTTGTAGATTTCGAAGTGAATATGGCTAATAAGTAAAATACTACAGACATAGAAAGACTCACAACATCATGGTAGGAATTTTGCACAGAAAACACCATTTACATTTCTTTCAGAAAGAGTAGAAATCAGATTTCTTTAGTTTTATTCTAATTCTTTCACCTTTCAGGGTTCTCAGAGGTTCAGAGTTAGTATCTGAGTGACCGTGGCCTTGGAAAGTGTTGGTCAGGGCAGGTGAGATGTCAAGAGTTGAATGCTGAGGGTCAGCTCCTCTACAAACCTCACAACCAACACCTGATCTTCAGGCTGAGTTCACAGGCCATACGATTCTGTAAATTATCTAACAGACAACTTCTCAGTGAGGTCAACTGGATTCTAATACAACGTCTCAACAGACATACACCAAACGCAACCAAGACCCAAAGTCTATAAGCAAACTTTGCCCAGTATGGTCAGATATGGGGATTGGTGTCATCTCAAGTTTTGAAGTAGGAGAGGGAGTTAATGAATATTAATTATCTTATGCTCAAATATTTTTATACATTTGTGTACTTTAATGCAATGTATCAGAACCTAAAAAAACAAAAAAAAAACAAAAATACAGATTTGCTACTTGATAATGCTAATCAGTATCTGGTGTTAGGGGAGGGACATTCTCATTTTAGAGATCATGACATTGGACAAAAGTGTTGATAAGCTAATTTCATCTATATTATTGATCCAGAAAAAAAATATATATATATTTTGTTTGTCTGTTTTGTCAGCCCTCTTTACTTTGCATACCGTCTTGGGTGTTCCAATCACAAGTTGTCAGCCAAGAAACATCACTGTTTACACCTGGTAGTAACATGCGTCTAAAATATGTCTCCTGTGACCACTTGTGATCGGATTTCATCAAGTGTAGGGTTTCATGGTTCCATATATCACACAGTACGTCACTTTGTATACAGTAAAGTTAAGTTGTATATTTTTGGAAAGCTGACGTCCTGTGATGTGATTTTCTGTTATCCATGTAAATCTATTTTTAAAAGCATTTTGGTAAATCTTTTATTATTAACAAGCAGGCAGTTTTTATGTTGCTTTTATCTCATATTAATAGGAAAGTAATTTTTTTTTGTAATATTAAAAACTAATTTATTATGCTACCTGGCAATTTAGGTATCACTTTATTTTGAGGACCAGTTGTCAATATTAACTATTTGCTTATTAGCATGCATATTACTTGCTTATGGGCTGTTTATGAGTTCTTATAAAGCTCATTATATATTACGAATATAATGTCCCATATGTTTTTGACTGCATTTGAATATATGGTTTGAATGATCCAAAAACACAATGTTTTGGACCACTTGTGATCTGATCAGAACAAAATCATAAATGGCTTCAAAACTAAAATGGATAGAGTAAAAGCTACAAAACTCAAACTCAAAAAGGTTCTTTTAAGAACTATTTACTGAAAAGTTTCAGTAAAGCATAGCATCACTTCATAACCCCCCTTTTGGAAATAAAATGAGATGAAATGGTCACCCATGAATGAGGTAAATGGCAGAAACAAGACTTATTCATGACTGGAGCCAAAACGTATTATTATGTCTGTTCCATGTTATAGGACAATGTATAGATGGAAGGAAAGTGTGTGGCTGGGGGGGTGTGAGGAGGTGTTAAAAATAATGACATATCCAGATCTGCTGGCAACACTCTGCCCTGTAATTTTAATGGTTCTGTGCTGGTCATGTCAAGAGAAGTACACGAACCAATCCCTTGCTCTCCGGGGAGTAATTACGCCAGAAAACTCCCTCACACACAGAACAAAACAAAGAGTCATCACACACTCAAACAGCCAAGGTCAAAAACAAAACCTAACACACATACGCACACTTACATTCCTTCGGCAAGGGATGGGAGCGTGACAATCGGGAAACAACGGCTGTTAGTTACAGAAAATGAATTAGGACTTGGGCTGGGGAGCGGAGAGCAAAAGAGAGGGGTAGAGGAAGTGCTGGGATTACTAGCTGGACTGCAGAGTGAGTAGAGGGCCACTTTCACCCAGTAAACTGCCCAAATTTATAAGACCTCTGGGGCCGTGTTGATACCCCATCCCTGCTCTGCACCTCCAGAACTGCTGATTTAAAAATCATCTTAAATCAGCGACTGACAGGCATCAGAAATACCACAGCTAGGTCAGGGAACTCACTAACTCCAGTTCCACATTCCACCTATGTGCCCCCTTTTGCTTTTAAATATCATTTGATAAAAAATTATATTATATCATATTCAGAAATTATTATATTTCTCTATGACCGGTAAAACACGATAGTAACTAGATGTATGGCAATATGTAACAATTTTAGATTTTGGTGAAATGGTGTTCAATCTTTTCTTACGTTTTCATACAGTCTACTTATGCTTCATTGACAGTGCTTATGTTGCTTAATAAAAATCATACCTTTCCATACCAATTATATTGTGGAAGTTCATACAAAATCACTTTTAATTACTGGTAAAGGGGTTTGCTAACTTTTTATTTATTTATTTATTTGTTTGTTTGTATTTACACTTTAGAATAGAGAACATTTATTCACTATTAACAATGACTTTTCTCTCAATAAATTCCTTATTTGCTGCTTATTAATAGTTAGAAGTAGTTGTTACGTTTAGGTATTGGGTACGATTAGGAATGTAGAATAAGGTCATGTAGAATAAAGCATTAATGTGCTTAATTAGTACTAATAAATGGGTAATATTTTAGTAATATGCATACTAATAAGCAACTAGTTAAGAGACCCTTAAAGTGTTACCTTGTAGGATTATTAATATTATTATTATTATTCTTGTAGATATATATATATATATATATATATATATATATATATATTATTATTATTATTATTATTATTATTATTATTATTATATATTTTTTTAAATACACTTTTTTTTTTAACACAGTAACTCACGTTTTCAAGATTTTTTCCAAAGCAATTTATAGGAAATTCCATTCAAGATATCAGTTGCCATTATTTATCATTAACATTATAATTTCTTGGAAATTCTTGGAAACCGAACAGTGAATAAACTCTGAAGTGCTTTGCTAGGAGGTTAATTAACTATATATATAAATATAAATAATACTACAACTTGCATCTGTATAAAAAGATGCAAACACACAAGCAAATTAAGTTGCATGCTGGTTCGAATGTGTAATTCATGCTGTGAATACATTCTTTCTGTAACACCACACAAAAACACATGTAAATGCATCAGGAAAAAACTTGCATGAAGACTTTCCAACACTGTATTACAATGATTACAATAATGCATTGTTTTCAAATTATTAAGGAACTCAGGGTTTTAAAACAAGGACAGTTTCCACACAATGTATACAATATTTGAATATTTGGTTTCAATTTGCACTTTCTTGTCAAATGTTTTCTTTCACTAAATGTGATCTTTTATTGGATGATATCATCAGACATCTGAAGAGTGCATACCATTTAAATTGAGTCATTCTAGAATATGGCACACTCTGAATCCAAGTATTCCACTGTGCCAGAAAAACTTCCCATCCTCTTCATTTTTCCACCTGCATTTGCTACTGTTTGAGCTGATGTATTGGCTTGGATGGCTGCAGCCCATCCAGTTCCGGATGTGCTGCTGGGCCCACTCTGATCTCTACTGCTCCCGCTAGGCCTCTTTTACAGCAACAGGAAATGCTGCCTGCCATAGGGTCACGACCCACTCATTTTGACATATGCATCAAGTGCAGCCCACCCTACCGGCATAGAAGGTTTCCGGTCCATGCAAGGTGTGGAATGATAGTCAGGGAAGGAAACAGAGGGCAGACGGAGTTAGGACAGAAGAGAGAGGCAGAATACAAGTGAGCGAACACATCTGTCAAACATCAGCTATGCAACATCTTCGCACACACTGCACCGGCTCGCCTAACAGAGCCTCAGCTGGCTTTAATACAGCCGGTCCATAGAGACACTACTGTAAGATGCTCAACAGACCAGACCCACTTTCAGAAACTCAGAAGGGAGAAACCTGTGTCTGCTTAAATGGACTCTACATTATGAGGGATAGAAGCAAAAATATGAGCTTTGGAGCCTTTATGGGAAACTATCACATTTGTTAATAAATAAATAAAACCTGACAATGTCATCCAACGTGAAGCAATTTATGGCTACATCATGCCACCAGTTGACCTATGCAACCTATCAATACATCAGAAAATGACAACGCAAAACTATTAAATAAATAAACGGACGCATAGACATCAATTTCAATTTGAAGTGATTTTATTACGTGAGAATTAAGAGTAATTAATGATTTGAGTGAATGAAACTGGCACACTTACGTGGAAAATCATGACAATGACGTCATACTAAAACCTTTGAGGGCATGCATGCTATGATTTACCAATCACAAGCAATAATTCCTAAGAGCCTTGTAAGTGTCTTTAAAGTTATAGAAAATTCTTTTTTTTTTAACAAAAAATTTGCATCATTTGTTTTTTGAAGATAAGTCTTACTGATTTGGAACAACATGAAAGTGAGTAAATGAAGACATCATTTTGGGTTAACCATCTCTCAGACTTGCAGACTACTTATATATATTTTGGAACGTATATATATTTTGAAGAAATCCAGATTAATAAAAACAAGTTGTAAAATTTTAGTGATGCATAGTGGCATTTAAGCCAATGGAAGTGAGTAAATAACCAGGGTTGCAAAAAGCTTAGCTTTTTTACAAAAGAGCCAGGGTTTCTTCAACTGGATTTATGCCTTTCCAGCACTGGTATTTGTCCCTCTGCCAGCTGTTTTCTCTTTCTGAGGTAAATCCCAATAAATCAAAGAGAGCTAATCTGCTGAGAAAAATGCACCCTTGTCTGTTGGAGGGCAAACTTTTTTTCTCCATTGGTTACAGGGCATGAATCACACGGAAGATCAACACTTTGTAATGGCAAAAGAGCAGTTCTGTTGATTCCAAATGTTGGCACCTCTTCAGTATTGTTTTATACCCAACAGAGGGTTTAGAAATGCTTTCAGTATCTCAGTATGTTGTGTTCAGTTGATCAAATATAGTGCATTTATTAGAGTAAGAATTTTTGGTTTAATTGAATGTCACAAATGGGGTTTTGGAATATTACAGTAATGTTTAAAACCAACTAACAGACACAAAAACAACAATAAATTATGATTTACATCAAGAAAATGAAGCATGTTTGTAAGAATAAAGATATCTGCATCGTGATATCTTTTTTTCATCACAATTAAACAATTCTTAGTCTGTAATGCAGAAAAATGTAGCTTATTATCCTTACTGTAATGATGATAATTACATTGTATTAAATGATCGACAAATATATAAAGCAATATTTTAAAATATAAATTGTTTTCTATTATTGTAAGGAATACTCTATAATATATAATAGAATAATATAATAACATAAATTATTGCATCTGTACATCGTTGTGGTAATTGAGTACTGATTATAATACCATTAAAGATCTTAAAGGTCCTAAAATAGTTACCATTGTTAAAATAAAAATTTTAATTTCAGATTCCCCTAAAAGTTAACCCATTGATCTGATATTATTAGAGAGAATTTTGATGGGACCATCAAATTAGAGAGTCCCTTCTCTTAGTCAAATGTTTGACGCATCAACAATAACAATTCATCAGGATTTTGTCTCAGATGTTTGTCATCTGTGGTCTCTCTCTCAGCTCACTTAGGGGTCATCTCATCTGTTAGTGGTAAAGTGATCTGATCATTGGGTCATTTGTCATGTAACCCAACTCCTTCAACCACAGTAATAAGGTTCATTTGGATGTTAGGCTGACTGACCTGCAAAATTCTGATTATAATTTATACCTAATAAACTCTCAGACGTGACTATGTATCTCTAAAAATAAGACATTCCCAAGAGCTTACAGGATTAGTGCTTGGTATCATGTGACGTCTTTTCATGGTTTATTTCTTTAACATGTTCCTCTGTATTTAAATTAATTGTAGATCAAATTTAATTATTCAAGAATTAAAATGAATCATCTTTGGGTTATCTTACAGAATTAGTTTTATTTTTCGGTAACACTTTAGTATAGGGTCCAATTCACACTAATAACTAGTTGCTTATTAGCATGTCTATTATTAACATATTGGCTGTTTATTAGTGCTTATAAAGTACATATAATGCATGACATCCATAATCCTACCCAATACCCTAAACCTAACAACTACCTTATAAACTATTAATAAGCAGCAAATAAGAAGTTAATTGAGGCAAAAGTCTATTTTTTGGACAAATACTATATATATATATATATATATATATTTACCTCATTATGCATATTATTCATTATTATTCATCATAAGCCTTTAAAATAAAAATAAAAAGATTTTAAGATTCTTCAATTCTTCAAGTGTATCCAGACTTTCTGACTGTTAGTGTTCCTTTCAGAACTTACATCACATTATTGAAATGTTACTATAAATTTGACCTTGTGAGACTCGCTGAGAACATTTGATAGCCTATGAAGTGCCGGCACAGGGGTTTGAGTGAGGAGCAGTTGACCCTAGAAGAGGGTCGGGGTTCCAGAGACTGACCTCACCATGACCTCTGTTTGTTTTTACAGGTTTCTGTGCTCCTCTTTGAAACCTAAACTAAGAAACCAGCCCCCTCCGTTACATCCTCTACCTAAACATGGCACAGTCTGAACATGGGCTTGACAATGGGGCGAGTGAAATCACTAAGAATCAAATAGGCCTTTTGTTGCTTTAGCACCTGATTCTCTAAAGAAATTATGCAAATGAGTTAATGACGCAACTGTGCCCACAAAATCCGAAATTGTGCAGTGCAATCCTCATTCTTGCCGGCCGGTTTGGAAACAGATAGCTATTCTCAATCTCTTTCCCATCTATCTAGGCTCCTCTTCACCCATTATTTAAGGACTTTGGTGTATTCAATGAGCTGTGGGTGAGTTGCACCATCCTCTTGCCCTTTTGAGTCATCTCTAAAGCTCCAGTGCTCCTGATTCCCCCAGGAGACGGATACTGAGGTACAAAGGCTCAGAGAAACAACAACCACGTCACCCTTTCATCATCTTAATTTACGCATGATGTATGAAGTGTGAAATTACCTACGTATTTTTAAGATGGTGAGACTCCCCTCAGTCAGTTCTCTGGCAGTTGATGCAACGTGCCTGAAACTCGTCTTACACAGCTGGAATGAAAACGAAGAGAACTTTGGCGTCATCCAGCTTTTATGTCTTTTATGTTTCAGGTCATGAAATCTTTCGGCAAGTTGTGTCTGGGCAAATGGAGCAATTTATTTGTCCTGTAGTGACAATGATTGATGTAACAAATGCAGCGAGTGAACTCCTCCCTTCGAAAATCCTCAGAATACTCTCTAAAGTCTTGAGATACATAAGCACACTATATATAGATATGTGGTAATATTTTATGTATATCGTATGTATATTTCACAATTAAACCTCCAAATACTGCATTGAAATATAGCCAAAATATCTAATTTCTGTAGCAAAACAGAAATAAAATTTTTAGCACTTTAAATTCAACTTATTTATTAAGTTGACAACACTTTGTACAATCCCTCACTGCATATTTGATGTCGACCGCCCACACTGCAGCATCTGGGCATCTGAAGACCAATCAGGGCATCTCGCCAAACTCTGTGAGGAGCATGACCAGATGAGCAAATCCATAGGAATGCTCCTCAGAACAAGCCGTGCATGGTGCTCAGCACAATTTGTCTCTTTACAATATCTACAGGGACATGTACATATCCGTATCCTTTGCTCTGGGAGCAGAGCATTCTGCTAGAATGTTCACACACAGCTTTTTGCTTTTTAAAGCTTTCCGCATTGTGATGAATGTCGTTGGGAATGTTAGTGCTGAGTTGGATGTCTCCATCAGCAACTTCCTCTCAGCTTATGCTTAGAGAGAGCACAGTGGGTCTCAGCACAAACTGGTCGGCAACAAAACAATGGCAAATGCTAGTTTTGCGGGCTCTCAGTGCCGGTGGGCATGATGATGACTGGGAAGCGGCACACACAGCATCTCTGAAACACTAAAGTTACAGCGCCCCACTGTGTCACACGGTGGGTGGGATAGAGATAAAACAAAGTGGAATCAACGGCTTTGTTTTCGCTAGCTATTTGTGACCTGTTCTCAGACACACACTGGGGTGTTCTAAGGGTTAATGACCCAAGGTTTTTGTTACCCAGAAAGCTCAGTTCACAAACCGAAATATGTAATGAAAATGTGAGAATTTGAAGCATCTTTACATTAAGTTAGATTTTTGGTGTTTTTGAGAAGCATTTATGAACCCCGCACATTTTGACATGTAAATAAATGTGATTGCATCATATAATAATTGCTGTTAATAGTGTTCATCATCTGTTTGACTACATCTTTAATTGATTTTTCCGAAAACTTCTGCCATATGCACATAAAATGACAGTCACTACTGATAAGCTACTACTAAATATTGTAGAAACTTAATGTTCAGTAAAGTTGCTTTGCGATGATTTGTATCGTAAAAAGCGCTATACAAATTGAATTGAACTGAATTGAAATGCATGAGGTGTGAATATATCCACTGGAGGTCTCACAGATCAAGCGTTGACTTCGTGTGTGGCGTTCTGTCCTCCATCTGTCCCTCTTGCCCTGTATGGAGAGGGTCAGTGGTGATCCAAGATGATGCCTTTCCTGTCCTCACCTCCATTACACAGTGTGAAACAACAAATTAACCAGCAGCTCTCCAAATGACACCTAAACTCAGCACAAAAAACTTTTGCCCTCCTGTGTGGTCTGATTTCTGAGCACAGTAGCTGACATTTGTATGTGGAAAAAAAAAAGAGACATAAATGTGTTTTATGTTGTCCTTTTTTATGGGAACAATGTAAGCTGTGTGTGTCTAAATGTGTACATTGGCCCTAAAAATTATGTTTTATATATATACACTATTAAATTAATGTATGCCATGGCATTAGTGTAACGGATTAAAAACTTCACAATCACTGGAAGGAGGCGGGAACCGGCGAACATTCAAATAAAGCTTTTAATAATAAAACGAACACAAAACAGTGCAACAGCCCCTTGAGGATGAATGCCACGCACAAACAAACATCGTTCCTCTTTTGTATCCTTCCGATCTCCTCCGTGGGACTCAAGACTAGGCATGGGTATCGTTAAGGTTTTAACGGTATTACTACTCTTACCGATACTGCTTAACCGTCCGGTACTTTAACGGTATTCTTATCAGTACTTTGAAATTGTGTTGTCGGCCGTCGTCAGCATGCGCTTGCACGCACACACACACACCACCCGCTCGTTTATAGTGCAAGCACAAAAGTAGTCCCGGCCCGCGCGTGTAGCCTGTCAGATACCCCGCCGCCAATCAAATTACAGCGTTCTTGTACTGTCGTCGTGGCCATTAGAATCGATCCAAATAGCAGTGCAAAGATCCAAATAGCAGTTCAAAGGAGCTTGCTAAATATTGGTGGGGACAAATTTGTCATCTCAAAATATTGATAGGGACTAGTACCTAGCGTCCCCCCCCGAAACCTACGCCCATGGTAAAACCCAATAATTAAGTTCTCAATATTCTACCATACACTGTTAACTATTTTCTTGTATTTTTACAGTACAGTACTGGCAGCAGGGTTGCCAGCAAGTTACTGTATTGTGATTTACAGTAATTATACTGTAATTCAATTTACAGTACACAAGGCCAGTACTGTAATTGTACAAAACAGTATTTTACTGTATTTTTACAACATTTTCTCATTTTAGTCTGCTTCTGCTGTAATTAATACGGTATTGTACTGCAATATCTATATTGATTCATTACTGCTAAATATTACTATAATTTTCAAAATAATTACTAATAATGTTAATATTATGATTATAATATGTAGTTATTTCAGTATATAAATATATAGGAAGTAATATTATAATTATACTTCAGAATACCTGTCCAAATCAAAAGACAACCCAAACAATGTTCTTGTCAAAAATGTTTTATTCAATCAATTAAAACTATTACAACCATTTCATTTAAAACCATTGAATGTTCAGTGCATCATCAATTCACAGGTATTAATGGCTTTTAAAGGGATAGCTGACACAAAAATAAACATTCAGTCATTATTTATTCACCCTCATGTTGTTCCAAACCTGTATGAATTTATTCCTTCTGTTGAACACAAAAGATGATATTTTCAAGAATGTTGGTAACCAGACAGTTGATGGTAGCCTTTGATTTCTATAATAGGAAAAAAAAAAACTATAGAAGTCAGTGGGTGCCGTCAGCTGTCTGGTTACCAGTATTCTTTAAAATATCTTCTGTTTCCAACAAAAGGATGAAATTCATACAGGTTTGGAACAACTTGAGGGTGTGTAAACAATGACAGAATTTCCATTTTTGGGTCAACTATCCCTTTAAGTTTGCACAAATGTAAATGAAACAAAAACATACAAGAAAAGAGAACTTGAGGATTGTGTTGAGTAAAAGAATGACAAATGAGCAATAACAACTTAAAACAACAACAACAAGTGTCCCACTAACAGTGGGTGGTGAGTGCAGGCTTCAGTTTGAAGTTTTCCATTCAAACTCCATCAAGGACTGAATAAAACTATTAACATGTGGGTTGATGGCTGTCACCTTCCTCTGCACCGACCTCTTGGTCCTCTTGCTAACTCCCTGTCAGGCAGTACACTTTAACTGTCTGGCATCTCCATCTTCAGGGTTGATTCTGACCAGGAACCTGTTAGCAATATCATACCAGTTAATAAATATGTTTAAAAAAAAAAAGACTAATGCACTCAACCTTTGTCTCAAATTCCTCCCGTCCTCCAACTTTTATTTCTTACTCAACTGTTGCACACATTATTTAAATACAATACAAAAGTGTAATGCAGAAAGAAATTCACTTGCCTCTGAACAAGCTCTAGTGTACAAGCAGCAGACTCCTGGTACTCGATGTTGAAGATGTAGTAGCTTGCGAAAATCACTGTAAAGGCGGTTATAAATGTGTCACTGCTTTCCAGTGTCAAGATAATGTTTCCCTCAATTGATAGCATCCACTTGGATGCTGTCATAATTGAATGTCCTGAAAATGAAAGAAACACAATGTTAATTACCTAAAATGTTTTATTCCAAAAACAACATTGTTAACAAAGTCCATGAATGACTTAACTCAATTCTTAAATGTTGCAATTTATACATTACTGTTTGTACACATTCATAGAATATAATAAAAGTGAATAAAAATACTTATGTTGATACAGCTGTGTGTGTGAGAGTGGGTGTGAGTGTTTATCTGTGAGTGGATATGAGTGTAGCTGTAAAACATCTGTGCATGAGTATGTACAGTATGTGTGTGTGTGTAGCTGTACAAACATCTGAGAGTATGTACAGCATATTTACGTGTTTGTATGTGTGTGTGAGTGAGTTGGTGAATGTGTGTGTTTGAGTGAGTGGGTGTATGCATGTGAATATGAATTTGTATATGTGAGTGTATGTGAGTATTTAGCTGTACAACTATCTGTAAGTATGTACGTGTTTGTATGTGTGAGTGAGTGGGCGTATGAGTGAATATGAGCATGAATGTTTGAGTGTCTGTGAGAGTGTGTTTATTTGAGTATGTTTGTGTTTATGTGAATGTGTAAGTGGGTGTATGAGTATGTGTGTATATGAGTGTAGGTGTACAGACATATGTAAGTGTGAATACTGTTTGAGTATGTTTGTGAGTATGTGTAAGTAAGTGAGTGTATGATGGTGAATATGAGCTTATGTGTGAGTGTCTATGAGAGTGTGAGTGTTTATGAGTATGCATATATGTAAGTGTGTGGGTGAATGAGCATGTATGTGTGAGTGTCTGTGAGAGTGTGTATGAGTAAGTATGTGTGTTAGTGTGTGTCTATGAGAGTGTCTGAGTTTGTGTGAGTGAGTTTACAAAGTGTGTGTTAGTGTGTTCCAGTGTGTATGATATGTTTGATATGTGTGTGTGTGTGTGTGTGTGTGTGTGTGTGTGTGTGTGTGTGTGCATAAATAATAAATTGTAGTGAAAAACCACATACTTACCAAGCATAATGAGCCTGGGTGTGTCTGGTATCACCTGCTGTGCCTCAATGTCTGCCTGGGTTGCCGTGACCTAAACATATTAAAACAACATGAATCAAAGTGCAGAATATGAAGTAGCTACTATACATAAAACATGAGTATAATGAGTACAACTTGTCAAATATTGTCAGTGATATTTTTCTTTCTTAAAATACTTTTCCACTGCTTATTTATTATTTAAATTTCCTATCTTAATAAAAAAATTTAAAATATTGTCTTTGCACAAAAACTCAGGGGGAGTACAAACTTTTTCATGTCCTTGTAGGCAAAATAAACAATAGATGTGTTTGAGATACTTACATCTGCCAGTATGAACAGGGATTCCATCGCCTCCCTGAAGAAGGCCATCAAAAGCAGGACAACTGAAGTCGCCATCAGATCTTGGTCTTGTAGGTTTTTTGAGTCATTCTCCATCTCAGTCAGCAGAGACTGAATCTCCCCTCTCCACTTCAACTTCTGATGCTGGAAGAAGTCTCAATCTGTGTAGAAGATGAGCCAAGGTCTTAGGGGTTTGGAGAGACGTGAGGATGAGTAATTAATGACGGAATTTTCATTTTTGGGTGAAGTAACCCTTTAAAACATTGTATTAAAATGGCTAATACTTACAGAAAACTCATTCCCAGGCTGCAAAAATAAGTGGCCCACACTGTAGAGCTGTAAGAAATCAAAATATATTTTATTCAATTACGCGTTACTTGCCGTGGATGTATAAGTTAACACATCACTGTATTTCATTCATTCCAACAGTACATCTAACATATAGTAAAAAAATATAAGCCTCTGTTTCTAAATTTTTTTACACTTTTTTTTTTTTTTTTGGCATGCATGGGTCTTTGTTGACTAATAGATCATTATTAACTTTGATAAAGGCAATTTATACCTTTATTCATATTTTTAATTAATCATTATTTGTCATTGCAATCGCAATGCTACAGAACTGTGTCTCCCGCCTAAATTAAATGAAATCCCTGAAGCCCAAATCACATATTTACGTTGCAGATGAAAATAACATATTTTTAAGCCTTTTTTAGATTTTTTTTTTTTTTTGTTTCTAAACGACTTATTCAAATAGACCGCGACGCGCTGCAGCACATCATCCGGGAAACAGTCACAGACTGCAAATCGTTTTAGCAGTTGGAGCACAGTGTCTATTATAATACTATAATTTCTTGGTGACAGGCTCGGATCGAACATTATGGAAAGGATCCCTACAGAGACATATTAGTTATTAATCCTACCAGACTCCATTAGCAAATATAGTAATTTTACCTCACAGACCATCGTAAAACACACTACATTCAAATTCGACATAAACAAAATAAAACTCACATTTACCATCTTCAACAATCACTAGGTCTGGTTTGGTCGAAATAAATCAGGTATAATTTGCCGAGTTAACGTTAGATGAAAATGACGGGACAAGAGGGAAACAGCGAGTAATGTTAGACATTTAAAGTTAACTCTCTAACGGTGTTTTTGCAACGTTCGCTGGCTAAACTTCCACTGTCATTTCACACTAAAAGCTATGTACTCCTTAAACCTAATTATAAAATTTAAAATTAACTTACCAAACTTCCAGATTTCCACAGAGAGAGACGTTCAGACATCTGTAAGTGAGCTGAGGCAGTGGTGTTGTGACTCGTCTGTCAGGTGACGCGCTGTTTACAGTAATTCTGTATTATTGCCTGGCATATTACAGCCAAGTTACAGCTAGGTTACAGCAACACTAAAATGTTCTGTAAAATGTTCCCGCTCAAACAATATTACTCAGAATGCAATGCAAATTACAGTATTTTACTGTAATATAAAAATGAAGTATTGTACTGTAGGTTTTTACAGTAATGTGCTGCTAAATCTACAGCGACATTTAACAGTGTATTCTCAGATTACTGGTTAATTTATAGTTGCCATTGCTGCCTGGTATCAAAAATATAATATCAACCTTATCAATAAATAATTGAATAATTTGTATTGTTTAATAACAATATATATGTTTGAAATTATATGATGTTAAAGAACATACACAGCAACCGTTTGGAAAGGGTCTTGAAACCCCAACTGAGCATCTTTGGGATGAAACAGCAAGGTGGACCTCATCACCAGGTTGAGTTTGAAATTAAATTGTTTTATTGCTACTACTGCTATATATTTTCAGTTCCTCTAGGGAAAATAGGCTTATATGTGTGCTCCCATATATTCTGTGAAAAGACATAAATAAAAAGATGGTATTATGGCGCAGTGCTATAAGAATGTAAAATGAAGGTGAGGTGACTGTAGGAATTGGGGGAGAGTGAGTCAGATTCCGGGCCTCGCTACTGTTACACACATAAATCAGCAGAGCGTGACTAAATCCCCGGTAACAGGAGCCGGAGCTATGGTCCCCCCAGACCCCACAGCGCACATCAGTGTGTGAGCACATTAAACCCCCAACCCCTGCCTCCAACCTCAGCACACACCACTAACCCAAACACTGAGGTCAGATGTGGACCCCGCTCGCAGAGCACAAACACACACTCACACCAGGACCTAGACTCTGATAAAGCCATTAAAGCCATTAGAGACAGACATCACCTGAAATCTGCACTGGGGACCCACTGTGAGATCCAATGACGAATGGGAGGTTAAGAACCAAAGACACGCTAAGAAGAAAAACAAACATCACTTTTCATTGCCTCTGTGTTTGGTTGTATTTTATCGATGCATCATCATATGTCATGAACAATATTAAGTACTTAAATTTTGTATAACTCATCCCGCACTGTTTGTGCAGTTATACCTTAATTTGTGTAGGATAAATGTTTAGTTTGACTATTTATTGAGCCAACATTTTTCACCTGCCAGATGATGAAATGAAAATACCTTAAAGGGGGGGGTGAAATGCTATTTCATGCATACTGAGTTTTTTACACTGTTAAAGAGTTGGATTCCCATGCTAAACATGGACAAAGTTTCAAAAATTAAGTTGTACGTTTGAAGGAGTATTTCTGTTCCAAAAATACTCCTTCCGGTTTGTCACAAGTTTCGGAAAGTTTTTTTCGAGTATGGCTCTGTGTGACGTTAGATGGAGCGGAATTTCCTTATATGGGTGCTAAGGGCGCGTCTGCCGGAAGAGCGCGCGCTCCCGTATAGCAGAGCACTGAGAGGCTGTGCACAGACAATCCCTGATCAGACCGAGAGCGTCGCGAAATGTCACAAAAGGAGTGTGTTTTTGGTTGCCAGGGCAAGACAACCCTGCACAGATTACCAAAAGAGAAACAGCATTAAGGGACCAGTGGATGGAGTTTATTTTTACAGAGCATCAACGGAGTTGTGCAAGTGTTTTTTTTTGTTCCCCTGCATTTCGTAGATGCTTGTTTTACAAACAAGGCCCAGGTTGACGCTGGATTTGCACATCGTTTATTTCTTAAGGATAATGCAATCCCAACGAAAAAGGGTCACGATCGTGTGTTGGAACCGCATGCGGTGAGTAAAACTGTTTCAAATATCTCTGTGTTGTTAACTTAGCTGTCGGCGTGTAAGCACATCAAGTAAACAACATGCGATGTTGTCATCAAACTGCACGAGTAAAACTGCTTCAAATATCTCTGTGTTGTTAACTTAGCTATCAGCGCGTAAGCACATCAAGTAAACAACATGCGATGTTGTTATCAAACTGCACTTTCCACATGTACAGCTTAAAAAAAAAAAAAGAAAAAAAGACGACAAAGTGGAACTTAGTCATTTTCCAAAACCGCTAAGCAAATATATACAGTTTCAGTACATACCACATAGAGAGGCCTTTGCTGATGCTGTTCTTGTTAAATTTCAGCCTCTGGATCTGTGTCACAGCTTCCAGACTCGCTCAACACAAAATAATACTGGCGCTCGTGATTCTTTAGCTCCGCCCACACGTCACGCCTCTAGGCGCTCGTGTTTTTCTGGGAAAAATCTGTACAGACTATCTTTCTCTTATGAATATAATAAAACTAAAGACTTTTTGGAGTTATGAAGGATGCAGTACTACTCTATAGGTACTCGAGATTAACAGGATATTGAGTGAAAACGAGCATTTCACCCCCCTTTAAACTTACACTGGCAACACTTTAGATTAGGCAACATATATTCAGTATTCACTATTAAAAGTTTTCCGACAATAAACTTATATAAGATAAATTTGTCTTATAACAATAAATTTGCTGCCTATTGATAGTAAGCAGTAGTTATGTTTTGTAAGTGATTTAGTTTATGGCCATGCAGAATAAGGCATTAATATGTACTTTATAGGTACTAATAAACAACCAATATGCTAGTTATATGCATGCTAAGCATGCTTACACTAAAGGTGGAATGCATGAGACCTGTAGTAGGGGTAAGTAACCATCTAGGAATCTTTCAGAACATCCTATACCAACCACATAGTAAGACATTAAAAAACACCCAGAACATCCTAGCAACCAAAAAAGCAACACATCGGCAACTACCCAGAAAGCCTTGGTATCATGTCAATGTATGCATCTGTAATCCATTCATTCTCCAATCCGCTCATCCAATTCAGGGTCACAGGTGTAATATTAAAATTGATCTCTTTCTTACTGTTTTGGTTGTAATGTGATTTGTCAAAAAAAAAAAAAACTATTTTAGTTCTCAATGTTCCCCCACATCATTCCACGCTATGACTACAGTCACCTATGTCATATAATACCTCACTTAACCTCACAGTATCACTACAATCTACTGTGTCTGAGAAGGTGGGCTTGACCACCGCAAGACTAAGTTAAAGTGTGATGTGTTCGTGTGAGAGTAAACAGCTGATCCCTCTTGTCCAATTCCTCAACATGTTTGTTGTTTGTATTCCGTCTTGTTTACAAGAACCACCCTGGTAGTACATGGATGACGTTCAACCATGCTGTCATCTAGTAGGAATTCCTGGAATGTGGGGTGCAGATGGAGGACAGATAATCATTGCTCTCACACCCCTTGACTTACACTCGTCCAAAACACACACAAACGCACACCCCCCAATCCATAATCTAGGTTTACACAGTAAATTTAGACTCAAGTAAACCTGTTGAGAATAATTCACATATTGTCAAAATTAAGAACCACCGGATCCTCTTACAATTGTAAATTCCCTCACCTGAATGGTTGACATAAAGAAGATCCTGTTTGTCACGATTATAGAGACTGGTTGGAACTCAGATTTCATTTATGGCCAAGACTAGACACATACATTGCTGAACAAACAGACGCTCAGCTTGACTGAGGCTCTATTACAGCACTTTGTCAATATAGTGCTCGCAGCACAGTTCATATCTGCACCATCCCAACAAGCATTCTTGTAGTTGAAACAGTAGTTCATAGTAGTACAAATTCAAGGATCTTAAATTTCCAGAAAATGAGAGAACTAATAAAATGTATGCTTAGTATGCAAACCAAAGTACTAAACTCTGTGGTATTGACATAAATGGTACCTCAAACTGAGCAGCCTGTTGTGAAAAGTGTTTTGAGGTGGGCATACACCCAGAACCCCTCAGCAACAACCCAGCACAGCAATGCATGGCCCGCCAGAGAGAGTCATTTGAGGTAGGCATACATCCAGGACTCTGCAACAACAACCCAGCACAGCAACTCATCTGAGCTGAGGTAGAGTGTACTGTGCATGAAATATAAGAGCTGTTGGCTCATGGGGACCTCTGGTAAATCTGACCTGGGATATGTCCTGATCCCATTCCACTACTCTCCTGACTCATCTCTACTCTCTTGTAAAATAAAAGTCAAAAATATCCAGCAATCACCTGACCATGTACATAAGAATCAAATGAACACCATCAAGAATAAGATATGAAAACTATTAATCAAATTGTGGAAATGGCTGATTTCAGACAAGTTTAGTAAGTGCAGTCCTTTTGTTCAGTCAGATTTTGTTCAGTCATCAAGCAATGCAGCTTTTGTATTGGCTGTTGTGATAGTGTCTAGGAGTTAATTCCACCTTTAAGTTGAAAGTAAAGCAACACACTGGCTTCTCAACCTTGTTACAGTGGACTGTGCACATGCTCAGGACACATTAGTGCTGCGTGGTCCCCCTGGTTTGAACTGTGTCATCCCACTGTCACACCAGCTCTCCTGCCTCATCTCTGATGTCTTATAACTCCCAAACAACATCAAAAACACCTTAGAATTTAAGCTATGAGTTACAATCATCTGTAAGTGCATTATTTTTTAAGAGTTGGCAAGTTGGGTGTTCTGATGTTGTTTAGTTTTTAAGTTCCTCCTTTAAGAGGAAAACAAGGAATTCATTTCTTGACTTGCTGAGCGGGTCCCCTGCACAGTGGTGGAGCAAGAGAAGTTATAGTGTTTTGTTTAATGCCCACATTGCATTATGGGACATGACTGTATATTTTACCCACTGGGTTTTAGCGGGGATAACTTTCAACAAGCTATTAGGCCAAAGCTGCTCTATGTTATTCCAACAGCATAAAGCAGACACACCTAATCTCCTCACTATAGAACACTGTCATTCATCAATATCCTTTTAGTTTCTTTTGGAAGCAAACAAATGTGTCCATCAAATGTCTGTTATTGTTTCTGTTCCATGCCTTAATTCTGGTAATCTTTGTTATAACACAGATTGGGTGTACTGTGTTACCATATTTCCACACTGCTCATATTGGGAGACTGTTCCTTGCTTTACTGTTATGGGAATGGTCACACTCTGGTGGCTAATTGGTTTTATGGTGCCTTATCGTCAGTTGAATCATATGCTCCCTGAGGCGTGCAAGATATTAATGATCTTTTACAGGGTTTAACATCAAAGAACAAGCATAAAAGAAAGGACAAATGATTTGGTTGCATGAATTGTTTTGATGGAAGTCATTGAGGGGGATCCCCTTAAGATGTGGTAAATATCAGAAAGAACAAACCAAGACTCAGTTTTTCCAAAGATGTAAGGGGGCACAGTAGACAGGATGCAGACTGGACAAGGGTCATTGGTCAGGAAGTTGTTGACACTATTGGAAGTAAGGTCAAGGAAACATCTGACTATACTATCAACTCACTTAATGAAGGTGGAAAGGTGTGTAGAAACTATATCCCCCCTTAATAAACTACAATTTTAACTTTCCTCTTTCAGAGTTTCCCACTTAATAATTGGGAACCATGCTTATGTTCCTCCAGCGAAGACTTTCGCTCGATCCGTACCTCACTGATTTGTTTCTTTTGGCCTCTTATCTGATGTGAGATCATCGTAAGTTAGCTGGCCATTGAGACATTAACCTCGCTTTAGCGCTAACTGATGCACTTCAGCCGTTGTGCATTTGAACCAACCCCCTTCAAAGCCCTATCCCATCAGGAGGATGCAGATGTCATCATTATTTTCCTGGCTAGCTTTGAAACTCAAACCCCCTCATCTCTGACCTGCACATCGGAGCCCAGTGATGATGACAGTGAGAGATGGCGTCTGTTTGCTTTGCTTTAGTGTAGTGGAGCTTCATTCTGTGCATTTGAGCCAGACTGGGGGCTTGTTGCAGCCACTGGAGGCCAAAGTGTAAAGGAGGAGATGCTATCACACCAAGGAATAGAGCCAGAATGGTCATCGGGGACTTGAGTCCTGGATGGATAAGAAAAGGCCAGGAGGAGCATGTTTGTGCAGGCTTAAGGCCGAAGGATGGAGAAAAGGGTCAGGCTTTGCACTGTGACTAGTGATAGACTCGAAAGAAATACTATATCAGGAACTGATTGAGCTCCTAATGCCTCTTGAAGGACAAACGGTTTGGCAATGCTGAAATGTAGCAAAGGCCTTTCTGGATAAATAAAAGGTGGTAGCACTCAAGCAGGTTCTGACTGAAATTCTAGACTGAAAAGGGTTTTCAATTCTTGCCACTTTCGTTTACAGCAATAACAGTAGCCAGGTGTGGAAACAATGTGGAGAAAATGGCCATAATGGCAATGTGGCCTAAAAACGTTTCACCCTTAAAAGTGATAATAAATACATTTCTCAGAACACTAAACTATTTAAACCCTTTTCACTCTGCACGTTGGACCCGGAAAATTGCCGGAACTTTGCCAGGTCGCCTTCTGTGTGAACACAAACACGTCCCGGGATTGATTCTGGGTTGGGGACCTAGTAACATTGGCGGGTTCAGTCCCGGAATAAACTCTGTGTGAACAAAAGCCAGAACTAATGCCGTAAAGTGTGTGTCATAGTGATGATGGTTTGAAGTGGCCAGCCCAACACTGTGGAACAAGCTCCCACTCTATATTAGATCTGCCTCTACTCTATCTGAGCTCAAATCATGTCTCAAAACTTATCTATTCTCTTTTGCTGTTAGCTTATAAGAGTGTCCTGTCTTAAATTGTTTTGCTACTATTAGAGTATTTTATAAGTGTTTTGTTTTAAACTGTTTTGCTGACTTTAGAGTTTTTAATCTTTCGTTTTTTCTAACTTGTACAGCACTTTGGTTGGCCTGTGGCTGTTTTTATTTGTGCTTTATAAATAAACTGCACTTGAACTTGAAGATGCACGTTATCGCGTGATTCTTTTACCAGGAGTTTTAAAGACAGACCAACGTTGGTGACCAAAAAAAATATGTGCAAACTGTAATGAGGCAGAGATCAGCGATCCGGGAGCAATTGCCTGGACACATTACTGGTGTATTTTCCGGAATCGCACTGTAAAAGGGGCTTTAGTGTTTGTGACGTTTGTGATGGCATCTACAGAATGACAATGATGTAGATGTCCTAAAACATTGAGGGGTTTGGATTAGCAACAATAGCTGTTAATATCCTGTCTGTTTCCTCATTGTACAGTACATATGCTGAATGACCTTGTTTCCACTTCATTATGGCAAAATGGGGCATAGCAATATTTTACTCATAGCGGGATTTGACCTTTGATCTTATAGGTGAATGAGGTCACAACCCAGGTGGGGCATTGTCATCGCTGCCATGACATGGCAACTTAACCTTCAAATGGACGGTTGGATTTCCTGGTGTGAACAGAGCTAATATTTGAGTTTTCCGTCATGCTGAAAAGGTCTAAGTGTAGTAAGAAGGGCTTAAGATGGTAGTCAACATGACATTTCAAGCAGTTTTGTGTTAACTCTTTCCAAACCAAACACAGACTTTTCCGGGTTTTTAAGAGACAATGCTTGATGTGTATGACCCTCACTGGGGGTATTGTCATGAGTATTTATATCTTGACTGCAATGCAGAAAAAGGACACTAGCCCTATTATAAGACACTAGCTTATAATAAATGTTACATAATGGAAAGTTGCCATAAAGCACAACGATTTATATAAAGGTCCTTTTTTTATCAGCTTAAAAAAACACTTATTTGTAGTCATCTATTTTACATTTATATTGTGTTTAAGTTGAACTTTCTACAAACTGTAAATAATACAGTTTAGAACACATAAATTAAGAATTAGCGTTAGTTCTGGCAGGTCATGTGAGTCAAGTTTGCATCAGCTGATCACATCTACCTATAGGAATCTGACACCTATCGCTGCATTCCTATATAAGCTCTATTCAGTAGTATTTAACAGCTTTTCAGCTTGCTCAGGAACAAATTACCCAACTCCACCTCCAGCTCTTCCTTTCGCCACAAGTCAGGACTTGGCTTTCTGATATTCCTTTATCTTGAATAAAGTGTTACAATATACATTACATTTGAATAAAGTACATTAATGATATCTGCCTTGTTCTGTTAGTTTACCCTAGTGGGGTTATTATTGCCACTCTCCCTGCTCATTCATGACAGGCTGCATGGATGGACAGGGAGCTTTTGCCCAGAAAAGAACCATACTGCCAAACTAAAGTTCATGCTAAGCATCTATCATTTTGATTATAGTGGTCCTAACAGAAATAATAAATGTTGCACTTTGTTGGCTCCTCCAAAATGAGAACAGTTTTTATCTACTGTCAGTATTTTAATAAATGCAGCATATTGATATGTTGTAAGGGCAAATTAACATTTCAAAACATGAGGTACCAGGGATGCAGGTCAGATCCACTCTCATATGTAATCTGAATGTAGATGAGCTCTTTAACAACACATCCCTAGAGCTTTACGCCCCCTGGCAGGATATCCCATGATTCTCTCTGACAGCTGAAGCACCAGCTCCTTGACATGTGGAGAGATTTATTAGCAGAGGCGTGACACTCTGGAGAGACACAGGTGAGAATGAAGAACAGTGTTCTCTATTCTCTGCTAATCAAACATAACCTTTAAGTCTATGCTAATCACTGCACTGAATGGATACACTTCCTGCTGCTCAAAATTATGTTTTATTAACAAAGTTCGGGAGGATCACATTCAGATAATAAACCTCATTTACTTGAGAGGAGTACATTCATTAATCAACTTAAATGACAAGATAAGAGGTTTATATACACAGCAGACTTACCTCTGTTCCTTGATGGTACGAGGTGACAGGGACGAGAGAAGAGCAGATCCATTTGCAAGCTTTTATTCAAAGATGTGTTCATAACAGGCGAGGGTCAAACAATGGCAAACAGGTAACTTGAGGGCAAGACAGGAGAATAATCCAAAATGGGAATGGTCAATCGGTGGCTAACAATATCCTGAGGGATAACCAAATGCGAAAATCCAGATAACAGTTATAGTCCAGGCAGGGGCAAACAGAGTCCAAAACAGCAGGACAAAAGGGTAAACCAAAATCACATGCAAGAATCTAAACACAGGAAAACAGGCAAAGCGAGACTAAAAAAGAACTGGCTCCGTAGAGTCGCTATCGCTGAATGAGGAATAAACGCTAAACAATACTCAGCAGTGGATGGTGGTGTGATATTTTATATATTATGTGCTATTGGTAGCAGCTGTGTGTGATTGGTTTCAGGTGAACTTGTGATTAGTTCAGTGGAGCATGGCAAATGTAGTCCAGGCTGATGTGGACAGGATTCCTAACATACACCACAAATACACCAGATACACCATAAAGCAAGCCATACGTGAAGACTGCAGACATGAGTTCATGAGCAGGAGAACTAGATTGGTCAAGTTAAGATCAGTTGTGACTTGACTTGACCATTTTGTGAGCGTACTTTAATGGGGCTTCGATTTCACGAGTACATGGGAAATGTAGTCCAGGGTGATGTGGACAGGATTCGCGACATACACTACATAAAGCAACCCCCCCCCCCCAAACAGAAAGTGCTGCAGACAGGGGAATGTGTTCAGGAGCAGGAAGACTAGAGTGATTTGGTTTGGGGATTCCAGCTGTGCATGCTGACACCAGCGGTGGATCCTCCATGCTAGACACCAGTTGGGAGTACCGATGAACTGACCTTGGACTTCTGGTTGCAGCATACAGAAAGTAACCAGACTTTAGATGATCAGCTGTGATGTGACATGACTCTGGATGATCAGCTGTGACGTGACGTGACTCTGGATGATTGGTTGTGACGTGACGAGGCTCTGGCAGAAATCGGCTGTGATTTGACAAGCTCTGCCAGATCGGCTGTGATGTGATGATACTCTGGCAAAAATCAGCTGTGACGTGACAAGACTCCGGCAGAAATCAGCTGTGATGTGACAAGGCTCTGGCAGATCGGCTGTGAGGTGACGAGGCTCTGGCAGATTGGCTGTGACATGACGTGATTCTTGATGATCAGGTGTGACGTGACTCTGGATGATCGGGTGTGACGTGACTCTGGATGATTGGGTGTGACGTGATTTGGTTTGGGGATTCCAGCTGTGCATGCTGACACCAGTGGTGGATCCTCCATGCTAGACACCAGTTGGGAGTACCGATGAACTGACCTCGCACTTCTGGTTGCAGCATACAGAAAGTAACCAGACTTTGGATGATCAGCTGTGATGTGACATGACTCTGGATGATCAGCTGTGACGTGACGTGACTCTGGATGATTGGTTGTGACGTGACGAGGGACTGGCAGAAATCGGCTTTGACGTGACGAGGCTCTGGCAGATTGGCTGTGACATGACGTGACTCTGGATGATCAGGTGTGACGTGATTCTGGATGATCAGGTGTGACGTGACTCTGGATGATCGGGTGTGACGTGACTCTGGATGATCGGGTGTGACGTGACTCTGGATGATCGGCTGTGACGTGACGTGACTCTGGCAGTCATTTTACTTGACTCAGGAAGATCAGCGGTGACTTGACTTGACTCAGGAAGATCAGCGGTGACTTGACTTGACTCAGGAAGATCAGCGGTGACTTGACTTGACTCAGGAAGATCAGTGGTGACTTGACTTGACTCATGACGATCAGCGGTGACTTTACATGACTTGACTCAAGAAGATAAGCAGTGTCTTGACTTGACTCAGGAAGATCAGCTGTGACTTGACTTGACCATTTTGTGAGCGTACTTTAATGGGGCTTCGATTTCACGAGTACATGGGAAATGTAGTCCAGAGTGATGTGGACAGGATTCGCGACATACACCACATAAAGCAACCCCCCCCCCCCAAACGGAAAGTGCTGCAGACAGGGGAATGTGTTCAGGAGCAGGAGGACTAGAGTGATTTGGTTTGGGGATTCCAGCTGTGCATGCTGACACCAGCGGTGGATCCTCCATGCTAGACACCAGTTGGGAGTACCGATGAACTGACCTTGGACTTCTGGTTGCAGCATACAGAAAGTAACCAGACTTTAGATGATCAGCTGTGATGTGACATGACTCTGGATGATCAGCTGTGACGTGACGTGACTCCGGCAGAAATCAGCTGTGACGTGACGAGGCTCTGGCAGAAACCGGCTGTGATGTGACCAGGCTCTGGCAGATCGGCTGTGACATGACGTGACTCTGGATGATCGGGTGTGACGTGACTCTGGATGATTGGGAGTGACGTGACTCTGGATGATGGGCTGTGTAGTGACGTGACGTGACTCTGGCAGTTATTTGACTTGACTCAGGAAGATCAGTGGTGACTTGACTTGACTCAGGAAGATCAGCGGGGACTTGACTTGACTCAGGAAGATCAGCGGAGACTTGACTTGACTCAGGAAGATCAGTGGTGACTTGACTTGACTCAGGACGATCAGAGGTGACTTGACTTGACTCAAGAAGATAAGCAGTGTCTTGACTTGTCTCAGGAAGATCAGCTGTGACTTGACTTGACCATTTTTTAAGCGTACTTTAATGAGGCTTCCATTTCACAAGTGCATGGGAAATGTAGTCCAGGGTGATGTGGACAAGATTCGTGACATACACCACATAAAGCAACCCCCCCCCCCCAAGGGAAAGTGCTGCAGACAGGGGAATGTGTTCATGAGCAGGAGGACTAGAGTGATTTGGTTTGGGGATTCCAGCTGTGCGTGCTGAAACCAGCAGTGGATCCTCCATGCTAGACACCAGTTGGGAGTACCGATGAACTGATCACAGGCTTCTGGTTGTAGCAAACAGGAAGTAACCAGACTCTGGATGATCGGCTGTGACGTGACGTGACTCTGGATGATCGGCTGTGACGTGACGTGACTCTGGATGATCGGCTGTGACGTGACATGACTCTGGATGATCGGCTGTGATGTGATGTGACTCTGGGTGATCGGCTGTGATGTGACGAGGCTCTGGCAGATTGGCTGTGACGAGGCACTGGCAGATCGGCTGTGACGTGACGAGGCTCTGACAGATCAGCTTATACGTGACAAGACCCAAAAAGGTCAGCGGTGACTTGACTTGGCTCAGGAAGATCAGCAGTGACTTGACTTGACTCAGGAAGATCAGCGGTGACTTGACTTGACTCAGGAAGATCAGCTGTGACTTGATTTGACTCAGGAAGATCAGCTGTGTCTTGACTTGACTCAGGAAGATCAGCGGTGACTTGACTTGACTCAGGAAGATCAGTGGTGACTTGATTTGACTCAGGAAGATCAGCTGTGTCTTGACTTGACTCAGGAAGATCAGCTGTGACGTGACCATTTTGTGAGCGTACTCTAATGCGGCTTCCATTTCACGAGTGAGTGCAGTGTCGCATTCCTCTTCCAGGACACCCACAGTGAACAAAGAGGACCAGCAAAGAGTAAAGCAAAGTCCATAAAATCACTTAAAGAGAAAAAGGGATCCTCATGAATTAGTCGTGATTTGAGTGGCTGGTTAATGCCCTCACAGAAAAAGTCTATCAGGACACAGTCTGGTAGATCAGAGAAATAAGTGAGTTCTACATATTCTTGTACATAGTCCTTGAGCGATCCCATGCCCTTCTTGAGGGCAAATAATAGGCTTGCCAAATCCATACCTGGCCAATGTCCATGTGAAAAGCTGCTGGATCCTGGTGTGGCCGAGTATTCTGCTATGAGGCAACAGTGATGAGAGATGAACAGATCCATTTGCAAGCTTTTAATCAAATAAGTGGTCATAACAGGCAAGGGTCAAACAATGGCAAACAGACATATTGAGGGCAAGACAGAATAGTAATCCAAAACTGGCGTGGACGATTGGCGGCTAACAATATACTGAGGGTGAAGCAAATGGGAAAATCCAGATAATAGCAATAGTCCAGGCAGGGGCAAACATAGTCAGAAACAGCAAGACAAAAGGGTAAACCGAAATCAAAGGCAAGAATATAAAGACAGTAAAAACATGCAACGCGATACTAAACAAGAACTGGCTCCATAAAGTAGTTATTGCTGAATGAGGGATAAACACTAAACAATACTCGGCAGCGAAGTAGCGGTGGTGTGAGACTGATTTATATATTGTGTGTTATTGGTAGCAGCTGTGTGTGATCGGTTTCAGGTGAACTTGTGATTAGTGCAAAGGAGCATGGGAAATGTAGTCCAGAATTTTTAAGAGTGTAGCATTGATTATTCTTTTATGCCAAAAGTCATTAGGATATTAAGTAAAGATAATTTTCCAGGTAGATATTTTGTAAATTTACTACTGTAAATAAATCAAAACTTGTTATTATTATTATTATTTGTAATATGCATTACTAATAATTCTTTTGGACAACTTTAAAGACAATTTTCTCAATATTTTAGATTTTTTTTGCACCCACAGATTCCAGATTTTTAAAACTTTTTATCTTGACCAAATATTGCCTGATCCTAACAAACCTGTAATCAAACAAAAACTTATTTATTCAGCTTTAAGA
Organism: Carassius auratus; assembly: GCF_003368295.1. NCBI lineage: Eukaryota > Metazoa > Chordata > Actinopteri > Cypriniformes > Cyprinidae > Carassius > Carassius auratus. The sequence continues at coordinate 15,280,273 of NC_039271.1, forward strand.
TGATGTATAAATCTACATTTCCAAAAAAAAAAAAAAAAAAAAAAAAATTACCCTTATGACTGGTTTTGTGGTCCAGGGTCACAAATGTCTTAGCAACTGATTGCACCCTTTTTTACTTTAAGGGGTTAGATTAGCGAAAATGGAAATTCCATCATCATTTACTGACCCTCATGTTATTGAGCTCAACACTAATGTGGAAGAATCAACTGAAGGAAGACATGACGTTGATTTCCCAGTTATATGGAATGTAGTGGGTGTCCAAATGAAGAAACCCAAAGCCATCTTCAAGGATCTTCAGGTTCTTCAAGCCAACAATTCTGGTTTCTGGCTGCTACATGAGGAAAAAGAGTGTGATGCAGCATGATGACTTCCATCACTTGAGGAATCTGAGGAAGCAACCCAGAGACGCCATGAGAAAATGAAGAAAGAGATTACTCCATTGCAGGCATCCTTTGGGAACCTACTAAGTGCATTGCTGGAAGGCACTTGATAGTTATTATATTTTGTTCAGTGGAGCTGTGACCTAAATAGGACCTGGTTTCTATTTCATGTTCAGCAGTTCTGTCTTAATCTTTGGTTTTGTTTCTATATTTAATTATAATCATGTGTTTTTAAATAAAAATAAAAATTAAGGTGAATTTGTGGCAACAACACAATTTAACAGGATATTTTTTACAATTATATATTTTGCTAGAATTGCTTTAGATTTCAGATAGATAGATAGATAGACAGATAGATAGATAGATAAATAGACAAAAACACTAGAAAACAAAAGCACTATCCAGCAGTCAAAAACACAGCTATCCCTCATAATAGGTAGTTCTAAGAAATATGTGGAATGCTGCCAATGTGGGATTATATGTTCTCATCCATCAGTCGAGGGCATCTGTGGGGAAGTTCTTGGTATATATTTTAGTGCCCTTTGTTTATCCTTATATTGTGCAATGTGAATACTGCTACACTGCTTATCACACAGAAATGCCCAGTTTTAGGTTTCGGAGATCACACATTCTTCTCCATATGCACTTCATTCCCTCAAAGGGTTTTTCAACTTCTATTTCATTTTTGCATGTGTTAGATTCATTAGTGCAGTGAAGTAAAGAGATAAGAATATATAAGAAAGGGAAATGGGGCCCCAAGCTGGGACCCAAACTCATATCACTGTTATATCACACTGTATGTTTGCACACTGCCCATAAATATGGCTCTAGTGATGCAAGTGATCTTTGATATCTTTCCACACTTATATTAGGTAAACAAGTCCCTTCCATAGTAAATCCATTACATCAATAAAGCCAGCAGAAGATGCTTAAAACCAAGAACAGATTTTAACTGGATCTATTCACGGGAAATTAATAAAGCGCAAATATATCCCCACATCCTAACCGGCAATAAACAAAAGGAAACAGCCCATATCACACTGCATGGAAGAATTCATAGAATGCAAAATAATGTTTACTGCTACACATTTGCATATGGCATATGGCTTAATTCTCTTTAATTTGACTCAGTTTCTGTTGGTCATAATTGTTTTAAAACTGTAAATAGAGATGAAAATGTCATTTTAAAATCAAGCATGTTAGCACATTAGGTATGATTTCAGTTTTCGGACTGTGTTAAATTTCAGAGTATAACAAAGGGACAGGTCTAGCCAAGGACATACCAGCAAAGACTGGGACATCTGGTCTCCCTAAATGAAACAAACCCTTTGCGATAACCGAAAGGGCCTGGTAACATTTCAACTTCATTTTTAGAATCACTTTCTCGCAGTTTCATTTGTACCTGTTTGTTCATCTCATTCGAATAATACCTTTAAAACTGGAAAAGCAATGAAACGCATTCAACACTCTTGGGCACATGGTCTCTATAGCTAATCCCTTGAGATCAAGTGAACATGCGTGGGCTGCTCTTCCTATGAAAAGCCTTGTAAAAGAAAACTATGTTCCTTCCCTGAGTGCTGAATGACCAGCTGATGGACTTTTGGAAACTGCTTGACTGAAGACAGCAGTCGGGTGTTTGGAAATGGTACAGATATAACAATTCTTACCATATTAATGCTGATTCGTTTGCACATATATGGGAATAAAAAAATACAGCTTAAGCTTAAACCTTCCACAACAAGATAACGAGAGATGTGTCCACTATGGGATACTGCACCTGAATGATTTAACCCTTTGCATTGCACAAGATCATGTAATAGACATATAATAGACGTATAGCCATTTTTAGCACTTACTTAGAGATAAACAACTACACTTATCCATTATAGGCTTTTTATCTTATTCCCCTGATGTGACTACAATATGATTAGTTCAAAGTGATCGAGTGGATCAATATGAAGTATAAAACATATGAGGTGTTAATTTTTGCCTTACCATCCCATTTGCTGTTTGTACATTTAAGAACTATATACAGTAGTCTACGATGAAATTATCTACCTGAGCTATATGAGCCATCAAGAACTCATACACTTCAATAAAGCATCTCACACTGATCTTATACAAAAATATCAGAGGACACATAACACTTTGGAAAGGCCTTTCATGTGTTTATGGATTTAAAATAAGTGGTTCGTATAGCTATTTTTACTTCACATATGTGAGCTTTTCAAAAGCTATTTTGCCTGTACACATTCCAGGCTGTTTTTAATGGGGCATGAAAACAAGACTTTGTCTTTTTCAGTGTCCAGCTATTCTGTGTGTTTCAGAAACTAATATCATTTTTTTATGAAGTCAGTCCATAATGCAAATTATAGTATAAATGGCCGCTGGTCATGTCCTGTAGTTTATTTTTCTTGGTAAGTTAAGTTCACTTAAGTTGAACCAGTCCACCAACATTGCAGTCATGTGCTGACAGTAGAACATTACAATTATAGTTGAACAAATAGTTGAGCATTATGCTAGCAAAACCAATCTTATGGGTTTGATTCCTAGGAAATGCATGACCTGAAAGAATATATATATATCTATATATATATATATATATATATATATATATATATATATATATATATATATATATATATATATATATATATATATATATATATATATATTATATGCAATAAGTGCACATTAATATATAGTATACACAAATAAGATATATGTGGAAAGCACTTTATAATATAATAAGTTGTAAATATGTCACTATAGGGGAGGCTAGCTCTTGCACTTTTTAAACTGAATATTTCTCAAAATGGATTGATTTCAAAAGTCAATAGCCAAATACTTTTTTATGTGCTTCACAAAAAACTAAAACAACAACAACAACAACATATTGACTGTCTTGGGGCATGATGTCACATAATGTTGGTAACCAAACAGTTGATGGTAGCCATTGACTTCCACAGTATGAAAAAAGCCCTGTCAATGGCTACCAGCATCTGTTTGGTTCTGTCTGTGCTCAACAGAGCAAAAAGAAACTCATACTGGTTTGGACCAACTTGAGGGTGTGTAAACGATGACAGAATTTCATTTTTGGGTGAATAATCCCTATTGTATATACAGTAATATACAAATAATTTGTAAATGTGCAGAGTGCTTTAAAATACACTCTGAAAAGTTGGAACCTGCTATTGTTACCTTAAAGAGTTATTTTGACCTGATTTAATCTGATTCAGTTTTACAATTTTTAGCAAAGCACCTTAGTTTGGATGATATAAATTACCAACCAACCAACTAACCATCAACCAATCAATAAATCAATCAGTACAAATGTATTGATATAGAATATATCATAGGACATAGAAAACCACTTAAAAGTGTCACTGGATGTTTGACTCAAATCTTTTGTATTTGCCGAAATATATAGAGTGTTGTCCCTATAAGATAACTAGCACCAGTGTCCCCTATCCATCTCTAGAAGTACCTGTATGTATAAACGACTTGTATTATAATAAGTAACATGATGTAGTCTACATTGTGCAACATCTCTTTAATGTAAAGTGTCTCCTTTATTTTTCACTGGACTCCTGTGGTCCTGAAGGTCTATTGAAATGAGTCTGAAGGCCTGCAACAGCTAAGCGCTGGATAGAATTTCACAGTCTATATTTAAGTGCCCCGACTTGTGTCACAGGGCTATTTAAATGCCAACAGTCCTACTGTCAAAACAGCCTACATCAACATGATGGAGCTGTTTGAGACCAACACTAATTTTTTCAACGATTTACGTTATCTCGAGGCGGATCATGGGACCTTGGATATGCCTGGAGTGTCCCCACTCTATGAGGGGAACGACAGCCCTCTGTCCGCGGGACAGGATCCGGTCCCGTCCGAGACAGGGTGCGAGAGCAGCGGGGAGGAACACGTCCTCGCGCCGCCGGGGCTCCAGCCTCACTGCGAAGGGCAGTGTCTTATGTGGGCATGTAAGATCTGTAAGAGAAAATCCGCGCCGACCGACCGGCGAAAGGCCGCCACTCTGAGAGAAAGGAGGCGGCTTAAAAAGATCAACGAAGCGTTTGACGCGTTAAAGAAAAAGACGGTGCCCAATCCGAACCAGAGGCTGCCCAAAGTGGAGATTTTACGCAGCGCGATAAACTACATCGAGAAACTGCAGGACCTGTTGCATACGCTAGATGAGCAAGAACATAACTCTGAAAGTGTCCCTTACACGTACAACGTGAAAGAAAACCATGTAAGAACATAACCGAGCCAAAACAACCGATCCATGCGCTCTGACAGCAGCTGGGTCCACGTGGTGACACGTCTTACTGCAGCTTATGAATACTGATTTGATGTGCTAAAAATTCAATTAAGAGCCGTATTAATGCTTTCCATCATGATTGCCTGTTCAGGTGGCTCCCAATGAGTATCACTGGAAAAAGACCTGCCAGAACTGGCAGGGGATTCCAGATCATTCCAACTCCCAGATGGCCGGTCATCGAGAAGGTTGGTACAGAGCAACAAAGAGACGCATTAAGGCTTTTAATCATTAAGGTCAATAGTTGCTTACTGTTAATTTTTCATGCAGTGGACACGTGCGTAATTCAGTTGCCGCTGCGCGTAGTTGCCTGTGTGCTTTAACTTGAGCGTAATTTTGCATGTGCCTTACAGAGCTACTAGAAACTACAGAAACTGCAGTGTCTATGATTTCCAGAAACTGTGATTTCTCATTTCCAGTGTTGGTGTAGTGCGTTTGACTGAAATTATAGGGCGGAAGTGTCTGTGCATAGTTATGTTCGTGTATTTCTTTTTGCATACTTGACTTTTCGTAAGTGTCTGCGCGTAATTCTCTGTGCGACATTTGTCGTAGGCTACATAATTCATTGTGATTTGTGTGTCCAGTAAATCTCGCTGCGTACATGTTGTTGCGTAGCCTATGTCTCTGTGCACAGTTGCCTGTAATTCCCCGCGCGTGTTTCTTGATGCAAACTGATCCATGCGAACTCGTGTGTGCGTGATGTGCATGTGTTCCAGAAGCCGCAGTGGAGTCGTCGTCCAGCAGCCTTCGCCACCTCTCCTCGATTGTTGACAGCATTTCCACTGAAGAGACGAAAGCTCGCTGTCCCGAGCAGATCTCAGAAAAGTGAAGCTCGAGCATCCACCTCACATTTCCTTCATATATTTATTTCCATGAGCTAGTGTGAATGTTCTGAATGTAATAGGCAACACTTTGCAATAACGTTTGTAAAGAAGTCATTTACAATTATGATTAAATAATGCACAACAGACCATGTTCAATTTAAAAAATATAAATATATATGGAAATATATTTTCGTAACGAAATTTCTATATATTTATAGCATTTATTGGCGTAACTATGTGATCTGCTAAGCATTGTATAATTATATAATGCATTTATTTCATTGCAAATATTATTAAGAAGTGTTCCAATGTAATATTTCGATGTTTTTTTCTTGTTTCCTAAATGACCATTCAGTGTAGTTGTTGCAGGTAATTCCAGCTTAATTCCAGGGTCATTCATTTCAGCAAAATGATTCCTGTCAATTTATGAAGTCTTCGTAAAATGTACATATCTTGTAATATATTGCTGTTACTTAAATTATTTTATAAATTGACAAGAAAAAAATAGAGCACTTGATCATACCAGATATATTTTCAACATTAAACATGAATAATATCAATGATGTACTCTGTGTTTTTATTTTATATTTAATTCATTTTAACACTTTGATTGTCATTTATTTGCTTTATAATTTGTATTATTTTACGTTTTTAGATTTTTTCAGGTATTGATATGCCTGCATCTTGTGATGTCAAAATGTACCCGCCTGTTGTCTTATAAAATTGGATAATGGCATTAAATAATGAAAACATTCAGCCTTGTTAAGGTTTAAATTAATTTAGCATCATACTCGTTCGGTTGAATCTATTTTGAGTTGTAACATTACAGCTGAAGGTAACAGGCATGTATGGCTCGCAAGGATGGCTAACCACCAAATGTCCTCATTAAACCCATTGAATTAAGAGCCCTCTGTAGTCCACCACCAGCCTTGACCAGTCAAGCCAGCAGCTCTCCCAGATTTACGAGTATTGACAGAGTGTAAAGTATGACTGGCCCTGAAATAGACCTGGCCTAGCCTCTTAGTCCCAGCTGGCAGGGCAGGACTCAGGATTGGCTGCATTGAAACCTGCCGTATCTGTCCCCTGATCACAAGTAGATGGATGGTCGGGGGAAATATTGCAAAGCTGTAAGCGACATGGCAGCTATCATAATGTTACAGCCTGTGAGGGGTTTCCCCTTGAATGAAGCATTGGGTTGCATCGCATGTAGTGCTCAGGTTTAATTCGAGAGTGTGAATGCGTGTGAGCTTGGCAATTATCCATCGGTAGAGCTGATCTGTTGGTGTTCCCAGGCTCCTCTGCAGCATTTCCATCTTGCACAGCGTGCTGTCTGTCAGTACCGGCTCTCTGATCTTTCCATTTAACACACTACCACCTTTGACCTCATCACAGACACAAGTTAACTTATGTACTTAAACTCTCAAATGACTCGGAATGACCAGTGACCTGCACAACACACATCTGGCAAACAATGCTGTAAGGGGGAAATTCATATTTCGCTAAAAATTAAAGACATATTATATAGAAGTATTTTTAATAAAATGGGATTATAAATGTAAACCATAATAACATGCTGTATGTATTCTATATGCTTCTTTTTTTCACAATGTCTTTTATTTTGCTTTAATACGATGTTGATTAAAAGTCCACCATGAAAACTCGAGTCTATTGGCCTGAAGTGTGATTGTTTGTTTATTATGTAATGTGATTGGTGCATGCTATAGCATTTGACTTTCCTATTGGTTAACTGTAAATTTGAATTTGAGTTTTTTTTTTTGCACTAGCAATCATTTAGCCCTGATGAAAAACTTTAAAAAATGTAAGATTTCTAAATGTTTTTGAAAGAAGAAGAATGGCGACTACACACTTGGAGTAATTGGCTGATAAGTTATATGGTATTAAGAGCAGGGCACTTCAAAGAGATTCATAGATCTTGCTCTTAGTGAGCCAGACTGAAACCAGATATCTCTGTCTGCAGTGTTGTTTTAATAGGATCTCAGATGTAGAGATGGTGCGATTTTATAGTTTTTTTGTTTATGTTTTAGTCATGATGCCTGCCTTTAGCAGATTTATTGCTTGATTTGCATGTGAACATACTCTAATGTGCATAACTACAAATGTGTCATTAGTTTCCATCAAAGGGAGGCACAATAGCTGCTTTTCCACTGTCGGGCCAGTGCGAACCAGGGCTTAAAACGGGCCTCGGGCCAGTAGCAATGAATGTGATTATAGCATCATGCTATCTGGGAATTATCCCATAGCAACATTTTATTGCTCAGACGCCTCTAGAGACGTAATGGAGTCTTTGTTTAAGCATCAACTTCCTTAAGAAGAATAGAATGAGATATAAATTATACAATGTTTTTTATACAATACAGTTTAGCTCAGAAAGTGGTCATCGTACTGAAATCTATCGATCTATCTATTTATCTATATCTATCTACGTTTGCATCCAACAAAGCAAAATCTTCCTGGTTTTTTAAAATATCCAGGTTTGGTTTAAGCGATGAGATGTGGAGTAAAACAGAGGGAAATGCTGGTTAAAAAAAAACAAATAAAGCTAAACTACTGGATTAAAGATGAAGTAAAAAATAAAAATATATAAGATTTACGGACATTCCTTTGAATGTCCAGTCATGGAGCCATTCTAATGTCCCACATCACTGGAGCTGAGGAAACACTTCTTCTAGCTGCCAGACAAATGCTGTTGCCAATCACACCATCTGACCATGTGATCAAATATGATACTGTTATTGCTGGTGGAAAAAGTGCAGCCAATGGTTGCTGATCTTGGCAGGCAAAAGAAGGATGGAGTGAGAAAACTAGAGGGTGGACGAAAAGCTTGTCTTCTCATTGTTTTTCTCTAGATACCTTTTTTTAAGATTTCATATAGGCTACTCATATCAATGGAAAAACTAGAAAAATGTGCGAGAAAAATGAAAACAATCAAACGAAGGGGAATTGGAATTGCACATTTACTCCTAACAAACACAGAATAAAACTGTTAATAAAGCATTAGCACTCACCCACCCTCTGCCCTACTCTTACGTAACACAGTCCCTGACCCTTGACAGGAGCCCTCAGAAAAGTTCCCTGAGACATCGCAATGTTCCCAAATCTTGGAGCAGGTTGGACTTAGTTATAGACTGCTATCAGGTTTTCTCGTTGTCCATGTTGTTAATTGTCTTTGATCTGAACGACAGCTAAGCAGGATTATCCCTGGTCAATGTCTTCTTCAGCTGTGCGCAATACAAACTACACCGGCTCATGTTTTCTTAGGTGCGCGTGGTTCCCAGACACTGGAGAGGCCAAACGTTTTAGCATGTTGCGAGAAATATCTTCATTGTGTCTTTATTAGGTGTCAACACTGAGAGCTCGAGTAATGACGTCTATACAGCAAAAGACGGTGATTTTAAGACACTTGATCAGTGTTAGGGTTATAAACAATGTGTTTTTTTTTTCTTATTATTATTATTGCATAACTGCGTTTACTCACCATTGGGACTGCTATATTCACGTAATTGAGTGATTAAATTGAAAATGTTATCCAACAGGTTGCTATGAAAATAAAGATGCTCAGATTTCAAGTATCCTCAAAAATACAGTATATAGCTACTGAATTGCGAAGTAATACAGTTTTGAAGTAGGCGTGTGATCAAGGAAACGATCATGGCCTTGATCAACCTCTAAAAGAATTGGTATAAACTCTAGTGGTGTGGATATCTGACTGTGTGTGGTGGAAGTTTAATTTTTTCAGTTTTTCAAACCATAAACACACACACACACGTTTGTTTTTGTGAAAAGTGGGGACATCCCAAAAGTGAATGGTTTTTATACTGTACAAACTGTATATTCTATGGCCCTACACCAACCCTACACCTAACCCTAACCCTCACAGGAAACTTTGTGCATTTTTACTTTCTCAAAAAAAAACTAATTCTGTATGATTTATAAGCGTTTTGAAAAATGGGGACATGGGTTATGTCCTCATAAGTCACCCTCTCCTTGTTATACCTGTGTCATACCCATGTCATTATACAGAGTTGTCTCCTGATATGTCACAAAAACATGCCCACACACACACACACATACATTTAAATATCAAAATAATTGATGATAATTATGTGATTATTGCTTCAGTGTTTGTTGCAATTTCTTTTAATTGCTTTTTAAAGGTTCTTTCTTTTCACAAAGTGGCACAGTAGCAAAGATAAGTTGCTAACGAGCTTTTTAAAAAAATGAATGAGCTTTAGCTTAACTAACACGGACACGCTGTTTCTGACACCTTCATCCAGTCCGGATCTTGAGATGTGTATCTGCGTGAGTGTGTGCCTCTGAAATGGTACACCAGCCATAACAGCTGGGCCGCATCTGCAACGCTGCTCTTTCCTCAAGCGTAAAATTAGCCAGCAAACTCTTAAACATGGAGTCAATCTTGACCGCTTTGTTTTGAGATAATAGAAGTTACATTTAATTGTTCGGTTAAAATTTTTACTAAAATGAAACTCATCTCTCCAACTTTCAGGGGGCCCAGGCAGATATATATCCGTGGATCTTAACTATATGCAATCAATTGTTAATACTTTTAAAGAGTTTTAATAATCAATACAAATTCATGGACAAGTTAGGAGACAAAATGTAAATGGCTACAGATTAAAAAAAGATATAAAAGTATAAAAGCCCTGAAGTAAAGTAAGGTCTAAAGTAGACAATGAAAGCAAGAGTTTCTTCACATGAATGTTTATTGGTGATAATTCTCTCTTGTAATGACCGTCACACTGTTGAACTGAGTGAGAAACCACCCCTCCACACAGATGTGGGAAACTCAGTAGGGGTGTTGGGTTTGGGATCTGGTGAGGAAGGGGGGTCTCTGAGCCCTGCCTCGGCCAATGGGCCACGGTCACTAGGGCTGACCAGTGTGGGCCCCGACATATAAGAAGGGCAGTATGGCACCAGAGAAACCACATCACTCAGAGGTCGCCCCCTCACAGATCGCCTACATCTACACAAATCTAACCAATCATGGACGTATTCTCTACATCCCAGATCTTCTATGACAGCACCTGTGCATCATCGCCTGAAGGTTTGGAGTTTGCCCCCGGAGGTGAACTGGCGGGGTCTGAAGAGGACGAGCACGTCCGGGCCCCAGGGGCCCCACACCAGCCGGGTCACTGTCTCCAATGGGCCTGCAAAGCTTGTAAGCGCAAATCCAGCACGGTGGACCGCCGGAGAGCTGCCACTATGAGGGAGCGCCGCAGGCTGAAGAAGGTGAACCATGCGTTTGAGGCACTACGGCGCTGCACCTCGGCAAACCCCAGTCAGCGTCTTCCCAAAGTGGAGATCCTGAGGAACGCCATCCACTACATCGAGAGCCTTCAGGATCTCCTCAGGGAACAAGTGGAGAACTACTACAGCCTGCCAATGGAAAGCAGCTCTGAGCCCGCCAGCCCCTCATCAAGCTGTTCTGAAAGCATGGTAAATATTACTCTCTTACTCTTCAACTCTTACTTTGGGGTTTAGATGGACTGACATCTTACTGAATGTCTGTCAAAACCGAAATACTCCGGTTTCCTCTTCTAGAGTGAGTTTTCTAAAGGTCAAGGCCCAAATGCACAGAAAATCCTTTTGAATGTTCATTTTTGAGGTTTCCATTTTTTTTTATGTATCTAGACAAGGTCTGTGTCCTTGTCTGTCTGTGTTTTAGACTTCATGTTTTTTCTCAATAGCACACAGAGATTCTATCCATCAAATGGAGTCAGGAATGCCTCAGTCTCAGCATGACAACAATAAATTGCTGCCCACATCTGTCTCTTTTTATACGCTAAGAAATAAGCTTACTGCTTTTTATCAAGGAACTTCTACAGTATATGTGGCACATTGCAACATATAGTATTGATTTTTGTCTAAACAACATCTTTGTTGTGTCTGTTTCAATGCTCAGTCGACCTACGATATGCTATATATGTTAAAGACACCAAAATTGTCACTGTTTACTATGGGCTTGCTAATCAATATGTTTGCTAATGACACTAAGATGCATTTTGCTAGCACTGGTAGCATTTATGTTTACATTATTTACATATATTTGGGCATATTCTTTGATTTGGACCTAACCAGTTTAGAAAAAGCTGCATAGTTTTGCTAATTTAGCTCGGTGCTAATCATTTGGCTAATTGACCTGGAAGGTCTTCTAGACTCTGTTGTTCTGAGTAAGCTATGATGCAAATAGTAATTGAGATGCTTCTAGGTTGGCTGACAAAGCATATTTGGTAATGAACTTTCATGTAATCAGGAAAAAAAAGTCTCACTGGGATTAAAATCACTACTGCAAAAGTGACATTGACTTTTTTATTAGAGACTTCGAGCCATTTGCTGACAAGGACAAGCCTTCCCCATGTAAATGTTCTGAGTGAGCTAGTTTGTAAACTTTTAATCAGATTGAAAATGAACTGAGATTGCAACCACTTTTACAAGTGTGACCTGACCTAGAAGGCTGCAGGATTCAAACAGCAATGCTACACACAGTGTGAGATGTTGGTTCACAAAACATTTCTGACAAAATCTCAGTACAGGATTTAAGAATGGATGATATAGTGATGGCTCCCCCACTGGGCTCTTTACAGCCCAATAAAGCCTCAGTAAATCCAGCCAACAGAGACTGGCAGGAAAGTGACAGCCGTCCTGCATTCCAGACTGACTGCATGAGCTGCGCTGCTGCCAGGATTTTCTCCAGATTTACTCAGAGAAAGTGTCATCTTGCACAAACTGGTGTGGCTTCCACTGACTCAATCAATTTGCCATGCCTGAAGCCCAACATAGCGTGGGAGTCCCTTGCAAAGTAACCAGCTTGTGAAAGAAAGAGACACAGTGAGGTTCACAGACTATGCAGTGCTGCTCCAGTGATGCACAAGAAGAGAACAAATCCATGTCACATATATGTTCACTGAGGGAACTTTTTGTGTTCTACACTTTAGATTGACTGCAACAGTCCTGTCTGGCCTCAGATGAATCCAAACTTTGGGAATAACTACAACTTTGAAGCACAAAATGGTGAGAAATGAGATCATTATAATTTGGTTTTTCAATGTGGAAGTCTTTTTGTTTGTCACCAATGATGTCATTTCCTGTTTCTTCCTGAATCCAGCTAGCGCAGTGGGCAGAACTCCAGGAGCGTCCAGTTTGCAGTGTCTCTCCAGCATCGTGGACAGGCTGTCCTCTGTAGATACGGGAGTTGCGGTGGGAATGAGGAACATGGTTGCTCTCTCTCCGACTGGAAGTGATTCCCAGTGCAGTTCTCCAGACAGTCCCAGCAGCAGACCAGTCTACCACGTCCTGTGAGACTCCAGCCTGGTTACCTGCTGCCACAGAACGCTCTGCAGGATCATTCACATTGCATGTTCAGTTATGAAGCATTTTGGATAATTTGATAATGCTTTCAGATAACTATAAGAATGTAGTTATTGCAAACCTCCATTCAGCTCAAAGTCAAAGATTTGCCTCAAAATCTTGTCTGAAAATGCAAAACAAGTCTTCTTCACACATTCTGTGTTTGACTGGTTATAATTTGGTTTATTTGCTCATGTTTTATGTGGTCATGGCTTAATAAAAGCCATAATATCCATGTATAGATAGCAGATCTTTTTACCATGTTGACCGACTGTACGGATGAACTACATTGAAACTGGTTTTATTTATCAATAATAATCGTTAAATGCTGTTTTTTAATATTAGCCTTCAATGTTATCCGCTTATTTTGTAAATAAGATTGTACATAATTTAAGTGACTGTTATTGTATTCATGTAATGTTGTTTCTGTCATATTTAATGAACATCCTTGCATAAAGGGACTTTTTCACAATAATACACATTTCACAAAAATTGTATTTAATAATAGCATTTGCCACTATTTGAATTGAAACGAGGAATAAAATCCTCTGGTGTTTTTGAAACGCATCTATCAGTAAATATTGACTGCAGCTCGGTCCCAAATCATACGCCATTTGTCAGCTGCTAGAAAATCATGGGTGTCAGAGGAGGACAGTTGATAGTGTGATGAGTAGGATGCTGAAAAAAGAGAGCGAAAGAGAGGAAATGAGCTCTGTGTGCCTGTTTGCTTAATGTAACAAATGTAACACATCATTCACACCTTCTTAATATCATTGTCTTGAACAAATGGCCACATGCTGACACTTCAAGGTGCTGCTTGTGTGTGGGTAAGAGAGAGAGAGAGAGAGAGAGAGAGAGAGAATCTTTGCACAAAAGAACATGAGTTACATTAGTTTAGTTTCATTTTAAGCCATATTGGATGAGGTAATATGTTACATCAGATGGTTTGTCTATGCAAACTATGTATTATTTTTGTAATGTCAATATATATGTATGGGCCCATCAATTACAATATGATCAAAGGTAGACCTTCATCAAATTAAAATGTATTAAAATAGATTAATGAAAACATAATTACTCAGAGGCTGAAATTCCTTAAACTTAGAAAAAAATTAATACATAAAAGCATTATAATTTGAATCTTTGTATTTTATCTGAAAATACTATTGCTATTCGAAAAAAAAAAAAAAAACATCACCAAACAGACTCAGACTTCAATAGTGACATACGATTTTATTTAAATGAGCTGTAAAATATTGAGATTATTTGTTTAAATGTAACTTTAAATCCCAGAGAGATGATTTTTGTCTGTGTAAAAAAACAACATAAAACTAGTACAATACAAAAGTATTTCATTTGTGTTCTTGTTAGTGAATCAAATAGAGAAACAATTAACCTTTAAACTTGTATTTAAAGGTTAATTGACAATTAAAGGTTAACAATTAACAATTAAACTTGAAGTAAAAAAATAAAATAAAAAATAACCTAGAACCCACATTAAAGTAGTTACTTTAACATTAAAAAAGGTGCCTATTCAGACTCAGAGCCACATTTTCTCTTGTAAAGAGATTCAGTAATGCATCTTTCACCGAGAGTCTTTCAAACACTTAAAGTATAGTAGATTTAATTTCAGTAAGCAATCCTGTCGCCCACCTGGCTATAACTCCAAATGCAACGCAGGAAATATCCATAGCTAAAGCTACTATAATCCATTCAATGACTCATATATTGAATTTATTATTAAGCCTCTAAAAGATTTGAACCTTCCGTGGATTGAATAGCATTGTATGCTCTGCTTACATGTTAAAAGCTTTTCACCGTAGCCCATAAAAGGGGACTTTTCCCACTTTTTAAATGATTTTTTTATTTACTTCTTTGAACATTTCTTAGGATGCATTTAAACATTAAAGTCATTTAATGTATTGGCACGTATCTTAATGTCATGACAAAACATATATATTGAACTCAGGGCTGTTGCTGGCCAAATGGGTGCCCTAAGCAGGATTGTATTGTTGTGCCATCCCCACCCCCCGACCTTCCTCAAATATTATGGAGGTAAAAAAAAACACCAACCAAAACACCAAACATGAGACCTATCTATGGAGATTTTGCCTTTGAATTGGACATTATATTTTAGTGAATTTCTCTGAGACCTCACACTTCACTGTTGTAAGTCTGGGTGTCATGCAAAGCACATTCAGGGCTTTTCAGAAGTACCAAATGATTGGATGTTTCACCGTGAACACTCCCTCTGCTTGGTTTTAAAAAATGTCTGACATTAGTTTAGTGATAAAACTGTACATCCTTATAGAAAGATGATCATATTTTGTAACTGTAATGTAAATCTGATTAACTTTATGAATTGTTTGTAAATCAACATCTCAGGAAAATATTTATGGGGCTTCAAATCAAAATATGACTTCCTGTTATGAAAAAGGACATAATTTTATACATGTCGACTGTAGAGGACACCAGGACTAAAAGCATGTTTATTATGCATTTTTGGGAGACAAAAGAATTGCATAGGAAAACAAATTATTTATCAATATTCTTATGAAATATTAGATATTATTATGAAAATCTGGCCAATTACTACTCCCAGTATTACAGTTCTTTTTTCAACACGCTGTTCCAACAAGCACTTTCATATGCAAATCAGATACAGTGTATAGATAACATTGTGCTTAATGAAAAAAAAAAAAAAAACGGTTTATGGACTTCTTGAGCAAATATTGCATAAAGCAAAGTGGTTTATCAAATTATTGTGTAATATGTTTTATAACATAGTTGAGAACCATCCTTAACGTTTGGTATTAAAAAAATCCTGAAACCTAATTTTTTTTTTTTTTTTAATCTCATTGTAAGTGTAACAGCATACATTATGTATATTGACATTCATATTAACAAATCATTATCGCATTTTAAGTCATTTTAAAGGCCATTGTTGGCTTAGGACTATATACTATAGTATATATATATATATATATATATATATATATATATATATATATATATATATATATATATATATATATATATATATATATATAGTTCACTGAACCCACGTTGACCTTTTTTGACAATAATGCACTAGTAACCTTTGGCCACCAGAGTGCACTATTACTTTCTCAGATGCATTTACAAAACTGACCTCCTATGCGTTGTCAGCTTTCAATATCTCACGCTTTGGTAAACAAAACGTTGTATTAAATAAAGTTTGTAGGGAAAAAAACTTTTTAAAGTAAGATTTCCTTTTATCAGTAGGCCTATATTAGTGTGACAACTGTTGACTGATATCAACACGTTATCTGAAGCAGTAACTCTTCACCTGCACTCGTTTTACAAAAACATTTTGTGTAGCAGTCTTATCTTTTTCAAGAAGAGAGAAAAAAAATGTAATTGGGAAATTAATAAAATAAAGGGATAAAAAAAATAACATTTAATTTTATTATGTGTACAAAACTGCTATTCCAATAAAGTCCGTTTCAGACTGTCGATCTGGAGATTTTCAGTGACGCTGCAGGTTCCAAGCTTACGTCAGTAGATGGTGGAGACGATTCATTTATGAGGAGCGAGTCATTGAATCATTCAAATACATGATTCGTTTCGGGGAGACAACAGTTGATGTTTCTATGGGTTCCTCTGTCTTCGTTGGCACAGCAAAACTGAGACAACTTTGTGTCTAAAATGTAAGTTCCTCTATATATTCACTTATTCATTGGACAGTTGTAGAAAAACACTATGTTGTTGTTGTATCACACTCATGTAAGTGAGTGTTGAGGTCCGTTTAAGAGAGGAGGTTAAGTGAAAAGTAGTATGTCAACCTTAAAATGAGGGAAACTCTGGGTTTTCCATTTCAGAATGGAAGGTTTGGGTCATTCCTGTTCTACAGTGACTTTTATGTCCCAATGATTTACTTAATCATCTTTTCTCTAAAATGAGTCACATATTTATAAGATATGGCTGTTTGTATATTGTATTTGTATATTGTATATTTAGGTCTTCTTTATCACTTAAAAAGGGATAATAGAAATTATAAATACTATTTTGTATTTTAAATCCCTTTTCATTGATATATGCATTCAATATTATGTCCTCAGTGCAAATTAATCAACTTCCACAAGAAATATGAACCATAAAACTTAACTTTATTTTTTTGTTTTTTAAATCTTATCCTGCTTGTCCCACCCTTAAAGTTCCACCCTGTTAGACTATATTATGGAGAATGTTTGTCCTATCAAAAAAATGTAAAAACAAATCTGACATAGTTATAGAAGTTCTGTTAATCTGTAGAAGGTTAGCTAGCTACATGCTGATAACTTAATGAGCTACGGCTAATTAAGCTCAAAATTTTACAAAAACATAATAATAATAATAATAATAATAATAATAATAGGAAATTAAATTAAGTGCATTTTACTTAAAATATTATTTGTTTGTTTGAAATGTACCTGTTATATCTATCTAATGATATTCAGGATGGAATCATGAAATATTCATGAAATATTGCTTAAATACATAACACAGGGATTCGCCACTTTTGTTTTTCTTTTTTTGACCAATGTTTTTCCATATGCATCACGTTATATATTTAGTTGTTTATTACTTTTTTAGACATTTGTCTCCCAATTTGAATGTCAGGTGTCAATTTTTGGTATGGATAAATAATGAAATTTGTGTTAAAATCTGAATTAGACAAACAATAATAATAACAACAGGCAGAGAGACTAGTAATATGAATGTGATTTAATTGGACAATTGATATTCTGATCCCTTCCTGACTTGAGGAAGACCATTTTGTCTTCAACAACAACACTTACCACTCCTTTGACTGATTCTGTCATGCTGGCTGGATTGTAAAACTGGTTTTGATTATTAAAATTGTGTACATTTCCTTGACTTATATAGACCTATAAATCACATTTTTTTAATTCATCGAGATTTGTAGGCGATGAAGCAGTTCAGACATGAAGGATTTAATGTGGTTTTAATTATTCATGTTCTATCTAGTTCAACACTGAGATAAAAAACCAAATATCCTGAACTAGTGAAATTTCTGTTGCACGTTTTAGATGTATCTGATTTAAAATTCACCAGACCGACAGTTCCGAGTGCAAATCCACTTTGATTTAAGTAAATCAATGTGCCGCCGTGGGCGTCCTTTTCCCACTGATAAATAAAATATATCAAAAAGTTCCTAGTTAGAGATTTTACCAATGTGCTTAATCTTTTTATGTCAGGATTTTGCTCAGCTGTGTGGATTTTCTGCAAGAGGCACACATTTTGACAATGCCAGATTATACTTGTTAATTCAGTGTTTCTAAAAAGCAACAATAATACTCACAAGAAAATAATATAACAAATTTTGCCCCTAATAACAATATAAGATGCACAAAGGTGTGATGAGCTGCTGGGTTAATGAATATTAATCCTGTTGTTTGGGTGAGTAGAAATATATCTGTGCTCAACTTATTCTCAGCATGTAATTCAATCACTGGCAACTGATATCGAACAATTGCTAATGCTAAGCATTATTTGTTTCCTAGCACAAAATGTAGTTACACACGAGTTATCTGCTCGTAATGTAGAGTGTTGGGCTTACACTTTATGCCATGTTGGAATGAATATCCTGACAATGTGATATATATATATATATATATATATATATATATATATATATATATATATATATATATATATATATATATATATATATACATACATCGATAGATAGATAGATAGATAGATAGATAGATAGATAGATAGATATATTTTTATTATTATTATTTTATTTACTTGTCATATCAGATTATGACACTATGACAGAACATGAGTATTAAAAAAAAACAATTGCAATAAAAGATAATGGTGGATATAGTGGCTTTTTGTATGTATCGAGTGAATCATTGAATCATTCACTCAATCGTTTTGTTTAAATGTACTGATTCATTTAGAAATGAAGCACTACTAACACCATGAAACAGATTCTGCTGTGGTTTAATTTGCCGATATTTTTGCTGGCAGTACGGTATGTGTTTAAAATGTCACGTACTTGGTTTTACCTTTTTGTTTATTGAATTGTGTTGATTAATCATTGCAATATGCAGTTGCTAAGGTGTTCTAAGTAGTTGTCAGCATGTTCCAATGCATTTTCTATAGGGTGTTCTGAATGGTTCTAGGTACAGTAGTTCAGAAATAAAGATTTGAAGCTTGGCATACACGCACATATATTTATTTATACAAATATAATATGTATAACAATTGCATATCACTTGGTATTTTTTCACTGTATAATAATAGCTTTTCAACCTCAAAAATGCAAGTCATTAATAAGAAAGCTTGTAAGTAAACATATAAAAGGGAAGAGAATCCATTGAAATGAAAATATTGATAATCAAGGATCGAAACACCTTCACAGCTTGGAGTGATTTTTGTCTATTAGGATGACATCTTACATGTTACCCACAGTCTAATTTACTCAAAAACCGATCAACAAAGGAACTAATTTAAGTATCTACCAAAGTCCTACATCAGGAAAACCATCAAATCAAATTACAATAACACATACAATATTACCTTTGATTACTGGTGGTCTTCAACTACTTGCTGATTTACAGTTTGGCTTCTATAAGACTTTAACTAACAGTACAACTACAGCACTGCAATGGATAGACAGTTTGTGTTGAGGGTATAAAGCTCTGAAATAAAAATTATCTTTTTTAAAATAAAAACAAAATGCATTGGCTTAATGCGTGCTTTTTAAATTGATTGTCAAAACAGGACAATGTTACAATGTTTCTAGTGAATGAGGTGGTTGGTTATGTGAAATATCGAATGAAACACAGAACACAACAATTAATAATCTTTCAAACATCTGAGATTATAAACTTGAAAATAGAGCTTTAAAATAACAAAATACTATAATGATGTATCTCCATTTGTAGATATCATGTATCTGTGATTGACATTCCGTTTGTCCTCACGGTAAATAATTTCATAATATCATGTCTGAACTTAAATAGAATATTTCTGAATTTGAATTAATCACATCACAACCATAAAACCGCATCAAAACTGTACAGCGGTCATGAATGCATGGCCTGTTAAAGGTACGGCGTGCCATTTCTGTGCCACGAAACAAAATTGCGAAAATCGGTACTGTTTCCAAATATTTCAGCTATTGGTTTCCAAACATGAAGTCCTGCCCTAAACTCCAAATACTGGATGGATGCACAAACAAATTGTGCAATGGTTTGAAATACCAATGCAGTGTTTACACTTTTTACTTATACTTTAATTTGTACTGTATATTAAGTTGAAATCTGAGAAAGTATATGCAAAAAGGACACACTTTACCTTTAAATATGGCCGCCATACAACATGCCAAATGTACAAAATAATGTAAGATACAGTGATCTTATGAGAACATTCTGTGCAAATTATGTTTATGGTTTAGCCTGGCTTTTGTAACATGGTGCATAAGATACCATTCTGAAGTGACTTTACCCTCTTAAGATTAATTTGCACGCTTAAAAGCATTTTAACCATAATTTGACAGTAGAATGTGACAAAACAAGTGTTATTGCTAAATCTACTCTCTTTACAAAATATTCTTTGCTACAATATGGTATAAAATACCTCAGTGTTATCCAATCAAGGACGATTGACATAAAAAGCGCTTTCTATTCACAGAGACACCAGCACCAAAAGAACCCTTCTAAAAGTTACTGTACAGCGCTGTGGAAACAAAAACAGAACAAAAGTTAAAACAAATCACTGAATGCTTTAGAAATGTTGAGAAAACACATGATCACAAAACTACAAGAGGGACTTTTTAAGAGGGTCAAAACTTGCGATTGGTTCCAGACAACTGAAATATGAAAAAGTGTAAACCCATGTATTCAGTGCTAGCCTTCCTCTATGCCATCATGTACATTTTTCTAAGCACCAATTTGGAACACATATCATGGAGTTTTCAATCTTTTTGAGCTGTAGGTAGTTGAATGAAAGAGGATAATCTTCACTGGAGAACAGCAAGGGTTCCTCTTCTGAGATCTCTCGGACCTCCTTATGACTGTGAGGGTATGCAAGTCTCACCCAGTGTCCTCTAATTTTTCTTCTTTTGGAACAGCCTGTGAAAAACCAAGAGGACAAAAGCTGAGAGACAAGCTGAAAGGCACAGTCTAAATGTTTGTTGGTATTTTTAACTATTTAGTTTATAAGACGTAATGTGACAGGCTGGACTTGAAACTTTGGTTCCATGTGACCACTATTGCCCAATGTCTCAAGGGAAAGTACTAGTGTTGTAGTCAAGACTAGTCAATTTAAATAAAGTCCAGATTGAAAATGGATTAAAGTAGGTTGAATCTGATTCAAGATAGAGACTAGAAGAGTCCAGGCCAAATGCTACAGAGTCCATGACAAAACCAAGACCATAAAAATCTGGTCTTGGACTCAAACTTGAGATGGGCTTGAGACTTCAAGTTGAGCGTCATGTTGCACAAAAGGTGGAATCACATGTATCCTCGGCAGACAACGCATTATGACAAACATTGAAGGCTTGAACTTATTGTACATTTTCTGCTGATATGGTTCCATATTTATTTGTTGGCAGCTCATATAAAGATCACCTACTTTTTGGCACATTTCATATCATTTTTCACAGAGATCACAGAGATCTTTTCACATATGAGCCTTCTTTTTTAAGCGAGGAAAAATAAAATACTTTTTTATCAACAGAAACTACAATTGAAATCCCTTGTCTGCATTTTGCTCTCCACAATTGAACTTGAACTGATCTTATTGGTTTTAGTTTTTTTGATGTGTGTGTGTTTGTGTGTGTGTGTGTGATTTAGGTATACCCTACTTTATGTGGACAAAATGTCCCCATAAAGATGGCAATATCCTTGTCCTTTTAGGGACATTTTTTGGTTCCCATCAGGAAACAAGCTTATGAATCGTGAGGAATTAAGTTTTTTGAAAATCTAAAAATGCCCTTTTTTGTGTGAGGGGTAGGTTTAGGTCTAGGGTTAGAGTAAGGGGACAGAAAATACAGTTTGTACATTATAAAAATCATTTCGCCTTGTACACGGAATGTCCCCATAAAACATGAAAACCCAACATGTGTGTGTGTGTGTGGATGGTGTGTGGTTTAGTGTTGACAGAGTGCTTTGCATGCCAGTCTTGATAGGGGATGATCTGGGCTCAGCTGAGCTCTCTTCCCATGATCCTTTTGCCCAGACATAATGTTCCAAAAATACTCAGCAGCTCAAAAGCACATATGATTTTACAGCCAAGGATTTAGCCATAAGCAAGAAAAATGCTATAAGATATTCCAGCTGGCCTCTGGTGTCAAGAATACAGAGGCCAGCGCCTCTGTTAGAAGTGTATCCACACAGACGTGCTTTTGAGTCGCCACTGCTTATAGCTTCATTTTAGGCTTGGCTTGTTTCTATGAGGAGGTTACAACACTGCCAACTATACTGCTGCTCAGAGCTAAGAGTGGTGTGAGGAGGCAATGAGGCGAGAGATGGGCCGAGTATCATTAATAGAAAGAGATGTGCTTTGGTCTGTCTGGAAGAGACACTGACTAATAGAATTCTCTCAGATTGTGGTGCATTTACAAAGACTAAAGAAATCTTGAGGAAATGGGAGTGCTGTTATTTCAGAACAGTGATAATATAATGGAAGTGATAAAGGATGATGTCTACTTTCTCTTTTTAATATGTAAGGGGTGGCACTGTTTCAGAAGCTAATATGGGATGTGACAATGACATATCAATGAGCACCAGCTTGAAAAAAAATACAAGAATACAAGAAAAACAAGAATACAAGAAGCCTGTATGTAATAATACATATGCAAATTACTGTATGTGTTATATATAATACATAACATTTATGAAACATAATAAATAAAAATGGAATACGTAATGACTTTTTACATAGACCATTTGCACATTATACTTTATGTAGTCTTTACATAATCTGACTTACCTTTTCATAATGCATTGAAATTAGCATATAATAAATGTATGTTATAGGGATTTGGCAAGTTGTATCATTTACAATGTATAATAATATGAGTGTCCATTGAGAACTGATTGTAATGAGTATAAGGAATTAGGGATAATGTTGTTCCATTTCTTTAATAAATACTATTGGTTCTGCAAAGCTTCTCCTTTTATGTTCCACTATGTCATTCAGGTTTGAGTAACATGAGGGTGAGTAAGTATTGCATTTTCATTGTTGGCTGAAGAATATCTGAATTATAGTCTAATACGAAGGGATAGTTAAAAAATTTCTGTTTTCATTTCTTCACCCCCATGTTGTCACATACATGATGCCTTTGTATGGGGAGCACAAGAGAACATATGTTGAGCTTTGCTGTGATCCAAACCACATTGGACCCCAGTGGCATTTATTTTAGGGGTGTTCCGATCACGATCGGCCGATCGTTATGCGCATCTCGTCAGTAAAGCCGGTTTTCTAATCAGCGGTAAATTCCATCAAGTGCGTGATTTCACATAGAGCAGCTGTTACTACACAGAGCCGTTGTTAATAGAGAAGATGCGCAAATCACGTTAATTTTCAGCGTTTTTTGGCACATCTTCTCAGTTAACAACGGCTCTGTGTAGTAACAGCTGCTCTATGTGAAATCACGCACCTGATGGAATTTACCGCTGATTAGAAAACCGGCTTTACTGAGGAGATGCGCATTAACGATCGGCCGATCATGATCGGAGCACCCCTAATTTATTTGAATGTACAGTATACAATTCTTTTATTAGGTGTTTTTCAAAATATCTTCTTTTGTGTGCCACAGCAGAAAGAAAGTCTGCTGCATATTTAGAACAACATAAGAGTGAATAGATGATGACGGACCTTTTTGGGTAAACTATCCCGCATTACCAAAACAAATGGTTCCATCAGTGAGATCTACAGACTTAATAGGCCTGTAATAAAAAAAACGATTGATTTCCCATCTAAATAGTTCTTAATTTTGCCCTTAAGTGTGATCCTTCAATGTCTGGACAACTGCCTGATAAGCGAATCCCACTTAATGAGCTCAGTCTGTGATGTCATCAGCACTGCTTGCCAGCTGATTCATTATTTCACATGATGACATAACAGCTGAGTTTAAGATACAATAGCGGTCTGTTTTCGGAACAATGTCCCACGGGTGACAGGCAGCACGTAGTACCGAATTTCCCACAGGCTTCAAGGGGTGGCAGGGCAGCTAACTTCTCCGTGAGCTGCCCCGCTGAGGTCCTGTTACCCTTAAAGCAATGAAAAGCCTCACCTACGACATGTGGTTCTGCTGGGCGGTCAGGTTTTGCTGCTGCTGCTGCTGTTGTTGCATGAGGAGCTGCTGCTGCTGGCGTCTGCGGGCGGTGCGGAGCTTCTCGAACCTCGCCTCCATCTCCTCCAGGACTTTAGGGGTGTAACGCACCACCAGTTTGACGCTGTCCTTGGCTGCTTTCAGTAACTCTACAGCCTTTTCATGGTGTTCACCCTCGACGCTCTGAGAAAAATAATGCAATAGTTAGGTTTTCGGACGAACCTGTGGTTGTTCATGTCATTTAATTCAAAGGACCGAAATGCAAACGTGTATCTCAAAGTTCAGTAGTTTATTGATGACTGCTGCAACTGTATTATATCCAAACTCGTAGCTTTGTCAGCTCAAAACTGCACTAGAAATTGCTCCATGGTGATGAACATTTAATTACATTTTGGCATGAAAGAGCCATTAATTTCCTATTAGCTCAGGAACCGTAACATGTTTGGTTTAATGAGAAATGGCTGCTCAAATGCTGTCACAAAACGCTTTCCTATTACAGTCTTTGACGCAAATGAAATCAAATGGATCCTTTCTGAAGTCGTCTGTCATCTCTGAGCGAGAAAACAATGGACATTCGTTTCTGTTAAACTCAAATTAGTCCTTCATGAAATAGAATTGTAACAAACTTGAATGATGGCAGTGATGAGCAAAGAAACTCATCGTCAAACGGTTTGCACTGCAGCAGTGACTCAGAGCAGTTTATAAAAGTAGACAGCTTTTTTAACTGAAAGATTCATTCGGATTCAGTCAAAGATTCATTCTCATCTGGCTCCAGTCTGACACATTTGAAACATTTACAGTGAATTTTGATAAAGAGTCTTTTTTTTCAGTCATGCTTTAAGCTTTCTACCTTATTTGTCCAGTTATATTATTTTAAAATGTCAAGTTTAGCTTAAGTAAAATATCAGTCTCTAATTGGTCTAATTGGAGCTGCCGAAACTGATTTATTAGAGTATTGTTCCATAATGCAATCAGCCTTGTAGACTGCTGGAATTGTTTGTTCATTGAGATCAATGTAAAAATCCTTTTGCCGTAATAATCTCACTTCAGCCCAAACCAATTTTTTTATTCTGTATTGATTAGAAAGCCAGTGGGCCTTCTAGCGTGAAGGCATCTTCACAGCTGATGGCATCTTGACAGCTCTACACAGCTGAAAAAAATTCATCCCCTAAAAATTATATATAAACACTGAAAGGGATCGTCCAGAAATGAACATTCTCACGCTTTTCCAAACCTCCATCAGTTTCTTTCTTCTGTTGAGCACACACATTCAAGATATTTTGAAGAACACTGGTAAACAAACTGTTGACAGCAGCCATTGACTTCCATTATTCTGTAGTATAATGTAGTATATAATAGTATTCTAATCACACCATCATCTAGGAAGTGTTTTTTTTTTTCCTGACTGATAAGCATGTGTGAACTGATCAAGTCTGTAATGCTTTGTGGTGCTAAGATTAGTTTGTCTCCAATGTTGAATCCTATTTCGTTCAAGAACAATAAAATTAGAAATTAGAAAATTGTAATCCACTTGAAAAAAAGAGATATATATTAGGGCTATCAAAAGATTTTAATCTTGATTAATCACATCTAAAACAAATTGTGATCAATCTTTCGACAGCCCTAAAAGATAAATTAATTTCAAGTTAATGCTCTCATGCCTTTTGGTTTATTTCCATTCTGTTTCCATCTAGTTTCCATCCAAATATGCATTCATTTTCTTGCTATTGTGTAAATAACATTACCCTACGAGATTTTAGTCTTGTACACCTTTTTATAGAAATGTGTCCTTAAATTAAACACATGCACTTTCCTGTTACAGAGTTCGAATAGAATAGAAAAGGTCCTGCATAACAGGAACATCCCTAGCAACTCACCACTCCATTGACGGACAGGAGTTGGTCGCCTCTCTTAAGACCGCCATGCCTCTCAGCCACGCCCCCAGGGATGATGCGGGAGATGTAGATCGGTGAGTTCTGCTCTTTTCCACCCATCACATTGAAGCCAAGCCCCTCATCTGTCTTGGGCAGCTCCACCACCCGTGGGTGAGAATGACCCTCGCTGGCTGCAAATGCCGCCACTGTGGCCTGATAGGAACCAAAGGATCCAAAATGTCAGTGATTGTAAAACATGACCAATATATCTTCAAGGCTGATTAACGAAATAATATTTTGAGATGATGAGATTCGTGATTGCCATTTTCTTTGAAATGTCTATAAACTGCTTGGGGATGAACAGCAATGCGTGAATCACATTGTTTAATATAAACTTTCTGAAGAGACACGATCACTTGATATCATATAATATGATAATGATATGACATTTTTATTTGATATGGTTATAAATATTGATCAGTGTCCATACATGTGGTAAATGCAAGCTTAGTCTTCAGAAGACTTGGATTAAATGGCTCGATAATGTGGATTTCCTTATATAATGTCTTTGAAAAAAAATTGTTGATAGCTATAGACTTTAAATGGACAGACTTAAATGAGGAGTAAAAATTAAAGATACTTAATTTGTGTTCCTAAAATGAACAAAAAATGAAGGTGAGTGATGACAGAATTTTCATTTTTGGGTGAACAAATTTAACATGTAATGTAGCTTTTCTGTTGTGATATATCAGCAAACTTTGTGGCATTATTAAAACATTGCTCTGTTTGTCTGTAAATCTCAAACAATCAATCGGTCAAGGACTCCTGAAGTCTTCAGAAAACCAATATTTTAATTTTCCATTCTGTTTGAGCAGCAGAAATCAGACACTTCGCCTTTAAAACTTTTCAGCATGGGTGGTTTTGTGAGAAATGGACTACTTGCACATCTACTTCCGCGTTCCACCCAGCACAGCTCAGAAGTTTCTGTTCAACATTTAGCACACCTACATACAGATCGTTTCTCATGGGAAAGCAGATTATTACTAAGTTTTAGGGATGGCATTTTTTTAATATAACCAATTAGTCATATTCTCTGCGTTAACAACCTGCTGAAATATTCCTATCAATATATTTCTCTTCCAAATATGCATTCTGAATAATAAATAAATATATTACCCCACTAATCTGCTGCGCGCAGTCCAGTGCTTGTCTTCACTTTTTTCTCTTACTGATCATATTTCATGTTGAATTATATAGTGGCTAATATATTAAATACAGATAAATCATTCATTTTGATCTTATTCATCAGATCTCACACACATTACTAGCTTAAGAGCACTGACACCCTGCAGTGAAACAATCACGTATGTTTACCAGCCATTGCTTTATCAGACTGGCTTATGTTGGATTAAAACTGAAAGTTTCGTTGAGTTTGGACAATTCTGCACACAGTAATCATCAGAATATCTCTTCTCCAGTCACTGAAAATTTCTGGATTTTGAAGTTAACTTGATGATTACGGCACATTAAAATATACATAACGGAAATAACAGAGCGGTATTATTTCAAAACCAAAGTGTGTCAAGAAGATCAGTGCAAGTAGTCCATTGTGCATTATATCTTATGTAGTCTTTGTACTGGCTAATATATACAAACCTGCTCTCTAGATATCAGTTTCGAGAATTGAAAAAAACATAACAGTTGACATTACAAAGAACAAAGGATCTTCTTTGCATTCAAGACCGCAATTTTTATTAGTTGATGGCAAGAGACCCCATTATCTTGAAACGCATTAGGGTGGATTGATATTCAAGAACTGTCAGCCTCAACATACACTTCCAGTGTTACATTCTTAAAAGCCAAACTAAACATCTCCACTATGGCTTTACAGAGGCTTTACATTTAGATGGACTCTTTTAGACTGTGCTCTAGTCAAACTCTTGCTTTTGTGGAAGCAGATAAATGAGCAAAGTCAGGTAGTACATCCCACAAAGTTATTCCATAGCCTGTACGAATATGTCAACATGTTTGTGCTGTAAGTAAAAGATATACTGCATCCGATAACCTGCTCTGCTGCCTGCATTGTCGTCTGAATTCCTCAGACTTCAGAGCTTGTTAGCCAAGCGCAACCACCAGGGGACAGAGAATGTGAAGGAAGACAAAAGCACTTCCTGCTGATCCACGCTGTAGCTACAGGTGCAGCACTGTGGGCCGCCCAACTCATCATTAAGGCATTCACACACAGGAAGCAGCGAGGGGAAAAAACACCAAGGATTGTTTTGGAGACTTTGCAAGGCACCAGATTCCCAAATGGCAAACCAAGCAGTTTTCTGATCTCGGAAACTGAAAGAACAGCACCTTCTCTGTCTGATTGTTTCGTGTCACACTGAAAGAAATGCTGTTTGAAAGCCTTCTGTATGCAGTTCCTCAACCTTCCCCAGCCACATCTTCTCTGAGGAAAATAGAAGTAGATATATAAAAAATTTTAAGCCTGGAATTGTCAAATTGTAAATCAATGATCAGTACCCTGCATTCCCTGTGCATAGAACACATGACCTTGGTGTTGTTGATAGTGCCGTGCTCTATGAGTTACTGGAATGCAGGAAGTCCACCGAAAACTGAAAATCACCATTACTGACATACTCTTGTGTCACCTCAAACCTGTCTGCTTTTAGTTTTTTCATTGAAAGAAGTTTTAAAGAGAATCTTCAAACGACTATAAATAGTTACATCAGCTGTTCAAGACAACGACAACAACAACAAAAAATGGTATTGGTTATGTTTTGCCAGCTATTTATTTTTGCACACTTTATTTTGAGGTCCAATTCTTACTATTAACTATGACTTTTGCCTGAATAAACTACTCGTTTACTGCTTATTAATAGTTAGTATAAGGTAGTTGTTGAGTTTAGGTATTGGGAAGGATTAGAGATGTAGAATATGGTCATGCAGAATATGCACTTTATAAGTAATAAATGACGTTTTTATTAACAAGATTCGGGAGGAGCGCGTCAGATACTTAGCCTAATCGTCACAGATGGACCATAATCAAGTAATCAATCGCATAGTATAAATATCGCTGACTTACCTCTATCCTCTATCAGCATCCCTCCTCCACCCCATCTACTCACTTTGGGCCCTATCTTGCACCCAGCGCAATTGACTTTGTACACCGACGCATGTGTCATTCCTATTTTGCACCTGCGCAAAGCGCGCTTTTCCCTCCACAGAAGCACGTCGCTAAACTAGTGAATGAACTTGCGCTCCCTGGGCGGTTCAGCGCAAAAAAGGAGGCGTGTTCCGGCGCAAACAATCCCTGGTGCTATTTTGATGTTCCATTAAACAATTGCGCCACTGACCAGAAAAAACCTAGTCTAAAGTCAGTGGCGCGTTGCGCGTTGTTCATTATGCTATTTTAAGGGCGCATGCTTGACCATAATGTATAGCGTGCACAACGCGCATACACTTTGCTCATGTAATCTAAACAGATGCAACAGTTATTTTTGCAAATCATAAATTGTTACACTAAAAAAATATTAACACATGAGATGACGGAAATCATTGTGGTGTGCCACGAAGATGTGAAAAAATAGGCATAAATCTAGCTTACAAATTATTCAGGCTAATTGTAGTAATTAAGGATCAGACCTTTTTGAGGTCATATATGTATATAAGGACATCTGACAAATTGGTTTGTCCGTCAAGAACCAGGAAAAAAAAAATCGATGAAACATTTGTGGCTATTTCCTCCCACGCCTGTTTAACCGACGCTATTTTGGGTGGGTTTCTCCCATCCCCATACAACACAACTTCTCTGTCTTTCACTGCTCTTACAAGAACATCAGTCTCCTCGGCTGTGAACCGCTCCTGGCGTGCGCCTGGTAAATACGCCATAATAATAGCAATCCATAATGGAACTTGCGCACCTGCTTTTAAAGGGAATGTTGGATGACGCTCTGATTGGTTTATTTCACGTTACGCCCAAACCACACCTATGAATAATGAAGCTACTTCAGACCAACCCATTTTAGATTTGCGCCGGGCGCAAGAGCCATTTATCCCACCGGGAAAATAGCAACAGCGCCGAGACCCGCCCACAAAGTTACTTGCGCTTCGCGCTTTGACACTTGCGTTTCAGATCGTTAAAATAGGGCCCTTTGAGTTCACTTTATGAACAGACTCTAGGTTTGGGCCATTCCCGAGCTCGGAGCCTTTCCCCGGATAGCACGCCAAATACGCATACCATACCTCAGCTAATTATATGTAAGCGTGAACTAGTGAAACAGCCAGTATGTTAATTATAGGCATGCTAATAAGCAACTAGTTAATAGTGAGAATTGGAATTGTTAAATGTTTTACAGAAAAACAACAGCACATAGGTTGACAGAAGGGTAAGTAATAAATGACACCAATGTAATTTGGGTGAACTAACCATTTAATGCCCCCTGGAAGTACTGTAGGACATCAGGTAACCATGCAGTGTTAACATTACTCTGAACAATAGCCCATTCAAGCTCATTGCACGCCTTACAAATTACATCTTAAATAATTACACAGTCTTTCCAAAGAATCTCCACTGGTAATGAATACTGGCTTTTAACATTTAAATCAGCTATATGCACATGGCGTGTGGAAAAAATCGTAGCCAAAGGCGTCACCTGGAGCTCAATTGCTGCAGGGGATCCCAAAGGATGGCTGGGGCTTTTAGAGCTGTTCTTCATCCTATTTATGTGCCATCAATTGAAAACTATCCCAACTGCACAAAGATGCATGCTGCTCACACATGCTAATTGCCCTTTTGCCAGTGATTTGAGTCCAGTATGCTTTTTGAAACCCATAGTAACTTTTCAAAGTGACCAAGCGAGGTGCTTTGAGGCACTTTATGACTTTTGTAATTTACATCTTGCATTAGAACTTTAATTGATATGCTAATTCTGCTCATCTGGTGAGACCTGCTTGCTGAGCACAACACTAAGTACTGCTGTTTTCTGTAAAAGTGCCATTGGCATAGTATAGTTCCCTATTATTACAATACCACTCAAATGAGTCACACTGCCGGTTAAAATTATTGCATTGTTTTCTTTATGTTGAAATTGAAAGCCTGTTTTTCTCTGACAATAACTGCACCAGTGTCTAAAAAGTAGCAAGTGCTATTGAACATTTATTATAACTCTGAATCGATGACAAGGACTTTAATTCATAAAAAATTCTAAAAGCGTATGCTAAGCATGAATTGCCAACCAATCAAGAGATTAGATGGAGGAAAGTCATTTTAGATCATAAAACCATTAATACCAAAATATAAGTCACCTCTAAAACTTGTCTTTCTGGGATGATAGGATGAGGGCCTAATTAAATATTAAGGTCATACATTTATTTTTATTTAATTTTTTAAGGCCCGCTTATAATGTTAGTCAAGGTTGTTTTGTGGGTTTAAAAGTCATAATAGACACTTCGCTAAGCTTCACGCTCATTGGTTACTGATGTTTGCTAACACAAGCTTTAAAGAATGTCCCAGAGGAAGGAATGTGATATTTCCAGCATGCTTTTTAGTAAAATGTGCTCAAAAATTGAGTCGATGATTTCCTTAAACAGGATGGAACAAAGTGTGACATTGTAAAGCATCTGCCATTTTTTTTTTTTATGAAATTATTAAATTATGCAGTATTCTACCTTTTAAAAACGCTTTAGTCAATTACTCTACACGTTATTTGCAGAGCCAGGAACAGCACAACGTTTCACCACACATCCTACTCTCAAGATGCCCTCAAGTGCACCATTTGCATTCATTATTACGACATGTCACACATGCAAGTTGAAATCATAACGTGCCATGTAGCTTAAAAGTGATAAGTAGGCTGCAATGAAATGTTTGTGATACATAAAGTAGTTGACACATAAAGCAGTGAAAGTCAAGTGATAAAATTCACACTTGTTGACTATAAGCTGTTCCAAACATCACGCCTTAAAAATAACTGAAATATGGCATGTAAAATTAAAAATAACTTGCAAAATGATTCATTACAATTCACTTAAAGACTAGCTTTCTGCTCCCTGAACTCTATAAAACATAACAACTAGGCATCTCATGTATCATCTGAGTTTCCAATTTGTAAATATGACATTCTTTGGTCATCCATGTGCAGTACTCATAATTTGGATATCATAAAGATAGATTTAGGTCAGGTTCAGAGCCTAGAACACTCAAATAACAGCAGGTACACAAGCATGACCGTCAGCATTAACACGACTGGACCACTGAGGAGTGAACAGTCATTATAATGATAAACACCTGTGCAGATCAGAGAGATGGTGGGCAGAAGTCTTTGGACGTCAGTGTGGCCTTTAATCAGCAAGGCTCTCAAATTTGGCCCATTGGTGTATGTCCCTGTGATGTAGGGATGTGCATAAGTACATTGTTTCATAATCACCCAGTTGGTGGGATGCTTGAATGACTAGTTGACTAATCAGTCTTAAAGAGCCCTATACAATTAGGCTAGTTTCAGGATCGTCCAATCAGCATCAGGATTCTTTAAAACAAACGGAGCAGGAATGAAACCGAACAGAAGTCTCAAGACACATTTTAAAAGGAAAACTATTTTTGACTTCAACAGCTTTAGTGAGCATAAGAGATTTCTTTCATTTAAAACATTTTTTGAAAATCGTATTGTAGTGTTTATAAAAATAACTCACATTGGTGATTATATAACTCTTATATGCGAAAAAGTTTTAAAGCACTGAATTAAGAGAGTTTTTCATATCTATCAAATGCACCTGCCTGAAACCATTCAGGTGTGCAAAGTGTCTATTCCTCAAAATATAATTACAGTCAGTCTGAGATATCTGGCATGCTGCAGTGACTGATATATAGATATCACCCACCGCTGCAAGAAAAAAAAAAAAAAAAACACAAAAAATCCCACATTTGACTGGTGATTGTGACCCATCCCAAAATAACCATTTTGTAGTGAGGCTGAAAATCTCCATATAAAGATTCAGCAAGGCACTTCTGCTCATCTAGTACTCAAAAATTCTATTACCCCTCCCCCTCTCCTTTTTATGTCTCCTGTCTTTCTCACAGGAGTGCACTCTACGCACAGTATGAATTTGAATGAATGCCGTTTCAGTAACAGTGTCTGAAGAGCAACTGGCAAGTGTTTGCGTGCAGGTCTGGCTAATTGCCGATTGTGTTTATCAAACCAAGACAGTTTGCAAAGAAACACATTTGAAAATGTTTGTATTAAATGATTTCATCTTATTGATCATTAGACTACAGAAAAAAGTTGCTATTATTAGTCTATCTTTTATGTAACACAGAAACAGAGGGCAGGTGATTCGGAAGTAAATAAAGTCAGACCTACCTTAGCTGTGGCACGTGCTTGATACTCTGGACAGCCATTCACTGTTATTGTTTCATGCATATATTGATAGACCTATTAAAATAAAGAGAACAAAACAAGTTTCAGTTCTTCTGTATTTATCAAACTGATGTAAAACATGGATAAATAGCATTCTGCTACAGTAGGCATTACAAATTCAAGTCAGCCAGTGTAACAGATAAATTGGAGATTCAAGGGTATTAATGTAATTCATTTTATTCTTTATTTATTTATCTTTTATATTATCAGGAATTATCTCGTTGAGATATAGATCTCTTATACCAGGGGGTCCTGGCCAAAATGGCAGCACAGAATGCTTCACACAAACAGATTATAAACACATAAAACCACAAAATATAATAAAGAATAAAATCTTATCCAGCATCATATGAAAAAATTATGTTAAAAAGCAAAATGGCGCCTATTTGTTAGGAAATGGTTAAATATTTTGATAAAGATAAAAACCCCAAACAAAGCTTGATTTAACATTCTGAAATGAAATTTGTTAGAACATATTCTCGCATGTTGCATTCTCAATATACACTCATTGGCCGCTTTATTAGGTACCCCTTGCTAGTACCTGTTTGGACCCCCTTGTGCTTTCAGAACTGCCTTAAATTCGTCATGGCATAGATTAAAGAAGGTGTTCGAAACATTCCTCAGAGATTTTGGTCCATATTGACATGATAGCACCACGCAGTAGATGCAGATTTGTCGGCTGCACATCCATGATGCGAATCCCCCGATCCACCACATCCTAAAGATTTGGTTGCTGTGGAAGCCATTTGAGTAAAGTGAACAAATTGTCATGGTCAAGAATCTAGTCTGAGATTATCTGAGATTTGTGACATGGTGCATTATTCTGCTGGAGGTAGCCATCAGAAGATGTACACTGTAGTCCTAAAGGGATGGACATCGTCAGCAACAATACTCAGGCAGGCTGTGGCATTTAAACGATGATCAATTGGTACTAAAGGGCTCAAAGTGTGCCAAGAAAATATCCCCAACACCATTACACCACTAGCAGCAGCCTGAACCATTGAGACAAGGCAGAATGGATCCATGCTTTCATGTTCTTTACATCAAATACTGACCCTAACATCTAATTGTAAGAGCAGAAACAGGACTCATCAGTCCAGACAAAGTTTTTCCAATCTTCTGTTGTCCAATGTTGGTGAGCCTGTGTGAATTGTAGCCTCTGTTTCCTGTTGTTAGCTGACAGGAGCGGCACCCGGTGTGGTCTTCTGCTGCTGTAGCCCATCTGCTTCAGGGTTCGACATGTTGTGCGTTCAGAGATGGTTTTCTGCATACATTGGTTGCAACGAGCGGTTATTTGAGTTACTGTTGCCTTTCTATCATCTCTAACCAGTCTTTCCCCATTCTCCTCTGACCTCTGAAATCAACAAGGTATTTTTGTCCACACAACTGCCGCTCACTGGATATTTTCTCTTTTTTGGACCACTCTCTATGATGGTTGTGTACTTCAACACATATAGATGGCTTAATTAGATTAGATTAGATTCAACCTTATTGTCATTGCACATGTAAGGTACAAGGCAACGAAATGCAGTTAGCATCTAACCAGAAGTGCAATAAGCAGTAAGTAAAAAATATACAAGGTCTACAATATGTACAATAACTATACAGCTAAGTATTATAGACATAATTTACAGATTTTAAATACTATCAGCATGATATACAGATAGGTTTACTATGAACATACTATACAGATTGATTATGTAAAAGTATGTACAATACACTATAGGCAGAAACTATGTACATATGAACATCATTTACACTAGTGTAATGGACAGTAAAGTGCATAGAACATATTTCAATGTGGAAATGGATTACTCAGTGTTTCTGGATGAACAGACAGTAGTGCAAGTAATAACAAGTTTACTGTCTTTTGCTTGTTGTAAATAAATAATTAAATCAGATTTTGTCATGAGGAGTTGTAGGGAAAAAGCTGTTCCTGAATCTGCTGGTTCTTGTCCGGAGACTCCTGAAGCGCCTCCCTGAGGGCAGGAGGTTAAACAGTCCATGGTCAGGGTGAGAGGAGTCCTTAAGAATGCTGTGAGCTCGACGTAGACAGCGTTGCCTCTGGATGTCCTAAATAGCCGGAAGAGGTGTTCCTGTGATGCGTTGGGCAGTTTTCACCACCCTCTCCAGTGCCTTGCGGTGAGCCACTGAGCAGTTCCCATACCAGACTGTGATGCAACTGGTCAGGATGCTCTCGATCGCACACCAGTAAACGTTTTTCTTCAGTGTCCTTAGAAAGAAGTGGCACTGGTGAGCCTTCTTGACCAGGCTGGAGGTGTTTGTGGTCCAGGACAGGTCCTCTGAGATGGTGGTTCCCAGGAACTTGAAGCTGGAGACACGTTCAACAACCATCCCGTTAATGTGGATGGGGTTATGAGTGCTTCCTTTTCTTCTTCCTGAAGTCCACAATGAGCTCCTTTGTCTTGCTGGCGTTAAGGAGCAGGTTATTGTCAGCGCACCATGTGGCCAGGTGCTGTATCTCTTCCCTGTTGGCAGTCTCATTGTTGTCACTGATGAGGCCAATCACCGTGGTGTCTTAATGATGGAGTTGGATCCATGCACCAGCTTCAGATTCAGATTCAACTTTATTGTCATTGCACATGTGGGCACAAGGCAACGAAATACAGTACAGTCTTGGGTGTAAAGGAATGGGCTCAGCACACAGCCCTGTGGTACACCTGTGTTAAGTGTGATGGTGCTGGAGCGGTGGTAAAATATATTGATGATGATGGTGGTAAATGCATGATGATGGTGGTAATGCATTGATGAAGGTGGTAATGCATTGAGTTGCTGCCATGTGATTGGCTGATTAGCAATTTGTGATACCAAGAAATTGAACAGGTGTACTTAATAAAGTGGCTGGTAAGTGTATAGTGGGCATTAGGGTAAACTGACTTTTAAGATCAGTTTTTCCTTTAGATTGATGTGGAAGAAATGCTATTTCTATCTGAAATAAAATATTATTATCAGTTTTATTTGTTAATTGTTACTAAAGAGTGTTTTTTCCCCTTTTTTTCTGACTCTTTAATGTGCTTAAGTTTGTCATGGGAAGCCAAGTTTGTCAAGCCATTTCGGTGGATGACGTAAGTCGCGTGGGGTTTGCGTGATTAGTGACAAATATGGAAAGAGAACAAAACACCAGTCATGAATTAAAAGAACAAAGAAAAATGTTGGAGGATTTCAATATAAACCAAGAGGAGACTGGTTTTCCTTTTTCCCTTTGCTTTCTTTGCTCCTATAAACAAACTTGCGAGACTAGCACATCTCAGAGGTGCGTACGTTGCTCATATGTGCTGCTTCATCCGCGTAAACACCTTCCGTGTACGACAGATACAGGAACTGAGAGAAAAGTGTTTACTATGTTTGACATATGAATATTTTTCTTCCAAAAATGGATGGATACACTACAAGAGGCCTTTATTCACCCCCCGGAGCCGTGTGAGCCGTTTTATTATGAATGCTAGCAGACTGCAATGATAGGTCTTGGAATAGCCAGGACAACTTTAAATATATCTCCAACTGGATTCATCTGAAATAGAAATTATATACACTTAGGATGCATCGAGCGTGAGTAAAACACAAGCTAATTTTCATTTTTTCATATTTAATGCAGTTTTAGCCACAGACACCTTTCTAAAATGCAACACATGCAACATCTTTCATCATGGTTCTATATTTTCTCAAGCAGGTGCGTGTACAGAGCCCATATCTGCATTCACACCACCCAGGGATGAGAGTATTAGCTTGAGGTCTTTTGAGGATTTGAAGAACCTATGTTTATCTCATTAACCAGCCCTTCTGAAACACAGCTGGTGCTACAGGAAACTCCAGCTCTCTCTCGCTCTGTCTCTCCTAAGTAACATGTTTCTCTTTAATCTGTCCTCCTGCACCTTGGGCAGACTCTTTAGCTGTTGAACTAACCTCCTACTGAGAGATTAGTATGATAACAAATCTCTTTCTATGCCTGTTGCCCTGTTGGCTTTAAACCACTCACTTAAACATTCTCAACAGGTAGAAAATATTGAATGGCCTTTAGAAACGGCTTGAGAAAAAAATGAACGAGGCTGTGTCTAAAATTAACAAAACAGATTATGTTACTAAGGAGAGGGTGACATTCTACATGTGAGATATGTTTTACTCAGAAAGCTGAGCCATAATAGTTTTCAGCACAGCATGTCTCACAGCATGTCGTACACCTTATTTATTTACCTCAGTCATTATTTTATGTCTGACTCATTGTCATTTTAAAAATAAAGCATGTTCGGGCAGCCTCTTGAGGTTTTACACCAAGAGCAAGTTTTGCTCTGTTAAAGGAATAGTCACCTAAAAATTAAAAAGTCTGTCATCATAAACTCACCCTCGTGTCCTTCCGAACTTATCACTTTCTTCATCATGGAAAAAAAGCTGGAGCATTCATTTAATTTTTACAATTTAATAACAATTTTCAATCATAATCATCTATAGGTACTTTTGTTTTTAGCTGCTTAGTATGTTTAGCTGAATTAAGAAACTTTAATTAGTTTACATTTATTGACTAAACTTCAATAGATGTGTGAGGGATCAATGCAACCAGACGATACAAATCAATAGATTTAGGACCGAAGTAAATCTTTCAGAAGCCATACTTGTGTGCATGTGTGTGTCCCTACGGACGGGGGATTGTGTGTCTTTCAATTGCGTCTTGGAAATGCATGAATATCAGTAAAGGTCGAGCTATTTCAGTGTGTGTAATTTATACACTGTGCTAGTGGTTGAAGTGCAATTCAGATTTGTTTTGAACTAAGTTAAAAGGAAATTAAATCAAAGCTATAAAAGAAAGCCAACTCTTTCTTTTCAAATATATAAAAACAAACTTTATTTTTCTGATACTGTTTCTGATGCTGATAATCCAGCCGTCAACATCTATTTGTGATCAGAGCTTGAAAAAACACTCTGGAAACTATTTTATGCCATACTTTATTGAAAGACAATTTTGGTTGGTTATGTGATTTATTAGGCAGGCAGCAAGGGTAATAGGGCTTTATGTAACCACTCTCTAGTCCTATATATATATGTGTGTGTGTGTGTGTGTGTGTGTATATATATATATATATATATATATATATATAATTATAAGAAATGGTTATTCGGCAGCACATTTTTGTAGGATCGTGTGACACTGGCGTAATGACTGCTGAAAATTCAGCTTTGCCATCACAAGAAAAAAAAGTAAATAATTAAAAACATTTGAATGGTAGTGTATGAAATAATTTTAATGATAGATAATAAGAGTAGACAAAGGCTGAAATTAAATTCATTTCAGATATTATTTACATAAAAAACTTAGCAGATCTACTGAGCTATCGCTAATTGTGGCATTATTTTCATGTCATTGGCCCATCAGTTTACTGAAACTGGAAACTTTTATAACATATTACATTACAAGTATTTATACCTCATGATAGTATTTGTTCTAATACATTTATGTTGATTTCAATAATGGAAATGTAGTTTTGATGATTTTTAAATCACCACATAATAGTAATTAGTTTTGGGGGGTGGGGGGGTGCACTTAACTGTTATGAAAATAATGTTCTTTGTGGGATGTACAGTGTTGTTCCGCCAGTTTTTCTGTGTCTACCTACAATCATGTTTCAGCTCAGTCCTGGTTTCCTTGTCTTCCTGTCTTCCATGTCTCGAGGGATCACTCTGTTTCCTCTCAGCTCACTGGGTGTTCGCTTAGCTTTTATTACCCCAGATATGTTTCACCTCCAGTGAGACCGACACACACACAAACACACATGTGTGTATCACCCTGACTTCTCACAACACTGTCCGATGGAAAAACCCACCCACAGGCTGCAGTGAGGTACTCTGTGTAACCATGGTGCCTTGTCTATAAAGAGAAATATGATTTGAGTTGTTCTCATTTAAAACCGCGCTCTCCCTCCTCTCTGCTAAATCTTTCCATCTTCTCTCGACAGGCATTTCAGTGAAGCCTGATTCACAGCAAAGCCTCTCATTTGCAAGTCCATCCCACCAAGCACAAAGAAGCTATTCCACATAAACACACACAATTAATAACGACAGAGGCTGACACCTCTGACCCCGTAGCAGCGGCGTAGACACTGATCGACTACGCTCTCAGTTGATAATGGCTCTGTAATTGTATTCCACTGAGAGTTGCATTTGAAATCATAAACTTGTTTGTGGGTCGTGAAGCTTTCTCTGACAGACTTGACTGTGGGAAAGATCCTCGGCATAAAAAACATCTTCATTCTCATTGCTAGAAGAGATCACTGTAGGTCAGTCCAGTTGTTCTTCTGATATCCAAAAATACATTACAGTGGCAAAATGTAATCAGATACCACTAGAAAACAGGACAA
The DNA here is from genome assembly GCF_003368295.1 of Carassius auratus. NCBI lineage: Eukaryota > Metazoa > Chordata > Actinopteri > Cypriniformes > Cyprinidae > Carassius > Carassius auratus. The sequence continues at coordinate 15,320,179 of NC_039271.1, forward strand.
CATCTAAATTTCTCTTAGCAGTCCATTGGGACTGGATCAATATATATTCTAGGACTGAATAGGTAAAAACACATTTGGTTGATATGTTTTAAAGAAATGTTCAAGGTTTTATAAGGCCCTGTCAATGACTTTGATTCCCAAAGACAATAATGTAGATTTGCTGCTTAGTTTAGGCAGCAGGTGTACCAGAGGGTCTTTTTTTAATGACTTTGCACTGGTGCAAGCTGTTAATACTGTAAATCTGGCCCTAATAATGGGTAGAAAAAAAATACACTGTAATCTTTTCCTACAGAAACTTACAACCTTCACATTTCACTTTACTGTAAACACAAGTTTTGAGTGTAAAATATACAGATGCTGTTCAGTGAGCTAAAGCTGTACTGAATCTAAAACGTTTCTTGACAAGCATTTCGAGGAGACATGACAGATGATTTTGTGAGGGTATGTTTTGGCCACTGCAGTTGGTTAGTGTCTAGTTGTCCTCGTTTTGGCAATGATTTCACATGGCTAAGTGAGCTTGATGACTCATCTGAATAGATGAGAACTCTTGTCACCACCATAGTTACCGATAGACTTGATCTTGAAGTGCTCCGTGTTTGTGACATCTAATTTTTCTGTTCTTTAGACTTTTTGGTTGAGGATATTTTCATTTTGTCATACTGACATTGTCCCTGCCTCGCAGAGCTTTGCTGATGGTGCTGTAAATTTAGTCGACGTCGTGTCACGCGAGTGTCCTTTCACACCCTTGTTACAGGAATGTAAGAGACAGATTGCGCCATATGATACCTCGCGCGATTGCCAGGCCATGAAATGAGCTCATAGGGCATCCATGCACGGCTCAGTGAAACTCGGCCTGATGGATGCTGGGAGCGTGAATTGATGTCACACCAAAATTTTTACCACACTAATGTTCTTTTTGATTGATGAGAAACTTTGCAACAAAATGAAACTGTACTTAACGATTCATCTGTTGTGTGTCATCTGCTGTGGAGCAACCTATAAGCTGAATCTCATATATCTAGTCTGAGGCATGTCTCTACAGATTTTCTATGTCTGGTTTTGGCACATTTCCTCATGCATAGTTATAGCCACATTAATCTTGGCCACAGACTGCACATAAGCAAACCGTTTATGGACCATCTGATGCGTTTTACCTACAAAAAAGCCCAAGAGTTTTTTCAAAATCACAGGCTCCAATTTCCCAAGTTTCATGGCATCAATCAACCAACCAACCAACCATCCAAATCCAACCAAATCCAACCAAATCCAACCCAATCCAATCAATCAACCAACCAACCAACCAACCAACCAACCAACCAACCAATCAACCAATCAATCAATCAATCATTCAATCAATCAATCAACCAATCAAAATACATAAATCCCAATCTATCAAGCCTATCAGAATCCATCCCTAAGACTTAAGAGTTTTACACTTTTAAAGAATTAGATGACAATTGCAGCGCATGCTTTAATAATCAGAATGTTGCATCATCCCTTAGTGTCAACACTGATATATTTATCATTATCGTTATCTTTATAGTTATATCTCTTTGTGTGAATGGGCATTAACTGTGGTTGTTCACTTGTGTTCCTAAATGAAAAGTCACTTTCAAAGCCATTATTTGACAGCATTGACAGTAGTGGAAAAAAAGAAGAAAACAATACCTAATTATTTGTTTTGTGAGTATCTGTTTAATTGTTTTTCTCTTCATTGTTTAGCTGGTCACAAACTTCCCATACTGTTTCAAAGTAAACAAGCAGATGATTATATGTGTTCAGTTCACTAGTGACAGAAAGGGTGTACAGCACCACAGCTGTGGTGTCATACTAAAAGGCAGCGTATAATCTTCCTTGTAATAATTAATGAAATAAACGAATGAGTTAACGCAATGGGTTTCTTTTCTCGCACACAGCTCACACATACTCTACTAAATGGGAAAAGGCATTTCCTCCAGGATTAAACTGTGTCCTGCTCAGGCCATAGTACTAAATGTGTCTGTCTTTGAAATAAAGCAGTTGTTTTGCAGTTGTTTACTAGTGTGGTTGCTTTATTTGAGTATGGGAATGGATGAAGGAGAGGTGAGGATGTTGCCCTGGTGCTGCACTTAAAACCACAGGGGCCCAGGTCAAGCTCATTCTCTGAATAATTGCAGTTCTGCAAGTTTATGGGAGGAGCAGAGTTAAACAGGCACCAGTCACTACTATCTCTGCCTGACAGACGCATGTCTGTCACGAACGCCAGGCTCAGATGAGGCTGAGATTCCATCCCATAACTGATGATCCTCGTTCTATAACTAGCACATCCTCTGATGCTCAGATGCTTCATCTGCAATAGAATGCAAAAGTGGCTGCCTGCTGTTTTTTGATAAAAGTTTCAGTAGGTGAGCAGAGAGAGCCCATAGATTTCCACAACTGTCCAATCAGAATAAAGTATTCCAAATTTCAGGCTGGACAAAATTACGTTATGGCTTCAGAAGACTTGGATATGCCGCACAAGTCACGTGGACCACTTTTTGGGTCCATTTTTATAAACATAAGAAAACAGCAGCTTGGACATTTTGCTACAAATCTCTTTGTATATTCCACAAAAACAATTGCAGAACTACCCCTGTGATATAATTATATCTTTAAAAGATATCTTTACGGTGCTAAACTCTGGAGGTGTCAGCAATACGTAATGTACGTAGGTCTCACCTCTCTAATGGCCGTGCAAAACTCGCTCTGTAGAACCTTCTTCAGGGACTGGAGCTTGTGACCCGGGACGTCACCTGACTCCTGTAGTTTTTCCAGCAGCTCAATCGCCCTGGCAACATCTGAGATGGAAAGAGAGAAAGAAAACACAGATGTGTTTGAGTAACACAGGGTTTGCGATGGCGGGGGAGGTTAAAGTTTGCAGTAAAGGGCAGATAGATAGTGGAGCTGCATAGAATCGATTGCGGGGATAATGGATATAGACTCACTGAAGGCCAGAGGGGCCGCTGAAAGCAATCAGTGCTCTCTTTACATGAAGCAAAAGACACATCATACTGCTGTATCTCTTCTGTTCAGCAGACCTACAGGACACACATTCACTGGGGCCAGTCGGAAATGTTTTAACAATAAATATATATGTGTCTTTGCCACAGCTTTCACTGTCTGGGTCAGTGTGATCTAATCAAAAGGTTCTAATATACTTAGAAAGAGCTATCCATTAGCATTCTCATTCATCTCCATGGCAGTTGGATTGGCACATTCAGTCAGTAGATGTATTTGCACAGCTATAAGTGGGCTGCTTTATGCGGTTTACTTGTAAGAGTGATGGAGAAACATCGGAGGAATGTGAAAATACACGCCCATGAGAGCTGCTACTAATTTAATAGTACTTTTTTTTTAGCTGCTTGAGACGACTTTCATTATATAAACTAAAACAGCTTTCTTCATTTGTGTTCTGCAGAAAAAAGGAAATAATTCTAGTTTAGAACAGCAGGAGGGTGAGTTAACGATGACAGATTTTTCATTTTTGATATGCCTTTTTTAAGCCAAGCGGCTAAAACCCACTTGTACAAAACATGGCAACAAACACACATTCAATATAAGGGCATAGCTTAAGGAAAATGTTGTTTTCACTAGACCTATGACTGCAGGGAAAAAAATTAAATAATACAAAATATACTTTTTATTGAACAATGATGGAGAAACACATTTTGTGGGAAAATAAATTTGAAAATCATATAAATACATGATGTGGCAAGGGGGGTCTTTTACCTCACATTTGGCCCCCAGTATTGTTACAAATACTTTAGCTAAAGTAATGTGTTCTGCATAATATTTAAGTTACTATTAGTACAAATTAACCCCTTCCGTCATTTAGAAATAGAAAAAAAAGGAAAAAAAAACATTAAGAAAAATAAGATTTTACCTAAAAAAAAAAAAAAAGAAAAAAAAGGCAAAGACCCCCTTGAACTATGGCTCATTTCGGCCTATATCTTTGCTCAGTGTGGATTGTAAAATACTGGCAAAGGTTCTAGGCCAAAGACTGGAGAATGTTCTCCCTACTGTCTATCTTTTGTTAATATATACAGAGTATTTCATGTTATTTATTCTCCTGACGCAAATAAGTATATACCATAAATCACAGAGTGCTTTTTTTTGAGAGATTTGGTGTGGTTTCCAGACTTTTTGACTTGGGTAAAACTCTTTCTCCCTTCTCTTCTGTTATTACAATCAAAACTAGCGCACAATATTTTCCATTGTATAAAGGAACTAGACAGGGTTGCCATCTGTCCCCCTTATTATTTGCAATAGCAATTGAAACTCTAGCCATTTTGATGAGATCAACCTCAGATTTCCAGGGAATATCTAGAGGGGACAGATAGAACAAACAAAACTTTATGCAGATTACCTGCTTTTGTTTATCGCAGATCATGTTATGACTGCACTCGAGCGTTTCAGTTGCATTTCATGGGATATAAACTCAACCTCTCTAAGAGTGAATTATTTCCTATAAATCGGGCAGTTTTCCTAGCCATTTGCAGTAGCCACTGATAAATGTGCATATTTATGTGTGGTTGTTATGAGAAATATCTCTGAGCTATTTAAGCTCAACTTTACTCTAACTAGGATAAACTAGGATTTCCCTCGCATATTGGTCTAAACTCCCCACTTCTTTGATGGGCAGGATAAATATAATTAAAATGAATTACGCTCCCTAAATTTGTAGATTTGTTCCAAACTACACCTATTAACATTAAGAAATCTTTTTTTGCTCATTTAAATAAAATCAAATTAGCTTATCTTTGAAATAAGACTTAATAAGACCCTCCCCCCAATTATAACCTTGGTGCATATTCAATCTCTTTATACCCTACCTTCTAATCTTAGTAATATTTACTTGGTGTCAAGCTAAGGTTATTAGGAGCTAGTAAAGAAACTTGGAGTTAGTGGTGTAAGATGGGTTTTTATGTCTCCATAATGGTGTAGTTACAGAACGTCATCTCCCAGCTTAGGCTAACTGCTGATGCTAATTATTTCGGACAGTTCGATTCAATAAACCGGTTGAAAAAAAAACGGTTCACCGGTTCTTTTGCACTCTACGTAGTGACGTCATTGGCGATGATTGCCCTTCATTCAAGCCTTCGGTTTACCCGCGCTCATAACACTAGCACAGAATCAGTTCAGAATCAATCACCAAAAGAATCAGTTCAGTTCAGACGCTCTGTGTGTCGGTTTGCGTCACGCTGAATCACACATGCGCAGTATCATCAGCTCCTCGGTTCACGAATCGGACGCGTCTGACAGAAACGGTTCTTGACTCGAGAACGAGTTAATCATTCATTCATTATCTGGCTCGGCTTGTTGTTCATCTTCAGTTCTCTCTTCACAGCAGTTCAGTCAGTGTACTGTTTGAGTACATGAATTACTCTGGGATATTGGTTTGTTTGAACTCAGAGGGAGTTTGAACTCTCTCTCACAACAGACACGGAAGAGAAGACAATGCTGAATAAAGTCGTAGTTTTTGCTATTTATGGACCAAGATGTATTTTCGATGCTTCAAAAAATTCTAACTGACCCTCTGATGTCACATGGACTACTTTGAAGATGTTTTTCTTACCTTTCTGGACATGGACAGTATACCGTACACACAGCTTCAATGGAGGGACTGAGAGCTCTCGTTTTGTTATTTAAAGAGCGCGTTGGTAGAAAATGCACCTCTGGGCTCGTCCACAGTGTGCGCTGACTTTGCTTTTTACACAGAGGTTTCTCATCACACAAACATGCCAAATATTAAAAACAAAAAGATTACAGTGTAAAAGAATATTATTGTGTAGGCTACATAAATATTAAAATGTAATGATGGATAGTATTAGGCTACCTATTTGCAATTCAGCCTATTACTACTTATAATGATGTATGAAATTGGCTAATTAATTGAACAATCGTGCCAATACACACACATATTAACAGACTCATCGCGCGGAGCTTTGGTGGATTCCTGCTTGTCCCGAAGATGATCTGCTCGCTCTTAAAGGGAATGGGAGATGACACTCTGATTGGTTTATTGAACGTTACGTCCATTACTCATTAAGAGAATAGGGACAACCCATTCCAAAAATGCGAACAGACCGTTTTCCCGTCATTAAAATAGCAAAAGTGGATTTGGACACGCCCTGAGAGCACCTGCACCATGCACTTTACACTTTGTGATTAGATCGTTAAAATAAGGCCCATAATGGTAAGTGACTGCAACTTGGATGTGTCAGTCAATGATACAATATTTTGGTAAATAAAATGATCATGCCAGAAGAATTGCATGAAAACTCATTGTCTGTTCCAAATGGATGAAAAACCTTTAGAAAACGCTTGAAAAAAGCTAGTGTGGATGTAGAGTTTTTTTTAAACGAAAACACCATTTTCAAATGGTTAATGTTGACATAGCCTTTCCCCCACACTTTTAGCATGCTATATTTTAGCTTGATATCTACTCTGAAAGTAACCATTAGGCTGCCTGCATAGTAAAGCCTTCTCTGAAAACTTTATTTAAACTCGCTGCCCCTTAAATTGTCACCGCTACATCCATCAAAGCATTTCTTTCTAAAATCCACCATCTTTGACAATCAATTCTTGAGAAAATTATTGTTAAATTATTATAGATTTACTTCAGATGCTGTGAAAGCCAGCTGTGAACATTGCTCCTGTTATTAAGCATAATTATTTTTCTGTCAAGGACTATGATAAATCGTACTTAATCGTCTAGTATGTAGTTTTACACACCTCTACTGCTAAAGCTCGGAGTGTTACTGATGGCTGAGCTTCTGGTCACATTTAGTGCTCTGTAGGACTTGCGGTGATTAGTTTTTTGTGTCAAGGCAGGCATGTGGCTAATTGTGCTCGTTCATCTTTGGACCGTGAAAAATTATACCAATTTTACATAATGTGCAACTGTTTGGGGTGAAAAAAACAAGATAAATCCTCCCGAACTGTCTCACAAATTGACAAAAACAAGTTCTGTTTCTGTTCCATAGTAGCCTTCATTAGTTTGAACACAGACAGCAAAGCAAAGTGGGCCAGACCCTGACAGGAACTAATAAAACAAAGCCCAGTGAGACTAGAAGAGCAGACACAAAAGCTATTACCGCCTGTGGGCTCATGGGACAACAACAGGTGCAACAATCTGAGCAAAATCTCTTGGTTTGAGGGCCTTTCTGCCAGTCAGGAGACTTACAACCTTTTGCTCTAATCTTCAAACCACAAATGGGTGGTTTTGGTACACTTTTCATTAATATGTCACATTGTACTGCTTTTCTGATAAAACATTGGATCCAAATGAAGTCTCTTCTGTTATTAAAGCAGTTTAGATTGTATCAAAACCTGACAGCTAGATCCAAAACCGAGCAATGTTCTGACATGTCCCACTTGGCTGTAGCACAGAGCTGTCAGAAGAAGGTCAGCATGACATTAATCACTCTGGTGCCACCGGACGTCAGTAAAAACTGATAACTGATGCTTTTTGGTGATAAATGAACACAGACAAGGGCATAAATTGAGGCCTTTTACATGCTTATACCATTTTTTTTAAAACTGAAACTATTAAAAAATATTTTTTTATTATTTTAAATTAAAATAAAATAGAATTGTTAGATGAAAAGTACTGAGATTGAAAAGTACTGATTATTCCTAGTCACTGGCTGGACAAACCAGTTCTTAAGACAGTCTTAGCATAATGGTTGTGTTTGTGCAACTGGCCAATCTTTTATGTTCTATGGAGAAAGTAACAGAAATAGCATACTGTTTTGAATTGAGATAAGGATGAGTAAACAACGAATTATAGGTAAATGTTTCTTTTAACAGTTTTGGTCCAGCTAAGCATAACTATGGGAATAGAACAATTAGGAAATAATGAGAAAAACAAAACATATAACCTTTTATTTCATTTCTAATAATACATTGTATTTATAGAGCCTTTTAAGGTACTCAGTGCTGCTTTACCAAATAAGAAAATGACAAATGCTATACAATAAAACCAACACACATTAAAAGCAATCTCAAAAGGTGAGGTTTGATTTTTAGTTTTGAAGGAGCTTGAGTTTTTAGGAGTGTCAGTATGGAGGGCTTAATGCATAAGGAGAAGGTCTTTAAAAGAGATCCGTTGTGAGAAAAGGATCCAGCTTTTAAACAACAGTGGTGATGTGGTCACGAGTCACGACAGCAGACACGTAGCAGAGTTCTGGATGTGCTGGAGATTATATAGGATTTAGAATGAGCCATAAAGAATGCAGTTGCAATAGTCAATTTTGTAAGAAAAAAATATATGCATATTTACAACTTTATAAACCTTAATCTTTAGCTTTCGCTAACTGTCATATGCACGTTCATGATAACGTGGTGTCCAGTGGATGATGTAGGACGTAGGCAAACGCGGTGACGAATGCGGAAGTGACGAACATGGAAGCGCAGAGGAGAGAGCAAAACAAGACTCCGGTCACAAATTAGTAGTACCAAACGAGGATTTGTAAAGAAAAATGTCAGAGGATTTCGGTATAAGCCGAGAGGACACTGGTTTTCCTTTACTGTAAACAAAACTTGTTTCTCGCAAGAGCTTATGCTACGTCCTATGTCTTCGCTGGATGCCACAGTCTCATGAACGTGAAAGTTTAGAGATTAAGGATTATAAAGTTGTAAATAAGGATATATTTTCTTACACAAATACATCAGTTTACTTCAGAGGGCCTTTATTAAACCCCAGAGGCATGTGGACTTTTAAAATGAATGGGTGCAATTTTTTGGACTCCTCATTTTGGGCTACCATCCACTCTCATTATAAAGCATGGGTTAGCCTGAACATTATTTAATATAACTATTAAAGCATGCAGTAATTTTCATTTTTGGGTGAACTATCCCTTTAAGTGCATTACAGAATGGACAATTATGAAAGGCTTTTTGTAACAGACTTCCTGTCAGGGGAGTGCTCATGATGCTTTAACCCCTTTGCGTGCAAACATCGCTGACGGCCCCAGTTTATTATTGTTTCACTTTCACAGCACATTAAACATCACTGTCTTACTTCATCTGTATGGAAGCATATGGGTAGCATTATTCAATTTGGGATGTAATATGCAAAATGACAATGCAATATGTAAAATGGCAATGCATTTCTGTATTTACATTTACATTTTCCAATACATTTGTGCAACGTTTGGTGCAAAATGAAAATGAAAATGAAATTACATAATTTTCATTTGCCATTTACTACACCAGTTTTAATATGTAAAATGAATATTAATTTTAACGCTTTATAAGTTGCGAAATTAAAATGAAAATGTATTACAGAAATGATTAGATATGTCTAACATGTTAAAGCAAAAACTGTGGCAAAATGATCATTTAAATGCTATTCTTCTTAATTGCATTAACACTCACAGTCAAGACACTTAACGATTGCATTTTCATTCGGTGTCCCGCAATGAATGTAGCAAAATTCAAAGTGCACATTGAAAATGCATTCCGAGCCGATCGCGTGTCCCCGCCCTCGCGCCACGTCAATCACTGCGTGAACAAGGCGGGGCTTACAGAAGGTCAGAGACTTGGACAAGACAGTTGGTTCGTGTATGTTTTGATCATTTCGGTTTATGGCTTCAATATTTCATTCGCACTTGTGGGCGGAGCTGAAACGCTGCTTTCATCTGATTGGTCGAATAGGATCGGTTTTCATCTGACAGCCTTCAGCTCGGTCTTGTCATTCTTTCAGGCAAAATAAGAGTCAGTGCGAGTGAAGCACTGAAATGTCTGAAACTACGCTCACTGTTAATTAGCATAATATTTGAATCAGATGTAGCTGGGCACATAATTCGTGCTGCTGAGACCTGCAAATTATTTCTAGGTTGTAGTATTGTATGAATATTGTCCCACTGATAAATACAGTGCAAATAGTTCTGTCCCTGTGGATAACAGTGAAGTGGAAATTAAAATCAATAATAGACTGAACAGTTCCATGTCTGTAACATTTACCACTCTCATCTTTTAAGTCATAAGGCACTAGGTATGTGTGTGTGTGTGTGTGTGTGTGTGTGTGTGTGTGTGTGTGTGTGTGTGTGACATTAATAAATAATTGTAAAAATGAATAGTTACATTTCTAAATAAAAATAGTAAAATTAGCTCTATGCTGCTCAGTGCTCCTGTAGCCTACCCCAGAGCGCCCTCTCGCGGCTGTAGACGGTAATGTTTTCTCTTGGTCTTGAATAAATGTGACTTATAGTCCAGTGCGACTTATATATGTTTTTTTCCTCGTCATGACGTATTTTTGGACTGATGCAACTTATACCGAAAAATACAGTTAACATTATTATTATTATTTATTATGAGAGTAATTGATACAGGCTAGAACTTAAATGTTTCACCCAATTCAGCTCAGATCTTCAGACTTGTCCGACCCGTGTTGCTTGTATAACTGGCCAGACTTACCTTCCCAAAAAATCCTATTTAATTTTATTTCATAAATTTAACTATATTTATTTCCACTTCACTGTTATCCAAAGGGACAGAACTATTTGCACTGTATTTATCAGTGGGACAATATTCATACAATACTACAACCTAGAAATAATTTGCAGGTCTCAGCAGCACGAATTATGTGCCCAGCTACATCTGATTCAAATATTATGCTAATTAACAGTGAGCGTAGTTTCAGACATTTCAGTGCTTCACTCGCACTGACTCTTATTTTGCCTGAAAGAATGACAAGACCGAGCTGAAGGCTGTCAGATGAAAACCGATCCTATTCGACCAATCAGATGAAAGCAGCGTTTCAGCTCCGCCCACAAGTGCGAATGAAATATTGAAGCCATAAACTGAAATGATCAAAACATACACGAACCAACTGTCTTGTCCAAGTCTCTGACCTTCTGTAAGCCCCGCCTTGTTCACGCAGTGATTGACGTGGCGCGAGGGCGGGGACACGCGATCGGCTCGGAATGCATTTTCAATGTGCACTTTGAATTTTGCTACATTCATTGCGGGACACCGAATGAAAATGCAATCGTTAAGTGTCTTGACTGTGAGTGTTAATGCAATTAAGAAAAATAGCATTTAAATGATCATTTTGCCACAGTTTTTGCTTTAACATGTTAGACATATCTAATCATTTCTGTAATACATTTTCATTTTAATTTCGCAACTTATAAAGCGTTAAAATTAATATTCATTTTACATATTAAAACTGGTGTAGTAAATGGCAAATGAAAATTATGTAATTTCATTTTCATTTTCATTTTGCACCAAACGTTGCACAAATGTATTGGAAAATGTAAATGTAAATACAGAAATGCATTGCCATTTTACATATTGCATTGTCATTTTGCATATTACATCCCAAATTGAATAATGCTACCCATATGCTTCCATACATCTGGACAAACTGTGCATCAATGGAAAGTTTAAAGACTCAAGCTTCGATATTTGACCAATATTTTGATAAAACATTGTTGCAGTGACAGATATTTAGTGATTTATGTCAGGAGTGCAAAATAATAAATCCGTATTATGCCACATTTTGAATAGAAATTCACAACTCCCTCATATTCAGTCACGTCAAGAGCGGTTTATTTGTGTTCACATAGACTCACTGAACAGCGTCAATAAGGATTTACAGACCAAAGATGCATATCTGCGGAGATATATGGATATATTTACTGATGTTTACTTCATATTTCTTCAGACAGAATCGTCATTTCTATTCATTTTCCACGGATTTACGCGATCAGATGATAAACAGCCTCTCCCAGCGATCTGTGTGTGAGTGCAGTAGTCACAGCTCGTGCGGTGTGTGACTCAGACTCTGATTGGGTCTTTCAAACGTCAATCTTAGAGTTTCATATCTGGACATACACCGCCCCATCGTGTCACATGCTTCCTGCACACTTCCTGGTAGTTATATGGCCAAAACAACACTGAAACACCTCTGTACACACGAAATATCCGAATAATAAACCCGCGATTACGATGGTAAAGCTTGGTATGAGAATTTCTTGAGATCTGGGGCGTTTTTATAAAAAAAATCGAAAATGTACATCGGAAATGCTAACTTGTGCAGCGATGAAAAAGGCTACAAATAACATATTTTTACAACAGTAAACGACCAAATTCCACCCCTGATCGCTAAAGGAAGTTATTATAAACACTCGATCGGGGTTTAAAGTGAGTTTTGAGTAAAAGTGTACTAATAATTTCATAAATTGTCAGATGTAGCTTGATGCTAACGTTAGCACCAATGCTACTAATAGCAGGTGCTTTTCTTCTTCATAATGCATTTTTGTCTCAATAATTCACGTAAGGTCGTAAGAAAATGTTTTGTTGTATTTTTATAGTAAGACTTTTGATAAATAAGGGCTAAATGCAAAGAGAGACTGAAGTGAGATCGCTGCTTTGTTGCTTTGTAAAGCCTGAAAAACCACAATCAAGGCTAATAAAGGTGGAATAAAAACAAAAGAATAATGATAAAAGAATAATGCGGATAATGTGTCATACTTGGCGGAGGTGTGAAAGAACCGTTTGGTGAGAACAATACAATCATGATTCGGGCAGTTTTCAACAGTGAAACATACACAAAGAGCACAGGAGAGTTTACATGTGAGATCTTACAGAGATGACAAGGGCCATAAATCAATCTGATTAGCCTTCTCTAAAAACACACATGACATGGCCTTAGAAAATATTTCATAAAATTCACAGTTTTACAGATTCGATTATAAAAAATTTTATGAAGTCTTGGAAGACTTGTGGCCTTAGCTACACTGTGTTTTCAAACTCATTTCCTACATCAACATTTTTTTAAATACATTTAAAACATATGTTTTTAATATTTTTATTTTTGTTTTTATGTTTGAGCTTATATATCTCTATTATCATAACAGTCTGAGTGATTCTGATTCCTGAACAGTAAACTTTAAAGTGTCAGATTTGTGAACAAAGGTTGATTATGTATCTAGTCAGAAAGAATCATGAGCAGAAACCTTTTTATTTTGGGTATGTAATTTCGGTCTCCATGCCAAAAAAGGGGGGTTACTAGTAAGGGGTTAAGAAGCTGCTCTATAGGTTTTGGGACAGAGCCATAGGCTCAATAGTGCACTTCATAATATTGACAATGTAATTGGAGCATAAGCTCAGAATTAAGGTCCACACTATTTCACTACAATACAACAACTTTGAGACATCTGTTCTTGCCACGGATCTGAAGCTCAAAAAAACCAACATAGGCTGGAACAATGTGCAGCTGAAATGAACACTAGAGTCAGTAAAATGCCAACAACTTTTGTTATATTTCACACAAATTATGATTGCAGTGGCAGATTATCAATTAACAGATTTATTTTTTTACTATGCTATGACCTCAAAACAAATTGATCATGGTGTATGATTTGTAAACTAATACAGTCACACTTTATTTTAAGGTCCAATTCTCACTATTAACAAATCATTAACTAAGAATTTAGCTAATTTCCTGCTTATTAATAGTTTGTAAGATAATTAGGTTGAGGTAATGGAAAGGATTAGGGATGTAGAACATGGACATGCAGAATGTGTGCTTTATAAGTACTAATAAACAGCCAGTAAGTTAATAATATGCATGCTAATAAACATCATGTTAATAGTAAGAATTGGTTCCTATACTAAAGTGTTACCACTAATACATTTTTAAGGTTGAATCACATAAACAGCTTCTTACATATGGCTTTTCAGACACGGTAAACTTGCTGGGAAGCTCACCTGGTACAGCACTGACCATTGTGGAGCACCAAGTATGAGACATGAGAAAAACAAGTCATGATAAAAAAGCTTAAAGACTCGTAGAAGCAAGCTAAAATTACTTGGATGATTCAGCAAATGGGTTTTTGCTCACATTTACTTTTATTAACAATATTAATTAGCTTAGTATAGGTGGTATACGTTATTTTCAGATGTTATAAAGCATTAACTTTTTAGTGCCACTCACTTGACAAAACTATCGTAGTAAATGACAACCAATCTAATAAAAGGTTGCCAGATTCACATTCAGATAAACCTGAACATACTATAAGCTCCACAGGACATTCCACTTTCAAAGTTTTGTGAAATGTGCAAGAAGCAGTAATATAATTTTGCAGAATGATGTGTTTCAATGAAAAGAAACAATGAAAAGCCTGGATTGCAAAATGTGCAAAACGATAGTCTGTCCGTTCTGTTTTCCCAACAACAGAGTACATGACAACAGATTAGTGAAGGTGACCTTTGCAGTGATGTACAGGCAGCACCATAGCATGTGACAACCATTACTTCATTAACCCTGTGCTGAAGCTCCGTCATTATCGAGGATGGTTGGGAGTCGTGTATGAGGTAATGAGCCGTCCTGAACATACTGGTGTCCTTTCAGCCAGCACAGGAAACTGTGTGAACACACCTTTTCACATTTATGTCTCATTACCAGGAACTCAGAGGATGACCATGGATGATCTTCTGTTCCTTCTCACTTCCTGCGACTCATAATTCTCTTGTGTGTCTTGATTCAGATATTCCTGTCTCTGTGGTCTCTGTTGCTCATTATTTTAGAAAGGCTTTGTATTTAAGCTGCTTTAAGGATCAACTCTGAGAAGGCACAAATGTGTTGTGTCATACACACTGCCTAAGACCATCCTTCCTGTTTATCATTATTTTACCATGGATGCTACTTTGTATTAAAATGTGGTAGGGACAGTTGGGGGGATAGGTTGTGCATAGATTGTGCTGATTATAATTTCATAGAAGATATTGCTAATGAATATTAATTAATATCATTTAACTTGATCTGTTGCTGTGTGGATAAATACTTAGTATATATGATGTATTGATCTACAAATCAGCTCTCTATGCTAAGTTAAAAATGAAATAGTAACATTATAAATGTCCAGAATCATTGCTAACTATTAAGAAGAAACAATGTTTTTGTTTTTCTACGTAAACATGCACAAGACTTGCATTTTTGACCACTGCGTCAATTCAAGTCACCTTTATGTGTATAGCTCTATACAATACTGGTTGTGCCACAGCAGCTCTACATTGTTAAACAGGAAAATAGTTTGTCAATAATGCAAGAAGACAATAACAGAGTCATTTTTCCAGCTAAAGTCAGCTGTTTTTCCAGCATCTTGTCCAACTTTTCAAAACATGTCTTGAGACCTTGAATTATTTTCCAGTCATCAGTAGTTCCACTCATTAGTTTATAAACACAATAATGTATTATAAGTGAAAAACCCATTAATTGCTCTAATTACTGGATTTTAATATCTGAATATTCTTTAGCTGGAATCTAGTTAATCCTTGTATTACAATAGACCTTAGTCAGGGTACTGCTGTACGTAATTTTTGATAGGAATGAAAACAAGGCTGTGATGGATAGAACTACTGTGTGTTCAGTGGATTTTACTGTTGTTTACAAACATGGCAGTAGTTTTTCAGCTGATGAAACATCTTTCCAAAAAACTTTCAGCATTTGATTGCTTTATTCAGTTTGTGTACCTAAAAACTTATGCTAAACCTCCCTAAAAAAAAATAAAAAATAAAAATGAAAATCACTGTTTATTGTTTCTATCTTTACTCTATTGTATTTATTTGTGCTGTTGCTTGTAGTTGGATAGAATATTATTCTTTTTTTATTAGAAAGTATAGTTTTTCCATAAACATAGCAAATACCGAACTGTACTGAAAACCGTGATGCTAAAATCGTGAAACAAACCGAACCGTGAAAAGTTGAAAGCTGCTGATAATACTGAAGGACCTTATGGATGCTGTGACCGGTGTCATATCCCTATAAGTAGACGTGGATCAGATGAGGTTCAGCTGATTCGAACTTGACAAATGTGAGCTACGCTTGATATACATCGGTGGATGTACATCAACAACATTTGTTGGGGAACAAATTTGTTGGGGTACAGAGTTGTGGAAGGATGATAAATCGGAGCATGTCAGAACTGTGGGTGGGAGACAATTTATCGCTGTCACTTTGTGCCACTGACGACAACTGCAAAAAATCACTCAGCAAAACATTAAAAAGATTCACTTAGATTAGATCAGAATTCATCACTAAATTAGACCATCAGAGATGTTTTCTCTGTGCGATGTATTAAATATATCCCTGTCATTAGCAGGGATTTCATAAAGTGGTGGGGACACAATCAAATTGGGCAAAATAGTGGTCATATCCCATCGTAAAGGTTTCTTGCAAATGCATATTTAAGGAGACACTATAAGCCACTTGCATAGAATGTCCCTGTTTTCTGATATCATTAGTTCTGTAAACCTAAAAAAGGGTACAGGGAAGCTGCCCGCCCCTTTTTAGCTATTCAGAAAACACCTTTTACAGAGAGAGGGTGTGTGGTTGAAGGGGTTATCTAATTAGCTAGCAAATCACTTACAGCACCTTTAACAATATTGAGCCGAAACTCTATAAACTCGGGGAAGGAAATGATGTCTAATGACTTATTAACCGTCTAAAGATCACTCACCATAATGTCATTTAGTGGGCAAAGTTATTTATACAAAATAAATGGACTGGTTAAAGCATTTGAGGAGATTGTTAATGACTGTATCTTCGAGGGAACATGAAACAACATTTTGAAGATAAATTCATCCATTAACAAAGTAATAAGATGAAAAAAGCCTCTAAAAGCATGTCAAGCTCCTGCATCATGCACCGCTATTACAGATAGGATTAATTCTCCATGGCGCCTGGAGTTTTCTGCCGGCTTTCAGTGAGCAGCCAAACTAAGCTTGGTTTATCAGTACAGGCCTCATCCCAGTAAAGTCTTTTCTCACACATCTGAGTGACATCATCACAGCAGGGAAAGGAAACATCGTTGCACACATTATTATTCCAAGAGCTAAATTTGTGGGATTCAGATTTGTATGGTAGCAGGTCAAGGCCCTGTGTTGAACTATCCTGGGATTTACGTCACATCTACTAGCACTGGCTCACAAACAGGGCATTTAAAGGGCCTGGTGTACATACTCCTGGTTTGTGATTGGTACATTAAACTACATTACCATGGAGACTGGTAAATGCAGCGGAGGGGGCTGCTAACTCGTTGGCAATGGAGTGGAAGAGTACACTATTGTGTATGTGTGTGTCTTCCAACAAGCCAGATTGATTGCGTAGTTTAGCACCTTTAAATGTAAAACCCATATGGCTCTGTGAGTAAGCATTGGGGGCGAAGATATCACTGAAGAAGCATTCAGCCTTCCAGAGCACCAAACTACACTATGTGTATGTGACCCGGCTCTCCATTCAAACCACTGTAGCCTTCAGCATTGCTGTTAATGGTGCAGGGGCAACCATGATCACATTTTCTCCACAAAAACTACATAAAGAAAACACCACTTAAATCAACTATCGAATTTAGATTATGTACTGAAGAAATGTCTCTAATGTCTACAGTTTTGGCCCGCTAATGCAACTGTATGTTATATCAGTTTCAGAATCATTCTAATGGCATACTGACTTCTAATAAGGTGAACGACTTCTGTTTAATTTCTACACTTCCTCTAAAAACGTCTGTTCTGGGAGAATGTAAGTTCCACAAAAGCAAATGCAGCAACAAATGCTTTAAACCGAGTAGTATACAATTTTGAGAAGGTATAATTTTGATATTTATCCAGTTTTCAAGGGATTCATTCTTAAACTCTCTTTACAAGTGAACTTGGTTCTTCTATTATCGTGAGTTTAGAATACAAATCCAGCAATGGTGTCAACAGTGTATTGAATAATTTGTGAGACATCTCAAACTTCTCAAAAACGATTTGCTCACATGCGAACACATAGTTTTTTTCTGTTTAAAGGGTTAATATAATGATTTATGTTTGACTTGTTGTGTCACAAACTTGACTTGCTTCTTCTGTGGACAATGAATGGTGACTCCTTCTCAACAATTCCTCCATCTCAGATTTGCCAGTATAGCAAAGTCTGCATTCAAACGTCCGAGATTTCATCATTATTCCCAAGAAAATGTACTTTTAGGCCTGCTGGAGAAAACATACAATCTTGTTTGCTAGTCTTATCTGGTCTCCCAGCTTGTCAGGTTGGTCTGTTGGCTGGATTTACATGGTTTTGGACACTTTTCAGCCAGCTAAACTAGTAAAACATCCAGGTTGTGAGACCATTTTAAACCAGCTAAAACTAACTAAACCAGTTGAGACCAGAAAGACAGCTGGTTTAAGTTGATTAGATTTATTTTTTTTTTTTTTTTTTAGCAGGGATGTACACAACACAGATTGTATCATTTGTTTCTTTTTTTTTATGTTGCGATGAAATGGAAGTATCACTGTTCTTTTCTTTTGTATTTCCATTGTACTGTACACATTCAAGTATGACAGTTTATAGAAAAAGAAAGAAATGAAGGACGGGGACTGTTGATTTGATTTTGAGATGTGGGTTTTAGACATAAATCGAGGTGAATCCAATTCTGATTCAAAATAATAGGTCAAAATATATAAAAAAAAATATATACGATGTTAAAATGTTGAAAAAATGAAACATACAGTACATGGATACAGTAAATCATTCACAATAATCTCATTTCATGTCGACTTTAAACTGTGGAAAAACTATGAAACACAACTGAGAACTCTGTTAAGTCTCAAGAGCTTTAAAAGAGAAATAAAACTTTATCCTTTCGGGACCCTTTTACACTCCCCACTATAATTCATTATGAGGATATGAATTTTAATGTGGCTGTCAACAGACCAGGGTTTGTATTTTAATTTATATTCAGTATTCACAGTGCAGTCTTCTAGAATTTATTTGCATCATTATTAATTACTTTGTAGTTATATGAACCATTGATACAGTGGAACAAGTGAATATAAATGAATCTTGGTGTATAAACTGCAAAAATCTGACAAATCCCTTTAAATTAAAATATAGAAAGCTAGTTTTTAAACAAAAATCAGCTTTTTAAATAAAAAGAACAGTGCTATGGTCATTTCAAATGTAGAGGAAATGCTTAGTACAAAATAAAAAAGTAACCTGAAAAACAATCCTAAACCTACAACGGACAAGGAACCTCAACACTGCAAATCAAGATGCTGTTTGTCTAAAGGACTGACCAGATCTCTGCAGAGTGAAACAAAAACTCATATCTCTCAGCACTGTGGAGGTTTCCTTTTCTAGACAGGATTTAATAACAAGGACATCAATCTCTGTGGCAAGATTGTGGCAAGCATACACATCGTGAGCCCGCAATTCAATATAGAGGACTGAGTCCACAGCAAATGATTTTTCTGTGTTAAAGGCACAGTTGAGGGTGTGTCTGGACACTGTGCGCATATGAATGAGTACTTCCCTGCTGTCATATAATCTGCCCTGTCTATAGTGCAATATAATTTTGCAAATGTAACCTAACCGCACAGAGTTGAGGAGTCTCATGGTAAACATCACAGTAATAGTTCAATTCAACTCTGAGAGTTGGAAATTCCAGCGTCTTCCTCCAGCAGTTTCCAACCTCAATCTGCAACTCTGATCCACTGATATACAGGCGTATGACATCATAAAAACATGGTGGCACATAGTTGATGATACCAATATAAATCCTGTTTAGCTCATTTGCATAGACAGCTGCATTAAACAAGCTAAATAAACTTCTCTAATCTCCATACACCTGCAAATGTTAGCATTGCATGGCATCGTTTATGGGTGCAGTATGCCAGGAGACATTCTTGTTGACAAGTGAACACCTGCAAAGCTAACAGGAGCCAAATTTTTCTTCTTTACATGTCATTTTTCGACATTAAATGGAACGCATTGAAACCAAGCTGTACCAAACCACACTGTCTGAAGTTAATAGAATAACAGGTGTATACACTGTATATACAAAATAAAAAGATTGGTTTGAAATCAGCATGAAATACCATTTGCAACCTAGTTTACTTCTGTAATATCCTGTTTCACTAGGAAATAGGCCAAATTAATGTGGATCTGGACTTTTCTTTATTAGGAATTGATTGAAACATTGGTGTTTCATACACAAGTCATGATGAAACCGAAGTAGCGACATAGCTATGTATTGTGACTTACGTCCAGGTGTAATGGAATATCACAAATGAAAAAAGAACAAGTAGAGCAGGGACTTTGTCCTATTAATCAGCAGGCTTTAAGGGCCTTCGGAATTACTGTAATCATCTGGTGCAGTGATACGGAAATGTAAAGCGGTCAAGACTTGCCTGGATCTACTTTAGTTGTGCATTTCCCTGAAAATAATTGAACACCTTAGGGCGTTCGTCAGCCAATCAGATTCAAGCATTCCACAGCCCCGTAGTATAACTGGTCTTAATGGTCAAAAATGGACAGAGACAATTACATTTTGACGCTGGGCACAAAGACCATGAACATGTATTGAGTAAGAGTAAACAGGGTCTGTTTTGATTTCATGTTGTCTATAAGCTAATTGTTGTATTTTTTTCGAATTATCCCGTTGTCGTTTGTGGTGAGTGGGGCGGGGCCGAGAGAAGTGGGAACAAGGAGTGAGGCCGGCGGAATGATTGGGAAATCAGCGACACCTGCGCCCCACCGCTGGTCTCAGGAGATGGAAGGATATAAAACTGGAGCGACGATAGTGAAGGACGAGAGAGGACCAGGCCTGGGTCTTAGTTGTGTTCTGCTTTGTGTTTATTTTGAATTAAAGTCTTTGTTTTATTGTCCGCCGGTTCCCGCCTCCTTCTTCCAGATGAATATGGAGATTTTATCATTACATCGTTCATTATATTACAATTTTTGGTTCCCATTATATACTCAGTTATAGCTAGAGTGGATAAAAAGCTTTCAGGACTGACTAGATGGTCAGCCAAGACACTTCTACACAATGTTTCACACATTTCTGACAGGAACTATTTTCCTAAGGATCACATTGTCCTCGCCATTTTACACGCCGGAATGGATCGCCTGAGAGACTGCTAACCATCTGCCGTTTTCCAGATTCAGACGGCCATCCTTTACGGGCCAGGGAAGCCTGAGGAAAACGCTGGTCTCCGGACAGCAGGCCTGCCAAAACAGCAGGAGCTAAAGCAGTGCCCTTCTCTGGTGTCCGGCTCATATCCCAGAACCTCACTTCATCAAACCCTGTGAATTATCAGTAATTGGCCCAACTGTGACATTCCCGACTGCAAAGGGCACATAAATCACCTCGCAGTATAATAGCTCAGACGTCGAGCTGTGCAAGTCCTGCACAAATGACCTCACAGAGCGTTTGTCCCCTGATGTCTGACTGATACCACTGTCTGTCTTTCTAGACCCTCTCTTTTTCATACACACAATCACTGGTGACACATATGGTCTTGTTCGGATAAAAATAGCCTTAGATATGATCCCTTGATCTCATTCTCAGGCTGGTCTGGGCTTTTATCTTCGAATGGACAGACTAAAGGGGACAGAAAGTGTTCAGAAACACTTTTGCCTAGAGGAAAGATTATATCACTGCTTTTTTATGCAGTATAATTCAACGGTTGGCAATAGCCTCCAAAGCTTTTGAACAAGTGAATAGCGTTGAGTCTCGATATTGTTTCGGGTCAATTTCCTCTGAATATATTCCAAGAGAAATGTGTTCAAATTCAAGTATGTCAAAGAAGAACACTTAATGTTTAATTCAGCAAAGTACTCAGACAAATTTTTGTCTTTCTCTATAGAAAAAGAGGTATTCAGACCAAAATCAATATGACATGAGAATTCCAAGCAGTTGAACACAAATAAATCCATTTTGTGCAAGGCTTATGCATTAGTAGAATGAAGCAAGGATGGCACGTGACCTAAAAACAGCCCAGGACGTCTGTCAGTCTAATAAAAAAGATCACCAACTCTATTATCTAGTTCAAAAAGAATGTTTTTACATTGCAGAGGAAAAGCTATTAAACAATAGTTGGAGATGAATATGTCATACAGTGCTATTCATAGAGAACCTTGTTTGCATCCCACATAATTGCATTGACATTTTCAGTAAACTAGGAATTGGAGGCACATTTGATTGCATTTATATTTGTGTTTTTTACTGATTTGATTAACTTGACTTATAAGGAATTAAACCACCAGTATTAGCATAACATGATGGTTTTGTTCAGGAAGACTTTAGTTGTGACGTCTGCATTTAAACAGGAATGATTCCCCCAAATCAGCATCCCAAGTGCATCCCAATATTTGTACGGAATACCGAAACGTTTAGAAATTTTGATGACTTCTATAGAGTACCATAATAAATAGGATTCCTGAATATGGCAAGGTTGGAAAAACTATGAAAGAAAGAGGTAAGCTGTTTTAAAAATTGCTTACTGTCTGAGGAGCTGTAACATTTGGTAAAGAACCTGCTTTGCAACCATTAAAAAGTATGTCCTATAGAGTATGAATGTGAATGCAATCCAGATGTACTACATCGGCCATATTGGCTTTATCATGTGACTAACTGTGTCAGTGGTGTGGCTTCGTCTCTTATGGCTTTGTGGGGTAAAGTTTCAATCAAATGCACACTCCAATATCTCATTTGAATGCTTTTTGCCTACTGTTTTTTTTTTAATACTCTGAATTCGGAAATACTACTCTTTTGTTGTACTGTTTTTTGCATACTATATCCTCCTAAGACGCAGCAATGGGGTTTTTGTCTCTGTAGTGGACATTATATTGTAGTGAATTTCTCTGAAACCTCACATGTCACAGTTTTAAATCTGGGTGTTCTGTACAGAGCACATTCAGGGCTTTTCAGAGATATTTTGGAATCAGAGATGTTTGGAAGTTTCTCCATAACCACTCCGTCTGCTTGGTCTTTAAAAATGGACATTAATTAAGTGATCAAAATTGTACATGAAATATGATGATATTTTGTAATCATAATTTAAATCTGATTAATTTTTCAAATAGTTTGTCATGAATCATCATCTCAGGAAAATGTTATGGGGTTTCAAACCAAAATATGACTTCCATATATGTCCACTGTAGAGGACACCATGACTAAAAGCATGTTTATTCTGCATTTTAGGAGACACAACAAATGAATAGCTAAATGAAATATTAGATGTTTTTATGAAAATCTGGCCAATTATTACTCCCATTATTACAGTTCTTTTTTCAACATGCTGATGTCCCAACAGCACATTCATATACAAATTAGGTACAGATAACATTGTGTTAAATGGGAAAACCAGTTTATGGAAATTGTAGACATATATAGCATAAAGTAAAATTGTATAATTGTAAAAGTGTTCCTGTAGCTCAATTAGTGTTTTGTTTTTCTGAGTCCTGGTGTCCTCTACAGAAGACCTGGCATAACATATGAATAAAATATCATTTTTCAAAAATGTTATTTTGCCAGACAGTATACTTTTTTCTTATGCTCTAAACAATGTAATGACATGAAAAAAAAAAAAGTACTAAATTCACAAATCTTTTTAGTCAGAAATTTGGCATATTTGGATACAGCAGTATTTTAAAAAAAAACATTGCCGATCTTTTTTTTCTCCCTTTCCTTAGCTTTTACTTTGTATATAAATTTGGTTTCGACGTTTGGTCCACAATTGGACCGACCCACGAGGAAAGGTTGCGTAGCTCCATATGACCCATCCATCCTTTGAATGAAACAAGCCAGAGGAGCACCCTAATCAGCTTTTAGTGCTCCAAAATTCCTATATTCCCTGTTTTCAATCTCTCCTTCAGGATAAGACCAGTACAGTTCTGTTTTCCAAACCAAGCATTCCATCAATTGTCTAAGATCTCGGTTCGAGTTTCTTATAGGACTATGAGTCCATGCTGTACACATTGACAAAGTATCTTATTGATTTCAGTTTGCTAGATTAACCTTTCATGTTGTAAATAAGTGACACCTCCACATGTCCTGAATACACACTGAATACTCTCACAGCCAGCGGTAACATCTGTTATTTAAATACAATAACAGGAAAATCTTGCAGCCTTCAGTTAACCCGGTCGTTTCCAAAATGAAGGGACACAAGGTTATTTTCTCTCTGATCAAATTATAGCTACAATTCAGGTCCTCATTATGCCTGTATAACCTCAAGCATAGCAATGCTATGGCTTATTGCAAGAGATCCTGAATAATATGAGGCCTGTGGTGTTTTGGATTTCTGCTGTCATAAATCTGCTATCATTAAGCATAACAATTACTTTGGGGTTTCTGGCAATGCTCAAAATATGTCACCGAAATAAATCTGTTTTCACTTAAATTTGATTGCTTCTGGGGGCCCCTTTGTATTGTCTCCAGTATACTTCTCTAGTGTAAATTGTAGATGGTCATTTTCAAGATGAGTTTACTCGGCCCCACTTTGGTCTCACAAGAGACCATATGAAATCTACGAGAAAATACAAACCATAAGAACACAATTTAATCCGATACAATAATCCAATGCATGATGTATTCCTGGCTCTGAGTATATGATCTGTTACATTGGACAACATACAAATCAAACATAACAAACCATGCTGAGTGACAGGGACAAACCTAGAGCACTCCTATTAGTGTTCTGATTGGTCGAATGGGTGGCCAATGTCATGGTTGCATAGCTTAGTGCAAAAAGGGTCTTTTATTATAATTTTAGTTAAGGGGAAAATATTTTCATGAACTGGTTCTTTAGAACAGTTCATTTAAAAGAACCATTTTCATCAATTTATGTATTTCATTTATGCTATCATGGTATGACAAACTGGTGTGGTGTATTATGTGCTTTTAAAATGTATGTAGGCATGCTTTATTCAGTTAATTATTATTATTATTATTAATAATTATTATTATTTAAAATAAGTTTAGATGTACATTAAACTTGCGCCTGTTTTTGTTGGATTAGAACGTTCTGTTCTGTAAGTGTTCATAAAACTGTCATACAGTCTATACATAAAAATTTGTATTTTTATCATTTTAGCTATTAATTAAGTTCAGACTGATTTTTCATATATCATCGGTTCACTCCGTATGTTCCTACTATCAGTTCACTCATTGGTTCATGTTTCAACGAGTGATATTTGGAGAACCGCCCGGATCGATTCGTTCAGACACTGTTTGTGAGTCGGTTCAATAGATTCATTGTGAAGATCCGACTCAAAACAACATTCGTTCACCAATCGGACGTCGCTACTAGTTTTGAAGCAATGTACAGTTTCCACGTATCCACAGCGCGTATGCTAGATGTGTCTCATTTCTCTAAAATTATCTCTATGGCTTTGCTTGTGGACGCTTTAAATGCTTCGAGTTTCCATAGGCTACTATTTGACCTGCTGTATAACCGTAAAATTAAACGCAATTCATTTGTTAGCGATTTAAGCGCGTGCAACGGCCCACATTGATGACAGGTCACTGACCGCTGATGATAAATCAAGCCACGGCAAGGTGATAATATCACAAAGGCAAGCTTTTGTCCACATGACTTCAGACATTTCTTCTTTAAGCTGTATAACGTGTGTAGGAAGCATCGCGCGTACAGTAGACTATTCGAACGTTCATTCGTTGGAATCCGGTTTTATTATAGCCTAGGCTATTAAAGTCTATAAAACAGCCAGCCTCGAATTCAGTTACGCACACTGAGAAGTTGTACAGTCTTTTCTGTAAAGTAAAATAAGGACAAAATAAAGAAAATACACTGCGCGCTGCTGTGAGCATCAGCAAAGTGTAAGCTATGTATGAAACGAGTGCCCAAAGTGCTTTATTAAAATAAACCGAATACAGATCGCATTATTATCACACGCACTAGTGGCTCCTGACGCACAGAGCGTGGTCTGTGCATCACCGTCATCATCATCATCATCATCATACCTTACGGACACGAGTCGAACCGAGAAGGCAGCATCACCAAAACACCAACAGCCCATGATGAGCCAAATCCAATAATGCAAAAATTGGACAAACGATGCTTAAAGTTAGCTCCAGCAGGACGTGCGTTTGGCAGTACTCACCTCGCTCTAGGGTGAGCGGATGGACTGTCATTGTCGCCATGACTGTGCTGTGTTATTATCAGAGAGAGTGAGAGAGATAGAGAGAGAGAGAGACTGGAGCTGCCGCATCAGAGCGCGCACTGTAGCGGCGGAGAGAGCGAGAGAGCGCGGATTGGATCCCGTGCGGATGATGGGAGTGGCTGGGAGGGGAACGGGATTGTTCACCATGTGTAGCGGACGATTCGGAATGGGGTGTGTGAATCGAATTGAGATGCAGAGTCTGCACGTTACGCTTAGAATGGAATTGTACATTTCCTTAAGCTTGTCGAACGTGCACAAGACGTTGAAAAATGAAAGTTCTAATGCTTGACGAGCATTGGTCAAATCAGAATTCAGAATGTTGTATTAGATCTTCCCTGCTCATATACACTGATCAGAATCATGCTGAAGGGGGTTTAGATTAATCTCCATGAATATACTCAAGAGCTCTAGACCTGAACCCCTGCGTTTTAGTGCACAGGGTTAAACGCTATCCTTAAATTATGCAGAAGCAAATCCCATGCATGACCTATGATCTTCGCCGTGAACTGACAGCAGCGGCTAAAGCACTAGACAGTGCGGCTCTTACCACTAATTTGCTGCCTGCAGTGTGAATGGAAGCCCTGTATTTCATATTGTCTGGTGTCTGCACAAAGTAATTACGAGCACTAGACAAGTCTTTGGCAGCCCTTCTCTAGTTTATTACATTCTTTCATAATGGTATTGTTAGAATGAACTTTGCTCATTATTTAGGCCTCACAAGTACTGGAACAGCCATCAGGAGAGGTGCACTGTAACTTCATTATTTTCATAGACTGATTCATGGTTAGATAACACTACTTTGCTCAGGAGTCAATTGTAGACAGAATTTAAATTGTCAGGTTAACTATTCCTTAAAAATATTCAGGTGTTTCAAGCTTGCAAGTGCATGTTGGTTTTAAAAAAATAACAACACTGATGGATTGCTCTGTCAGGCCTCCAGCTGCGGACAGATGTGCAGTGGTAAAACTAATGGGATGGATGGAGGGCTTAAAGCCAGAGAGAAAGAGGCCACGGGGAGATTATGCTCTCATGGCCATATGGGACACAGCCTCTGGAAAACATTCTGCTGGAAAAAAGTCCGATTCACAGAGTGCGCTGGGAAGCTGCCCCGGTGAGAATGAGTTGATTTCTGAACGGATGCGCAGATATGAGAGCAAACAGAAGGAGAGAAGTACAGAGAAGAGACTAAGGTTGTGTGAATGAGTATAGTAGCTGGCATGAGCAGAAACACTCTGATTCATATTTCTCTGAAATGTATTATATTAGGCCTGTATGTTGGTCAGGGTTGAGCGAATTGCACAATTTATAAATTAGCTGTTAGAATTAGATTCAAATTGGCCGCATCCCACAGAATCAGATGGACTGACAGGATGAGGAATTAACTCAGTAGAGAAAAAAAAGGCAATGTGCAATGACTTAATTAGTTGTGTGAGAAAACATAAACGTGAATTGATTTCGAATAATTATGTTTTTTTTATGTAATGCATATTTTTTTCAGTTATACATTAATAAGAAAAAAATATACTAAATAAACACAATGAACAATCTCAAAGTATTCAATATGAATTGGATATTCATATTGATATGTTTCAGATTTCTGAAATATTAAACCTGATCACATAGATGGGATACACAAATATTCAAATCAAAAATGTAATTTATCTCTACAAAAGCTTTGGTATTTGATCTTTGACCATTGTTCAAGAAATTATATATATTATATATAATATAATAATTAACAGAATGAATTAATAAGTGTGTGTCTGTGTGTGTGTTTGTATTCATTCAAATATTAAATATTAATTTAAATAATTTAATTAATGATTAAACTGAAAATAAAGACAATAGCAAATGTAAATATGACTTACTGTTCTGCATCCTGTTTACTATGTCAATTTCAATCCTATTCAAATTCAAGGATTTAAAAGGCATTTTCAATTAAATACTGAATGGTGCACAATTGTATGATGTGGGTGTCAAGCAACAAGTGAGGACACAGTTTAATCTGTGGCTTTTGGCAAAGATGTCACATTTTTTTCTCCACGCCTGATTTCAGCTTGTTTTGAGTGGAAGAGTCAAAGGAAGAGCTGCCTTATTATTGAGTGTAAAAATACTCAATGTAGCTGCAGTTTCCTCAGCATCTAGTCATGTGGCTGTCAGGAAGTTTTGGAACATGACACCATGTCCCTGTAGGGCGCCTTTCAAACAGAGTCGTGTTCGGTTCAACGATAGCGTATAAAGAGATGAAAGTGGCTTGAAGGGGCCAGATACAAGACGGCTGCTGTTAGCTAACACATGCGTGCTTGAGAGACAGCTTGCTTTTGTTATTTTTCCCCTGTTTAGCACGGCAGAGGCAGATATTGTTGACTGATTCATGATGAATGGAAGCGTACATGTTGCTTTGACATGTCTTAGAAAACAAACCAAACAGCACGTCATTTTGATATTTGGATATGTCAAACATGGCCTGCTTGTGTGCTCTTCTTAGTGGTGTATGGTAAAGTGTCACTGTTACAGTTCCTCATGTTTTGGATTAAGTGACCTGCAGGAGGTAATAAAGGAATATTCTGGGTTCATACAAGGTACAATTTTGATTACAATCCTTTACTGAGTAAAGTTAGATCCAAATTTAAACCTTGTTGCGTCACAAAAACAATGGTTTACACAGCTTTACAGCTCAAATTATACATGGGTTTTAAGTGACGTATATATAAGAACACAACATTTCCCATTACTGTACATTATTGTTTCTCCTCTGTTCCCCGCATTTCTGAAATGTGTAGATTTTTACAAAGCTCATTGTTCTGAAAAGCAAGTTGTGTTCTAATTGGCCAGCTATCCAGTGCGTTGTGATTAGACGAATACTTCAAGCGTGTGACAGAAATTATTACACCCCTTAACATACGGTCACAACCAGTCAAAATCAATAAAACCTATTACAATCGAGGCATTTGTTGCATCAAGTGGGGACATATTTTTGGATCATAATGACAATACCAGCCGGTCTCAGTTCCAGTCCTTGTGCCCCCCCCCCCCAGCTCTGTTAACACACCTGATTCAGATAACCAGGTCATTAGAAATGAGCTCTGTGCATGAACTGTGTTCCCATTGACTTGGTCCCTACACAGTGTTCATTGCTCCCTACTCCCTGAGCAGGGGAAATCTGTTGAAGTTTACCTCACTTCAAAGTCTGACATCATAGACCTATTTAAATAAATAACATTTCCAAATTCACGTCTCGCACACTTTACAGCAACTTTACAGATCCACTTTATGCACCAAGAGCTTGTAACACTCCAAAGAGAAAGGAAAAGTTGAAATTGCATCATATATGACCCCTTCAATTGAGCTCAGATTGTATTGAGCCTAGCATATCCCTTTAATATAACCAAACACATTACTTATCTGCTCAAATCAAACCCAGCAGTGTGTAAAAATGACAAGACTAGCAAAAATGATTTCTTCAAAGACTATTGGAGTTCGTTTTACAAGAAAATGCTCTTTCAGTCTTATTGCGTCGGAATTTTATGTTGATTTCTTTTGTTTTGTATGCCATCTCTTTGTAATCATTCGTGAAATTGACTAGCAGGTTTTGAGTGAAAATCATTAAAGTAGTAAATCAGTAAATCCTACACCATTTTTTCCTGTTTATAATCATGTCGGTTTTTCACTATCAATTCTCAGCTGTCTCATAAGCATTTTACTCCCATCTTGCTCCCTCACCATGTCAGATTCAGACCAAAGCCCATGCAAGAGTGGCTGTCCATCAGCTCGCAGCTGCACTAATTCAATTGCCACTCATAAAATCTCTTATATAATGCAGCATGAGTGCCTTTACTCTGGAGTAAGATCATTGACACCCACCCACATGCTCACATCAGGGCAGCAGACAATATAACAGGCCAGACAAAGTAAAATAGAAATATTTCCAGTCAAACAATGGCTGCACTATTACTCCCAGAGAGAAAGAGTTATGGCAATATGAATAGCTCTATTTTTAAGTCCTCCTACTGACAAATTGGCGCTGGGAGAACGTTGACGGGCATTCAGTTCTAAGGCTCGATTCTTGCAACACAGGGAGGAAACTAATTGAAGATGCACAGTTTGTGTGATGTGCTTGCTGAATGCAGATCAGAGACAAAGACACGCGGCGAGGCTATTCAAAACGCAGAACCTAAAACAAATACATGCAAATGGAGATTTGAGGCGAGTGCCGGATGCCAGACAGAACATAGACATTTACAGAGTAATTTGATCGTTCAGCACAAGATGATTTTGATAAAAATGGTTATAAGGTATCAGATTTACCCTGATCTTTTGAGATAAAAGACACACTTGGAACTTCAAGAACAGAATACTTCTCCAGTCCACTAAGAACATTTACTGAAATAAGAGCATTATTTACTGATTTCATCTCACTACTTAAGCCCATTCATAGAGATAAATAAGAGAAAGCTGGACAGATGCTGTTTATTTCCAGAAGAAATAAACATGAGACTTAGGGGGGATTTACAAGACACCATTTTCAACTAAAAACAGTGCAAGTTTTGAAAATGACACCGTTATCATCTCAGTGTAAACGAGAAAAATGTGAATTTGTGAAAACAGTGAAGACATGTGCATGCATTCATAGGTATGTGATCTGGCATAATGTTTTTTAAAAGGGAAATTGCCAAATACTGTGTTTTTTAATACAGTGTTTTTAGTCGATTTTGTGGATCCTTGTGAACAGGGATCATTTTGACAGCACAGGTGTCTATACATGAAAGCTTCAAAAATGCAAAGAAAAAACATTTCCTTTTTTAGTACATCATTGTCATGTAAATAATACCCTAAAATATGATGTAGTCTTATGCTGATTGTAACTGTGTGTAGCACCTACAGCTCTGAATATTCTTCTGGAGGTTCCCTATCTTCAGAATGGTCAGAAGTTTTAGCTTTACAGTATTTCTGATAATGCCAGTCTGACTTATGGTTTGTGTGACACAATTAAATCACAATGTAATTAAACTTTATTCCAAAACTATATAAAAAAAATATATTTGACGAGCACAACACAGAGGGTGTCTTAAATTTAAATGTAAAAAAGGTTATCAAAAACTAAAATAACATGGGTTTTAGCACAAACACATACTTGTATATCACGTGGACCTCAGGGAAACTATATATATATATATTTATATATATATATATATATATATATATATATATATATATATATATATATATATATTTATATATATATTATTAAGAGAAATCAAATAATAATAGAAATGTATGATATCCTCTGTTTATACACATTTTCAGCAGACTCCATGTTTTGCTGTTGTTTTGCAGTAACTGTTGGTTACATCATTGTTTTGCAACCAAAAAGGGTAAATGTCGCCAGTCTAGCAATGTGCATCATACTGCAAAGATATATTTATCTTATTCAGCTCTATTAAATCCTGAGCAATTCACTTCGTAATCTGTGTGCAGACAATCTGCCACACAGGACTAGGACCACTTAGCATTAATCGCCTCAGCCACTCTGATAGAAAACATTGCACAAGCGATTTGAAAAATCACATCATCCCTTCACTGCCAGCAAGACTGATGAATGACTCAATCACAGTGTCCAGGTTGCACTGTTAAAATGGGACAGCAGTCAGCAATCAGAGAGGGGTATGGGCACAGACAGTAGGCATTACTGACTGAAATGGCTTGAAGTGTTTCTCCTAGCTTGCTTACAATCTACATACTTTCAAGAATAGTTTGTAGTGTTGTATTTTTTATCTCCGGTTCACTGCTGCCTTCAGCTTGCTCCACGGAGTTTTAAGGCAAAGCTGCTTTGGAACAATAGTTATTATGAAAAAATACTGTACCAATAAAAGTCAGGTAAATTGTGTCTCTTTTCTTTAGAAGCTAACAGTACAAATTAACAAATTAAATATTTTCCACACAATATTTTAATAATTTGCATTTTTTAGCTCTGGTGCAATGACAATATAAAAGCCCAAACATGTATTTATTTTTTTTAACCCTACTGTATCTGATACACAAATGTATGATGTCTTAATTAACAACATGATATAAAACTGCACACAGTCTTCAACAAGTCTTCGGTTCTGATTGATCGTTTATACTTTTAAAGTAAAGTAAAATTTTAGTGACATTACAAATGTGTATCAGCTTAGGTTTCCTTTATTATATTATAATTTATTATTATATATTATTATTATTATTTAGATAATATCATGGTAAAATTGATCAAATATGTTCCAACAGGAATGTTTATCTATACGTCTCTCAAAATGTTTCATCATATAAATATCAGAAACTGTACAAAATTTTGAAATCTGAATCAAACTTGGCTGTACTGTTTGAGCCATAAAAGCCTGAAAGTACAGTGCGCAACTTTTTATTAATTTAGGTTTATATCACATATGTCATGTTTTGCAGGTTTAATTTCAGACGTGCCTGGCTGTATATATTAAAATATATAGCTGCCTTCATATTTGTTGATTATTTGCATTATAAAGTTCGGCTACTTTATGCAGACTATAGCATTGCTTAACAACGTGTGTCATAAATCATGCATGGACAGAGATCACCAACATTACGCAATGAACACATTGCATGGATTGCAGTATCTTGGAGTGGCCTCTGGCTGTGATCTGAAGTATTGTTTATTGCGCGGCCATTTTTGAGTTGAGAAATTTGGAGCTCGCTTGTGTCAGCGTTGCTCGTCAGCAAACACTAGAGCTGATAACGACCAGGAAACACAACAAACATGCGTCTTTGCCAAACTACGCGTTTGAAACACATCTCCATTGGAAATGTAACGGTGTCTAGAGTTAAGGGAGGTAACAAAACAGCGAGTGCTGTAGGTTCAAGATGTTTGTTGGGTCAGAAGTTTTCGTGCACAGGTGT
The DNA here is from genome assembly GCF_003368295.1 of Carassius auratus. Classification (NCBI taxonomy): domain Eukaryota; kingdom Metazoa; phylum Chordata; class Actinopteri; order Cypriniformes; family Cyprinidae; genus Carassius; species Carassius auratus. Next base: position 15,353,066 of record NC_039271.1, read on the forward strand.
GTCTGGACCGTGTTACCTGCAGAAAGTCAAGACATATATGTGGAATGGGTGTAAACCGCTGGTTTATACGCCAAACAGAGCTTTTAGCACATACAGAAAGCATTTTATTCGTGGCTTTTCATCAAAATACACATATGAAGACGCGTTCGGCCTGGCACGTGACAAACCCGAGGAGTTCTGGAGCGAAGCGGCAGATGGGATCACTTGGTTTGAGCGCTGGACTCAGACTCTGGATCAGACGGATACAGTGTTTCCAAAATGGTAAGTACAGCCATGCATGAGGGGACGTTTTCGTGTTCAATAGTAACAGAATGTAAGTGAAATCAGGGGTCTCGGGCTGTTTTAAATGGATAGTTCACAAAGAAACAAAATAAAAAGTAGTGCGAGGGGCAGTGGCAGTCTCAGTCGCCATTCGCTTTCATTGTATGGAAGAATAAATGCAATGAAAGTGAATAGTGATATAATAGTGAATAGCCCGTTAGATCTCAGAACTTTTTTCAGCCAAGGGTGAATAGAGGAAGTCGTGTTTGTGAAATCGTGAGGGGGAGTAAACGATGACAATACTTTAATACTTACGGGAAAATATGATTTCATCTTATTTTTAACACGTACGCGCTCGCTTTTAAAAACGCGCCGCAACGGAACGACTTCTGTTGGACGCACGCGTGTCTAGACCAATCAAGATCACAGAGGAGACGCATAGAATGCTTCCTCTGTGAACGCCCACTTATGTTTGTAGACCAGGGCTATTCAAATCTTGCCCTGGAGAGCCAGTGCACTGCAGAGTTTAGCTCCAACCCTGATCTGTTTGATTAAGACAACTTAACTGAGAAAGTGTGTTGGTCATTATGATTGTACATGGTTCTGTCATCTATTGATGTATATTTTCCATTTCAAATGCATTACAGCCATCTAGTGCCTTGGAGGGTGAAAAGGCCGAATGTCCATGAATGTAGAGTCCATTTGGGACAGGTTTCTGAAGTAAAGATTCAGTTGATTCATTTTGAACAGTAACTTATAAATCTTTAAAGACAGACATACTGTGAGTTACAAGGTTGTTAATCAATGGTATATACTTGAAAGCCACCAGACTGTACTATTGCAACTTATTTTTTAAATGGTCATGTTTAACTGTGGTATTCCTAATGAACAACAACATTACATATTACCCATATTTATCGTTTAATTTGTCTTCCATAATGCTAGTCATAATTACAAAGTCTTGTACTTTAGTCTTTTTTTTGTCAGATTTTCAAACTATTTTATTTTGCTTCAAATCAACATTTGTAATGTGATTTACCTAAAAGCTTGTAGCTTTGGTTCATTCTGTTATCACTTTTAAATGAAGACTTTTTTTGAAATCCCTATATGAAATATACTTCTGGAACCAAGGCAGCCGGAAAATTGAATGGCCACTGTTACACTAAATTAATATTGATTAGTGCATGATGGTAAATGGAATTTGAATCATGTTGATTGATAACATTTAAAGGTACTTTAATTTGATGATTACAGCATGAGTATTACTTATAGAGAGAACATCTGTTTTCATTCCAGGTTTGTTGGAGGAAAGCTGAACATTTGTTATAATGCTGTCGATCGGCATGTGGAGAATGGAAGAGGCGATCAAGCAGCTGTCATTTATGACAGTCCGGTTACAGGCACTAAACAGGTCATCACATACAGAGAAGTGCAGGAGCAGGTAAAACTGATAATGCGTCACATTAGCCATATTTGGCAGGGGAAAAAATAGTTTTTTTTGTCAGTAGTTTAGCAATGTATGAAGGTACGGTTTTTGTTAGTCAGAATTCAATTCCACGATCAACTTGAACCAGGAATTGGGATTTTTTTTTGTAGACAAGTCATTCATTTCAGGAGGATTTCACAAGATTGGGAATTGTGTGGAGTAGTATTGAAATGACTGGATTTTGTCTACGAAAAATTTCCAAGCAGTGTTAATTGTCAAGAACCTTCTTCCTCTTCCAAAATGTTTGACCAGTGTGCATTCAGTGTCCAGTTTGTCTATAAAATTCAGCATGCACACCCCTGTTTGTAGGTGTCCAGGCTGGCGGGTGTTCTGGTGAGGCATGGTGTGAAGACGGGTGACCTGGTGGTGATCTATATGCCTATGGTTCCTCAGGCCATGTTCACAATGCTGGCATGTGCCCGTATTGGTGCCACCCACAGCCTCATATTTGGAGGATTTGCCTCCAAAGAGCTCTCCGTCCGCATCGACCATGCTAAGGCAAGCCATTGTTTTTTGTAATGAAAATGAATAACAAATACATTTTTGTAAATGCATGTATCTGCTTAGGTTGTGAAATCCCCTTCCCCTTTTAAATGATTATATCCCCCACAGCCCAAGTTGCTGGTGACAGCATCGTTTGGCATCGAGCCAGGCAGAAGAGTGGAGTACATTCCCCTGGTTGAGAAAGCTCTGGAGCTCAGCAGTCACAAACCACACAAAGTCCTCATCTACAACCGTCCCAACATGGTGAGCTCCCAGAAACCCCACCGCACCTGGACGCCAGTCTCATTATCAAAATGGCACACTTTCTGCTGCTTGTTAACGGTTTAAAGAGAAGATAATGGAAGCAGAGAATAAAAATGCAAATGTGGTCTCCTTTCTAAAAGAGAGTACCTCTAAATTTCGACCTTCAAGTCCTCATTCTCAAGGAGGCTGGCACTTAACCAATAGTTGTAGAAGGAAGTTAGTCATTTTTATAGCTGCAATAACATACCACTCAAAAAATTATAAAATCAGATGTTCAAAGGTTTCAGCATTTCAACAAACTCTAGAGTCTTTTTCCTGTTTGAAAGTCTCTAAAATGGGTTTTCACATGTTGCTACGTCTTGAATCAGTATGTTGATTTCACAACAAGGGAATTACTTAACCTTCATCCTGTGTTGTCATGGAAACTTAGCAAAAAGCGTTTTGATTTTCCAGCGGTTTGGGATCCAGGATGCATCCCGCATGGTTGGTGAACACATCTCAGAAACACACGAGTTAAAAGCATATGCAAGGGGAGAATTTGCTAGCCCCAGAAGAACACACTCAGAGTGCACATTCTGTTAGTTCTTAGAAGAGTTCTATGTGGCAGGATCTCATTTACGGAAGATTTTAGAATATTCAGAATGACTTGATTGGAATTAAAACACATCTAAAATGTTTGGCACAACAAATATGAAAAAAAAAAAAACACACTAATGCAACTAAGCAACTTATATATATATATATAAATATTGCATTTTGAGTTTTGTTGGGGCAGTGACCCCGCAACCCACATACAAACGTAATTAATATAAATGTAGCATCTAGCATGTGTCATAAAAAAAAGAGAAGAAAAAAAAGATTACAGCATCTTCATTCTTTAAGAAAATTATTCCTTTTAGGTACTAACTATTCCATTTTTTACATCTGCTTGGCAGTGTTGCTATTGTTGACTAAAACTAAAAGTAAATATAGATACAAAAAATAAATATATAATATAAATATTAGAAGAAAAAATACATTTCTAAACAAAAAGGTAGAAATGTTACTAGTCACTAGCGGAAATTAAAAATAAATCTGAAATCAAATATTACAAAATGAAAAGGAAAAAGCACAACAATGACTATTGTAAACAATAAAATCAAACTAAAACCTAAATCAAAATATTAATACAAACTATAAAAGTATGAAAATAATACTAAAATAGCATTGCTGCCTTGATGGATCAATTTGTTTTGTAAAGTGATAGTCCGCTCAAAAACAGTCATCATTTACTTACCCTCATGTAGTTCCAAACCTGATAATTTTGAAGGATGTTGGTAACCAAACAGTTTCAGATCACATCGCCATTCGGGGGGAAAATCTGTGTGGTTACCAGTATTCTTTAAAATATCTTATTTTATGTTCCACAGAAGAAAGAAAGTCACACAGGTTTGAAACGACATGAAGGTGGGTCAACAGAACTGACGTTTTTGGAGATGACTCTCTGATAATTCTTAAGGACATGCATTAATTCTGTGCCTAACACAGTTGTTTTTGCCACAGGAGAAGGTGTCTATGAGTCCTGACCTGAGCTTGGACTGGGAGGAGGAGATGGCCACTGCCTGCCCTCACGACTGTGTGTCTGTCCCCGCTCATCACCCTCTGTACGTCCTCTACACCTCTGGCACTACTGGTACTCCTAAGGTAAATTCTTGTTTATGACAGAACACATCGATAAAGCATGGAGCTGAGGAAATGGATGAAATTGTTTGCCGTGGAATAGATCCATTCTGTCAGGGGCTTTGTTTATTGCATATTATTTTAGCTGGAGATCATGAGCAGTACGCCTTTATAAACTCTCCTGTGTATTCAAGATAAGAGGGAAGGTGCTCATTTTAGTCTGTGGCCATGCACCTTGAAATACCTTGTAAATAATATTTGGTGTTAAATGATCCAAAATTATTCAAATACATTATAAATATATTATTTTAACTTAAAAAAATACTGTTATTGTCTTCTTGCGTTATCAACAAACTGTATTCCTGTTTGACACTGTAAATCTGCTTTGACACAACCAGTATTGTATAAATCTCTACAAATAAAGGTGAATAAAACGTCAATAAGAAGTAGGGTAGAGTATTGAAAACTGATTCCAATTCTGGACTTAAATATTTTGTCAAATTAAAATTTCAATTCAGATTTGTATATATATATATTTTTAATCTTTGAGTACCATCTCTACAATCTGTTAGGACTTTCCCCTTTTCCTTATATTCCTTATAAGTATAATATTTATGATAAGGTAACATGTTGCAACCATCAACATGACAAAGCACTTTAATTAAACAGATCGTTAAAAATCGCGAACACAATCCAAACATCAACGTGAACTTCTAAACGACAAACCTTTGACGTGTGCGATCACAACGGTGTGATCAACTTTCTGTTTGTCTCTGTGTGATTTGAACATTAAAATCTGCGTTCACGCTGACTAAAAGAGTGCAGCTGTCATGTAAATGCATGAAACGGCTTCACAAAGAGTCTTTTCAACCACACAGTATAATTTTTCTGTGTTACAATCATTCAAATAATCACAGAAATATGGGGATAAAAGTTTATAGTTTTGATAAGGTGGCGATTAAAATAGAGTAAATCACCTTTTTAAAGTAATTTGACTTTTCAAATAAAGATTTATCGATTAAGTTGTCAGACAGTAGGTGGAGAAAAGCAGCTGTAAAAAATGTATTTGTCGTTTCAAGAGATTCATTCAAAAACACAGATTCATCCAAAAATGAAAGAATTACATCTTAAGTCATTAAATCATTCATTCATAAATTACATGATTTTTGTAACAAAAGAAAAAAAAAACTTTTAATTTTTGAATAATAATAATAATAATACACAATTTATCCAGAATTGTGCGGCTATATTTTGCACACAAACAGCTCTTTATCTACTCCACTTTTTAAGTAACCTGCTGATTTTTGTTCCTGGTATTCCGTTGCAACGAAATGTTTTGCAAAAAGAACACATAATAAATGTTTTATATTGAAATGTTTAAATAGATTTTGTAATTGATAGGAATCGGAATTGAGAAGCAGAATTGAAATTGATAAAATTAAAACAATACCCAACCCTAATAGGAAGTCATTTTAGCTAATGTCAAACAGAAATTACTTTATTTTTTATCATCATGTGTTTTTCTTTACGGCTGGTAATTTAACGCATTAATTAGATTCATTAATTATGCAGAAAAATAACGCGTTAAAATCATTTTTTACATTTTGAGTGATTTGCATATTTACATCACATAGTTAAGAAATATCACATGAGCTGTAGTCTAAGTGCAATATCACACGAGTGCAAATGTGATACTCATCTTATACAACAGTTAATTAAGATGTTAATATTGTGTTATTTTAAACACAATGTTGTCTGTTTTGCTCAATTTTGCCAACCAGAAGATAAATACAAAGCAGAACTGTTCATCCCCAAGCAGCCCACAACAGAATTTCATTTAATACAGTAAAATACAGAAAAAATATAATGTAATAATTGTTTTTTGAAACCACATAACACTACTTGGTATTAAAACAAATATATTTTACTAAAGCGCTTTATAAAATAATGGTATAATTTGAAAATAATAGTTTGCTTACTATAGGACACGGTTACAATAAGGTACTGTTAATGTACCAAAACAATAAACTCTTAATTGAAGGAATCGTGTTTTGTCATTTATGTGAATACTTGCTGATCAAATTCATCAAAAGAAACACTGAAAGCGCCTCTCTTTGCTCTTCCTGCAAATTACTGTTATTATTTTAATGAGCAGTATTTTCGTCGCAGCTGGCTTGACTGGGTATTATTGTCAGCCAGCAGGTGATTGCATTTTAAATATCTCATATCAAGTTGAAAATGCCTAAAATTCATTTCTGTATTCAGCGTTGCTTAATTTTGTATCACCAGCCAGATAATGTGAATTTACTGTAAAAATGTGATCATCATATATCACCCACCCCTAATCTTTAACTTGTAATTGCGAAATGATCCAAACAAATCTCCAGGCCACTAAGCCCCGCCCATTTTCACAGCCTATTTTCCATTCTTTTTGCTTGTTCTATTATGCTTCCACCTCTAAATAACATTTTATTTTGTCCGTTTAGCATGGTCCAAGAGGTGAACAGCACCTTAAAATTTACATTAGCGTGCCTCAGGTGCTCTTCAGTCCCTAACAACTCACTTTTATACGTACACTGACTGAAAAAGAGGCAAGACGAGAGAAGGGAGTACATGGAGCGCTGGAGGAAGTTACAAAGCCTGAAGGCAGAGCAAACAAAACACAGCTCTCCACCGACACAGACTCCAGTCGGTATGAAATATCTGGCCCAAGGCAACACTGCCCTGTACATAAACCTTTTGCTAATGGCCTGTGCTCGCTCATGCACACCTCAGATTTATAGAGCTAAGTGTTTTTGGCTAACACAGGATCTATTTTATCCACCTTACAACTCAAAATGTGTGCCTCAGCCTCATTTACTGACAGTTAATTTGATTTAATTTACTGACACTAGGGACAGAATGAATTGTAATATGAATAATGGCGATTAATTGTGTTTTGTTCATCTCATATTCTTACACCATGACATACTTTTTTCATGCTGAACTCATGTATATTATGTATAATTTTTTTTTGCTTTCACACTTTACTTGAATGCACGGCTGCAACATGAAGAGACATTAAAAAATTCACATTTCATGGCATTGCAATAGTTGCTTAAAAATTCCCCTATTTGAACATTAATAAGGGATTCAAATTTATGCATAATAATATCACAAAGGAATCCCAAAGGCTTTTGTTCTCATCAGGGGGTCGTCAGAGATTCAGGAGGATATGCTGTGATGTTAAACTGGACCATGTCTAACATTTACGGACTAGCTCCTGGTGAGGTAGGTCATGATTTGTGATTTTTGCAAGGGGTCATGTCATGAGGAATTAAATTTTACTTGATCTTTTGACAAAAAGAGATTTGATGTACTGTGAAAACACTTTCTCCTCACTCAAAAAAAGTGTGTTTGGCAAAAGGTTGATTAAAATGCTGCATTAAACGGCATATAAAGAAGTGAACTGTGGAAAATTGTGTAGCACCTGCCGCTATGCTTTCCCAACTGCAGGACTGTGTTGTAGACAAATTAGAATTTTGGGGAAATCCAGTCAGTTACATTTACTTTAATTCATTTAGTAGACGCTTTTATCCAAAGCGACTTACAGATGAAGACAGTGGAAGCAATTAAAAACAACAAAAAGAGCAATGATATATAAGTGCTATAACAAGTCTCAGTTAGGTTAACACAGTACACGTAGCATGGGATTTTAACTAATATAATAAATAAAAAGAAAACAGAATAAAAAAAGAATAGAGCAAGCTAGTTAGAGGTCTTTACACACACACACACATACATTTATTTATATATATATATATATATATATATATATATATATATATATATATATATATATATATATATATATATATATATATATATATATATATATATTATATATATATATATATATATATATATATACAAATATATATTAGTGCTGTCAAAATTAGCGCGTTAACGCATTCGATTAATTTGAAATATTTAACGTGTTTAAAAAAAATAACGCAATTAACGCGGTTGCATTTTTTTTTATTTCCAGTTGTGGCCTATGTGTGTTCAACGTGCAAAGAAATATGGATAAGACCAAGGAAGTACTTTTAGACGGAAAGTTTCAGTATAAAACTCTGCCGGATTACTCTTCAGTCTGCCACAAGAAACATTACTCTTCATTCAGTCTGCCACAAGAAACAGCAACATTAAAATCATGAACTCAAATGTCATTGTTTAAAAAAAAAAAAAAAAACAATGACTGTAACAGTGCGTAAATCAGACCTTTCTGTAACGCTAACGTTAATAAGCTTAAACGAAAATAACGAAACAATTGTGTAGCAGAGTATTTTTTGTACACAGTGCCACGAACTGTCAATCACTCCTGTACGCGTGCATCACTGCGACACATGCGCTATTCACTTGTATAACTTAAGGGTGAATGGGTAATGTAGTTTATGCTCTGGGTGGGATGAATTAGGAAGCTTGCATTGTGAAGGGCGCTCTGAAAATCGGCAGTGCAGGTAAAAGATTGAAACCTCTATTAAAACAGATGTCCAAATGAGCGTACCGGTACGCTACAAGCACGTTCTGTGCGCAAGGAGAGGTGGCGGTACGCTCAAGAGCTATATTTGGAAGTGGCGGTACTGAGTACTGGTGCGTACCGGCCCACTTAAAGCACTGGCAATGACTATACTTTGGAATTTTTTTGCAGTTCACTTAGAATTCAACATGGAAATCATTTTTGTTTTTTATTGGCATTGATTGTTTTGAAATTCAAATGGTACTTACATGCCTGTGTTTTTATTTCTGTAATAAATATGGCTTTCAAGCCAACAGTTAATTTGGAGGATATTGATGGTTTATTGCAGGTATGTTGTTTACATGAGAAAATCTGTGTTACAAGTTAAACAAAAATTCCAATAAACAATCATATTTTGAATTTAAATAGTTTCTTTGTCTTGAGTTTACATTAATTATTTACATTTACATATCCAAAAAGTTTCAGTCTTTTAATTGCGATTAATCTCGATTAATTTAAAAAAATTGTGCGATTAATTAGTTAATTATTTTTTAATCGATTGACAGCACTAATATATATATATATATATATATATATATATATATATATATATATATATTAATGTATATATATGTATATATGATTACATAATAAATGAAAAGAAAATAGAATACAAAAAGATTAGAATGGTAGTTAGATTTTTTTAGAATATTGAGTGATAAAGTTAGAGGGTCAAATAAAGATGGAAGAGATGTGTTTTAAGCCGATTCTTGAAGATGGCTAAGGATTCAGCTGCTCGGATTGAGTTGGGGAGTTCATTCCACCAGGAGGGAACATTTAATTTAAAAGTCCGTAAAAGTGACTTTGTGCTTCTTTGGGATGGCACAATCAAGCAGAACACAAGCTTCTAGAGGGCACATAGTAACGAGTCTGAAGTAACGAATTTAGGTAAATGGGTGCAGAGCCAGTGGTAGTTTTGTAGGCAAACATCAATGCCTTGAATTTTATGCGAGCAGCTATTGGAAGCCAGTGCAAATTGATAAACAGAGGTGTGACGTGTATTCTTTTTGGCTCATTGAAAATTAATCTTGCTGCCGCGTTCTGAATTAATTGTAAAGGTTTGATAGAATTGGCTGGAAGACCTGCCAAAGAGAGCATTGCAATAGTCCAGCCTGGGCAGAACAAGAGAACAAGTTGTGCAGCATGTTCCGGAAGGAAGGGCTTGATCTTATTGATGTAGAATAAAAGCAAATCTGCAGGACTGGACAGTTTGGTCTGAGAAAGTCAGCTGATCATCAATCATAACTCCAAGGCTTCTAGCTGTTTTTGAAGGAGTTATGGATGATGTGCCTAACTTGATGGTGAAATTGTGATGGAACGATGGGTTTGCTGGAATCACAAGCAGTTCTGTCTTGGCAAGGTTGAGTTGAAGGTGATGGTCCAACATCCAGGAAGAATTGTCTGTTAGACAAGCTGAGATGCGAATAGTTCAATAGGATTCCACATCTGAAATTTTGTGTGAAAGTGAAATATTTCACTATATGCAAATTTTGCAAGTTGGTCATGTGAATTTGCCACATTGACCAAAAGAAAACATGGTTTGAAAGTGACTTCAGTGTGAGCTGTGCTTCATACATCGTTATTCTATTAGCAATAGACAAAGGACCCTTTTGCCTGTAAAATTCAGCTGAAATCCCACTGATTTGGTAGCACCTTTGGAAACAAGCATCTTAAATTCATTTTAAATATTAAAAAAAATTCTAAATATAATGCAGCTTTTGCAAAAAGACAGTTATTAAAAGATTTGGCAGCACAAAAAAACTGTTAAAGATCTTCGTGTGAGAAGATAATGTTTACATTGTTGTCTTAAAGGATTTTTGGAATTCTGACTGTGTCAGGGCTGGAACAACAGCGGTAAATGTATGGCGAGACCCCCTGAAAAACGTTTCACACTGTCTTGCACTGTTTAACCTACACATCTCTCTCTGTCAGGTCTGGTGGGCTGCGTCTGACCTTGGCTGGGTGGTTGGCCACTCGTATATCTGCTACGCTCCGCTTCTACATGGCAACACCACTGTGCTCTACGAGGTACGGGGCAGAACGTTTGAGTGTGAATGTGTTACAGCATTTGACCTATGTACCACACCAGCTAACACTCAATTATCTACTGTTGTGGTCTACCAGATCCTGACGCTTATGCTGTACTGAGGTCTCCTAAGTCCATACTGTGAATTTGTCAGGCTCTAGCAGTCTTTTCTCTCAGGGATTGAATGCAAGGATGAATGACTCTCTCCAGCAAACATCCTGAAACACTGGCTCTGTTTAACTTTGTTGTGTATGCAATTTTCTTTTGCTTTTCATAAGCTTTTGAACTGTTAACATGGCTTCTCTCATAGTTTAAAACTAGTTCGCCTCACTGAGATCACAGCATGAATACTAAAATCATTTGCTCTCGATGGGAGGCGATCAGAGTGTGTTTGGTTTCTTGTCAAAGTGAATATTGCTTTGGCGTCGCCTCTGCTGATTAGATGTGTTGTCTCGCTTCACAGGAGAAAATGGAAGATGCACAGCATTTATTAGTCTTCTGTAATGGAAGTTTGATTTCAGCAGATCTCTCACACAATGTCAATATCCATAGCAGAAAGCTTTGAGTTTGTTTTAATTAATGTCTTTTGTAACTGTGCACATCCAAGACACGCAAGCACCCTGCTTCAAATACTCAATTTCTGGAGTAGTGATTATCATACAGCAGTGCTATTGATGGGAATAACTGACCTCAAAGAGTCGTGTTATAATAATAATAATCCCATTTATTTGTGTGCAGTGCCTATCACAATATATATAGGTCCAGTGCAACACATTTTCGTTACATTTATTTTTTTTTTTTTTAAGAACTTCTGCACTAGCATGCTAAACCTGTTATTGCTAATGCTTTTGCTTAATTCACCCTCTTGTCATTTTCCATAAAATGTAAGTAAATGGGTTCTAATGTTCCTGTAGCTCAACTGGTAGAGCACTGCACTAGCAAGCAAGCAAGCGCAAGGTTGGGGGTTCGATTCCCCGGGAACACATGATATGTAAAAATTGATAGCCTGAATGCACTGTAAGTCGCTTTGGATAAAAGCATCTGCTAAATGCATAAATTTAATTTTAATTTTAATTTAATGTTGTTTAGAAACCACTGTTCCTCAGTGTCTTTTTTGTGTGTGTTAAAAACAACAGTCAAACCAATTTGATACGAAATGACGGTGAGTAAGAGATGACAATTTTCAGGATAAGATGATCGGATAGGTGGGCTTTTACTCTCCAAGCAGCTTGTCATCATACTTTTTTCTCCTGGTGGACTATAAAATGGGCAAACCAACAGTATAATATTGAGACTATGGGCTGTTTTGACTTGGGCCAGTAAGTAACCAACCAGAACACACTAACAATTACCAGTTAGCTCTTTAGGATGTAAAAATGGATGTATGATTTACTTTAAAATATTTTTCACTCAGAAATGTCTAGTGAATCTCACAAGTACTTAAAAAAGAAACAACAAATAACATTGAACCAAACATTAAATTAGATTAAATAATTTTTTTCAGTGCATCATTGTATCATTTATATTACATAAAATTATGTGATTCAGTGGGGAAGACAAAAAAAAAAAAAAAACATTAAATGCCTGCCGATTACTGACAGATGCAGATTCTTTTGTATGTTGTAAATCAAGCACAGACTTGTTTTCTTGTTTGGTTAAACAATTATTCATTGCCAGACATTGTTTTTTCCCTCAATTTCTGCAATCTATCAGATGTAGACCTCATCTTTTGGTTTGTATAACAACACCTAAATGTCACAATAATTCTGCGTTTTCTTTGTTCAAAGACATGTCTGAGACTTTCTCAACTTTTAAATTGATAGATTTTTTTCCCTCACTAAAATACACAAAAATGCTGTTCTAGAAACAAGATGAGAGATTCCTGTGCGAGCCGTTTGATTTGTACCTATTATAAATGAAGTCACTCTCTCTGACAAGCGTTGCAGAAACATAAATATTTGAACGGTTCAGTGTTGTATAATGCTACTTCAGTGTGCAGCCGCTCTGCAACAGTGTTATTCTGTTTCTTTGCCATACGTTTGGCCCATCTGCCACCCAGACACCTTTCCAAGCCACTCTCCACTTCAAACACATCTTTGATTTGATATTCACTCCCAACCACTGCAAATGCCCATATTGATCCAGTCTGCCACCGGAAGACTTCTGGACACCTCCAAAATGTTGGAAAAAAAATGTATATTTGCAACAAAGAGCTGCAAAAAATATTGAACTTTTGAATGTTCTGTAGGAAAATGAAATTCTGCAACTTTATATATATATATTTTTTTTTTTTAAATAAGATATTGGTCTATCATTTATGCATTCAGAGGCTATAAGCAGTTCCTGTTTCCGCAGGGCAAACCTGTGGGGACTCCGGACCCCGGGGCCTTTTTCCGTGTGATGTCTGAGCATGGGACAGCCTCCATGTTTACCGCACCCACTGCTATCAGAGCCATTCGCCAACAAGACCCTCTGGCAGAACACGGGAAACAGTATCCACTCAGCAGGTAACCACAAATCTGTACCTGTTCACATTATAACTAATGTAATATTTGCAGCAAAGCATTTAATAAGTTTGGAATAATGAAGATTTTTTTATATTAAGGTTTTGAAAGAACATGCTTAGCTCATCAAGGCTGCATTTATTTAAAGGGGGGGGGGGGGTGAAATGCTATTTTATGCATACTGAGTTTTTTACACTGTTAAAGAGTTGGATTCCCATGCTAAACATGGACAAAGTTTCAAAAATTAAGTTGTACGTTTGAAGGAGTATTTTTGTTCCCAAAATACTCCTTCCGGTTTGTCACAAGTTTCGGAAAGTTTTTTTCGAGTATGGCTCTGTGTGACGTTAGATGGAGCGGAATTTCCTTATATGGGTCCTAAGGGCACTTCTGCCGGAAGAGCGCACGCTCCCGTATAGCGAGGCTGAGCACAGACTCACTTATCTGAGCGATTCAATGATCAGAGCGAGAGCGTCACGAAAAGTCACAAAAGAAGTGTGTTTTTGGTTGCCAGGGCAAGACAACCCTGCACAGATTACCAAAAAAAAAAAAAACAGCATTAAGGGACCAGTGGATGGAATTTATTTTTACAGAGCATCAACGGAGTTGTGCAAGTGTTTGTGTTTGTTCCCTGCATTTCGAAGATGCTTGTTTTACAAACAAGGCCCAGTTTGACGACGGATTTGCGTATCGTTTATTTCTTAAGGATGATGCAATCCCAACGTTTTACTCGGCGTTGAGTAAAACTGCTTCAAATAACTCTGCCTCCTTGTTAGTGCGTCCCCTCCCATGCTGGAGACCCGGGTTCGAGCCCCGCTCGGAGCGAGTCGTTGCTGCTGCTGCTCTCGTTCAGTTTCAGCCTTGGGATCTGATTCTGGATCATAAATAAACGGCTGAATCTGACTGTAAGCCATGGTTTGTTTTGGATGATGGTTTATTTCCCCTCATGGTAATGTCACAGCTTCCAAATGCTCTCAACGCAAAAGCTTACTGGCGCTCGTGATTCTTTAGCTCCGCCCACACGTCACGCCTCCAGCCGGTCGTGTTTTTCCGGGAAAAATTGGTACAGACTATCTTTCTCTTATGAATATAATAAAACTAAAGACTTTTTGGAGTTATGAAGGATGCAGTACTACTCTATATGTACTCAAGATTAACAGGATATTGAGTGAAAACGAGCATTTCAACCCCCCTTTAATCAAAAATACAGTAAAAGCAGTAATATTGTAAATATCATTACAATTTATAATAGCTTTTTTATTGTAATATATTTTAAAATGTAATTTATTCTGATGTTATTCATATATATATATATATATATATATATATATATATATATGTATATATATATATATGTATATATATGTATATGTATATGTATATATATATATATATATATATATGTATATATATATATATGTATATATATATATATATATATATATATATATATATACACACACACACACATACACACACACACACACACACACACACACACACACACACACACACACACACACACACACAACATCTTCTGATTTAAGACAGAACTATTTATATCAAGGGTCAGGTGCACTATTCCCTAAATAATTTAAATGTGGAATATATACCACCATAACAATTTTTTTTCATATTTGTCATAACATCATAATATTCTATGGGTTTAACAAATTTGACAAACTTACTGGCAAAGGGCATCTCAGGAACTGCACTCCAGTGGTTTGAGTCTTACCTCTTAGATCCTTTAAGGTATCTTGGAGAGGTGAGGTGTCCAAGTCGCAACATCTGACTGCTGGGGTCCCTCAGGGCTCAGTTCTTGGACCACTTCTCTTCTCGGTTTACATGGCATCTCTAGGTTCTGTCATTCAAATACATGGCTTTTCATATCACTAAATGACTAAATGTAATGTAAATGTAAATTATATATAGGCATAAATATATATTAATTATCTGCCTTTGAAAACAATTTTACCAGTATAATGGACCAAGCTAGATCAGAAAATACTATAGCATTCTCAATACTGCCCGATCATAACATAATACTGATTGTCATTTACTAGATGGTGCTCATTAAAAAAAAAAATTTGACACCTCATGAATTTTTATGCTGCATAAAAAATGCTTATTTATTTGCACTTATGCAAATCATAGTAGCAATTATGAAGTTGTATTTTTATAAAAAAAATGTCCTAGAAAATAAATACACAGGCATTGTTTCCTTTGAAATTGGCTTTATTTTGCTCTGGCTCGATCAACTATTATTATGCAATACATCTTTCAAATAACCCTTAATGAAGGGACATTCTATTATTATATTTTTTTTACTTGAATGCCATGAGTACAAAAGATGTTTGCAAATATTTAATGGAAGAATTGGCAGTTTAGCTCGAACCAAAGAAGCTGTGCAGTGTGTGACTTTCACACAAAAGCACTGGCTCTCAGTGCAAGAGTGTGTCTCGCGCATTGGCACCATAACCTGCTTCTCTCAGCAGTGGTTTAAATGCGTGCCAGAGGACACGACTCCACTCAATAGAATTTTCCAGCAGAGACATCAGGATCTGCAAAGTTGTAAATGCAAACACTGATGCGAATGGATGTGTTTATTGCAAATGCAGAAGTTCTAGTGCAAACTTTTTGCCCAAGTACACGCTTTCACACTATATAGTGAATGATCCTGTCTTGATCAACATCAGTGAGTCTTTTCCAATGTTGTCACAAACCTTTTTTTCTTTGCATTAACTACATTTATCTTTTTTATGTCATTTACTATCAAATTAAGGCTCTTTTCTACTGCATGAAAAGAGCTGTGACTCTATGGAAATAAAAAAATGTGCACATCTGAATGGTCACTGGTGGCTGTGTCAGATGCATAAGTTTGTGACTATGGAGAAAAAAAATCTGGCATGCCAAAATTTAATGAAAAAGCGGTTTGAGTGAAGTGACCTTTGTCAGGCATGTAAAAGGAGAGAAACAGGCACTGATTGTGCCTCTGAACACAACAGGCATTTTATGTGGGAGGAGGGAAGTTGTGCGCTAGTGTATCATGTGTGAACGACCTCCGGCTTATTGTAATGCAGATCACACGCATGTGACCTTGACTCCAGGTAATTGAATAGTTTCTGCATTGTTTGACCCTGGAGTGGAACAGTGAAAGGAACTCAGCTACTGCTACTTGCTCATAAACACTGATTCTGTTATGGACACTGTTGGGAACATTACTTTAAAAAAGTAATTAGTTATAGTTACTCACTACTTGTTCCAAAAAGTAACTGAGTTAGTAACTGAATTACTGTATAATAAAAGTAACTCGTTACCAGGGAAAGTAACTATTTGTGTTACTGGTTATGGAGGGGCTTATTTGGGAAGAGCAATCAGTCAAATATATCAGTACATTTTGGTGAATTGCCAATTTATAAAACCATATACGCTTGACTAAATATTAGCCATGAAGCATTTTACTTAAAATAGTAGCTGCATCAGAAACTTTGGACTATTTTGGTTCTTTTGCTTCCAAATGCAAGAAATACTGTTATTAAAATAATTTTACATTGACAATACTATGTGTGAGGTTTAGGAAAAATCTTGAATCGGAGATCCCCAGTTTAATATAAATAGTAATAATAATGATAATAATAATAAAACAATTTCTTGCTGTATTTATATTCTTTAATACTATGCTGTATATACTGTTACATTATCTATTTATCAAATCCAGTGGCTTTTTTTTATTTTAATTAAAGGTCAATATTTGCATCCATAAATGTTTTTCGGGGCGTTGTTTTTATTATTAAATAACTTCGATAACCATTTATAGTTTTTTTTATGGAATAATACACACTGTCAAAACCCTCTAATCTAGTTAATGAATTAAAGGTCAATTCTCTGAATAATTTTAATAATGGCCTACAATAAAAATGTAAGAAACATAGAGGCCTTTTTTTATTTATTATTTTCAATGATAACATTAGCCATTTTAACATTTTGAATTTAATGACACTCTGAAAGTAAATCAACTTTCCAGCTTAGCTTGTGCTTGTAAAGCTACCAAATCAATTGAATCGCCCCCTTTTCGTAGCATTAGCATTTCAAACATGCCTCAGTGATGAAAAGATGTTTTGACTGTCCTTTTCTCCCTTGTGAGCGTCTCTATGGTATTACAGGGGTAGTTTACGCTAAGCTTAAGCAGATGAAAGGATTTATGTGATGTAATCCATTTCTTGTTTGAGGAATGTGGGCAATTTGATGACAGGAACAGTGAATCCTCACCTTTACACCTGCTGTGCTTTTTCCAATCACTGCTTGTCAGTGCTTCTTGTTTCATTACTACAAAAATGAGTTCAATAAATATTTAATGCACACCTGCATTCTTGCGTTTCACATTTCTTTGGTAGTCTTTAGGGACATATAAGGCTGCTCTGAAGTTTACAGACTTTCAAAGAGCTGTTATTTTCCTTTCTGCAGGCTGAGGAACTTGTTTGTAGCCGGAGAACGCTGTGATATAGAGACCCTCCAATGGGCCAAGAGGAGTTTTGGTGTACCAGTGCTGGATCACTGGTGGCAAACTGGTAAGTCACTGCCTTAGAATTACGCTCTGGTTCATTCCTATTGCCTGCTTCTTAATACCAGTCTTGTCTTAAGGCATTGTTCACACTGATTCAGATCTGTTTTTCAGATTCTGTCTTTAGGGCTAATTGGTCACACTGTCTATATCTATATCGATTGCCATAGTGATGACTTTCACCTTAGCACAACATGTTTTTCTCTAACAACTGTTAGCTGTCATTGTGAGAAGAGAAGACTCTACATGTCAAGTCCATTTGAATTGGTTTTCAAATCACATATGTATGTGGTTTGGATCAGGTTTGTAAAAATGGCATAGAAGGTTTTTTGCTGTTTAGAGTACAAACATATGGATTTCATTCCATTATGCAAAAAAATATGTATAAACAAACCCAAAGATGAAGGGCGATTCTGTGTATTTGCTGTTTGATATCTGTTGATATCAGCTGATATTGACTTATGCTTCTTAACATACATTACTTAGCCCAAACTTGGCTGTGCTAGAATGCATTTTAAAAGTCTACATTAGAATATAGAAGATTCTAATTCAAGAATCCTTGAAGATTCAAGGAAAAAATGGAGTTGAATGGGAAGCAAAATTCATCTAGTACAAACATTTGGAACAACACCCAAGTAGAGATGTTCCGATAGCGAGTACTGATCCAATACCTGGGTGTGTATCTGTATATACAGCTGTATATACTACTAGGCCTGTGTAAATTGCTAGAATTATTTTATGGTGTGCTTCAGACTTATCCCTTAATAAAACATGAACAAATAAATGGCGAACTACTGTATTTATTACAGTATTTTTTATTATCTGACATGAATTTGACAGTAATATTATTTATTTTTTCTTAAGCGAAAAAGAACTTCAAATGCAACCAAAAATCTAACACTGCAAACTAAAAAAGGTATTTTAGTTTTACAATATAAATGTATAAAAAAACTGCAACAAATAAGTCTAGGAATATAAAATATGATGTATTAATCAGATAATCTCTTTACAACAAAACAATTTAAAAAACAAGCAACCGTCTAGGCATAATTATTATTATTAATAGAGACGTATTATTATTACTACATAGAGACATAGCTAAATCTACTGTAGGCTACAACAGTAGCTTAATATATTGTCAGTTTACTCACGTTAAACCGAACATTTATTTTGATGGGTTGCCATGAAGATCTTTGAGTGTCTGTGTTTATGATATGACAGTTTTCTTAAATGAAACGGTAAATTCTAATGAATTGACGGTTTATGCATTCTTGTCCTCACATAGTGACACACGGTAGAGACTACAAAACAGTGAGCTCCCGTGCATCTGCGCCCGTCACCCACAGAGATGTAGAATTTGCAGGAGAAATATTTAAACAGTATTTTGCAGTTTAATATTCACAGACACTAGTATATATATTCGGTTACAGTCTGGAGCCCTGCGCTTAGACTAACACGGAAGCGACTGCACGCAGCTGCGGGTAACGAATATACTCGGGAGTCGGTAACTTACTACCGGTACTAAAGAGACGCTGGTTTCATCACATTTTACAATTTTTAGCACCGATTTGGTAGTGAAGTGCCAGTACTTGTGGTATCCCTAGTCGCCGTTTTACTGTCTGGTTGGTCCAGTCTGAAATACTGCTAAACAGCGGACATGATGCTAACCACTGATCTTTAATATAGAAGCGGCTTCACTGTCTGTTGGCAGTTTAGAACGCGATGAGCGATCCAGTCATATATAGATCAGTGCTGCTAACACGTTTTCATTTCTTCTTCGCTGAGAAGAAGAACCGTGCAGCGTTAGGCAAAGCTAGCGGTAATAACTAGGTCTTGTTTAAGAAAATGGTATCGAATGTTTTCATTTACTCGCCGATGCCAGAATTTGTTGTGGTATCTGTGATATTTCCGATACTAGTATCGGAATCGGAACAACTCTACACCCAAGCAAAATCTAACTTAATTTTTTAAATGTCTCAAATTTGGAACACAACTTGATTTTCTTGTGCAATGTTATGTTTTTGTAAAGTATGTATTCATATAAATTATTTTAATTTATGTTTGTGCTTTATTCATAATAATACATATAATACAATACTTTTATAACTTTTTTTTGTTTTCACTTTTTAAACTTTTTTTTTTTTCACTTCAGTGATAATCTGCAAAGTTTCTTCTTTTAAAGAGACCAGACTTAAGTCTAAAGATTTACAACTGTTTGAATTTCATTTAGCAGAGAATAAATGGATCATAACTCTTCCATAAATATTATAATTATATTATATTAAATTAATTTGAAATCTCATAAAAAATAAATAAATAAAATCATCAAACTAAAATGTAAAATATATATAATTCATTTTATTGAGAAAAAAAAAACATCCATGTGATGTTAAAATAACCATTTAGTAATGTGAAAAATGTGCATGTTTTGTACGTTTGTGGAAATGACTAGTTAATAAATGAAAAGTACTTTATCTCATTTGATATTCTTTTTTTTTTCTTCTTTTTTAAAAATAATTCTCAAGTCTGGCAGAAGTAAAATAAATCATAATGGTACATAGTGTAATTGAGGGATACAACTCTTTAGTTTCTTTATGCTCCACTAATAGTTGGCAAATGGCAAAAAGTTCAACTTTCTGTTGGTTATTTTTGTTAATGCATGCCGCAGTGCTCTGTTCCAGGCCTTAAAGTGGCCCTTATGGATTGTCGGAAATAGGTTGTCGGAAATACCGGACACTTCTTTTGATATTCATAAACCCTATTGCCAGCATGATGCATAAACCATCACATGTATAATGAATTGATTTATTCCTTTGTTCTATACTGACTGCAAAACATATTCAGCTCATAAATATCTCTGAGAAATAAACAGGTGCCGAGCTTGACCAGAGAATGTTCATACAAAATGAACTTAATCACCTCTCCCCTCACTCTCATATCCATCTTTCTAGTCAGTATTGCTAAACTCTGTCATTCGACGGCACAAATTTGAAACCAGTGTCAGATCCATATTGATGCGTGAATGGAAAAAAATTATAGATCCATATGTGTGTGAGCACAGGGTCAGAGAGGCTATGATTCTGTCCTCAGAGTATGCTTGCTTCCTGTTCTCCATTCACAGTTTCACCGTCTCCATTCAATTTGTGATTAAAAGCATGTATATGCATTACAATGTAGACGACGTAATAACAGCCACAACTCCACCTGGGCGTGCAAACACACAAATGCCACAGCGTGTATGAATTGTTCAGTGGCTAAGAGTGAGATTTAATTAGACGAGCTGATGAGGTGTAGTGTAACAGCAGTTTGGTAGCTTTTCCGAAATAAAGTGGAAGTGATTTGAACCTTCATTATCTATGTCATTACCCGCTCAAACCTCCCCAGGCTCATGGGTGCATTGTAATATCAGAAGTCAAGCTGCTGAGACAAAATCTCTCTCACACACATATTGTTTGCATGCTTCAACTTGGGGATGAATATAATGGTTATTATGAAATGTATTCTGAATGCTGATGGGTCAGTATTAGTTATGCAACTAACAACTGTTTTTTTTATTATTATTATTATTATTGTGCACCCATAAGGCAACCATTGTAAACATCCCTAAAGGCCAATTGTAATTCTGGCCAATATGATTTTCATATAGACATTTTTAAAATGGTTTACTGGATTGTCTAAATAAATGAAAAATGAAATGCTAAAAACGAAACGGTCATTTTAAATGATTGAATTTGTGCATGGCTACATGATAATGTAAGTGTGAGCAGCGGATATCTGTATTGAGATCAGATTTAACCCAGATTTTATAGATTTAAAAAAAGTGTTTTTAAAGATCCACTTTAAGTGTCTCATAAAAGGTAATTTATATTAAATTAGAGAAAGTAGCAAAATGACCATGAACTACTAAATATCCAATGATGACCGATACTGGTAATCAAACAAACAAAATAATTATAATTCTGAAATATTGACTAACCAGTATGGTTCAGTCAAAATATAATAAATTTCATTTGCTTAGTAAAATAATGTTGAAATTCAATTTAATATCCTTAATTTTATTATGTAACTTTTGTAACGTGTTGTAATGTTTGTAATCTCGAACACACATGCACACATGTAAGTAAACGTGTCATTTAAATATTCTCTGTGGCAACGTTCATCCAGTACACACAGAAAATGAAAGGATGGCTGACGCTTTTGAGACCTGATAATAATTGTGTGCTATTTAAAGACGCAACTCCTACCATGAAGAGGTGGGGGGCTTGGTGATGTGGGCTGCTGATGTCACTGCTGTTGCTGGGCAACTGGTATGCTTCCAGTTGGGAGTAAGTGCCAATGACTGCTGGCTGTATGAATGACCTTAATGCAGCCATGAGCGTTGGCACCCGTCTTTGAGTGGGCTGTCGTGTGCATGTGAACCCTGGCACAGTCTGTCAATTTTTGACTGTGGTAAACTTTATCAGTCCGCTGAATCAATGTCAGTGATGTCAACGGGCTGGCAATAACTTTTAAAAACAAGTAAGGGTAGAACATGAACTTCAGAAGGAACAAATTAGCCATTTGTGTCCAACCCTTTTGGTTAATTAGCAGTTTCCAACTAAATTGCACCAACTGGGTTAAGCACAACTGCCTAGAGGTTACATCAATAAAGAGAAAAACAGTTCAGTCATTTTCTAATGCAAAAAGATGTGTATTGTTTAACCACCCATTTTATATATATGTATAAATCAACTAAATCTCCTAAATCAACCACATGAACAAAGTCCACCGAATGTAATTAAAATAGTCCCCATAGTCTTTGCATAACCAGCTGAATCGCGTAGCTCTTACCGCACACCTGGTCAGTCCCAAACACACATACCCCAGTCCCCGGTGCAGTGTGGTAATACAAGGTCCAAACAGTCATGAAACACTCCTTTAAACACAAGTAAATCCTGCCAGCATGGCATTAGCTGCAAACGAGGATATCCACCTGGATACCTAGAGGTCCGACAATTGGAAACCTTCCCGGGAAACACCACCACCACACATTGGTTCCTACCCCCTTATATACATACAAAAAAAAATCAGCAGACAGGAAGTACTCAACACAGCAAATTATACATGAGTCCAGCACAGCATTATAGGAAATGGAGTCAAAAGAACATCATTAGAGCCCGACCGATATGGATTTTTGGGGGCCGATGCCGATATTAACTCGAAAAGAGCCGATTTATAAGCCGATATTTTGATTTTGAAAATAAACTGGATATTAGATTTCCTATAAGCTGCACTTACACAACATTCAATAGCAAAATATCTGCCTGTTCTATGTATGTGGGCTGTATAAACCATTTTCCAGAAGGGATTATGTTAAAAAAAAAAGCCTTAGATTACGGTCTCAATCACTAAACAATTGCACATCAAAAGTATATATTTTTTAATGATCAAAAAACAGTCTGGTTTTAAACATTTAACACTTTTACTTTCTTCCATTTGAAGCTGGTTTTAACAGTCTGTGTGTGTACTGTAAATAAATTATAATACTAAAGAAAGTATTTGCAGAAGAAGTCTCACACTTTGCTGCTACAGCATTCACCTTTTTCAGCCATCTGTAGGCAGAAAGAGAGACATAGAAAGAATAAGCATGTGTATTAATAATATCACCATGTATCATTACTCATGTCATCATTAGAATTATAATAATAATAAACAGGGATCTCCTACATAGGCAAAAATGAGAAATATATATATATATATATATATATATATATATTTGTCAAGCAATAGGTATTAACCTCCTTATATTTAACAATATTATTTCAACATTTTCCTGTTATGTCTGTAAAGCTGCTTTGAAACAATATGTAAGAAAAAAAAAAGAAAAGAAAAAAGCGCTTGTTCAGCTCACATTTACATGTCCCCTCTGGTTTAATCATTTCTGACGCACCTACTGTAGTTACTGTAACTACACTATATTTGCTCTCACAGACACATTCACAACGGACCCGTATATATTCTCCTCTTCTCTTTGTGCAGTCTGAATCAAGACATCATCACGTTAGTGCCATGTACACACAACGCTGTCAATATTGAGAAGAACCACCTTCAAACAAGTTAATAGCAAGCATTCAAGGGGCCTGCTAAAAAGGAAGCTATATTAGCGTTAGAGTAACGTAACCAGACTGAATTCACCAAATTGTTCCCTGGACCTTAGGGTAGCCTCTTCTTCCTTGCTTCTCTCTTAATTCTCATCAGCAGGACTAGCGCTATCGCTCGCTTCTTACAACGGGACAGATACATGTTTGCTGCTGACCGAAAGGAGGAACAACAGACTATGAAAGAGCTCCCGCTATAGCGCAGCGCAAATCGCGTTGTATCTGAAGGGCAACGCTGAACCCAGCGGCAAGCGCTGTGCATACCGCGTCCTGTGTGAAAGGCCCATTACGCAGTCATTATGTGGGAAACACAACGCAATAGAATAAGAATAAGTTAAACGCTAACGTTATAGTTCGACCTCTTATTAACGTTCGCGCTCTTCCACTGATAAACATGGTATTAGCTTTGTGGCTAATCTAATATAGCAATGCATTGGCGGCTGTAAGTGTTACAGAATATTTAGAAGTGATAATGATAGGACCGTTAACTAGAACTACCGCACCGTTTTTATATACAGTGTATGAACTAAATCTACAATCATTTCACATGACGAACGACAGACTCACCTGGGTGGCTTGGCTGATCGCTTTCTTCTTTGTGGATTTCTGGCGCTGTTGCAACTCTGGAGCTGCAGACCGCCCTCTGGTGGGCAAACTATGCAACACTCATAACATGAGTGAAGCATGAGACTGTTTCTCATGTTTCATCAGCCGTTATAAACGCCGATGCCAATTTAAATGCAATTAGCTCATATCGGCCGATAATATCGGCCGGCCGATATATCGGTCGGGCTCTAAACATCATGGTATTAATCAAGATATACAACTTAACACAATTTCCATCTTAATTCAATTTCCATTCTTACATAACACACTGACCTAAATTCAATATTAATAAGTAGCGGTGCTACATAGTGTTAAAGGTTTTTGCTCCCAAAATTCATAGTTGTAGTTCCCTCTCGAGGCGGTAACTCAACATTACGTCAGCTAAGACGTATATGGGAACTCTTCCCTTCTCCACTTTCACTGAAATCTTATTGGCTAACGCCAGCTGGGGACAGCTGGCCAATTGACGCGAAGCATGCAAATACTGGCGGGTCAGTGGGCAGTATAGCATGCATGGGCACGAAAATTACATCAGAATCTCTTTCTTCACGCTAGAAGTCTTATCTAAGTCATTGTGGAAGTTGCAATAGAGGAATACTCACCCTGTTTTTCCTCTCCGCATCCGATGGCTGCTAATGCTAGATTCGGACCTTCACCAGTTCTGTGTGACCTGCCAATGGGTTTCTCACACGGACCACACGTGCGCCCACTGTGCCGAGCTGCCAGTGCGCGCCCTCAGAGCCAAAGTGGCTTGGAAAATGGCGGGAATGAGGCCCACTGCCGCCAGCGAGCCGCTGGTGGGCCCTCCCCCGCCCGAAGGCGTGTTGGACGATAAGCTTCAGCCCCGCGAACTTCGTCCTCTTCAGAGCTGGCAAAGAAAACGACTCCGTTGCTTTCGACGTCGGAAAAGGTTTGGAAAAAAGACCGCCCCGACCAAGAGGGCCCTGCAGACCTCCAGGAGGAGCTCATCAGGGTCATCGGAAAGGCCATCACGGAGCTGGGTCTCACAACGCACCTGACGAGCCTGTGAAAGGTAACTGGACTCGTGGCTCCTCCAGTCGAGCTGCTACCAGACTGCATTGAGGCGTGCTCGTGGTGAAGTCGTGGGCTGCACCCCAATCGGCGCGCACCCACTCTGCTACGCAGGCCATGTTCACGCACGAGGATGGGGCGGAAACCCTCCCCCCGTCGAGGAGACCATTACCGCACCTGTGCCTGTCTCCCTCTGCATTTGGTTCGGACCACAGCCTGCCTTCCAAGCCGTGCAGTTCACGGCCCTTAGAAGAACAAAGCCTATACTTCTGAGGGAAGACCGCTTCGGTTCTTCATGCCAGGGCAATACTTAAGGTGTTTCAGGCAGACGGCGGCACAGTAGCGCTGACGTCATCAAGGATCTGCGCGCGGCAACTGATCTCGCGCTGATGGCTACTAGCGCTCTGCTCAGCCGTTTCATGGGGCTCATGGTCGTCCTTACAGGCACCTATGGCTTACCCTAGCTGTGCTGAAAGACGCGGACCGTAGGACGCCCCTAAACGTTCCAGTTGCTCCCTCCGGCCTCATTGATGACGTCATGGAGCTTTTCTCAGAGACGCAGAAAGCGCGCCAAGGCGATGAGCCACGTGATGCCCCGTCGCTCACTCCAGTCTTCTTCTGCGAGGTTCTTATGTACCTCGCCAGGCTCTAAAACCAGCTAAATTAGCCCGCAGTGGCACCCGCTCTGAACCGGACGCTCGTTTCGGTCGAAACCAGCAGTGGTAAGAGCCTGGGAGGAAACGTCAGGGTCAGTTGAGGACCCCGCGCCGCGAGAGAGCCAGCGCGCCAT
Source organism: Carassius auratus (assembly GCF_003368295.1). Lineage (NCBI taxonomy): Eukaryota > Metazoa > Chordata > Actinopteri > Cypriniformes > Cyprinidae > Carassius > Carassius auratus. Next base: position 15,379,430 of record NC_039271.1, read on the forward strand.
CGAGCCGTCTCCCTGACGGTGAAAGGGTGAGTGCGCGGGAGGCCCCGCCCCCAAGCGCCATGTTCAAATGCATCATGTCCCCTATCTCCTTCGGGCGACCATTGCTATGTGTGTTTAACTGCAGTTTGTGTGAGTTCCACAATAGAAGCATGTACACAATCAACAAAAGAGCGTTTCTTCTCTTACACTCAACACTGTGTCACTCGCCCTGTCTCATAGCAGCGCTGAGCCACAACCCATGATTATAATGGCCTCGCGAGAGTGCCAACACCTCATAAACACGGTGTCACCCTCCATGTTCAGATGCATCATGTCCCCCATTTTTCTTTGGGCGATGATTGCTATGTCTGTTTAAATGCTGTTTGTGTGAGTTCCACAATAAAAGCATTATACAATCAACGAAAGAGCTTATCTTCCTCTTACACTCATCACTGTCACTCGCCCTGTCTCAGAACAGTGCAGAGCCACAACCTATGATTATAATGGCCTCGCGAAGGAGCGAGAGTGCCAACACCACAAAGACGCATGCATCATGTCCCCCACATCACTATGGGTGACAATTGCTATATGTGTTTAAATGATGTTTTTGTGAGTAAAAATTGTACTATAGAAGCACGTATACAAATTCTTGCACCCAGCATTGTGTCACTCGCCCTGTCTCAAACAGCACAGAGTCACAGTCCATGATTATAATGGCCTCTGGATGGTGCAAGAATGTCACACCATTACGTGATGCGCTCGCCCTCCCGCCAGTGCTTCCAGCCTCGCGGGGGCAGGGCCCTGATCAAAATAAGCCATCAGTGGCTCTAGAGGTAACGCGTCCGGCTCATGGACGGTAAGAGGGCTATCCCGGGCGTTTCACCGTGGATACTGGGAATAATTCACGACGGATATTCTCTCCAATTCAAACGCAGACCTCCCCGCTTCAATGGCGGGGTCCCATCACTGACTTTGCCCCAAAACCGTCCTGTTCTGCGACAGGAAGTTCTCAGTCTGCTCGAGAGAGAGAGCGACAGAGCGAAATTTCCCCTTAGATCGAGCGGAATGCGCTTGTTGAATTATCTGGACAATTGGCTGATTTTAGCCCACTCAAGAGACGTGCTACCAGTCACATGGAAACAATGCTTCGCCGTGTGGACACGCTGGGACTGCGTGTGAATATGCAGAAGATCGTGTTTTTACGAGTCAGACTGTAACATATCTGGGAATATGTTTGGACTCGATGGCGATGCGAGCCCATCTCTCTCTAGAGCATTTCATCGACTCTGCGCTGTTTCATACCGGGCAGGTCGTTTGCACTGAGGAAATTTCAGAGGCTTCTGGGACTGATGGTGGCGGCTTCTTCGGTGTGCCATCTGGGTCTGCTACATTGCGGCCGCTACAGTTTTGGCTGTAACACTGCCCCCCTGCCGGGAGATGCTCTGACATCGCGTTGGCCGGAAGCCAGGCTTACACATTCCCTCCTGTGAAGATTCTGCCTGTGTAGTGCAAAATCAGGGAGGAGAAAGCGTCAGTTATACTCGTGGCCCCGAACTGGCCGAATCAGCCCTGGTTCGCGGACCTGAGAGAGTTAGTGATGGCTCCCCCATGGCGAATCCTCCTCAGGCAGGACCTGCTGTCTCAGGCGAATGACACAATATAGCACCCCAGCCCCGAGCCGTGGAACCTTCATGTGTTACCGCTATTGCCGCTTTCGTTCCCCGGTTGACGGGCAAACGATCGGTAAGCACGCTCTGGTAATTAGTTTTCTCAGGGGAGAGAGGAGATTGTGCACTTCAGGGCAGCCCTCCGTGCCCCCGTGGGATTTTGCTCTAGTTTTGAGGGCTCTATCTCTTACTACCGTTCGAGCCATTAACCTCGATTGCGGTTAAGGAGCTTCCCTGAAGACTGCCTTGCTTCTTGCTCTTGCCTCGGCAAAGTGCCTTGGAGAATTTCATGAGTTTTTGGTGAACGATATTGAATTGGTTTCAGGCCTGGCGACTGTAATGTCACTCTCCGGCCGAGACTGGGTTTCGTTCCGAAGTCACTCAATACACCTTTTTGTTTTCCTCCCCGCCTTATCTGTTGAGCCGTCAGCCTCGCATGACGCTGATGCTCAGAGCGCCGGGACCCTGTTAGGGTTTTACGGATGTATATGAATCGCCTTTTGTCAGTCGGACCAGCTGTTTGTGTGCTTGGTGGATGTAATAAGGGACGTGCTGTTTCTAAACAGAGACTTTCTCACTGGATCGTGGATGCTGTCGAATGCCAGGGGAAGGATTGTCCCCTCAATATCAGAGCTCATTCTGCGAGGTCAATATAAATTCTTCCTGATGGGCCTGGTCTAGAGGTATGTCCGTCCAGTATTTATGTTTTGCTGCTGGCTGGTCTTCCCAGAACACAATTGCCAGGTTTTACAAGCTGGATGTACCCTCTGTAGCGTCACATGTACTTTCGGTGAGTTAAGTTTTATTCATTCTGTTATAACCAGCTATACAGTAGTTACCATGGCTGCTAACTCTGTGTTATGGATTATATGGTTTATGCAGTAGTCACCGCAAACGCCATCGACTCTGTTTAACTCTCATACTTGAGTGCTTATTGTGTCTTTCCTGGCTCGTGCAGATTTCGATATATTGCTTGAAATTATGCAAGTTTTGTTAGGCTCGGAGCAGATGTCTCATTGGTCTAGTTCCGCCTATCAGATGCAAGCACTCTTAGCGACACGGCCATTGGCGAGAACTGAACTGCTTATGTGTGGGGGTGATTGACTCCGTTCAGGGCTTATCTTCACTGCTCTCACGGCGGGATTTTATACAGTTCCCATATATGTCTTAGCTGACGTAATGTTGAGTTACCGCCTCGAGAGGGAACGTCTCCGGTTACTATCGTAACCTCGGTTCCCTGAGAGGCGGGAACGAGACATTACGTTAGCCGCCGTGGTCGCTGTTTGATCAGCTGTGCTAGCGTTCAGTCGTGATTCTGATGTAATTTTCGCGCCTCAGGGAACCGAGGTTACGATAGTAACCGGAGACGTTTTCCATCCTATCTCTGACCCTTACAATTAAACATGTTGTATTTTATCAGTACTCACAAAAAAAATAACAAAAATAATTAGTGACTTAAATGGTGGTATGTTTGTAACAGAAAGCTATAGAACGGCTTCAGAAGATGTGAAGTATAGTGTGCAAGTCTTATCCACCACTAAAGCCCCCTAAAACGTATTAGTGTACTAATATAATCCACATTAACCCTCTGGAGTCTAAGGGTATTTTTGGGGCCTGGAGAAGTTTTGTCATGCCCCGACATTTGTGCTTTTTTTCAGTTTCTTATAAATATCTAAATGGGTAAAGTCTAATCTCACTGTAATCAGCACAAACTGGCCTATAATAATATGTGAGCAGCATGTACATAATTGTGTTTTTGAGGGGAAAAAAATTAGTGGTTAGTGAAAAACTAAAAATGTTAAATCACTTGAATAAGGCCATAAAACACATACAGAACATTGGTTCCCGGGACTTTTGAGAACTGGAGCTTATAGCCTAGAATTTATCTATCTAAATTATGTGAAAATCATCTTGTTTTACTCACTTACAGAAAACAATATATTGATTTACATTATGCGAGTAGGTGTCAACTGTCATGAATATCATTGTGATTTACACCTGAGAAGACAAAGGCCCGCATAATGAGCTGCATAATGAGCCTCTCAGTCAGCTGTGTCACTGAGAGGGAAGAGTTACAAGAAGGAATGTGGGGACAAAATAAATGTATATAATTTTATGTTTGTAGTTAATTTAGAATATATTTAATTATCCCACAACATAATTTAATATCCACTTGGGGGAGTAGTTAAACAGTTTATTAGGAACAATCAAAGCTGACTTTCAAACTGAAGTTTTTGCATCATTACTCCAGTTACACAATCCTTCAGAAATCCTTTTAACAATCTTATTTTCTACAAAAAAACATTTATTGTTATTATTATTATCATTATTGTTGTTATTAATAATGTTGAAAAGAGCTGATAAAAAAATCAGGTTTTTAAGGGGGGGGGGAATGGAAAGAACAGCATTGTTTGTTACATTTGTTACAGTTACATTTATTTGTTACATTTATATTATTTACATCAAGCTTTTGAATGGTTTAGTATTGTATATTGTTATTGAAACTTCATATTGTTTCACTTGATTATACATTTAGTCAGTAATTATAGTTTGGAAAAAGTCTAACTAGTAAAATGTTTACACGTTATGTGAAAACCACTACAAGTATATAAATAAATAAAAAGAGACTTACTCATGTTTATGATCTCTGCTGAATTAAGCACTTCATTCTTTTTTTCCAAATCCAAATCTCAAATCCTCAACCACATCACATCTTTTTGGGGTGATTCATGTCTTATTCCGCTCATCACAAAGCAAACAGTAAAATAAAAGAACTTGAACAGTCTCGCTGCATTGTGTTATGTTATGGGCGTATTCAAGCCGCGCACTTTCAGTGAAACATTAGAATCTGAATAGCACGTTCAGCGCGGGGGCATGGTCACATTAGAAGATAATGAAGGGAGACGTGAAAAATAGACATTGAGTTGTTTCTTATGAATTACTTAATCACAGAATGTTTGTTTTTGGGAGCACTTGTTTAGTTTAAAAGAAGACATGTTAGGCTTTCTCATGTCTCTTCGTTGAGTATTTACGGAGTTACAGTTCATTTTAATGATGTGTTTGTAAATGAAGATCACCGGAGACAAAGGCTGCAAACAGCACACCTTGTTTGTTATCTTTATTTTAGAAGTGCACAAAGTTTTATGTCTGTGTACAAAAAAAGTAGACCCTTTCCAGATTCGATTGATGTATTTCTCTTATCTGTAAGATGAAAACTGAAAGTGTAATTTTAGTTCTTTTTGAGGTTATCAGGAGAAAATGCCTCATAACGTGTATACGCGTTAATCGACTCCATAGGATTAAAAAAAGTAAATAAATTTGAATTTGGCCAGATAAGTTTCAAAGACATTGATAATTATTTATATTTTGGAGATAAATCTATTAATTTATTGGCTGATATTATGCTGTCTTTCAAAAAAAAAAAATTTCACAACACATGCAAGTGCAGAAAACATTCCTTCAACTGGACCACTATTAATATGTGATGAAGTAAACATGCTAGACGTCCTGAAAAATTTTTATTACCATTGCGCCTCACGTCTTTTGTCAAGGCAATCAAAAAATGCGGCACTGAAGTTAAAATGAGTACAGCTTTTAAATTACGTGTTTCTGGGCTTTGTGTGTTTTATCAGTGCACTGCCCTACATCTTGCATTTTTAAATGCAAGAATGCTGTGTGAACAGCCCATAATGGCTTACTCTCGGAGGATGCACTTCTTTTGAAGAAGTACTTACTATTTTACATGACTGTGAAGAAAGTATGAATGACCAATACACTATGAATGTGTTTAGTATAAATGTTATCCAGACGGCTACGTACATACTCATCGTCATTGTCATGTGACCTACCAGCGTCAGTTGCGTCACTTCACTGACATTCAAAAATCCTCTCCCATGGCCTCATGGGATAGTAAAGTGTCCATGATCTGCACTTCAGAATTTTCACCTGCTGTTTTAAGAATACTATGAATTTGGACATGAATACAATTTTTCACCTACTTTTTGCCTAATAGCAGAGTAGTAGGCATATTGAGATTCAGCCTAGCTTTTAAAGTGATTTTCCATGTTTAGACCCAGTCCCCGTGCATTATAATTTCATGGAAATGAATGACCTGCTCATTCTTTCGAATTTCAAGAAAGTCATACGAGTTTGGAGCGACATGGTGCACATAAATGTCCTAAATGCTAATCGGTGAATGTTCAGACACACTTTCCCGCTCTGTGTGTGTGTCTACACGCCGTGTGTCACCCGTGCATTTCTCTCATATGGCAGCAGCGGCAGACAGACTCGTGGTGCCACACTGTGATGCCAACAGTTTTCTCACTTTCCTGCTCTCTCTCTTTTGACCAGTTACTCTCGCTCACTCTTCATCACTTGCTCGCTCGCTCTCTCTGTCTCTCTCTTCTTGCTGTTCACAGCTCTCCTGTGGCATCTGGTCTGAGACAGATGACGAATAAGTCCCTGTTTTATTTGTGAATGCTACGCCCTGCGTCGTGCTGTCGTCTAATGATTGTGAAGTATTTGTAACTTTTGATGATGATGTTTAAGCCAGTCATGTAATTTATGCAAGTGCATAAATGCAGGTGTGAATGCTGGGGCAGTGTTGCACAGTACATATTTAATATGCGTTGTTGCATTGTTGTGATAGTAACAAACTTTAGTACTAAATGGGGGTGGTAGAGTTTTCTTGAAACGTCTGTCATTAAACTGGATGTTATATGAGGTGACTAGCTATAAATATGTTGAACTAAACATCATGCCCAGACAGCAACATAGTGTCGGCCCAGATCTGGCCCACATCTGGCCTGCATGAAATCCATGCGGGCCAGATGTGGGCCGAATCTGGACCGAAACTGCTTGCTGTCAGGGTGTGGTGATGTAACAGATTCTGTTTTGGGATCAATGTCCAAGGAACTAATTAATCTAAATCCAAATGTAAAAATAAGAGAAATAAAGAGGGATGTGACTCAATTCACCAGTTGCTGATTGGATGGAGGAAGATCTGAATGTAGTCTCGCAGTGGATTGTAAGAAAGGGGTGGGGTTTAAGCAATCTAAATTATTGGATAAGTCAAGTTTGCCGTTTCACTGGAAGATCAAGTTATGACATTTTGATCAATTAACCACTACGATATAAAAAGAGCAAAACATTCAAATAGATTAATTGTTCCAGTGTTATTTTGGTATAATTAACATACGGTTTTATAAATATTTTAAATTGGCTTTTTAAAATATTTCTTATTTTCAAATTCATTTTCTTTCACATTTCCATTTTTCATTTAATATTTGCTATTTTACTAATCTAATATTACTGTTTACTTAATTGATTAATTTCCATTTTTCAGTTATAGATATTCAGTGTGATTAGTTTTTCATGTAATGTTCGGATTTTAGATCCTCATTTTCTATCCTCTCCCTGACCCTCAAAATTAACCAGGTTACTGCACCTTTAAGATTTCTATAGGTTACTGACCTCTTTTCTGATTGGTCAACCTCTTTGCATGTGAAATGAGTAGCTAGACCCCTTCAAAGTTGCTGTAAAATAAATACTAATGCAAATATAGGCGGTCATAAGCTTTATGTTTGTGACATCAATGCTTGATTGTGAATGACCTGCTTCTGCAGCTCTGATCACTGTGGTGGTTTCTCTCTGTTGTAGAAAGTGGCTCTTCCATCACTGCGTCTTGTGTTGGTCTGGGCTGCTCACGCTCTCCTCCTGCTGGTACAGCCGGCAAAGCCGTGCCCGGATATAATGGTGAGATTCCACTACATTGGCATGCTTGTGCACAACTCATTTATTTATTACAAACTCTTTCTTATTTTGTATTAGAATTCCAATTTTTAGGTGGATGTTTCAATAAATGACTGAAGTAATTAAAAGCTCTTCATCTTTGTCTCATAGTGACAGTGATCGATGATGAAATGCAACAGGTGAAACCAAGGACTCTGGGAAATATTGTGGTAAAGTGAGTTATTTTAATCCTTTCCTCTTTTAGTTTTTTATTTTTATTGATAAAGACAGTAGAACAGGGGCAGAAAGTTGTGAGGAATAGAGCATGTTAATACGATCAGGCTAGAGATGAACCTGCATAGCTGTAAATAGTTTAGTGTATTTGTCCACTGCTCTGACATACTCTCTTTTTAGGGCTGAGCGATACATGTCAAGATGCATCAAGGTATCCTAACTGGAGCATGATTGTTACTGCTTAAATGAGCATAAAATGAAAATGGGCCCCATTTACTTTCCTAACACACAATTTATGATTGCATCAAAATATATCAAGTTAAACCCATTGACATTACCAGGCTCTTGCTTTCAACCACCTGCCATAATAGAGAGCATGTTTCACAGTCCAGACAGTTTCAGATGAATACATCAACTCCAATGTCACATTTTTTGAAGGATCCTCAGAAATGCATTGCATAAGCACAGTAAAATGGGTTGATGAATGCTGTTTGATGTTGACTTAAAAAAAAAAAAAAGTCACCTCTTTAAATGTCAGAGAGGGAGTGAATGTGCCAAACCGATTTCAGAAAGTCTTTTTTTTATAAAAGACCAAATGGGGCTTTATACTTTACCAGTACAAAAGTTTAGACACCTTTTCACAAAGAAGAGCTGCTTTGGATTGCACTTATGCATTGACTGGACCAACTTGAAATATATGTTCTAATATTGCTTCATGATCATGAAAAACACAAGGCATTATTTTAGTGTAAATATTTGCATTATTTTACACATTTGGAAATAATTGCAGTGTCACATAAACTATAGCACTTTATTTTAAGGACCAGTTCTCACTATTAACTGGTTGCTTATTTGCATGCATATTACTAGCAAATAAGGACTTTATTGAAGCAAAACCCCATCCAGGTCTGCGCCGTGTTTGATCTTCACAAAATAACGTTCCTTTTCTCTGCTTTCCTCTTCAATCTGCTCACCATCTTCTCCATGCAATAAAAGAGTTACTGACACAAAGCCAGAGCAGAAGAGAATCTTTTCATCACACATCTGATGTTAAAATCTCAGTCTTTGTACTCGGACATTAAGCCGAGCCTGAGCGGAATGACTAATGGGGTCTCGTCTCACACCGTCTGCTTACAGAAGAGCGTATTGTGTGTTCTTTCAGCCTTTCTTCAGGTACAATACCCGTCTAAGCCGTTGACACACAGAGGCAGCTAATCTCCTAGATGCTTGTTTTCTTGTCATTTCTGTTCTCTGATAGATTTGATTTTAATCAAAGCACGTTCAAAGCCTGCCGGATACATGCTCGGATTAAAAAGAAATTGTGGCTTCTAAAACTGTTTTATGCATAAACACATTCAGGAGGTCCAGGCAGGATATCAAATAGCTGTTTATCTTGCACATACTGTTTATTTTTCAGTAAATAATGACAGAATTGTCTTTTTGAGTAAAAAGCTAATTTAATGTTTAGTTTCGACAATCCTAAAAATTTTTTTTTTGCTATTCCTAAACTTTTTCCATCCAAGAAAGCCCCCCCCCCCCACACTTTTTTGTTTTTTGTTCCTCTGAATATTATCATTTATATTCATACATAAAGCATTCCCTGACCTTGAAAGGTTGAAAACATCCTGTTCTTTGATGGTTCAAAGAAGAGCAAGGTCACATCTTGAATTCTTTTTCTCTTTTTCTTCTCTCATCAGGCTTCCTCTGCCTCCGGGGGCAGCTCTCAGTCTCTGGCAGAATCAGACGCTGTTTAAGGAGCTGTACTTCACCAAGTTCCCTGTAAGAGTTCAGTGACATTCACGTCCAAACACTACTGGGCAAAAGTCTGGAATAAGTAAGATTGGTAATGTTTTTGAAAAAAAGTCTCCTATGCTCACCATGGCTGCATTTATGTGGCGAAATAATACAGTAAAAATAGTAATATTGTGAAAAATTACTTCAATTTAAAAAGTATTTTCTATTTTCATGTATTTTAAAATGTAATTTATTCCTACAATGACATTTTAATATGCTGATTTGCTGCTCAGGAAACATTTCTTGTTATCAGAGTTGAAAGCAGCTGTGCTTCCTTTTGGGGAAGCCAAAGTAAACTCAAGTTTGTAAGAATAAAAAAATAAATTAGTACTTTTAAACAGAAAGGACATTGAAATGATCGAATTGAATTGCATTTCATATAAATGCAGTTTATTATCTATTAATCGAAGGAAAATATGTATCAAGATTTTCACAAAAATTAAAAAGTACAACTCTTTTCAACATAATAATAATAAATGTGAATAAATACGACCTTGGTGAACCTAAGAAACTTCTTTCAAAAACATTATTTGCACTTTTTTGCGGCAGTGTACATGCATGGGTGAAACAAAAAATGCTTGTAAATGATCTTCCTTAATTTCTGTGGTAGTAGTAGTTTTTAATATCACTAGCATAGCCAGAGTTTGGACTACTCTATATATACAACTATACTGTATTGAAAAGTGTTTTTATTGCACTCCCTCTTAGGGTTACTATGACACCATGGATGCAGGTTTTGTGGATGAGGAGGACTTCTTGTACATCATGTCTCGGTCCGATGACGTCATCAACGTGGCGGGTCACAGGCTGTCCACCGGTGCCCTCGAAGAGGTGCGAGGAGAGGAAGTGTCTCGCTCATGACACAAATAATAATAATCTCAAGCATCTTTGTTATTGCTGTACCAAAGAAACCTTATCTTTTTTTGTGTGTGTGTTTGGTGTTTGTCCTTCAGTCTGTCCTGCTGCACCCTGCTGTGGTGGACTGTGCTGTGGTGGGCCAGGAGGACCCTCTGAAGGGACACGTGCCGCTGGCTTTGTGTGTGCTCAGAAATGGTGAGGAATGCAGAAAGAGAAAGGAAAAAAAAAATGTGTGTATATATATATATATATATATATATATATATATATATATATATATATATATACAGTATTGTTCAAAATAATAGCAGTACAATGTGACTAACCAGAATAATCAAGGTTTTTAGTATATTTTTTATTGCTACGTGGCAAACAAGTTACCAGTAGGTTCAGTAGATTGTCAGAAAACAAACAAGACCCAGCATTCATGATACGCACGCTCTTAAGGCTGTGCAATTGGGCAATTAGTTGAAAGGGGTGTGTTCAAAAAAATAGCAGTGTCTACCTTTGACTGTACAAACTCAAAACTATTTTGTACAAACATTTTTTTTTCTGGGATTTAGCAATCCTGTGAATCACTAAACTAATATTTAGTTGTATGACCACAGTTTTTTAAAACTGCTTGACATCTGTGTGGCATGGAGTCAACCAACTTGTGGCACCTCTCAGCTGTTATTCCACTCCATGATTCTTTAACAACATTCCACAATTCATTCACATTTCTTGGTTTTGCTTCAGAAACAGCATTTTTGATATCACCCCACAAGTTCTCAATTGGATTAAGGTCTGGAGATTGGGCTGGCCACTCCATAACATTAATTTTGTTGGTTTGGAACCAAGACTTTGCCCGTTTACTAGTGTGTTTTGGGTCATTGTCTTGTTGAAACAACCATTTCAAGGGCATGTCCTCTTCAGCATAGGGCAACATGACCTCTTCAAGTATTTTAACATATGCAAACTGATCCATGATCCCTGGTATGCGATAAATAGGCCCAACACCATAGTAGGAGAAACATGCCCATATCATGATGCTTGCACCTCCATGCTTCACTGTCTTCACTGTGTACTGTGGCTTGAATTCAGAGTTTGGGGGTCGTCTCACAAACTGCCTGTGGCCCTTGAACCCAAAAAGAACAATTTTACTCTCATCAGTCCACAAAATGTTCCTCCATTTCTCTTTAGGCCAGTTGATGTGTTCTTTGGCAAATTGTAACCTCTTCTGCACATGCCTTTTTTTTAACAGAGGGACTTTGTGGGGGATTCTTGAAAATAGATTAGCTTCACACAGACGTCTTCTAACTGTCACAGTACTTACAGGTAACTCCAGACTGTCTTTGATCATCCTGGAGGTGATCATTGGCTGAGCCTTTGCCATTCTGGTTATTCTTCTATCCATTTTGATGGTTGTCTTCCGTTTTCTTCCACGTCTCTCTGGTTTTGCTCTCCATTTTAAGGCATTGGAGATCATTTTAGCTGAACAGCCTATCATTTTTTGCACCTCTTTATAGGTTTTCCCCTCTCTAATCAACTTTTTAATCAAAGTACGCTGTTCTTCTGAACAATGTCTTGAACGACCCATTTTCCTCAGCTTTCAAATGCATGTTCAACAAGTGTTGGCTTCATCCTTAAATAGGGGCCACCTGATTCACACCTGTTTCTTCACAAAATTGATGACCTCAGTGATTGAATGCCACACTGCTATTTTTTTGAACACACCCCTTTCAACTAATTCAACTAATTGCCCAATTGCACAGCCTTAAGAGCGTGCATATCATGAATGCTGGGTCTCATTTGTTTTCTGAGAATCTACTGAACCTACTGGTAACTTGTTTGCCACGTAGCAATAAAAAAATATACTAAAAACCTTGATTATTCTGGTTAGTCACATTGTACTGCTATTATTTTGAACAATACTGTATATAGTACAGACCAAAAGTTTGACAATAGCCTTGTGCAAACAAAAATCTCAATGGATTATTACTATTAATGGCGAAAATAATGTTTGGAAATGTAAACTGGTATTTCCTACTGACACACTACAGTAAAAGATAGAAAAAACTGACTTTAAAACCATTTTAAAATTCAAAATACTAGTGGCTCTTTTGCACTTTTATACACACACACACACACACACACACAGTGGAGATTAAAATAAAAACACTTTATGTACACTAGATTTTTTCAGAAATAATCATCATTCACAATTTGAAGGAATTTGAGTTTTGGCTATACCATGCTGATAGAACAGTGTTTTACAAAATAACCAAGGCACTTCAACGAAAACCCTTTTTGTCACATGAGTTTTCAGAAATTATTCTAATAAACTGATGATGCTTAAAGTTTAACTTTAAAATTTAAGCAGCAAAAAGCATTTCAACATTAATAATAAGAAAAAACTTTAATTAATAACTAAGCAACAATAACTTATAACCAAATTAGCATATTAGAATGTTAAGAAAAATGTATGTTTTAATGCTTCGTTAATTTTAATGTGTGATTTAAGTATCAGTTATCAGGTAACATGGGATCAAATGGCTTGAATGGAGTAAAGGGATGCGTCCCTATAAATAGTGTCCCTATTTTGTATAAAGTGCCGTAAACACAAATAAGGATGTATATTTGTTTGCAGACTGTCGAAAGCGTGATGATGTGCTGGTGAACGAGACGGTGAAATTGGTGAGGGACACCATTGGGCCAGTAGCAGCTTTTAAGAAGGTGGTCTTTGTCAAAGCTCTTCCCAAAACCCGCTCAGGAAAAATTCCACGATCGTCTCTTGCAAACCTGGTGAACCAGAAGCCTTATAAGGTATTTTTTTAAGGTATTTTTTATAGGGCTGCCCCCGATAGTCGATTAACCGTTAGTCGATTAAAAGAGCCTTAGTCAATCAAAATACTTTACTTGCGGGAAAAAAATTCCACAGGAAGTGGTGAAGTCATAAAGTCCGTGATGGACAGATTATTAACAGCTGGTCTATATGGTAATTACAGTACATCGGACATTTTTTTATCTTATCTGAAACATGTAATTAGCAGCAACATTACATGGCCTCTCATTTTAACGCTAACCTAGAAAAATGTGTGCTATTGAAGTGTTTGTGCAGAGTGCGGAAGCTGAATAGTAGCGCACTCATTGCATGACAGTTCACTTGGAGGCGCCACTGTGATTATTTGCATTTAACTCATTGCATTTAAATGCTCATCCAGAGTAATACATCTTTAGAATCTGTAAAAGGTAAACTTGTATTTATGTGTATTCACAACAACAACAACAGAATTGTTGTGCTTTTGTAAAATAAGCAACGCAAAAATTATTAGGTCTCCGTGAAATAATAAAACAAATTAAATAAGGCACCAAAACTCTGTTTGCCTCAGTGACAGTTAAAATATATCTATAGAAAGTTAATTGTCTAGTTTTAAATGATTTTCAGATTATGTAATCCGTATGAAACATGCATGTCCACTGTGGAGATCGCTGCAGCCAGAAATATAGAAAACACTATCAATTAATTATTATAATGTTAAGGCAGTCGTCTTGATGTTTTTTTTTCCCCTGATGCATTCATGATCACTTCTGACGGTTAACTGTGAAGTTTTATGCATGTGCTTGAGTGCTGATAGGCTATAGGCTAAAAAGGCTCATTATTATGAGTTATATGGTTTATTAATGTACCGTATCTTCTGGATTACAAGTCACACTTGTTTTCATAGTTTGGCTGGTCCTGCGACTTATAGTCAGGTGCTACTTATTTATCAAAATTAATTTGACATGAACCAAGAGAAATAAACTAAGAGACATGAACCAGAGAAGACATTACAGTCTCCAGCCACGAGAGGGCGCTCTATGCTGCTCAGTGCTCCTGTAGTCTACACTGAAGACATAGAGCGCCCTCTCGCGGCTGTAGACGGTAATGTTTTCTCTTGGTTCTTGGTTCTAAATAAATGCGACTTATAGTCCAGTGCGACTTATATGTTTTTTTCCTCATCATGACATATTTTTGGACTGATGCGACTTATACTCAGGTGCGACTTATAGTCTGAAAAATACGGTAAATGTGCAATTAGTCGACTAATTGCTAAAAATTAAGCCCTATTTTTTTTTATAAGGTTTTTTCTTTAAGGACACCTGCAAATCTTCAGCTTCAGTCAAAACATTATAGTAAAACTTTCTAATTTGCATGTATCTGATTTTTAAATTCATAGATCAGTCCCACCATAGAAGATCCTGAGGTCTTTAAGGACATTGAGAAGGTGTTGAGAGAAACTGTGAAAGCACCTGGTAAATAATATACAACCAGATGTGGATCTGCGCATTACACACACACACACACACACACACTCACTCACTCACTCACTCACTCTCGCTAAACACCCTTCCTCCCTAATGTGATGTTATTCATATGCTTTAAAATGATCATTTCCACTTGTTAATGTTTTTGAAAAACTTAGACCAAATATAGGCAGTAGTCAACATATTTAGATAACAAAAAAATTAAGAGTTTGACTTTGTGAATGTTTCGAAAATTTCTAGTTCATATTTATTTGACCCACCTGATATCCAAATAAAAAAACAAGTATATACATTTTTTGAAAGAAAATCAAATGAAGGATGTTTTTATATTGTATTTTATAATAGTTTTTGTACCCCGCCCCCCATTCGTCAAAGCACCAACAATTGTGCCAATGTTTAAATTTTAGAATTTTAAAACATTCTATTGACATTATTAACATTTTATACTTGGACAGCTGAAGGAATTTTTTTTTTTTTACTTGTAGACCTGTCACGATTGTCGATAAATCAATTAATCGCATGATTTTAAAAAATGAGCTCGATAATTTTCTTTTTTCAATTTTTATTTACAAAATTTAACATGTCATGCTGTGGGGTTAGTCTGTGGACAGCCCGCGGTAGAAAACACCCTCTCCGATGGCACAGATGTCCCGGCAGTAAAGAGATGTCTCGCTATAGTGACCAGCTTTGGGAAGCGCTTTTTTATTTGCTTCTGGATGTTTGCATCTCCAGTTATATTACATTGTACTTGCACTACTGCTTTATTTTAATACCGCATAGCATATTTTGCAAGTATTTATATTTCAACAGTATTTTTCAACTTTCTGTTGAAATGGGCCTACTTATCGTTCACTTCATTTGGCTTGCTCAGCTAAATATGTCTGTAGGCGTGTGGTTGCGTGTCAATGCGACCAGTGAGTTAACCCACACACACACATATGTATGTATGTATATGTATGTATGTATATATGTATATGTGTGTGTGTATATATATATATATATATATATATATATATATATATATATATATATATATATATATATATATATATATATATATATATATATATTACCATGCAACAAAACAACTTTTAACTGATAGTTTTAGAGACCATTCACATATCGCACCTAAAAACGCGTGGAAAAACCCTTGCTGTAACTCCTGCTACCAGATTTATTTACAAAAAAGTAAAAGAACTCGGCAGTGTTTTGGTGCACCCCATTTTTCAAAAACAGTGGGGAATTTCACCCCGAAGGAAGCTGATTGAGTTGGTTCTTGACACATGGCCTGCTATGCTTGTGTCACTCTGAAAAGCTGAGATGTTTTTAACTAGATGTGGTGCAGACGGGCCTGGAAAAAATGAGCATGTTGCGACCGCGTCTCTTCCATTATGAGCGCGCATACCACATTTGAAATAATGAACTTGAGCGCCTAAAAGACGTGATATGTGAACGGCCCCTTCATCGGTCAAAATGTTTACTTTCGGTTAACGGTTAAATGGTCAATATGAGAATCCCTAACTGGCAAATAAACACAATATAACATAACAAACATACAAAATGAATTAATTTTAAGCCACACAAAGTCAACATGTTAGTATTTCTTGCTCGGAATCTGCCATAGAATAAAATAAAAGTTTATTGATCTTTGAAAAGGTATACCTGCATTATTATGCCATTCTCATTATATTAGTTGAAACTGGTCTTAGAGCAACAATATTATCGTTTATCGCGAACAATTTATCATCCAGCAAAATGTGTTATCGTGACAGGCCTAATTGTATGTAGTCATTGTAAAAATGGGCTTCTTTGTTATTTTCCTTCTTGTAACTCTTAAAATATAAGCTGCACACACTGTTGACAGTTTTTGAGAGATTCGCATTGCAACACTCTAAACTATGAATTAGTCAGTCAATTGATTGACTTGAGGTGAAATGTCATGTATTGTAGCACTAGTGTAGATGAAGGGATGCATTGGAAAAACATTTGTGACAATGATTGTAATAAAGCAAACCTATTGGACTGTACTTTTTATTGAAAATGAAAAGTTGTTTGATCACCACATAGTTTTGACCAAAATACAATCAGTAATAAATAAAAAATGGACTCTGAACGTGCAAAACTGGGACGCATTGAAGTGTTTGAAATAATCTAAAGACAGGAGGCGAAGGGCTGTACAACAGACGTCCCCTGCATCTCAAACAGAAACAAGAGTCAGTCACAGCAAGTAAGTATATGTTCACTACAATCTAGCCTGTCCTTTAGCCAATTATTCTAACAGGAGCCGATCGGACGCTCTCGAGACGAGGCCAGCTGATCTGCCATGGAACAAATGGCAACAGGTGTGGCAAGAGACCACGCCTGGTTGTGTTTTGTTTTGTTTTGTGTTTTGTGCTCCAAGACCAGCGGTCCGTGTTGCCAAATAACTTTCTGAACTAGTATATGGTACTTGCTTTTCACAATCCAGCTGATGAATTTACGATGGACAAATGAAGACCCAGGTGATATTATTTTAGTTCATGATGAATATTTGTTTTCACATAGAAATATGTGATGTTACATGTTTGACTTATTTGTTGAGTAGGCCTAGGTGCATTTCTTACAGGTTAAGGTCAGACCTGGACCTGGAGTAGATGTACACCGGGGCTCCAAAGAGGTACGAGCGAGTAACTGGAACATACAGCTTTTGGGTGAGGAGCTTCCAGTCGGCGGACTGCAACATGCCTCAAAACGGATGAATGATTGAAAATTGACAGCATTTCAAAAGCATCACTTGGGTGTAGGGGGAAAAAAAAGAACAGCAGCATTGTTTAAAACCATGTTAAAAGACGCGATGTGCACAGACTCTGAATGTTATTTCTTTTTATACAGACATGTGTGTGTATATATATATATATATATATATTTATATATAAAACAGCTTTATTTATAGTGATTTACAGTTGAACCTAACATCCCCTGTAATAGAAATACACAGTACTTAAGCCGAAGGAGCTGCGTGGTGTAAAAGACAAGAAAGAGTGAGAGCGCGTCGGCATCTGCGGTGGACACCCGGGCCGTGGCCTCGGCTCATCTGGAGGAGACCTCCTCGCCCTGTCCTCCACAGGCTTCTGTCGTTCTCTTGGCAGTGTGACTCATCAGAATAGTTTGTTTAGGCCAACTTGAAGGTATGACTCTGAAAGAAAGGTCACACAGAAAAGAGTGTATGATGTTATGACAAACACCGCCAGGGTTTGTTTCATTTAAGGTGAGAGTACCTCATTCATTTTTTTTTTAATCTATCTGTGAAGCGTCTAGATGACTTGTAGCGGTCTGAGTAGTGTAGCTACATGTAGTAGCGAGTGTAATGTAATGGCTGTTTGTCTGCAGATGTGGCTCATTTGATTGTAAAGTTCAGTTTGGATGGTGTAAATGCTTGTGCATTAGAGTGAGCATTCAAGGGATTTGAGTATGTTGTTAATATGAATATCCATGAAGCATTGTTGGAGTTTATTTTGCAGAGGAGATGGGGCAGTGATGTAGTTTAGCAAGCAAACATACGAAGGCTGAAAATGATTTGAGTTAGCACAGCAAGTGTGTGTAAGAGACTCACAGCTTAATAGTATTCATGTTCTCTCAGCAAGAGTAGGTCCTCACAGTGGAGCTGTCCAGACGCTGTATTGCCGATGGGCCAACTGAATGGAAACAAAAATATTCAGTTAGTTAAGTTTTGGTGGTAATTTGTCTGTATATCCATCCATCCTTATTAAAGTGACCATTGAGTTTTGTTAATGTAGTTAATTGACAGACTCAAGGTTTCCAGATATGGAAATTAGTACTGGCAAATCAATTCATCGTGATGTGTGTGTGTGTGTGTGTATATGTATATGTATATGTATATGGAGAGCGTGATTTCACCAAGTACAACATGTTACTTGATCAACATCCTTGTTGATCCTGGAACAACATTCCAATCAACCAATCAGAATTGAGATATAACTTCTCAGAAAAGATCTGTTTTAGGCTTCCAACCAGAGTTAGGTGCTTCTACACCCTTGTCAATCAGCTATCATTTCCCACTGATTTGGGAATAAATTATGGGTAGGGATTGGTTTAAGTATATATTTTTGCACTATAATGTTGATCCAGCATCATCAGAAGATGTTGATGCAGGAACATGTCTGTCTTATATATGGGTTGGTGTTGGCGCAGTGGATAAGACACATGCATTTGATGTGAGAGACTCGGGTTCGAATCCACTACACCAATGTGTCCCTGAGCAAGACACTTAACCCCTAGTTGCTCCAGAGACATGCGACCTCTGACATATATATATATAGCAATTTTAAGTTGCTTTGGATAAAAAGCGTTAGAGGTGTGTGTGCGGTTGGTGTTGGCGCAGTGGATAAGACACATGCCTTTGATGTGAAAGACCATGGTTTGAATCCACTGCACCAACACCAATGTGTCCCTGAGCAAAACACTTAACCCCTAGTTGCTCCAGAGACATGCGACCTCTTAAATATATAGCAATTTTAAGTCGCTTTGTATAAAAACCGTCAGGTAAATGTGTATATATGTGTGTGTGTACTGGGTTGGTGTTGGTGCAGTGGATAAGACGCATACCTTTGATGTGAGAGACCCGGGTTCAAATCCACTGCACCAACACCAATGTGTCCCTGAGCAAGACACTTAACCCCTAGTTGCTCCAGAGACGTGCAACATATATATAGCAATTTTAAGTTGCTTTGGATAAAAACCATCAGCTAAATGTGTATATATGTGTGTGTGTACTGGGTTGGTGTTGGTGCAGTGGATAAGACACATGCCTTTGATGTGAGAGACCCGGGTTCAAATCCACTGCACCAACACCAATGTGTCCCTGAGCCAGACACTTAACCCCTAGTTGCTCCAGAGACGTGCGACATATATATATATAGCAATTTTAAGTTGCTTTGGATAAAAACCGTCAGCTAAATGTGTATATATGTGTGTGTGTACTGGGTTGGTGTTGGTGCAGTGGATAAGACACATGCCTTTGACCTGAGAGACCTGGGTTCAAATCCACTGCACCAACACCAATGTGTCCCTGAGCAAGACACTTAACCCCTAGTTGCTCCAGAGACGTGTGACCTCATATATAGCAATTGTAAGTCGCTTTGGATAAAAGCATCAGTGAAATGTGTGTGTACTGGATTGGTGTTGGCACAGTGGATAAGACGCATGCCTTTGATGTGAGAGACCCGGGTTCGAATCCACTGCACCAACACCAATGTGTCCCTGAGCAAGACACTTAACCCCTAGTTGCTCCAGACGTGTGACCTCTGACATACATATAGCAACTGTAAGTTGCTTTGGATAAAAGTGTCAGCTAAATATGTGTCTATGTATGACGAGCATGATTTCATCAAGTACAACATGTTCCTGGATCGTGTAGTGTAAGTGTTAATATCCACACACGGAAGTGTTAAAGTGGAATATATCAATGAAACGGTTTCAATAAACAGTGGGGGTAAGAATAAGTAATGAAACAGTGGTTATTCAAGGCATCAAGTAGCTAGTGGGATTAGTTGTTGGTGAAGAGGTGGTATAGCCATCTGCATAGGTGCCAATGTTGTGAATAAGAAACTGTGAGGGTTGATTGAAGTGACGCTGTGGATGGCAGAGGAGGGGCTATTTTAACCCTAACTTTCCTTAGAGTAGATAAAAAGATCTGCTAGACTTGATGTCCATAACTCCACTAAGCAGATAGGGCACGGTACTCTCTTTCCTTTCATAGCAACAAACTCCATGCCAACAACTTCAAGGTACCCACATGAGACAAAATTAAACAATTTACTACTATTAAATGTTGGCTGACTTACATAAAATATCTTTCTCAACAAATGAACCAAACCACATAGACATCTCACAGATTGCACAGTCATATCAACCAACCCAGCTCAACTGAGAGAGCTCTATAAAATGCATTCTACATAAAAAAAAAAAACACACAAAAAGAACTTTACACAGCGCCCATGATGCAGCCATAACGGTTATAATCCTAATAAAAAAAAAAACTTCCACTACCAGTGGACAGGTGCTGATGTCATGCTTTCAGCCATATGACATCACTCACTCTATGAAGAACTTATTAGTCTTCCTTAGTACATTTATTATGTCCACATACTGTAGTTACATGACACTAACTATCACTAGCCACCTCTCTTCCAATGAAACAAACAACAAAAGATAAGATAAATCAATCAATCAGTCCACTGGCACACAGAGAAGACCAAACTCACACACCATAAAAGCAAGACACCTTTTCACAGTTATTACCAAGTAATACCCAACGGAGAGGACAGGACACACTGAGACCATTTAAGGAGATATGAGTACACTGCACTGTAGGGATGAGGTCGGGAATACCACACAGTTGAGGACTTTGTCATATCTGACCTTGAAACCAGTCCAAATACATGTCATCAGGACTGCCGTCCATCACCTCATAAAGGACTACCCAGCAGCAGTTCATAAAAAAACAACAGAAACAGAGTCAACCCAGTGTGTGTGTGTGTTACATCTATCAGACCGTCATGTGGTGAAGTCTGTGTGTAACTGGCTATGTTTAGGAATAGTGTCCCACCATGCTACTCGTACTATTTTTCACTTTTGACAAATACATTTATAAAATTCCCCATTATTACGTCCTGTATTTGCCAAAATATTAATTAATGGGACAGTTTACCCAGTCTTTAATTTCAGAGCATAGAATATGGTATTTTCCTAGTTGTATGTATACACATATATATATACCCTTTAACTAAAGCCCAGGAATAATGTTGCTCGTACTGTAAAAAAAAAAAAAAAGTGCAATGCTGCTATTCCATCCCAAACATAGCTTCTGTCTCACACTGCTATAAAATGAATGCATTTTGCCCCTAGCATTGGATCATGTTTGTGAATATCTGTGCGGTCTCACCCTCTGGTGGCAGTCTGCGTGAATGTGCGGAGGTGGCAGTGAGGCGAAAGCCAGCGGGCAGGGTCTCTGCTGAGCCGGGCATCATGCTGATCCCGTGGATGTCCCGCCGAGGAAACTGCCTCCTCCATGACGGTCCTCGGAAGTCTTTCTCGTCGCACTACGGATTGCCAAGATGCAGATTAGTCCAAAGTGCCATTTTACATTGTCTTATTGCGGCAATAAATTACATAACACCACATATATACCTTTAGCTTTTCTGTATTAATGATGTTAGTTAAAATTAGGGAATGATTTAACTAACTAGCTTTTCCCTCCATTTTTTTTCTCCCATTTTATTTTTGTTTTATAACAAAATACTATAAAAACTATAGCTGGTTAAAATCACCAAATGGCTTAAATACATCATGATAAATTCTCTATTTCAATGTAGAGAAGTGTACAGTTTTACTTAAATGAGCTTCCATAAGTTTGTGTTTTTCATTATGCTAATGATCAAAGACAAATTTACACATAAGATCTAAATGAGCTCCAAACTTGTGCTTCACCTCATCTAACTGTCTCTCTGTTCCCAGTGCCAGCAGATTGTTGTACTCTCTCTCCAGAATTTGTCTAGCCTGTGGAGGATAAAAATGTATGAATTCAATATTATTAGCTTAAAAATAAACCAGTAGTAACTGTTAAAAGTGCATGTGTGTGTGGATGGATGGGGACCTGAGTGTTTTGGTTGGGGATCTGTAGCAGCAGGGCCAGGCTGCTGTAATCAAAGTTATCGTCGAGTGCTATGAGCGCCCCGTGCACACCGCTCTCTAGCAGGATGTTGGTGTAGTCACGGAGACCGATGCTCTGGACCCAGCGGGTCACGCGCTCATTACTCCACACCAGCACGTCTAAACAAAAAGTCACAGCGTGTGTTTTTGTTCATTGGGATATCACCGGCCGGAGGGAGCATCTCCAGGTGGCTTCTGCCTACCTCTTATCTCCTGCTGGCTGCTCTCTCTGCGTCTCTCCAGCTCCTTCCTGTCGTAGTTGAGCTTCTTCAGGCACATGATGCCGTACTGCAGACTGGTTCTGTTGCAAATTTGATTAAACACCAATTAGTACATCTTAATACTTTTACATTGCAGCACTAATTTAAATCAGTCAAATCAAATTAATGGACTACTAACCTGTGAAAGCTGTCCACCATTTTTAAATGCACTCGGAGGTCCTTCTTGGTGAGGTGGTCCAGCATGCGCGCGTCCACCAAACACTCCATGAAGTAGCTGCGGTACTGAGGTAGACCTAAACTGGGCAGCCACTCGTTCCCAATCCACTCGTGGTTCATGTCCCCATATGCAAGCGTCTGAATGACACACGCAACATTTTAACAACCATTAAAGGAGCTGTTTTATGTAGCCTACGGATTATAAACAAGATCTGTGTGGACTTTTCCAGTCTCACCTGTGACCAGCTCCCCTCCTCTGACTCCGACTTCTGTCAAGGCACAAGAAAGCGAGTGAAACAGTGTTACGTCAGCAAAATGTCACGCTATGTACATGTTAACTTTTCAAAGCACATGTTGCACATGATCACACGAGTCAACTACATGCATCTGTTTAAACGTTATTAAACATTTTATGCAACAGCTCACAGGATTAAAAAAAAATAAAAATGGAGCATGACTTTATCAAATCATCTACGTGCAAACAATACATCACACACAAACACAATCACAAATGACATGTTTTTGTTCGCTTTAATTGCGCGCTTCTGTTCTACGCTCATGATTGTTACACTGGTGAGGGTGAATCGTGATGATTCTATGAGGCCCAAGGCTACTTTTATTCTCTTTGTCTGATTACATGAGAATGTTACGTCCGTATCGCCTTGTTTTTTCAGAGCTATTCAACAGAAATTCTGGGCCTCTATCACTGCTGGTTCACACAACTAAAGACCATTAGCACCAGATGTAATAAAAGCACATATACATATATTCAGACATGAATTGATGAAATCTTTCTAAACCCAGAGCTCACAGTCGACATGAAACCGCATTCACGACTCATTTTACTTAGATAATTTGAAGAATTTCTACATTTAGTAGGCTTTTTGATGCTCAAGGTCACACATCCCAAGAGTAACATTTCATTTTTTGGTGTTATTTCTTTTGACCAACAAAGGAAAAACATTTCAGAATAGGAGCTGCTTGAATTGTGCATAATAACATCAGGACTGTGTCCTACAATAGTAAATGTGTCTGGTTTTGATTTCATGTCGACGTTCGTGCTCCATCCTGATTCTGTGAAACAAACAAACTAGCAAAAAGGGAAAGTAAGAGTAAGCAAAGGATTATGTGAAAAAAATAACCTTAGTTTTGTTAGAGTTCAAAAGGATGAGGTGACTGACCGTTTTGGAGGGGGCGGCAAGTGTCTCCATTTCCTCGTGGGTGACCCACACATTACCTGACGGCTATGTGGGCGGCCCCAGAGATGAATCCGACAGGAAGGGCAAGCAGTGTTAAAGAAGAAGAGCAGCAGCACTGTAAGCCAATAGTGTTACAGCATCACAGTCCGATCATTAGCAAGACCCGCCCCCTGAGACAAACATGCATACAGAGAGCACAAGCACGCTGAACATGCAAGCACAAGTCAGGAGAGACAAAAGTTTTGTCCCAAATGACCAACTCTACACTTATACAGTGTACTTTATGCACCTGGGGAAGCACCTCAAACCGATGGAACAGGAAATGCTTTTAATGTACAAAATGAGCTGATTCCTTAAGCTGCATACACACCGTGCAATTTTCTTTTCTCTCTGTCCTTTTAAATAAAATAAAAAGTGAGCTCAAATGTTTGATATGTTTTTATCTTTGGACAAAAGTAGTCTTTTATGAAATCGGTCTCAGGCGGCCGGGTGTTGACAAAATATCCAATGTGCTCCAGAGTTTGTGTAGTTAGTAGTTTATCAGGAGATGCTTTGAGAAGGAGTACATAAAAATAACTTTCAGAGAGAAGCGGTTTGCCCGCTGGAATGTGTCATTACATGATACAATGCCTGATCAGCTGTCGAGTTTCTCAGATCCATGCAGAACTCTACCATGAGAACCGGACAAAATAAAGCTGAAGATGGGTTAAAAACAGCTGATGATGACAATCGGTTTAGTGACTGGTGACTGACACATACAGTTGACCGGTGCAGCCCAGTATTTGCCAATCAAATGATTACGTTTTGTTTTTGAGCATTTTAAGTGCATGTTACTGAAAAGAAAGCAATTAAACCAAGTGTGTTTGTGTGTGTGCACTCACGGTTCTAGATGTAGGGGGAGCTGAAGGGCTGGTGAGCGAGACCATCTCCTGGATGGCCAGGCGCAGTTTGAGGCGGTGCAGAGGGTTGCTGATCCCGATCTCTCTCTTGATCTCGGTGTCCGACAGGGCTGACATGATAGCGCCGCTTTTTACGTTGGCACGACAAGCTGCAACGTACCATGCTGGCATCCCAAGCCACAGCTTTGAACACACACAATATAGCATGATTAAACATGTATATAAAAAAATTGAAAGTACAAAGAATGTATTATAACGACTAGATTTAGGAAAATGTACTATTGTGCTGTATCTTCCCAGCTTCATAACTAGATGGCGCCATTGCGTTACATCTACAAAACAACTAAAAACTTGCATTCTATGATACACTGATCTCAGTATCTGAGACTGTTTATACAGTCGTTACAGCTCTTTATTTAGCTGCCATTAAAGATCCCCTGAGCTAGCTTAACCTCACAATAAAGAATCTGTGCCATTATATGGAGCAAAATCCCAGGGAAACCACCCCAGGGCTCCATTAAATCACACATTTCCTCAGAGTCATTATGATGCATAAATGCCTGTCTTCCATATTATACTAATACAAGGGCGTAATAACAACTATGACTGGGGGAATGTTATTGTTATTACTTAGACAAATGGTACATTTAAGGCTGAAATACACTATTACATCTAGGGATCACACTACCAGACTTTCACATCACACACCACAACTGGCGTCCTCCAAATTGTAAATCGGGGAAAAAACCATGTTGTGTATTCAGTCACTATTTTTAATAACTGAATGCACAAGACCTAACTGTCAAATCTATCTTCCTTTCAGAAAATGGATGTAATTGGATGTCATTACTCAGATACTATTCATAAGCCTAGCTGATAAGTTTGGTGTGTCTTGCCCACTTTCACATATACCTTGCATTATTTAAGGCATATATACTTTTTTTTTTTCATTGCCAAAAATTACCATGACCCACCTCCAACCATGAAACAACAGTAGGACCGTCCCATTGAGCAAAAGGTAACCCTTTTCTTCTGGCTTCTTCCAGTAACTCGTGTCTAGAGAGAGCAGGTGACAGAGACAGAGAGGAAGACAGATAAGGAGAAAGACAGAACCAGCTAAGAGATCATCAGCTGAACAGAGAGAGGGGGAAAGGGGCGTGTAGAGAGAGAAAGTGAGATGTTTTATCTGTCTCTGCAAGGTTTCCTGTCCTTTAATGGCCACTAAATGCACAAGTTTCTTATTAAAAGTTTATTTCATACCCAGTACTAGCCTGTAATTAGCATGTAGTGTGATGAATGCTATAAGTAATCCTTATAAATAAGCAACACTCAAGCCAATATAATGCTCTGTTTGAGTTCACATCACTCCATAATTTAATAGAAGGTCTGTCTCGTCTCTTAAACGCAGTCTGAGTTTCTGAATCAAAGACAATATTTTTAGGTGTGATTAAAGGAAGGAAAGAATCTAAGGGTGAAGTCACGCTGAGACACCAACAAACTGTAAGTTCCGGTTTCTCAGATAAACATATTGTGACATTTCCTTGCTGTGTCCTGATCCTTGTCTATAAAACAGAGCTTTAGAAAACTGGAATACTGTTACTTATCGAGGGAAAACAGAAATGCCTTTTCTTTTGAACCCTGTCCAAGTTTGTCTTGATAAATATTTGTGCTTTAAGACAAGGCTACTATCATTTCAGACTTTAACACAGAGTCCATGGAAATGACTTTTGTTACTATGTAACCTGCAAGCTGAAAAATCTGATAAGCCACCTGATATAAACATAATGATGTAAACATATTTTAGCATCTTTATTTTATGTTTTTCATGCAGCTCAGTTGAATAAATGAAGTGTATGTTTAAGATAAACCCGTGGAGCAGTTCTCCATCCATTTAATCAATGCCAGTACAAGATAAATCCTGGAACATAAAGGTGCATCAACACCACTTATTCAAACATATTTCAAACCTTTTTGAAATGTCGCTATGCCAAAACAAAATGCAACATTTTAATTGATTCTTGGAACAACTAAATTGACAGTTAAAGTCAAAAGTAACGAAAGACGTTTTCTTCCGTATTTGAACACAATAAATTGGGTGAACTTTAATTTTATGCCTAAGTCTATTTTTTATTTTTATTATTTTTTAATTTAAGTCTAAGCGAGATCAGTTGTTCCCAGTTAAAATTGGCAGGTTTAAAGAGCCTAACTTTCCTTAACCACCTTTTCTTTGATGGAAAACAGCACCAAACAGAATTGACCACAGGCACATGTCGATGGGGAACCATCCTGCGGCCGTGAACTTTAATGTCTGTGTGCTGTAAAGGCAATAAGGCCTTCGTGGTGACGGTGGTTATGATGTATCTCTCCTCATCTTTACATGTTGGACTGCATATGTTCAGGTCATATGTAATGCATATGAGTGACTTTTTCTGAACATACTGTAGCTGGGGAGGGAGAGAAACAGTTATGAGAAAAAACTAAAGAAAAAGAAAAAGAGATCAAGGAAGAAGTCAATGAGTTGACAGTCCATAACCAGAGAAGAGACCTGGTTATTGAATACGGCACACGATGCACACACGCACGCACACATACACGAGAGGAAAAAGGCCTTGGCATGGCAGATCAAGAACAGGTTGTTATAAAGGCACACATTCTCTCTCCAGGCAGAGATGCATCCTCTATAGAACTGCAGAGGGGGAGAATCACATTTACAGTCAAATGAAAAAGAAAGGCAGAGGAAGGGGTCTCTAGATGGACAGAAAGGAAATGCGTTGGACCCCCCTGAAGATAGACAAACACACTTTAGGAGCATGATGACAGACATGGACAGAGCGTCGAAAATGGAAAATGCAGCAAATCTTGGCAACACAAACTAAACTTACCCGCTGATATAGAGTCAGATGAGGAGAAAAAGAGATAGCGAGAGAAAAGAAAAATAGAGAAAGCGATGGGAGACAAAATTAAATGCTTGTTACTGAGCATATTCAATGTACTGTGTGACTTAAAAAAAAAAAACTTTCAGCTCAGAGACGTGCATTAATGTTGGGTATTGTATTTTTGCACTTAGATATTGACTTATTGGTCACAAATGAACAGTTGCTCTTCAGGAACTCGAGCTGCATCCTACATGCTACGGGGAACGCGTCTATCGTGAGCGACTCAGAATATCCTGTGTAATCTGTCCAATGGAAAAGCGTGACGTCACGGGCGGGGTGACGTAAGCAACCAGGAAGCTATAAAACATGTGCCGCGCAGCTGGCATCAGCTTCATGTCTTCAGCAAGCACTCTGTGTGAATGTCCTCAGTTTGTCTTGTGAGTCTTATTAACTGTTGTCTGTCCCAGTAAAAGCTCCAAACACGTCAAAGAGCAAGGCGAAAACTAAACATTTAACAGGCGAACCCGGATCGCATTTCAGGTTGTGTGTTCCTCCCTGCCTGTGATATATAATGGGTGGGAATACACACAGTCTGTGCATGGTCTGCCTGTGGTAGAAGCACACTGAGTCGGCTCTCTTTGGCCAGATCCGGCGCCCAATCCCTGGGTTTGGAAGCATGCTCTGTGGTTTCTTCCCTCCAGGGAGAGGGATCGACACTCCACCTCTCTTCCTATGAGGAGGTCGATGTAGAGTCTGTCGACAGGGATTCGCCACTCCATTCACCACACTATGATTAGCTCTGGAAGCTATCTGTTCCCTGGAGCTGCATTGTCTCTGAAGGCCCTGGTGTGGCCCTCCAAGCTGCTTAGAAAAACCTCAGCTTTGGTGGGCAAAGGGTATGCGGCACCATGGCGGTGTTACAGGCGTACCAAGCCGACTTGCTAAAAGAATTAGGTGAGGGAGAGGAGATCAAGTCCGACGACATGTCAGAACTTAAACGGACCACTGATCTCTCCCTCCTCGCCACCAAGGAGACCTCCCGAGCGATTGGGCTGTCTATGACAGCTATGGTGGCCATGGAGAGACACTTATGGCTGATCCTGTCCGAAATGAAAGAGCGGAACAGGGTCTGCCTCATGGACGCCCCGATTCAGCCTTCTGGCCTGTTCGGCTACGCTGTCAGCTCAGTCGTCGACAGGTCGTCGACAGGAGGCACTTAAACAAGCGGCGGCGTTCCATAAGTTTCTCACTCATCGCTCTCTTGGGGCATCTGGGCAGGAGATGCCCCAGCCGCATACCAGCTCCTCATACAGGGAGGCCAGGGGGTCAGGACTTCAGAAAGCAGCCCCTGCTGGGGTAGAGCAGCATACACCGCATTACACGGTGCCCGTCTCGCCTCAGTGTCCAGAGTTCCAGGGCGCAGCAGCCTCCAGCCCCTTCGGGGGGCCTCTTAAACCAGAGGTCAGTCTCGAGAGACTGATTCCCTTATTAGATTATTTAGCATCGTGGAAGCTACTGCCAAATGTATCTCAATGGGTCCTACGCACAGTAGAAAAAGGCTACCGTATTCAGTTCAGCTCTCCACCGCCGAATTCAACGGGGTTACTCCGACACTAGTCAGCCCCGTGCAGGCTCTGGTTATGGAACAAGAAGTGAATACCTTATTAGGGAAGGAGGCCATCGAGGTGGTCCCTCCTCAAGACAAGTAATCCAGGTTCTACAGTCGGTATTCATAGTTCCAAAGAAGGATGTGTGTGGGGGGGGGGGGGGGGGGGGGGTTGCGTCTGATCATAGATCTACGTGTCTGAAATCGATCACTTATGACACTAAAGTTAAAAATGCTCACGATCACGTATGTTGTAGCTCAAATCAGATCCGAGGACTGGTTTGTCACAACAGATCTCAAAGATGCATACTTCCACATATCTATCCTTTGACAACACAGGAAGTTTCTGAGGTTCGCTTTCGGGGTGAAGCTTACCTATTTCGAGTACTTCCCTTCGGCCTTGCACTCTCACACCGCACATTCACGAAATGGGTAGATGTGGCTCTGGTTCCTATGCGTATGCAAGGCATCCTCATTCTGAATTATATCGAAGATTGGTTGATTTTAGCTCAATCAGATGGCGGTTCGACATCAAGATGTTGTTCTCGCACATATGGGGGAGCTGGGTTTGAGGGACTGAACGCCAAGAAGACTGTACTTTCTCCAGTCCAGAGGACCACCTATCTAGGCGTAGTATGGGGTTTGACCGCGACGCAGGTACGTCTGTCCCCTGCTCGTATAGAGTCGATCCTCATGTCAGTTGAGAGAGTCAAAGAAAGCCAGTCACTCACTGTCCAACAATTTCAGAGATTGTTGGGTCTGATGGCAGCTGCATCCAACGTGATACCTCTTGGCCTGCTATACATGAGAACCCTACAGTGGTGGCTCAAGACCAAGCGATTTTCCTGCAGTGATGCCTTCGTGCCTTAGACATGTGGAAGAAACCATGGTTCTTGAATCAGGGCCTGGTGCTGGGAGCTCCCTGTCACCGTGTAATACTAGCGACGGATGCATCCCTCACTGGCTGGGGTGCGGTCGTGAGTGGCCACCCTGCCCCTGCCCGTCTCACTTGGCATATCAATTGTCTAGAGATGCTAGTTGTCTTATCGAGCACTAAAATTCTTCCTCCCAGACCTGAGAGGTCACCATGTGTTGGTGAGCACCGACAACATTGCAATGTCCCCTTTGGTTCTCTCTAGTTCATCCGGCTCCTCTGGGACTGGACGCTATGGCCGAGGCTTCGCCTGTATGCATTTCCCCCTATTCCTCTGCTTCCGGGAGTTCTGGCAAGAGTACAACGGGACAGGGTCCATCTGTTGCTAGTAGCCCTGTTCTGGTAGGGCCAAGTCAGGTGCAGGGCATGATAATTTACCCTCGCCCGGAGTTGTGGAAGCTGTGGGTGTGGCCCCTGAGGGGGCACAGCTCATAGCATTCGGTCTCCCAACCAAGGTTGTTGATATCATCCTCCAAGCCAGAGCTCCCTCAATGAGGAAACTGTATGCCCTGCGGTAGAAACAGCTTGACCCAGCTAACTGCCCAGTTGGTACAGTTCTGGAGATTTTGCAAGCCAGGTTCGAC
The DNA here is from genome assembly GCF_003368295.1 of Carassius auratus. Lineage (NCBI taxonomy): Eukaryota > Metazoa > Chordata > Actinopteri > Cypriniformes > Cyprinidae > Carassius > Carassius auratus. Next base: position 15,410,224 of record NC_039271.1, read on the forward strand.
CCACTACACCCTGAAGGTTTACGTGGAGGCCATTGCGGCCTACCATGTTCCTCCTCTAACTTTCTGTTGGCTATCCCCTCTTTGAGGAGAGTTGGATATCTTCAGGCCCTCTCAGTGGGCCCTACTTATCTTGGCTTTGCATCCGGCATGGCCAAAGCGTACATATACCCTTGAGCGGTTTATGTTCCTAAGTTTCCCTGTTACACCTGTAGTGCTGCAGGCCTTCTGCCCTCCTCCCTTTTGGGGGCCCTACCAAGAGAAGCTAAATTGTATGTGTCCAGTTCGAGCGCTGGACGCATACATCCACAGAGGTGCCCTGTGGATAAAATTTGACCAATTGCTAGTATGCTACAGTCCCCCCAAAGGGTCTTTCCTGCATCTAAGCATACTATTAGTAATTGGATAGTCGAGGCTATCAACACAACCTATGAGTCCTCTGGTCTTCCCCTGTTGTTGGGAGCCAAGGCTCACTCTACACAGGGTATGGTGGCCTCCAAGGCCTTCCTAGTAGGTGTATCCATGCTGGACATCTGTAACGCTGCGGAGTGGTCCACGCCCTCCACCTTTAGAGGATTCTATGCCCTATATATGCCAGTTACTCCAGGTGCTTCTGTTCTCTCATCCTAAACTGTGCTCTTCGGATACACACTAGGCAGGGATTTGGTAGTCTGGCAACATGGGCACATCGTTCCCCGTAGCGTTTTTACTAAGCTGGAGTTCCTGAAGAGGAAAGTCTCTAAGTTAGGCATGTAACCATGGTTCCTCGAGGGAACGAGATGCTGCGTCTCGATGCCATACCCCCGGCATCCCTGCCAGCCATTGCTTGTACGCGAAGATGACGACAGCTGGGCGGCACAAGCTTTTATAGCTTTCTGGTCGCTTACGTCAACCCGCCTGTGACGTCACGCTCTTCCATTGGACAGATTACACAGATTAGACACGTTCCCCGTAGCGTTTTTGATGCAGCGCAGGAACCATGGTTACATGCATAACCTAGTGACGATTTTTATTGTATTTTTTATCATACAGCATGCAAAAAGTGTGACAGTGCAATGGAAACGGTTAAGAGTCGCCTTCGTGTGACCGACATGAGTCAAATTACATAAAACAGTCACATTCAAACCATTAGCATTAAGGCAAAGAAATGTGATATTCGACAAGCATCAAAATGACATGCTGTAAACACATCCAATGCAACAAAGTCGCAAGCCTGCTATGAAAGGCACATTCTAATGTAAACATACATTCTACAATTGTCAATCACATACTAATTGTAATTTAAGTAGTACAACACATGGCATATAGATAACTGGCTGTATTATTATGCAGACAGGTTTGTTAATGGACCCTGTATAGCTAAACAAATATAAACCAAATCGACACTGAAAACACATTGTTTTCAGATTAGCTAACATAATGCCAAAAACATATGCTACGCAAATATGTGAAATGTGGAACCTGAAATGTGAATTTCTAACCTTAATCTAATGTGTTTTTTTTTCTGTATTTTAGGTTGGTTTTCTGTCTCTATACCTTAAAATAAACCTACCATAAAAATTAGAGACACTTCATTTCTTTGTAAGTAAGCAAATTTACAAAATCAGCAGGGGATCAAATAAATATTTGCACCACTGTACATAAATGCAAATGGCAGTTAGTTGCGCAAGTTTTAACCACGCATCTTAGCCAAGTTTCCATCAAAGGATCTATTTTACTTAGTAAGTTAGTTAAAGAGTCAGCATGTTTATAGCTAGCTACCTAAATAACAGTACATTTGTTGTATAACTCTAAGGGCTTGCAGAAGTGACGCAAAAATTGTACAAAAAGTCTGTACATCAGGACTATGTAAAGTGGTGCTTTTCTTACTTGCATAGAGTATGTTTCTGGCCTAAGGCACTGCAATGCATCCATGTGTTCAAATATTGTTTTTTTATTAAAGATGTGTGAAACAACATCACCGTGTTTGTGAAGAAGGTTATGTTAAGTCAGTAATATTTAATTAGTTTTACAAGATTTGGGCCCAAGAAATAATTACCTTTAAAGGTTGTGCTAGGCGTATAATTTGGATTCATCAGAGAGCGGTTCATAAAATACTTACTTCTTTTTAAGCCTGCGATCTTTCTCTGCCTGTGTTCCCAGTTTTCCCACTGCAATATCCTGAGCCAGAAGCTCAGGGTCGGATACATTCCCTACTGATGGAGAACATCCATTAACCTATCATCTGATAATGTTAATGTAATAATTATATTCATGTTCAACTCTATATCAGATTAATCCATACTGAAAAGGATTGTGTTTTCTGTGATATATTTGTATAGATTTGTATATATGTGACACCATATCTATCATATTTCTGTGCTCTCACCTAGTCCTGGTCCCATCATCTCTTTCCTCAGCTGCCCCAGTCTGGCCTTCTCTTTCTTCCCAAACAGTCGTCCAATGGAGGACTTGATGCCCTTTTTCTTTGGCTGTTTGTGGAGGGAGTCCTGACTGCTGGCTACACTGCTCAGAGCGCTGGCCTCTGTCTCTAATGTAGCCGTCAGGCTGGAGACAGACAAACAGATTAACAGTGGGAAAGCCAGGTTATGTTTGTACACAGCACATGTCTGGCTGCTGTCTTTTTGCAATCTCACCGTGCGTCATTGTGCGAAGCAGGTAGCGTGTGGGTCATGCGGACTTGGCGAGGTGTGGGAGGTGGTGAGGTCTCGCATTTGATGGTGGCCTTGTCCTCTCGACCGTCCTCGTCCACCGCTGCGATCTGTTACAGACCGAATTTTAATTAAAAATGAAAATACTCTGATTTTATTAACCTCGTGTCAATCGAAAACTCTATGACTTTGCTTTTTCTGTCGAACAAAGAAGAAGATATTTTGTGACATGTGGAAGTCAATATGGGCTTCAATATTTTTTTTTTTTTGGGTTCCCAGCAGTCTTTTAAATATCTTGACAGTATGTTTTGGGTGGAAAACACAATATTTGTAATGATACATAAATATTAATACAAGATATGTTTCAAACAGCATATCAGGTTTTCCACAAAATAAATATTAGTATTGATCTATCATAATCAAAAATAACAAATGTCACCCATGCACTGATAACAATTATTAAACGTGTTATTTGCATGTAAAAATATTTACCAATACTTATCTTAATAATAAATATTCCTCAGTATTGTTGTTTTAATAACCAGTACAAATATCTATACATATTCTTTTTTTGAAGCATATGTCTCATTAAATTTTGTCTAATTTCCTTTCATCCTTATGGACTGTAGGCAATACAGTTCAGATGCAGGTCATGGATGAAAAAATATATTAAATTTAGATTTTATTTTTACTGCAACCCCAGTGCCCTCTTTCCTGCTATAAGTATGTTATATAAAATATGTTATAAGTACCTTTCGCCTGTGTTTCCGCAAGTCACTGGGCTGCAGAAAGAAAATAAAAAATGTTAACGGGGTTAATGAAAACTGGATATTCATAAGGCATTTAAAGAAATGCATCGTGTTGCAGAAACTGCAGAGAAATTACTATGAAAGCTGTAATACACCATTTCATTGAGAGACATCATTCTGTGTCATTTTATGACTTAACTAGCACTACAATTTACATGAAAAAAGGCTTCTGTAAAGCCCCAGAAATGTTTTAGCAATGTGCCTTAAATTACATCAGAAATCATCTTTAATTTTAAAACTACTATTTTCTTCCATATATGATCAGCACTGCTAATTTCTAAAAATATCAAAGAAAATACACTGTAAATCCTCATGATCTAACCCCCGTCAGACAGAGATAACGGGCTCGTATACCAGTGTCATGACCCCCATGCGCTCCATGTCATGGGCAGGGCTGCGCGGGGTGAGTTTGGGGGTGGAGTGTCCGCTGGGAGGGGAGGATGATGCGAGGGAGGAAGCGGTGGCTGAGGCAGTGATGGAGGCTCCAGGATGGTGCACTCGGGCCAGGTTCAGCCCCTCCAGGCTCACGCTAGCCACGCGGTTCTCGATTTCCTCCGCCCTCAGTTCTGTTGTCTCCTTCTCTTCTTGAATGAGCCTGGAGAAATAAGGGAAAAACCGTTCAGCCCACAGTGAGTCAGAAATTACAGTGTATGATAATGAGCTAATAGCATTTTTATTTACAACATCACTGGAGAGCTGAGCGTGCTAGGTGAAAGTGTGTAAATAATTTTGGCAGCAGGACCAAAACATCTAATTAGCCCTTACTACAACTGATTATGAAAATCGAATTGTGATTATGAAAATCACAAAAAGAAAAAGCAGCCACAAGGTCAGACTATTGTTCATTGGACTATCAAAATCTGGATGCTGTCTTGACACAAGTATTTTATTATTAATGCTACAATGTTTAGATTGGTTTGCAGGTTCACAAATAGCATTTTAGAAGAATGGACATTACATTTTCTTTAAAGTGCCAGGTGGTGGCTTTGTGAAGCGAGATTTTTAAAATTTAAATGTGGGAAATAACAGGACAGAGAACTACTTAAAAAATTAAAACTTGTCTGCATTGAGTGGTTTTTAGTGAACTTAAAATTACCTTTGAAACAACTCCAAATAAAATCCAAATCAAGTTATATAAAAAAGACAGAAGAGAGACTCTCCGTCTGTGCTGGACTCTTCAAATATTAATCACACATTCCCACTGAATTGGGAAAAAGTCCAATTAGATCTTAATAAAATCCAACGGGCCAAAGTGGATTATTTGTTAGTACTTTATCTGAAGTCATACAATTGCTTTTGACAGCCTTAGGTAAAAGTGCAAGGGGCTAGCCAGAATGGTGATCATGAATTTTGTGATATTAAGGAGATAAACTGCATGTATACGCTAATCCAAGAAATTATGGAAACTGGGAACTGCAGAAATGTCCCCATTGGAAGTGGTGGAGGCCATGTGGGCATGAAACCTTTTACTCAAACACTCATTTTCAGTGACTACTGGATTCGCAGCTGATGTTCTCAAGTGTCAAATCAGCCTCTACCTTATGTGTTGTGTGAACCCTACACTCTTGCTGATCTTTAAATCAGCATATACATTTCCTGAAAGTACAACTTTTTTTGCAGCAACTTTTTAATTGTTTTAACTTTCTTCTAGGACTTGCATGTTGCAGAATCCTGTTTTTGAGTCTCTGTAGAGATGTGACAATTCAAACATTAAGGAGTGAAGGGATTAGCTAGGGAGCAGAAAGTTAGATGTAGGTTATGGAGGGAAACAAATGGTAAATCTAAACTTCTAAGACAAAAGGGCAACAAGTTAAATTCCTTTTTCTGTATGTTCTAGAAAAAAACAAGGAATCAGTGTACTACAAGTAACTTTTGAGGTGATATTTCTAAGAAATATAATGTCCTTTCATTGCTTTAGAGATGTATTACATTACATTTGAAGCAATTTGAATGTAATGTGTCTTCTCCATCATTGGGTAGACAATTAAGACAACACGGCTTAAATCTAGTCTAATAGATAGTGCTGTGGTCATAATAAACGGACTGACCGGATCTCTTTATTAATGGCATCCAGTTGTTCTTGCAGCATCATTGCCAGAGTCTGAGCATCTGAATGTCCTCCAGGAGACAAAAGATCCATCGAACTGAAAAGGGTCTCTCTGTCATCATCATCGATATCCGACATCTCTGTGTCACTCTCGTATGGGTGACCAGTGAGAACGCCAATTTGCTGAGAGCGCCATTCATGCTCACTCAGAGCCTGCAAGAACACAAGAGAGAAACAGAAAGGAATGAGGCTGAAGAAACTCAAGAATCAGGGGGTAATGAGATCCTACCTTCTGTTCGTCCCTACGTAGCCCCACGCGCCCTCTCCTGGGCCTGCGGATCACCTTAGTGGAGCGATAATGGTCCGATTGCGTCTCGGCAAGAGAACCCAGAGAGAAAAGCAAATCTCCGGATGCATCCAGATGAGACCTGGAATCAAAGAACCACAATTTGTTATCTAGAATTTAGAAATGGTGATCAAATTTTCAAATCTAAAATGTCATTTTGATTACATTCTAACTCGTTAGATTCACTTTGAACTACATAGTAAACTTAGAAACTATAAACTTGATTTGAAATTATCTTCACTATTACATTTTTAGTGGAATGAAAATACAATATAAAACGTCTCGGGTTACTCGAGTAACCCATGTTCTCTGAATAGGGAACTAAATGCTGCATAGCTATGATGCAATGGGAATGGCCCTTGGGTGTTTCGATTGACTGAAGCCCATATGAAATTATGCCAATTCATTGGCTGATGGTGAGGGTGCCACCTTGATGTCCCTACAGTACATCACCCACTCTAATACTAGAGTGGTATCCCATGATATACTCCACCTGCCAAGCTTAGCCCTGCCATATCTGGCCTGATGCTAAATAGACCAGGCTAAACTCAAATGGCCTCAAAATCCAAGCTATTACACCTGATAAAAGTGTGAGGAGAGGACCATGCCGCCACCACACAGACATCCACCAGGGGAACTCCTCTAAAAAGAGCTCGAGAGAAAGCAAAACACCAGGTACAATGAGCTGGACTACCTAGCAATGAAGAGTGACATCACACCTCATAACCAACCAAGATAGCATCCCATACCCAATGAGAAATCCTATGTTTTGATGTAGCGAGACCTCTGCGGCCAGCACCAACACACACCAACAATTGGAAGGACTTGCCCCATTGGCAAGAGCAGCCGTGTATCAGTACACTGCATCCATAGCAGCTGTGCATTCAGTTTTAAAGGGACAGCAGGCTAATTTAGTTGCTGTTGTCCAAGTCAATGATGTTAATCAAGCAACAAAAGAAAAACGGAAAATCACTCACTGCTCTTGACTGAAAAACTTTAGTAGCCCTTGATATTAATCTAAATTTATTAATAGAATTAAATATGTCTAAATATGTAAAAAGAAGATCGTGTTCTTGTTCTTTATGAGAAGTGGTTTTATTTCATTTTAACACAAAGGCATGTTTTGCATCACTGCAGTTAAATTGGTGTCTATCGTGATAAAACCTTAATATCAAACCTATATAATGAGTTTGGAAATTTTTGAGAAATGCTTAATAAATGCACTGTAATCTACTTTAGATTTAGTCGACTAAATATCACAAGATTAGACTAAAACGCAAAACAATTCAGATGACTAAACAGTAGAAGCAACTACTCCTTTTAGTCATAAAGATAATCAGAATTGTAAACGGTTTGCCTTTATTTGTGTACATTCACAATAAAAACAAACCGTTGTGCGTAAAAAAAGCCTAATGAAAAATAGAATGCCACTTTCTGCCGTCTGTTTCCTTTCGCACTGCACAAAAATAAACCTAAACTGCGTTTTTCGTTCATTTCCGAAATTTACTATTCAAGTAAAAATATTTCTTGTATAGGCCTATTTATTCGCTATATATAGCCTAGCTTTATTATGTTTTTCTCCGCTCACAGAAGCACTGCAGGTGCGTAATGTGATATGAAGACCATGTGAATCCGCATGTTCTGTTGTTTGTTGCTTTTAATGAATGTAAAATTAATCCCAAGGAAACAAAGAGAAGAGCTTTTCTGGTCCGGGGGGACAGCTTTCATGTTGAGCTTACTGGGTTTTGGAACAGAGTTACTGTTAATTGTAAAAGGATAGCTCTGTTCTTCATGCTTTCTGTCTTACCGTGACAGCGTGGGCTCTGTAAGGGATCCGGCCCTCAATCGGTACTGATCCAGTTCAGATCTCAGTTTCTCAATCTCCTCCGCGAGATGAGACTATAACCACAAAGCACATTAAAGTGTCATTTTACACAGAATGGATAACAAAGCATTGCATTAAAATTAGTTTTGCTAAGCTAGTTTTCAGAAAATAATATCTAATGACCTTTTCTTGAATTGAGTCTTCTAACTGCTTCCTGTAGTTCTCGGAGTCTTGAATTAACACATTCTGAAAGAGAAGTAATGGAAAGTGAGAGAGCCACGTTACAGGAAGACATCTGCTATGACGGTTGGATCTTCTCTCACCTTATCCTCAAGAGCGGCCATTCTCTCCTTCAGGTGAAGCTGTAAACGTTCATTCGACTCTGTCAAGAGTCTGTCCACAGTGTTTGACAGACGCTTGTTGTGTTCTTCGTTCATCTTCTCTCTTTGTCGAGCCTGAGGAAACATTTTTTTTTCACACAAAATAACTAAAAAACAAATATTTTATTATTTTCAACATTATATTAACTCAAATGTTTTATTAAATACTAGCATACTAAATACAGCATACAAAAAAATATGACCTCACTGCACTGGATATTTAACCCTCAGAGACCCAAATATTGATACTCTTGATGTATTTGTTTCACCCTTAGTTAAACATGTCTCTAGAAAGCCTTTAAATATAAACGCATGATAAAATAATAATTGTTTTAATATGTATTTATATATATAATCTGGATAAGCCTTCAAAATTGCAACACTGGGCATTTTGGGTAAAATTTCAGCACTATTTATTGATACAGAAAGTACTGTATAAAGTCATGAAAATTCATGAAATTTCATTTTCTGATAATTGAAATACTACAATAAATATTTACTTAACGTATACGTTCAGATTTTAAACGAATAACGATAAATTTGAAGGTGGAAGTTTATATTAATGTACTGTATCTCTGAGGGGAACTGACTGTCTTTATAAAAGTTTAGATTGTTATTTCCTTTTCATCTTGACTCTGTATAATTCATATTGAAGCACTGTCATAAGCGCCGTGCTGCTTTGTTTACAGGGTTCTTACACCTTTTTTCCAATGTAAAATTCAACCACTTTTCAAGCACTTTCAAGGTATATTTTCAAAATTTTCCAGCACTTTACAGCTGTGGTAAATTACATGTTTACATACATACTTTAGTTCTTCACTTTAGATGTTATCGTTCTTAAATCAAACCACATGTCTGGATTGCATATAACATTGCCTAAAATAACCAACATGCAGTATATAAACTATAAATTTAAAATAATTAATAATATTAAAGAATTTACAGGTTATCTGCAGTATTTTATTATAAAATGTAAGGCGTTTTAATACCTGCACAAATAAAATGAATACTGTACGAGCAGGATAGGGCAATGTCTATTGTAACATGTCTGGTACTATAAAATGACTGTAAAAAACTTGATTTACAGTTCAAAATCAGGTTCTTTATAAATAACTAAAGTTTTCTATAGTGATACTGTAAACCTCACATTTCAGCCATTTAAGTTTAAACTATTTTTAAGAAAATGAATTAGTCAAAAGTAGCTCTAAGTTTTTATCTTAAGTTAAAACACACACACAAAAGTATAAACTATTATCTTAATTTAAAGCGCACACACACACACACATCTTACTTTGTAAATCGTTTGGATTTTTGAAGAAACATTAGCAATTTTTCATTGTTCAAAACAAAATCAGCAAATTGCCAGCAGGTGGCGCTTTTGGAATGGCACAAAATAGTTTGTGTGAATATCCTTACATTTGAATCTCCTTACATTTGAATCTCCTTACATTTGAAGTAACAATCATGATTAATGTTGATTATGTTTTTGTGGGGGGGAAACGAAATGTCATTCATTACACTCTTCAAATTAAGTAGCATGAAAAACTAACTGCATAAAGATATTGTATGCATTGTGAGCAGATATTAAACGTACAGTATGCCACAATAAACACTTTTAATTCATTTTCACTTTAATCGCGACAGTCTTAAAGATTTAGTTTAACTGAGCAGGGAAATTTTAGTTTACCTTTAATATGACTCTTCCATGACAAAAAAACTTAACAGGAGGCTACTCAAGTATTCTGCTCTCGTTTGAACCATAATTTGTCATTTTCAAGCCATCGCTGACTGAAGCAGCAATCTCCTGGCAAATTTTTATCTCCAGCTCTGCTTCATCAGAGGACGCGCATTAATAAAGATCACACTACAGCCACACACGCTGCTTATTTTATGTAAAAAAAAAAATTATTAACTATTCCGTAAGAAAGCAAATTATTATGAAACCAATGGAACTGCATTTTCAAGCACTTTATCCTAAATCCAAGCATTTTTTAATTTTTTAAAACACTGCATTAAAAATCAAACATTTTCAAGGATTTCCAGCACCACTATGAACCCTGTGTTTACAGCGGTAACCAGGGAAACGCTGTATCGCTGCTGTTCCATGAGCGCCTCCTGCTGTCAGAGAGTGAATCTGCGTCTCATTCAGAGCTACTGCTGTGTTTGTTTCGTGCAGATGTTTTATGTAGTATATTTTAACAAAACTAAAGTCAGAGCCTTCTGTATTTGTTTTAATATTTTAAATTGTTAAATCTAATTTAGATTTTAAAAACTGCTCAAGCTGCATGTATTCAACATCTTTGTTTGGATTCTGATGCAGTTGTTGCCTCTAATTTTGAATGGAAAAGGCACACGCAAAGCCTTTGTTTATTTTAAGATATTTTTGTCTTGTTTATTAGATTAAATTTGGGGTTTATTTTATAATTTCAATGTAATTTTAATAATTCTGTTTCACCACGAAATGTGCAGCATTTTGTCTAAGCAATAATAAAAGGACACCTTTGCATAAATAATAAATCTAATTATTCTTTTTTTTTTTTAAATCATGAGAACATTGTATCATGAAATCAGTATCCTGAATCGAATTGAATTGTGAGTTGAGTGAATTGCTACATCCATATTATGTAGTGATATAAAGTAATGTTGACCCTGAGCAGTTCCTGGTTCTTCTCCTCCAGCTGTCCCTCTAAATGTCTCATACGCTCCTCGATACTGCCGTGTCTCTCCTCCGCCTGAACAACAAACACACACATTGTATTTTGTCAGACAAGAATATGTTAAGCCAGAAATTAGCTCAAACCAGCAGAGAAAAGACCCATGAACCATGACTATGATGTTGGCTAGAATCTTCATCTAGATTTATGAGATTGTGAGTTTGGTTTATAAGCTGCCGTCACACCAAACACCACAGACATGGCTGAGCAGACAGGTAAAGAGAAGGAACGTATACTTCCTTAAGCTTCTGTTCTCTCCTGGGTGAACAGAAAGAACCAAGTATTGTCAGCAACTCATTAAAGAGAAGAAAATCCCAGCTGAGCATCACATGCAACTGAAATATACCAGCAGTGAACAGACCCCCAGCCAGACAGAGTGAAGTGAATGAGAGAGAGAGAGAGAGAGAGAGAGAGAGAGAGAGAGAGAGAGAGAGAGAAGCTTTCAGCCCCACCTTCCTAAGACTGCAGTTCATGTCCTGGAGTTTAGGTTCCTTATCAGACTACCAAACCACACAATACAGAGAAATACCAAACAACGTTAATAATGAACAGAGTATGAGTCATTTCTATCTGTCCATGTTTCCACAGTAGAGTGTTTTAAAGAATGAACAAGAGTTTAATTTCTGTCTTGTACTTGTACATGCTTAATTTTTCTTTTACCCTTTCGGGGGCAGTGGTCATAGTGAGAAACCACCTGCCAGCCTCTCACCTCTCATTCAGGTTTAGGTCGGAATCGTTCCAGTTTAATAAAAAAAAAATGTAGCAGCTTTTTTTAAGAAAGGGCAAAAGTTGCACAGGAAATATTATCATATAAATTACATTATATTAATTATAAAACAAATTAAAATTGTATAAAGACCAAACCATGCAGATTTAGATAATCATATTTTTATGTTATAACAAAGTAACAATATAATATTTTATATATAATTAATTTTTATATATAAAGAACAACAACAAAAAAATTATAATAATAATGCAATATTTCTTTCAACGAGATAATTATGTAACAAATAACACTTTTCAAAAGAAAGAATAAAAAAATAACAGTGTTATATTGTTTTTATAAAGTTTAATATAACCAACATCATTTTATAATGCAAATTCTTCTGAAGTTAATATATGACTTTTTAATCTAAGTTATGTACAGTAAGCAATAAATACACAAAATTACGTAATTATTCTGTGCTTTGTGAAAATTACGTAAAATCTGTTAACACATTCCAGACAAATAATATACTGATATATTTTACCCTTCAATTACATTGACCTTTCAAAGCAATCTTATCAGTACACTACACAAGTTTGAAAGAGATTTCTTTCTACTGTTCCTTATGTTTTTATGATGATGAATCTACATAATAAATGTACTGTACACTAAATGCAATGTTATGCTTTGCACCAAACAAACCAAAAATGTTTAGAGCACCTTAATATGCAGTGGTCAATAGGAGAAACCACCTCAAAAATGGCCCTTGACCCCTAGCCTAAATATCTGAACCAAACATGAATTGCAGTTTGACGTCTCTCTCACAAGTATTACTGTTTGTCTGATTCATTTCTGTGAACAGTTTGTTCTGATGGTTCACTTCAATGAATCAGTTAATTTGAGTTATCACTTCTTAATTTATAAGAAGTGATAACTTCTTGTTTACTTCTTGTTAATTTCAAAACAAATGATAATTTAGTTACAGAGTTCCACTGGTTTGCATTAAATGCAGAACGTGTGTGTGTGTGTTTGTGTGTGTGTGTGTGTGTGCGTGAGGTATCCAGTACAGTACCTTGGTGAGAGCTGCTATCCTCTGTGCTAGCTCAGCCTCAACTTCAGGCAGAGTCTCAGCTTTCCTCATGGTCTGCTGGAGCTTCTGTTCCGCCAACTCCAGCCTCTCCTGTAACTGCCTGTTCTTCTCCTCCATCTGTGGGAGGAAAAACACACAGACACACACACACACACACAGTGTCTGATCAGGCTTTTTTGAGTTTATCCTCATATTTCAGACATATAGGACAGTCCAGCTTCCACAGCAACAATTGGATCATTGTGGCCAATTTCAGTGTGCCCAAACAAACAAAATCACATAACTGACTTTTTCTGGCTGTTCTTGGAACAAATAAACTCTTATTAGAGGGTGATAAATGCATACTGTTTCAACTCACTTACCTTGTATGGAATAATGTTGTTAAATCCCAAAATTAAAAATAGGTTTCTTTAAATGAAATAAAGCTGAAATAAAATAAAATTGTACATATTACATGAAAAAATAAATTGTAATTTATTTTTGCTTAAATAGAATATATAAAAAAATCTAAAACATAAAATAAAAATAAATGAAAACAAAATATAAATTGATGTTAATCATTAACTAAAATGATGAGTTGACATGAAATTATCTTTTTTTATATATATAATATGTCGCTTTGGATAAAAGGGTTTGCTAAATCAATTAATTCAAATGTAAATTCATATTTCCCATTTTTGGGATAAAATGCAACAAAAAAATCGTTTTTTTGTTTTGTTTTTCACATCTCTCAGCACTTTTTCTCAGAACTCCTGGTAAATCATTTGGCAAGATATGAAATGGTGTCAATGCTGACCATGATCTCGATGTTCAATTACGAATGGAATGACGGTCTGCCAGTGGCCAAGTTCAAAACATCTGTGCACTACGCAGTTAAGGTATTGCAGTACATCAAAGCAATTGGAAAAAATGCTTAAAAGAAAATGAAATTGGAACACAAGTGGTCAGAACCTGACCTGTCTGAGGAACGCCTCCTTATTGGCCAGTTCGTTTTCCAGCTTGTCTGTGATGTCATGTAGTGACGTGGACTCTCTCTGGGCACTGAGATAGCGCTTCTCAAGAGTCACGATCCGTTCCTCCATGTCTTCTTTCTGACACATCGCCTGTACACACAAACACATACTGAGTGTAGGTTAGTGGTTCTCAGACACACACCTAAGATAGAGCCCGCAGGTGTAACGGTCTAACTGTCAATCAAAAATCCTTGCCTATAATTACACACAGGCTTGAGGACAAATATGCACAGAAGCAAACACACACATTCCTACACAGACACACACACACACACTGCTCCAGGCTGCCACAACCTCTCTCTTAATCAATAGCTGTATCTCCAATCCAACAGACATTTCCCAGAATCCGTCCAGCTGTCGCTAATTATCAATGTTACAAGGCTGTGTCCGAAACTGAAGGCAGTTGCTTTGCTTTCAGTCAGTCAGTGCTGCAACAGACTGAATTTAGTATGAAGGCACGGTTAAAAGAAACTGCATTTGAGTACAAAGGATGTTTAAAAACATACAGTTTGGATTACTACTGTCAGATGAGGTTTCGGACACAGCCTAATACAGATTCGATTAGATTCAACTGTATTGTGCAGAGAACAAGCACAGGGCCACTGAACTGCACTGCATTCCAGATTAATGTCTGATTTGAGACAGAGGCTCGACATACACCCAATGCTGCACCTCTTTAATATCTCTCTGGCACTTGTTGTTCACGTCTTCGCTCTTGATGAGGTCTTTGCGAGCCGTCTCCAGCTCCTGCTCCACCTCGGACACGCGGGAGGACAGCGAGGACATGCGCTCCTTCATCTGCGCCAGCTCGTAGTTCTGCTTCTCCAGCAGCTCCTGCAGCTCCACCACCTGACTGGCCTCGTCCCCCGACTCCATCGACCCGTTAGACAACCGCTGCAGCCCAAACACACATAACAGACACAAACAATATATGTTCTGAGATTGATTCAACAGATTAAATAACAGAATCTGTTGATTCAGTATAAACGCATATTATAATCATCAGGGTTATAATATTTAAATAAAACTAAAACCATACAAAAAAAACAAAAATAAAATAATTTTAGCTAGTTTCTAAGGCGCAAGTTTTCATTTTTGTTTAGTTTTAGATAATAATAAAAATAGATACTATATGTCTAAGTGTTCAAATAAGCTGATGTCCAATAATCATATCATTAATTACCAATTAAATGTTAAAACCATAAACCGATACTGTAATACTAAATCAACATTAATTTAAACTAAACAGATGCAAATACAGCACACTGAGAATTTTCGAATGAAAGAAAAGACCTATAATTTATTTATTATTTTAGACCAGTTCGAAGGTTTAATGTTTCCGCTAGTTCATCTGTTCATTCACTGAAACGGTCATTTAGCAAAGGGCTCTTTATCTGGATTGTTGAACTCCCAGCATGCAAATGTGTGTCTGTTCAGTCTAATTGCATTTTCAGAGTGTGAAACAGAGGCTCAGCAGATCGTTCCTCTGCCATGCCTAAAATAAAGATTTCTGACACATATTCACACTAAAACTTGACATGTCTAGTGCACTAAAATTAGACTGTATATCCTGTTTAATTTATGGTGCCGGCACCAAGACAGAAGGGTGATATAATCATTTGCAGAGCACACAGAGTTTACTCTGTCAAAGCTGTGAAGCCAAGAGAGATCGACATGACTTCACCAGAAGAGGGTTCTGTGATCGTAAATAGATGAGAATGACAAGACAAAGAATAGCCATGGTTTATTCTGGGCTGGCTGCAGGGCCTGATAATGACTCACTCTCACTTTTTCACTCCCTCTCACTGTCTCTTCTTTTTCTGGTCTTTTTAGATTTTTTGTTTCTATTTGGGAGGGTCAGATTAGTTTGTACCGTACAGGCAAAGCCAGTGACCTCTGTTTGGTCGGCTGGACCCATGCATCAGTGCCAGAGGACCTGGATATTGTCAGTACTGCTACGAAATCTATTGAGTATCATGGGAGATTAATTTGGCTAATTGGCTAAGTGCCAAGCTTTCTCTTGTATGAGTCACAATCTAATGTCGTGCACGGCACCCACTGGTGACAGTGAGAGGACGATGGCTCTCTTCTCATCCTGTTAACTTTTCATCAGGAATGTGATTTTGCTATGACTGGTTTAACGGCACATTAAATGTGATCCAGAAATACAGTCTGACAGGATGAGTGTGTGTAGACTGTAAAGAGGAAGGTTTATTGATTTCATTGGATACATCTGTGTTCAAAACTATTTTCTGTAGTTTCTTTCTTTTCCAATTAACTGACTGTACATCAAAATAAATCATGTCTAGTTACCAGTTAGCTACAGCATCATTCAAAAGTTTGGGGTTTTAATTATTTATTTTTTTTTAATATAAATTAATACTTTTATTGAGCAAGCAAGCATTAAAATTGACTGAAATTGCCGGTAAAGTCAGCCTTGCCATCACAGGAATACATAAAATACAGTTGTTTTAAATTCATTTCACATATATATATTTTTAAACAACAACAAAAATCTTACTGACCCAAACTTTTAGCATTAATAAAACAAAGCCTGACTGTAGACTATTAACCACTCTAAGGCAGTTTAGAGCCTGGTCCCCCACCTTGCCATGAACTTTCTGGGTATCAGTTCCCTCCAACAAGTCCTCAGCCCCTTCTCCTGACGCCACCTTCCTCTGAATGTGCGCATTCTGCTCTCTTAAGGCCACAATCTGCAAAAGCACATTTCAGAGAAAGTTAATCCCCAAATAATAACCAGCAACATTAATATCAAAACACACTGTACTGTGTTGTTTGGTAGGACACTTTATGCCAGATAAAATACCAAACAGTAAAGACATAATAGGACAATATTATCATCCTGACATAAACGTCACTGGCCCAAAAAATCCTAAAAAAAGTGATATTCATCTACTACATCAAATATAAGCCTACTACTACTACTTTACTGCCTAGTGCAAATAAATAGTAAGAGAGATGGTATTACTCTTTATTTGTATCACCTGGAAGCAACAAACATTTCCAGTCTCATCCAAACTTTATTATTTGTATATGACGTGTTTTCTATTTCTATTAGGGCTGTCAACTTTAATGCATACGATTAACGCGAAATTCCTGAAGCTCAATTTCTGTTCTAACCCTTTAACCCAATTTGATTCTCTGCTTGCGATCAGATCATTTTAAGCTGCTAAACTCCGGGAAAGTTTTCAGACCAATGATCCAGTAAGTGACTGCATTTAAACAATCGGTGCAAAATAGCGCTAATATATAGGAAGCCAGGCTCATTACCACTGTTGGGAACGTTACTTTAAAAAAGTAATTAGTTATAGTTACTCACTACTTGTTCCAAAAAGTAACTGAGTTAGTAACTGAATTACTCTATAATAAAAGTAACTCGTTACCAGGGAAAGTAACTATTTGCATTACTGTAAAAAAAAAAAAAAAGTTGCTATATGTCAGATAATTTTTTTTCTTTTCTTTGCAGTTTTCACAAGTCAGTTAAAATGAGTAGAACAGACAGGTGTTCGTACATAACTTTCAATATTTATTGCACATCAACAGACAGCAAGAGTTTTATCCTGGACTTCAAGTATTATCTTTGTAAGAAAAGTGTTTTTGGCCACTAGCTTTGTAGATGTGTGTCACACATTACATGTACACATTACATGCACGTTCTTGCCTTTGACCACAATGAATTTGAAGTAGTGCTTATATCTCCACATTGAAAATGCCAACTTTTCATCGGATTGCTCCTGACTCGCCATTTCTGCTGCGAATCTCTGTGTAGCTGTTGCGTATGTGTGAGTGTGTATGTGTTTGGCGCCGCTGGCGCTGCCGCGTGTGCGGGCATGTGTGTAAAAACACTGGCTCTGATTGGCTACCATGAAACACATGCCTCTGCCTTAGCCAATTATAATCGCTTATCTCGTTATTAACCCACCTGCTCACTCGCTGTGTGAGCCAGGGGTGCGTTCAGATTGCATAGTTTATTAAATCAATGCAGAGTAACGCACCGCATTTAACGTTCAGTAACGTTGACGGCGTTGTAACGACGGGAAAAGTAATTAGTTAGATTACCCCCGTTACTGAAAAAATAACGTCGTAACCTAACGCCGTTCTTTTAAACGCCGTTATTACAAACACTGCTCATTACAGATACAGATTAGATTGCAGAGAGAACAGGGACTTGTGTTATGTTTTCAGTTAATTATTCATTCCAGTATGTTTCGCTTTTAAATTCAAGCTCTGTCATAAGAGCACTAGCACTAGCACTAGCACTGTGTGAAGTACAGACTGAGCGGATCTTCAACGCAACACATACAAAATATGTTTTCTCAAATGGATAATCGGTGTCTCGCTAGTAAAGTTTTGATGGATGAAGATTGCAATCAAAGTAAAGGCGTGTTTCCACACACATTCACTATAATGTTTTGATTTGTCATGTTTATGTTTGTTGTGTTTAGTTGTACTGAATGGATCTGTGGACTGTAGTAGATATATGCAGTCAGCAGGTGGTTGGTTTAGGTTTTTTTTTCATGTGGTCCTGTTCAGTATTGCAATTTGACTTCTCTAAAATGTAAAAAAGCTCTTTGCTCACTGCACACATACTATACAATTCTTTCATATGCTTATATGAGCTCCTTGTATCATTTGGTTATTTGGTGTCCTTTTGGAGGTTCCAAATATATAAATATATTTTCATACTGTTTTAATGGCCAGACCAAATCACATTTTTACTGGAGTGTGTGAGTGCGTGCGTGTGTTCTTCCACAGTAATTTTCTGTATGATGTTCATATATAACGTCCATCCTCATGAAAACTGCAAGCATACATGTTGCACATCAACAGCAAGCACGGTCAGTTTTCCATCAGTTTTTGATTGCCAATGTACAGTACTGTAGCTCTCCTGACAGGAAAGATTGTGGCAGAAATGTTGGAAATGAGTGGCTTTAACTGTCTAGTCTTTGTACCTTATGCTAACCCAAAGACACGAAATGGAAGAAACAGTTAAAACTGATCACAATCTTGCTGCTTAAACTGTGTATAGAGCCATTTTAATACTTACTGGCGCCTTTTCTATTTTGGATTTACATGTACTTTTAATTTCAATACTTAAGTGTAATACCTGATAGCACACGTCATAGAGACATCTGCTCATCTGTAATATGTCAATATGATGTTTCCTATTAGATGTAAAACAGACGCTTAGAAGGTGTCTTTAAGATGTTTATGATTTAGAATGACTCTAAAACTTACTAGACACATCTGTCAGAAGTTTTTACACAGCAGATGCTTTCCAGATTAAGCGATTTTTAACAGACATCTTGCAGACGTACGTGTGCTAACTGGGATATAAAAATACTTTTCATACATAAGTACAATAAATATCACACACTTTAAAACTTTTACTCAATTAATATTCTAAACTGTGACTTTTACTTCTACCGAAGTCATTTTCTGGTAAGATATCTGTGTATATCTTATACACTATAACACTTTGTTATAATGAGATGATTTGAGCGGTGAGTGGATTCTAACTTAAACGCCTCTGATTCAAGAAATCATCAGATATGTCTGTGATTGGCTACATTGCTCAACGCTGCAATAACACGTCAAAACAGAAATCGATCTCCAAAGCAAAAACTATAACTTCTACCATTCTTACATACACACTTATTGTTTGTTTCACTTTAGAAGACTTTCATCCACTGGTGTCATATCAGCCTGATCTCGTTAGAAAGAATAAAGATTTTACGAGGTTGCTATTTTGTATGAATTCACACGGAAATATAAGATTTTTAGAACAGTAAGTATGAAAGTCCATCTTTAACCCCACAATTAACCTAACCATCAGTGGGCCACAAACAGTCGAATGAGATCGTACAAACTCAAATATAGTAATGAATCACCTTAAGGGAGTGTGTTGGGTAATTCTATATGGATTACCATCATCTTTCTGGGGCATCAGCTTTTGGACACCCACTCACTTGCATTATATGGACTTAATACTATCTCAGCCTTTCTACAGTACTACATGAACTATTTAAAATTTTGGGGTGAAATTTCCCCTAAACATCAATAAAAAATAAAATAAAAATAAATTGCTGACAGGTTAACATTGGCAACCCAAGTTATAATAAACATTAACGTATTAAATTAACAAATAACCATAGTTTTACTATTGGTACCCTACTGTTGCATAATAAAATCCCTTTTAAAAAATTACAATATATTGTTGATTGTTATACCATGGTAGTTTATATATACCATAGTACTCAAGTTAGTACCAAATGATTTAAATAAAAAAACATGGAATGTTTTATACTTTTAAACTACACTGACATCCACTAGGTCTTATAGTATATGTAAGTTAAGAAATGCTGTATATCTAGACCAGCACAAAGCTTCCACAGCCCAATAAATGTAAAAATGAAGCACATTGAAGTATAGCCACAAAAGTTGCTGACCATGGCCGCTGGTATATAATCCCTAATAAGATAAACTATTATTCTTCTAGAAGCATCTCTAAAGCAGGTTATCTGGCTGGTGAGCACTGTCACACCAACACAAACCAAATTGTGTTCTCTCCAGACTAAAGGGCACTCTGTCCACTGTAAGCTCAGAGAAAGCAAGATAGATGGAGGTTTGATTTATCACCACTCGTCACACTTTCCTTTCAGGAAGCAATTAAAGGGCTTTGCATTTCAGAAGGCTAAGAAAGGGAATTGTCTGTCATTTTTTGAGGCCTGAAGATCAAATAATCCCACACCTTCTGACCCCACAAAGAGACGGAATATTGAGGCAACTTGCAAATGAAGGTAAATGAGAAGTGGAGGCCAATGAAAGTAAGCATGTCTGCTTTGATGTCGTTCATTTGGTCTCATCAAAGCAGAGCGCATACGAGCCCAGCGGTGCCTGAAATACTAGTTTGTTTCAAACAGAAGACAGCTACTTCAGAGGAACCCGATTCATCTTTGTGACTCACCTGAATGGGTTGCGTAAAACAACATTTTGCTCCCTCTAACAGTGAGATATTAATGTGAACTTGAAATAGAGATAGTTCAGTTATGCCTGTGCAGACATGAAGCACTCATAATTTTGAGAACGCACTGAGAGCTAAAATATGTGAAAGCTATAATAAAATTTAAGAAACTGAATACTATAGCCCCTTTCACACTGCCATTCCGGCAATTAGACAGGTAAAGTGTTCCTGAAATTGTTCCCGGGTCGCTAGATTTTGCACTTTCACACTGCCAGTGATGACCCTGCACGTCGAACCCACAATATTTCTGGAACATTGCCGTGCTTTCACACACAACCCTTGAAGATCCCGTAACGTCACGTGACATCAGCGCGTGACGTTTAATGTACGAGTCGACAACGCTTGGCACGTTATACTTTCACTGAAGCAAGCAAACGATCTCTGCGTCAGCACGGAAAGTAAGGAACTAACTGATCTCTGCTTCATTACAGTTTGCACATGTGTTTTCATTGCGAACGTTGATCTTCCTTCAAAACAGCCGGTAAAATAGTCGCGCGATAACGCGCGTCATCACTTCAACATGGAATTAGATCTGGCTTTTGTTCACACAGCGCTCATCCCGGGTCGAACCCCGCAATGTTACTAGGTCCCCGACCCGGGTTCAATGCCGGAATCAATCCTGGGACGTGGTTGCTTTCACACAGAAGGCGACCCGGCAATGTTCCGGAAATATTGTGGGTTCGACGTGCAGTGTGAAAGGGGCATATTATACAGGGAAAAAAAGAAACATCATAGAATATCTTCTATACTGGATATTGTTCTTCATTTTCATATTAGTATTTGAAACAATCTGCTGTATGCAACAATAAATGTTTCAAATATTAGTATGCTACACTTTCCACATGACTTAATTACACTGTATTTATTGAAGAACAGAGAGGGTAACAATCTTAATTGTTCATGGTACAAGGTTCGTTTTTTTCTAATGTATCAACAGTCTCCCGTTTCTCCCAGTTGCTGTTAATAAAAATAATAATTGAAACTTTTATTTTGACGGCGCTGAGAGTGGCAGCTAGGGATGGGCGATACCACTTATTTTGTTTTGTTTAATAAATGATTTATATTAACAAAACAGAATAGAGCAAGAGCAATATGAACTTTTAACATTCAAATTTAAATATATGTACTGCACAAACTAGGATACAATTTCAATATGTTTATTGTTAAATAACTCAAACATATATTTTTTGCATATATAGCATTGTTTCTACAGCTCACATTCTTCATCCTGTTAGCCACTTTTAATAACAGTAGTGTTTAACACGGATAGAAGTGTTTTTATATTATTAGTAATAGAAAGGCAAACATTGTAATACTTTATCATTTGCATTCAGCATTCAGCAAATAATGGCTAATGGCTAATGAACATTAAATTAAACAAACCTTGCAAAATGTGTCAAACCCAGTTGTGAGATTTTCATGTGATCTGCATGATTTCATGTTCTCTGCATGACTTTCGGTCCGTGCAAATTGAATTCCATGAACATTAAACTCGTGATTTCAAATTATGCTGCGATTCATGCATTTGTCATTTTCGCTGTGCGTTGTATGAAAAATGAGTGTTATCTTGGCTTTATTTGAAAAAATATGATTCCCAATAGGGTTGGGCTGATAGATGATGACATCGTCTATCACTGATTGCTAACAGTTATTTTACAAGTTTATTGTTAATCCATTTTCAAATTTCTAAAATATAAATTAAAATAAATAAAATTAAATCGGCTTTATATCGGCTTTCAGCCACCCAAGATATCGGCATCGGCTGTCAGAAAAAAAAACAATATCGGTTGACCACTAGAAGTAACCTTGGGGAGCTGAAATTTAAAAGCAGCCTCATTTGAAATCCGTATGTTTTTTAATTTCCCAGAACACACCTGCCCATGAGATGTAAGTGAAATGTTTCTATTATTATGTTTGCTTTTAAATGCTGTGAGTCTTTAGATATTTTACATACTGTATGATTTATTTGTTATCTCTCTTTATCTGTCTAAGGACTGAGTCATTGTCTTGTTTTAAATAACTGCTTTCACCTCTTCTCCCCTCGCCGTCTGTCCGGCTCTTTGATCTGAGGCGGCCCTCTCTCATGACCCGAAGAGATCAGATGAGTGTTCATTCAGAAACAGAGACGTTATAACACACAGCAGAACTCGCAGTGCAGTCAAAATCAGAACACACAATCTCACAATCATTAAATATCTCTTAAAAGAAAAAAAAAAAAGTTATTTGAGAAGTTTGAAGCTTTTTCAGCTAGAACTGCATCATCTGGACTGCCAATACCAAAATAATCACTAAAATACACAAGGTACTATTTGCTCTGTTGCATTTCACACTAATGAGATCAAGCAAATACAAAACATCATAGCAACAAATTAAACATATATAGCATGTTTATTACGTCTACTTAACTCCTTTTTGGTGCATATTGCTGTATAACTACAGAAATCAGAACATGTGTGACTCACCTCCTGATTGGCTGCGGCCAACTCCTCCTCCAAGGCAGAGACCCTCTCTAGTGACACCCGCAATCTCTCTCGTACCTGAACAAAACACAAAATTACTCACTGTTTGTCAAGGCTGTGCTCTACTCTGAACTGATCTGAGAACTTTTTTTATTCTCGATTTAGAATCACATATATATTATGGTTGTAAAAAATAATGCACAATTGCAGAATTTCTAGAAGTAGAATTAACATTGATCACTATTCTTAGAAACTGCAAGTGTCATTTTAATAGTATTTATTTGTATTTATAGTATTTATTTTTATTAATTTTTTATTTATTTTTTATTATTATTATTTTGAATGATCTACAAACATAAAATACAACAAATATGGTATTTGCTAAAACATTACATGATACATTATATGATCAATAAATTAAATCTAAGTATAAAAACATAATTAACTATAAATTTTTATTTAATTTATAAAAATGTCTTATATTTAATAAATAAAATTTAGGACCAGTGGAAAAAATGAAAATTTCTAAATGTTACTTTTTTCTTTTCTTTTTTTTGGTACTCTGAGGCAAATTTTATTGCGTTTTTCTTTGTCTTACAACTGATTATATTAATGACCCTCTCTGGTGACCTGTTTGGTCAAAGGAATCATTTCAGTGGGTTCAGTCCTTCATCACTGGACAGTCAGTGGTCACTAAAACTGTGACCCCATAAATCATGAACATTTTCTAGCCATCTATTACCTAAACCCTTATAAATGAGACTGTCTGTAGAAGGCCGCAGAATGGATTACAGCTGGATGAAGTGCCACACAAGGGCTTAATCCATAAATAAAAGCCACTGGATGAAAGAAAGAAGAGGAGGGACAGTGGGTGATGGTGTTTGATAAATGTACTTCCACCTCACTGCCCCAAAACCAGGAGAGAAAACTGTTACATCATTTTATTTTGGTTGTTAAGATCGCTCAGTCAGCCTACAAATGTCACATATGCATTTATACTAGCAGATTTCTATCTTTGCAATGCTCTGTGAAATTCAACGAAAGAACAACGAGAACCTCATCAGTTGTTGATCTCAGGGTTTACCTTCTCATCCAGTGCTTTGTGGTGCTCAAAGAGGGACTTAAGAGCTTTGAGGACCTCCACCTCACTGGAGACCCCAGAAGGAGACTGGGCCTGTCGTTTCACCACCGTCATACGTAGGGAACGTTCGTGCCTCGAAACCAAACACTCCAAATGCTCCAAAAGTAGCTGTGTACCATATAAGAAGTTAGTCTCATGATGTTCATCATCACAATCCTCTATTGCTATTATATACATTAACATTAAAATTAAATGTAAAACTGAAACTAAATCTAAAACTAATATTAATACTATTTTTAAAGTTGAAATTAAATCTAAAAAATTACATAACTAAACTAAATCTAAAGCTAAAACTAAAACTACAGCTAAATATAAAATTTATACTAATTCTAATTCTACTAATCCTACATTTAAAGCTCAAACTGAAATTAAATTAAAAAGATAAAATCCATCAAAAAAAATTTAATTTAGTAATTCATCTAATACTGAACCTAAATCTAAAGCCAAAATTACAACTAAATATTAAACCAATTGTAAAACTAATGCTAAATATAAACTTAATGTGATTTTTTTTAAATCAAAAACTAAAGTTTAAGCTTAACCCACAAATTAATCTAAAACTAATTTATTACCAAATCAAAAAACTACAGCTAAATAACTAAATAAATCTAATGCTAATACCAAACTTACATTAGAAGCTGAAACTAAAACTCTAAATCTAAATTTAGTACTTAATCTAAAACTGAGATCAAATGTCAAATGCTGCAACATGAACCTTAAAGGTCATTCTTCACATGAAAATGAATGGCATGTGCTTAACAACATTTAATCTTTTCTCATTTTCCAAGGAAACACTTTCAGATGGATAACAACATTGCACACAAGAAAAACCATTACATTACTTGAAACAATAAAGCAGACACAACAAACTTAACCCCCCTAGACCCAACACAAAGGAAATTATGTTAATGTGGTTACTGTCTGCTACATGGCATAAAAAAAATCAATTTCGGCCTCCGAAGTCCCAAGGACACTGTGGGGAGAGAGAGAACTGTTTGGCTAGATGAGAGGAGTGGACTTAGATTACTATAGAGGTCGAGACCAAAGTACACTTGTTCGATGTTCAACTGAGAAGCCTCTTGAGCCTCAAAACCTAACTGTGGTCATAAAGAATGGTGTTCAATGCCAGCATTTGCAAGTGTATGATTAACATCAAAGAGAATTATTAAAATTTGTTCTAAACAAGCTTCATTATCATATAATTAGGAACTTCGACTCACTGTTGCATTTTATTTGTTTACAAGCGACTGACTGTACATGACCCGGCTGCCAAGATCATTTGACTAAATATAAAACTAATAATATCAAAGTAAAAACTAGCTAAATTTAAAGTACATCTTATAAGCTGATGTTAAAACTTAATCGAAATGAAAAAAACTAAACAATTAAAAACTACAATGATATATAACACCTATGAATAAAGATAACTAATACTAAACCCTTAACGCTGGTTTAATCACTTTGACACTGGTGCCGATACAGGATAGCTGCCTTCGTGATCAGCTCTGCAGTTGTTTTTGTTAGTTTGTCCTGTCTTTAGTTATATTCCTGCAATCAGTTTCACCAGGGACGAATTGCTGGACATTCGGCACCACACATCTCCCAATATATTACCGGTTTTCGACTATTCTGATGTTTTGTTGGACATTCTAGTCGGCGGAGCAGCTGTGCTGATCACACGCTTCAGAAGGATGCGAAGACGGGGAAAAAGAGGTGGCGCGCTCGTAAGACAAAAAAAAACACGGACTTCGAAAGCCGTTGCCTAGCATCCATCTGGCATATCTCCGCACTCCACCCAAGAAAACAGATGAACTCCTTCTGCTCTCCTGGACAAATAAGGATTTCTAACACTCTGCTGCTCTGTGTTTCACGGAAACCTGGCTGAATGACGCCCTACCGGACAGCGCGCTCCATCGGCCGGGCCTTCAGCTGTTCAGAGCGGTCCACGAAGCAGAATCAACGGGGAAATTGCGCTGCAGCGGGACATGCTTTTCATCAACGAAAAGCTGGAGTACAGATGTAACAGTGTTACATAAGATGTGCTGTTCAGATCTAGAAACTCTATTCATTAACTACAAGACGTTCTATTCGCCGCGGGAGTTTCACTCGTTCATTCTGGTGAGTGTTTACATTCCTCTGCAAGCGCACGTAAGTCTGGCTTTACAGAAACTCGCTGATCAGATCACAGAGACAGAACAACAGCACCTGGACCGTGAACTGCCAAAATACAGGAGCATGTCACATGTCCCACATGAGACAGTAATATATTGGATCACTGTTACACAACAATAAAGGATGCATATCACTCTGTTCCACGAGCAGCTTTGGGACGTTCTGATCACTGTTTGGTTCATCTTATACCGATCTACAGGCAGAAACTAAAATCAGCTAAACCTGTATTAAGGACTGCAAAAAGATGGACTAATGAAGCAGAGCAGGATTTACAATCTTGTTTTGACCTCACTGATTGGAGTGTTTTTGAAGCTGCAGCCACTGATCTGGACGAACTCACAGAGATGGTAACATCTTATATCAGTTTCTGTGAGGATATGTGTATTCCTACCAGGACTCATCTAACATCTTACAACAATGACAAACCGTGGTTCACTGCAAAACTCAGACAGCTTCGTCAGGCCAAAGAAGATGCTTACAGGAAGGTGGACAATGTCTTGTATAAACAGGCTAAATACACACTGGAAAAGAAGATCAGAGTGACAAAGAGGAATTATTCTGGAAAAATAAGGACTCAGTCCACTTCCAACGACTAAGCATCAGTTGTGGAAAAGTCTGAAAGAAATCACTAACTACAAGACACCAGCCCCCAGCACTGTGGAGAATCAACGACTGGCAGACGATCTGAACGAGTTTTACTGCAGGTCTATAAGATGATCACCCATCACCCGCCCTGAACGCCTCTCTAAACAACCGTTCACACCATTAACAGCTCCTGCAACCCATCCTAAACACCTCTCCAAACAACCGCTCTCACCATTCACACCTCCTGCATCCCCCCTCTCCCCCACACCTGCAATTCAGATCAGCGAGGATGCGGTGCACCAGGTCTTCCGGAAGCAGAAAAGAAAAAAGCACCAGGCCCGGGTTGTGTTACACCAGTCTGTCTGAAATCCTGTGCTGACCAGCTGGCCCCCAGCTTTACACAGATCTTCAACAGATCGCTGGAGCTGTGCGAAGTCCCTTCATGCTTTAAACGCTCCACCATCATCCCCATCCCAAAGAAATCCAAAATTACAGGACAAAATGACTACAGGCCTGTGGCTTTAATGTCTATGGTCATGAAGTCATTTGAAAAACTGGTGCTGGCCCACCTGAAGGACATCACTGGACCCTTGCTGGATCCTCTTCAGTTTGCCTACAGAGCAAACAGGTCTGTGGACGATGCAGTAAACATTGGTCTGCATTCTGTTCTGCAACACCAAGACAGACCGGGGACTTATGTGATGATCCTGTTTTTGGACTTCAGCTCGGCCTTTAACACGATCATCCCAAACCTCCTCCTGCCCAAACTAAATCAGCTCTCCGTGCCCACCTCCATCTGTCAGTGGATCAACAGCTTCCTGACAGACAGGCAGCAGCTAGTGAGGCTGGGAAAATATACATTCAGTACACATACAATCAGCACCGGAGCTCCCCAGGGCTGCGTTCTCTCCCCACTGCTCTTCTCCCTGTACACCAACGATTGCACATCTAAGGACCCCTCTGTCAAGCTCCTGAAGTTTGCAGACGACACCACACTCATCGGCCTCATTCAGGGTGTTGACGAGTCTGATTACAGATAGGAGGTTAAAGAGCTGGCTGTCTGGTGCAGTCTTAACAACCTGGAGCTTAACACCCTCAAAACAGTGGAGATGATCGTGGACTTCAGGAGAAACCCCCATGCACTCCCCCCACTCACCATCATGAACAGTACTGTGACTGCAGTGGAGTCATTCAGGTTCCTGGACACCACTATCTCTCAGGACCTGAAGTGGGACATTCACATTGACCCCATTGTGAAAAAGGCCCAGCAGAGGTTTAACCTGCCACAGGAGCTGCTGAAACAGTGTTACTCCACCCTCATCATATCCATCCTCTGCACTTCGGTAACGGTCTGGTTCAGCTCAGCTTCTAAATCTGACCTCAGAAGACTACAGAGGGTAGTCCGGACTGCTGAGCAAATCATTGGTACAACCCTTCCTTCGATTCAAGAACTGTACTTATCCAGAGTGAGCAAAAGGGCCAGTAAAATCACTCTGGACCCCTCACATCCAGGACACTCCCTCTTTGAACTGTTGCCATCTGGTCGACGCTACAGAACTCTAAACACCAGAACGACCAGACACAGGAACAGTTTCTTCCCTCAGGCTATTCTTATGAACAGCTGATATCAACTGTGGAACACACTACACTATTTATATTTATATACACATACACTTATTTATCTAACACACATACTTAGAGTACACTTAAATTTTGCACATAATATACCTATACATACATAACTGATTTTTGTTTTATACCTGCCATACAATTGTCAATTTGTATATTGTCATTCCTTACCTACTTATTTGTATTTTTTTCTATTTTTTACTATTTTATTGTGTTTTTTGTTCTGTCGCTGTCATTCTGTTGCACTGCGGAGCTTCTGTCACGAAAACAAATTCCTTGTATGTGTGAACATACCTGGCAATAAAGCTCATTCTGATTCTGATTAAAATACGTTTTAAACTAAAACTTATGCTTAAGCCAACACTTCTAAAGTAAATAATCTAAAAAGCAAGTTATATCTAAAACTAAAGTTAAAAGCTTAATTTAAAAATAATGATCAAACTAAAATGAGTGTAAAACTCAAGCTTAATGTCAAATTAAACTTACAGCAGATTAATACTGATACTAATCATAAATCTAAACCCAAAACCAAAGCTAGAATAAATGCAGAACAAAAACAATATTTAAAAGAATGTTAGGCTAGGTTTAGTCTAATTCTTAGCATGCTGATGAAATAATTGTAGTTTATTACAGATTTTAAGATTCATATTTTCTAAGTAGGGAGTTCAGTCGCCAATTAGGTAGTTGGAAATTCAGACTTCTCCAGTTGAATGTAAGACAGCACATGTACTTCCCTGAGGGCTGCACTGGCAGTACTGTTACAGTGCTGCTCTAGAAACCTATGGGGAAACTGACCTTTCTATTTCTGCTCTGTTCCTTGCTCTCTCATTCATAACCCTCGGTCAGTGCCAGCCTCTGTCTTTTCCAGCACCAGCTCAGCACTAAAACAACCCTGATAATGCAGGTTAGGTTACTCTCTCTCCCTCTGTGTGTGTCTGTTTTGTTGGATCAGATTCACACTGGTGCCCTCAGTAGACACAGCCATTAGCTGATACATGAATCTCAGAATTGATCTTAAATCAATATATTTACAGTAACATTATGAGTCATTTCACTCGAAGGGCCATCCTGAGTAAAATCCATCCTGTACATTTCATCTACATGCTCCATTTTGTTCTTCTGTTAATACTGTTTTCATGACATCAACTTAAGTATTTTTTTTTTGTACCTTTGTACTTTCCTTGTACTTTCATCATTTGATACGGTATGACCATAATTGCACCAAATTTTATTCCAAAAAAAGTTTCACTAATGAAATCAAAGTTTTAAAATGTACTTTTTAAAATGTTTCAACTTAAGTACACTCATATGAGACAGACGCCAATCATAATTGTCCTAAAAAGTTTTTTTTCCCCTACATAGGCGTAGTTAACTCCTCATGGTGGTACTAATGCACAGAAATAATCACTAATAAGAGACATCTTAACTATCTTAACAATTTGCAAGAGAAGATTGTGGTCCAAATGGCACTTCAATAGCCAAAAAGTCTCTGCAATGTTCACAATGTTGATCTGCGCTATATTGGCTGGAAAATAATAGGGAGTATTCAGTGATAAGACAAACTGATTTCATTGTCCACAAAACTTTATTCTTTAGTATCTTATTAACTCAAAGCCTAGAGTAAATGGCCAATGTCCCAATTAGAATAACACTTGTCAAATAATATGCAATATAAGAAGTAGTGTGTCCCAGATGTTTGTTTGTTTTTTGAGGTTTTTAAGGCTCAGCCCCTTGTTATTACTGTATGTCTCATTTATATTATCATCTATTAATCACACACTGTCTTACTTAAAAGTTTGTACTTTCTACATTATCAGGGCTTAATTCACTTTTAGGGAATGTTGCTGCTACAAAAACTGAGACAAAGTCTCTAAAATAATCGAGATACGACCTTTTCCATAATGACTGATGGATTGAGTTGACGACAGTCTTTCTAGACCAGCTTTGGGTTAAATGCTTCTGATGGCCCTGTGTAAGATTAGTCGGTTGCTAATCTTACCACACCTCTCATCTTTTCCATTAAACTACGTCCCCTTATCCCACTCGATCTATGTTTCCCCCTCGTTTTTAATACCCTCCAATATCCTAAATTCGATAATTGACTCTTCAAACGTGAGGCTGCGGCTAAGTAACATAAGTAATTAATTGAATTGCAGCGTGGGGCTGGCGCACCGGAATGCATTAGCACAGTGAGTCAGGCAGGCACTGAGGGGTGCAGGAAAAGAATCAAGGTGAAAATGAAGCAGAAGAAGTGAGAATGACTGCTTTCTTGTGAAATGGTAGTGATAGCCAAAGTGCTATGTCTTGTCAGACGTTTTGGCAGCATTTCTGCATTCAGTGCTAATGCTAGATGACAATTTTATTGAAAATGCCAACCTGATATCTTGGCTTACAGGGAATTTTGATCTCACCACTACAAGGATAAAGTTATCACTCAACTTTCATCTCATTACAATAAATTCCCCATAAAAGGTGGTGCAGAGCATATCGAAGTAAGAATGTTGTGACTCTAAAGTAAGCATCTCAACAGACTCTACAGAATCTGGTTTCGGTTAATTGAAAGCAGTCTGGAGCAAGTAAATCTTCCTGACTCCAACAAGACATCATGAATTAGATGCACGAATTTGTGAGTGGGCATCTGTTAAATTATTGTCTTTTTTGTAAGCAAGTATAACTTTCCAAGATGGTTGAGAGTTGAGAAGCACAATCAAGTGCCTGGAAGACATGGTGTGCAAACTCACTCTGGTGTTGTTCCTCTCGGCCTTCAGCTCTGAAATCTCTTCTTCTTTCTCAAGCAGCTGTTCCCTGCAGGCGTTCAATTCTTTTGTCAGGGCGGCAAACTCCTGCAAGACACCAAACAAACATTTTAACATCACATGCACTGACTGAAGGGGCATGTGTTTGCAAAAGGACAATACATCCTAATGAAATGCAACAGAACCATCTAATTATGGTCTTCAGGATAACTGGAAACTTCTAGGCAAGTAGCTTGGAGATAAACTCTACATGACATTGACCATCCCAGAGGAGGAGTAGGATCAGAGTCATATAAAATATTATCGTGGAAAACTGTCAGATGGGTGGTTTGTCAAGATCGGCACACACCAAGCAGACAGTCTGCCATCGGCGAGTGTCTATCGGGCTATTTATTTTGTATTTTTTGGTGTTCCACACTTGAATCGGCATCTGGGCTGTCGGTGAAACCTGGAACTCTGATTGTAAGAGTCAGTTTCCGAGAATTGAGGCAAAAGTGAACACGAGCAAGTAAATAAAGCAGCATACTGTTCTAATGTTACATGAGCTTACCCAAGTATACCACCTTGCAAATATTTTCATAACAACATGAGCAACTTTAAATGAAGAAAGCGGTCAACAAATGATATTCAAAATGGCAAAGCGCTGCTTTGTTTGTGTTTCATATATCTGCAAATACTGTATATCTCGTATTCTTGATTCGTTTTCTCATTTTGAATGATGAATATATACCATTGACAGCTGCTTTAGACTCTGTGTTGTTCTCAGGGTTGATGCCATAGGTAAAAGTACTGCAGACAAGTAGTAATATAATACAGTACACACTACAAAAAGGTCAGAATTAGGGCACAGCCATTTACTTTTGTGTTCCATAAATTTACAGCAAATGCCACGACTAAAGGGAAATGACAACAATGTGGAACTTTTCACATCTGGGAAAGCAAAATCCCATGAGTGAAGAGGTGCAGATGCAACGTACATGTGGTAATCTGAATACGGTGCCACTGAGAAGATTTCAGGAATGGTAGGAATGGGGTCGGGAATTGACTAGGGCTTGTATGTGAAGTATGACTTCAACTTTGGTAAGTTTGAGAATAAGCACAATGAATCATCCCAGAGACATGCAAAGGTAAAAAAAAATAAAAAGGACAAGGAATTACGCCTTTATTTCCAGGCTTAAGTTTTAATAAACCATGACATTAAGTAAAAAAAATTTTTTACAGCCTCTACTTTCCTTCTCTCTACTATGACTGAGTGAGAAAAATGCATCAATAGCAATGTATCACAATAGCTTAGTAACATGTAAATAGAGACGTTTTGACTGATGAAACATGAAGACAATAAACACACAATTGCAAAAGCCATTTCGGGTGGTTTCATAAGAACGTATATTAGGGTGACCAGACGTCCCGAAAAATTTGGGACAGTCCCGAAATCTAACTGTTGTCCTGAATCCCGAATCTGGCACTAATTGTCCCGAAAATTATACTAAAGCAAAATCTTGAGTAGTTATTGTCTGATAAACATTAAAAACTGTCTGTGGAGGTTGAGTCATCCAGGAACCAGCCCCCGCCGATTTTTTTAGTTCTAAAAAAATACCGTAGGCGGCTAGGCACGAATTTAGATATTCATTTATCTAATTAATCTATATGCACAAAGACAACACAACCTTTTTGTCCCCTTTTTGTTTTAAAGCTTGATGAAGAGAGCGCAAGTTGCTGCAGCTGCGAGGAGGACAGTGATGCACGCGTACAGGAGTGATTGACAGTTCGCGGCACTGTGTACATAAAATAACTACACAATTATTTCGTTATTTTCGTTTAAGCTTATTAGGGTTAGCTTTACAGAAAGGTCTGATTTACACATTGTTACAACAGTCATTGTTTTTTTTGTTTTTTTTTTACAATGACAATTGAATTCATGATTTTAATGTTGTTGTTTTTTGTGGCAGCCTAAAGACTAATGACAGACTGTTGTTCTTTGAATAAAAATGTGTTTAGTGAAGGTTTGAAATTCATTATCTTTTATTATAGGCTACGAAAGTCTAATATCATAAGTTCCCCCCACCCCGTCCCGAATTTAAGCAAATCTCATCTGGTCACCCTAACGTATATTCATGATGCATTGCTTATCGACATTGTATCACACTGCATAATTTTATACAATCATATATTTTCTGTCTCATTCTGTTAAAAGAAGCAAGTTCTTTCAAATACGACTAATGCAATAGTGATTTTGGAGCAAAACATGATATTAATCTCTTAAATTGTCACGTTTGACACTATGCTAAGAAAACACTAGCTTTCCCTATAGCCAGGAGAGATTGTTTTATAAGTAATTTTGAAAAGTAAGTGATCAGTGATGCGCGGGTTGATCCGAAATGAGCGGTTGCCTGCGGTCACCCGCGGTTACCCGCAGTTACGAGACATCCAAAAATATTTTTAATGACATTCGGGTCGCGGTCGGTCGGGTCGTTTGAAATACCTTTGTAATTTATATAGTACTAGACAAAATTTTGAAATACATAGGCCTACACTTTATTGGCTGAATAACTGGCGCAAATAGAGTGACCACCTGTCCCGCTTTGTTGTACTGTACAGCAATTTTTCCCTTTGTCCCGTCTCACGCAAATTGAGCATCTGTCCACGTTTTTCTTTCGACCCTGCCTAATAAATACACAGATACGTCCATAGGCGTACTGTTAACTTATGTTCAATAGTTCAGAGGAGAGCAATAAAAGCATTAGTCGATAGACTGAGTCGTACGTGAATCAAACTGATGACTGGTGCACGAATGCCTCCTCAAGAATCTCAAATTGGAGAGCGCGTGCGTTGTTCGGTCAGGATAAGCAGCCATTGTCAGTGTGGCCACGAAAAAGACAAGATGCACTTTTAATAGCGAATGGAGCGCAACATACTCTTGGTTAAGACCTGTAGATGGCGAAGCAGGGATAGCTTTTAGCATTTTATGCAAAAGAAGTTTTTCTGTGGGACATGGTGGAGAATGTGACGTGAAGCGACATGGTGCATGTGAGTACTACAGAAAAAAGCGCATTATCAAGAAACATGCAAATGAGTGAAATTGTTTTTCAATAAACCGAATGACCCACAGTCTGACAAAGTTTGGGCAGCAGAAGTGACGAGCATTTATCATGCCGCACATCACACACATTCATATCGCTCTACTGCAGTAACAAGTTAGCCCCAGTCATTTTTCCAGATTCTGAAATAACTAAGGAAAAAGCTGTAGAAACTTTGGGTGATATTTTGGGACAGGTATGTCTTAATCTTTTAGTCAGTGGGTTTAAGAAGAAATATAGGCAATATATTACAGAATCCTTGAAATGTCTACTTTTAAACGAACATATTGAAACCAAAATAAATAGGCTACTCTCTGATTATGTAATGCATGTGAAATGTGCATTTCTCTCTGGCGTTCATGGCGAGGCCGCATCGTCAACTTTATCTTGGCACCAGTTTATTACTAAACAATTAAATGAGTCCTTGCTAATTTAAACACATTCATAATCATTACTTTAACTGGTTCTTTGTGGCAAGACTTATGTGTGCGGTCATAAAGCTTATTATGCTGTAGGTTATAGTCTAAGTTAAGTAATTAAATTAATATAAAGGGGCCACGCATTTACTACTATTAAAAAATGCGGGTCAGGTAAAATATTTTCTTTTTCTTTTTTTGCGGTCCGAGTTGCGGGCGGGTTAGTTGAAAACATAAGTTGGGTGCGGGTTGTCTATACATTGAACCGCACATCACTGATTATATATATATATATATATATATATATATATATATATATATATATATATATATATATATATATATATATTTTTTTTTTTTTTTTTTTTGTTTTTTTTTTGTGAACGAGTGGGCAGGACGGTTTTCACATAATTCTCTATTCTACCACATCTAGTTCTCAAAAGTCTTGTGGACAAATGTTCTGTATCACTGCATCCGAAATCATATATTCCTTACTTTACAGTATTTGAAAAACAGTATGTGAGCCGAGTAGTATGTCCGAATATATAGCATTTGAAAAACAGTAGGCGAGAGGCACCTGGACAGTGAAACATCATAATTAATCTCCAGATAGTGTTATGAGAAGAAGCCAGCAAGGATTCAACCAGCCTGAGGTCTTTGACTCCAGCATATCTGATGAAAAGCAACTACATATCTCACCATAGTTATCCTATACACAGACAGCACCAGGGCCCAGAGGGCCACTGCTGGCAGATGCACATAATGGGCATGTTGACAACACTGCTGTCTAGCCAATGTCACCCGGTTCAGTTTGGTACACACGTCACTGTGAATGAGTTAGCAAAGCGCTAATTAAAAAGTGTTTATTAGAGAGGTGGTGGTGCAGAGGTGTTAGTCTAAGGGAGAGACAGGAATAATTACAACATGCTCTACACTGCTTTAAAAAAAACGACAAGAGAAAAAAAAATGGATAGACTTGTTAAAATGTTCAAAGCAAGGTGTCAAATTGAATTTCTGCCCAGTATTTTTAAGAGGTATGCTAAAAAATGTTTGTTTGCAACTTTCTTTAAACAACAATGTACCCACAGTATGACTAAAAAAATACAAAATAAAACACGAATATCTTGTTAATCGATGTCATATAAAGCAGAGCTATAAAGAGTAACGTAACCACTCTCATAAATTTACATCTGCATCCTAACTCGTGCTACAACTACTACTTATGTCAACTTAAGCTACTGTCAATTGAGCATTTCTAAGAGACAAGACAATGTAATATTATTCTTATTGCAGACTGCACTGCAAACTTTGCTGAAGATATTTATTTTTTAAAGAGCCACACAGATGGGAAATCAAAAATTATCTGTATTACAGTGTATGATGTAGCTGTCCATCTGTGTAAACAATGTGCAAATAATTAAACCAAATAGTACATGATTTATAAAGCTATTGGCTTCTAAAGTAAGGAGTCGACTCTGAATCGCTGAAACGAGTCGTTATAGATTTCAAATCTTTTGCCCATCTCTATGTACGTCACTAGGAACACTTTGCGTAATAATCTCCGCCTACCGTCTTGAGAGAAACGGAACTCTGACCTGCCCCCCCCCCCCCCCCATACAGACGCTCTGGTTGGTGTGATAGCGTCATGTCGAGGAGACAGTGTGTTTTATTTTCACTGCCAAAGAATGAAGATCAGAAGAACCAATGGCTAAAATTCATTTTCACCACAATACCAGAGCAGCACAACAAATCCCTTTTGTTGTGTTCACAACATTTCACTGATGACTGCTTTTCTAATCTCGGTGAGTACAGCGGGATTTTCAAAGCGTTTGGCCATAAAAGATGGTTCATTACCAACTTTATTTAGAACAACAAGCATCTCCGAATCACAACGCGAAGTATGATTATGAAGTTATGTGTTTGTTTTCTCCCGAGCGTCTTATCAGTATGTGTGCTGTCTGCAGCCTTTGTTTGTGCTGATCGTCATGTACAAACACGTCATTAAAATGAAGTGTTACTCCGTGTATACACAATGAAGACACATGAGAGAGATATCTATAGAAAGCTTGACATGTCTACTTTAAAACTAAACATGTGCTGCTAACAGATATTCTGTGATAAAGTAATCCATATGAAAACAACGCAATGTCTGTTTTTCATGTCTCCCTTCGTGACCACGCCCCCGCGCTGAACGCGGTATTCAGATTCAAACTGAAGCGCGCAGTTTGAATATACCCACACGGAAGAAAAAGCAGCGAGACTGTTCAAGTTTTTTATTTTACTGTTTGCTTCGCGGTGAGAGGAATAAGACATAATTCACCCCAAACAGATGCTAACGCATAGTTTACCGTGGAGGTGTGTGCGGAACAACCAATCAAAGCTGACTATGTTAATTGACCAATCAGAACACAGTATGCTACTGAAAGGTGGGGTTTAAGGAAACTGAATCTTTTGAACAGCTTTGTGCGAACTGTTTGGGGATCTCTGAGAATTGAGGTAATTTTAAAATGATATTTTGATAAAATGACAATGTTTTTTAACCATGGATTTAAACCTAATGTACAGGACTTATAAACAGTGATAGGAAGCTTAGAATTTTCATCTTACTGGCTCTTTAAAGGAAAAATGACTAGAAAAGTGTATCAAATTCAAAAATGTGTTTGTCATGTTCTGACAATAAAGAGTTTTTAACAATTAACAGTCTGCTTTCTACAAATTTCACTTAGGAGCAAAAATCTGCCCTTAAAGGGGTCATATGATGCGATTTCAAGTTTTGCTTTCTCTTCGGATTGTTACAAGCTGATTGTGCATAGATAAGATCCCTGGAGTTGCAAAGACTAAAGTCTCAAAATCAAAGAGATATTCTTTATCAAAGAATAATGGCCCCCTTAAATGGCTCATTCAAACACGTCCCCATGTGTTTAAGTCACTATGTGGATATATTTGCATAATGCCACTCAAATGTTCACATAAAGAAAGAAGACGTGGTTTCAGTAACCTTAAAGCAGTAAGTGTTGAAGCAGCCATCCCAGGGAAATGGTGTATCTAGGTGAAAGCAAAAGCACCTTACTTGGGCTTCCGAAAGTAGATGCATTTAGGAATCTTAAGATTACTTACAAGTTACAACAGAACAGCAATGCATTTAGGAGAGGAGGTCATTCTGATTTTGCTACGACAATCTGGCGCTTCTGAATCAGCCACTGTAAGTATTTTTTGTTATCAGTTTAAGTATTTGCTATTGACTGTTCAAATGCAGAGTTTTGCACATTGTGTATGTGTGCGCATGTGCACAACTGTGAGAGACAGAGAGAGAGACAAGGTCACTCACATCACAATGGAGTCAGATCTCTTATCTGCCCGTGGAATGTGTAAAGCAAACACGTACAAGGCTTTCAGGCTTGAACTGATGGTAAAACTAACGACATTATTAACTGTCTTTAAATTTATTTTGAAAGAAGAAACTCCCAATCATGAAAACGGGTATTACATTTCCGACGAGTGCTTGCGGTGTTTGGCCAGTCACAATGCACTTGGTCAGTTGGCCAATCAGGACAGACTGCGCTTGTCAGAAGGAGGGACTTTGTAGAAAACAATACGCACAACCGGCGAGGTGTCATAGAATGTCTATGAACAGACTCACATCCACGTTTAGGGGAAAACAAACCGCACTTCAGTATTGGATCGAGGAAGTGGACTAACCTTACAACATGCCAAAGAGTTGTTGTGTGGTTGGGTGCACCAATAATGTTTGTAAAACCCCAAATTAGAATTACGTATGATGCTAATCGAAAGCTAAGCCAGTCTAGTTGTATGACTGAACAGAAAAGTGCACTCAGTACTCTAAATATTAAGACATATCATTCGCTGGTTTACCTGGTGACTCGATGAGGTACGAGTAAATGTCCAGGTAAGACACTTCTGGCCACTGGGTGGGGTTGCTACACCAGTTTGACACTGGGAGAATGAAGCAAGGGACGTGTTTTTAAATTGACCAAATTAAGTTTGTGGATGTATCTTTCATCAGAGCGTCTGTGGCAGGCAGGGTGGACACATACAGTAACTACTTAACTTGTTTAGTCTTAGGGATTTCTTTAGTTATTCACGCCCTTTGGCTGTGTACGGACGTTGCTTTTTGCAACTAATTTGTATGGAAGTCTATGGGAAATCTAGTTTATTTTCCCTCAAAAAAGGGGCATTAACGAAATTGACAGTTACGTTACTGGATGTGCCGGTTGTGCGTACGCATTTGAGAGAGGCGGGACATAGAGGACCTACAATAATGTACAGTATTTTAAAACATTTTCAAGTATTTTAACAGTGTTTTTTGAACATTAAAGTGAGTCAAAATATTCTGTTACACCAAAAAAAATAAAATAACGACTGTTGTTTTGGGATAATTATCTGCAAATCTTCCCTACACAGAATTGTGAATGAGATTTCCTCACACAAAACCATCATACGGCTTGAGAATGGGAAATACTATTAGTCATATGGACTACATATATTCAGTTATTTTGTCATTATTGGAGCTTGACTGAAAGTTTTTGTTGTACAGAAAAAAAAACAGTGTCTCCTTTTGTGTTTCCCAGAAGAAGAAGAAAATGTGATTGGAACATGATGGTGAACCATTCCTTTAACTCCTTTTTATATATTCTAAAAAGGCACCAAAACCATGTAAATTGGCAATCACACCCTGACAGCAAACTGAAGTGTAAAGTCTGAATGACAAAGACCACCCCATTTTAAAGGCAGATGCAAGAACTGAATCGTGGGACCAGACCAATCCTGGTCATCCCCAAGGAAATAGAACTGCAGTTTGAAATGTTTGGGTTTGACAAAGCCTACAAAGAAATTTCATGAAGAATGCCAACCAGTCAGTATGAAAGCCCTAGCACACGTCATTCATTCTATTTGGACTGACTCAAAACACTCTTTTTCAACTGGATAAGACATACTCCCAGGAGCGACAGGCTGTTTAAAGAGCGGAATGGATGAAAGACTGAGTAGGATATGCACCAGAGTGAGTTTTTAAGGCTTTAAATCAAAGGCCTGTGTAGTGATAAACTTCAAATGCACCTGCGGCTCTTGAGAAACACTCATGTAAAGTGGCATGATGGAGCATCCCCATAGCGCAGCACAATAACTAATGAAATAAAATGAAACTTTGGAGAACGGGGAGCCATGCTTCAACATAAAAAAACTCTAAAGGCAGAGAGAAATTTTGACAGCTGCATGGATGATATACAACCACAGACCCATTAAATTCTAGACTGGGATTGTTCTGCATTTGATAAATCTTTAATGGAGGCTGTAAAGCTTTATTTACAGAATGTCCCATGGGGCACATGCAAGCTCACAAATGCATCGTGTGGAGAACGGAGTTTGTTTACTGTATGTTGCACTCAAGGCTTTCTAAACTAGTCCTTCAGTTGTACAGTAACAGCAGAATTCTCAAAGATGCATTCGTAAATATTGTAGAAGGTCATTTATAAATCTGTCAGCATCTCTTTGAGAAGCAAACCTTGTTTCTGAAGGTTTTTAACAGAAACAGGCCAGCATCTATATGGGGATTCAACACATAGATCTTTCTAACCCGCTTTTGTAAAATAATGAAAGCTAACAGGATGCAATTTCTGCCATCTCAGTCTGTGCCTTAAAGACATTAAATAACATATATAAAGAGAGAAATGTCTACTTTCAAATGAAACAATTCAAATGGAAAACTAATATTCTCAGATTATGTAATCTATGTGAAACATGCACACAGGTGCAACACTACTGCAGAGATGACGAGTCAGTTTCGCCAAATTCATCTCTCCAACTAAAACAAAGAAAGCACTTCTTTATTAAAATGTCAATTCAGCTTCCAAACTGTTTTTCCCAGACACATTCATAATCATAGCTTCTGTGGTGTGTTATGGAAGCTTTATGCATGTGCTAGAGAGGGGGTTAATAAAGTCCTTCTGAAGTGAAGCAATCCGTTTGTGTAAGAAAAATATCCATTTTTACAACTTTATAAACCTTAATATATAGCTTCTGCTGTCGTTCACACGTTCACGAGAGAGTGGCGTCCATTGGATGACGTAGTAAATATGTCGCAAAACATAAAAAATATAATAAACTGTATTTGTATTTAAATAATAATAATAATACAAATAGCAATATATATATATATATATAAAAATGCCACTTTTTAACTATGTAAAATTAAAAATATATAAAAACATAAATCTGTTTGAGATAATCATAATTCCCTCTAGGGTATATGATAAGTACATATGAATAAATATATATGATTTTTTTTTTATCCTTAAGCATGCTGTTAGCATCAGTTCTAATTCCAATTAAAGCACTGAGAATAATGAGCTCAAAGTACCTATTTATTCATTACAATTGTGGTAGAAACTTATATATATATTCTAAAGGGATGATCTGCATTCAACAATTTACTCTTTATTTAAACAGACAAGATGTTATGAAAGGAAAGGTCAACTTTTAAATTAAACTTCTAATCATTTATTTTATTTGCCTGAAAAATCTTATGCTTGATTCCTCTCAATCCAAGGCAATTTGCAACACGGACCCTCAGCAGACTTGGTCCCCTGACAGTGCTCATCCTGTATAAACATCTCTCTCTCGGCAGCAGGATGGCTGTTTAAGTCTAAATGTCTATAAATCCATCAGTAACTTGAATGCCATGTCAAAGTCCCACTCCAGCAATGTCCCCTGGCTCATGTGTCTGTATGAGTCCAGGGACTGTGCGCTCGGGGGACCACTGGGCTTGATTTACTCTGACCTTTGGGTACAGACCTGAGAGGGGTTGACACTCGGATCTAGAGCTGTCCATAAATCTACAGAGGGGGTAATTACAGCCCAGGGATTTAGTGCTTCTCACAGACGCTGGCGGCTAATTCTGTCCTCCTCATGACAGAGCGTAGCTGCTTGATCCACAGTTAAAACAAAATCAAGAATAAGTACCACACTGAAGGAAAGTTATTAACATCTGCTGATGCAACACTTAGCAAGCACCGTTATTAATACAAACCCAATTCCAAAAAAGTTGGGAAATTGTACAAATTGTGAATAAAAACAGAATGCAATGATGTGAAGTTTCAAATGTAAATATTTTATTCAGAATACAACATAGATGACATATCAAATGTTTAAACTGAGAAAATGTATCATTTTAAGGGAAAAATAAGTTGATTTTAAATTTCATGGCATCAACACATCTCAAAAAAGTTGGGACAAGGCCATGTTTACCACTGTGTGGCATCCCCTCTTCTTTTTATAACAGTCTGCAAATGTCTGGGGACTGAGGAGACAAGTTGCTCAAGTTTAGGAATAGGAATGTTGTCCCATTCTTGTCTAATACAGGCTTCTAGTTGATCAACTGTCTTAGGTCTTCTTTGTCGCATCTTCCTCTTTATGATATTCCAAATGTTTTCTATGGGTGAAAGAGCTGGACTGCAGGCTGGCTTCAGTACCCGGATCTTTTTTCTGCACAGACATGATGTTGTAATTGATGCAGTATGAGGTCTGGCATTGTCATGTTGGAAAATGCAAGGTCTTCCCTGAAAGAGACGACGTCTGGATGTGAGCATATGTTGTTCTAGAACTTGGATATACCTTTCAGCATTGATGGTGCCTTTCCAGATGTGTAAGCTGCCCATGCCACATGCACTCATGCAACCCCATAAAAATACGTTGACGCAAAATATGCGCATCGATTCGTCGACCTGTTTTTATTTCTCTAAAAAACGTTTGCAAAACGTTTACCGTATGTGCACTGAATATACGCGATGGCCGGATCAACATTCTGTCCAACGTTATATAACCAATCCAGGGGTTTTTCTGCATTAATCTTTTTTTTTGGTGGCTGTCAAAGCCTTATTTGATCGGTGAGTGATGTAGAATAGATGCACCTGACAGGGCGCTTATGAGAGAGAGCCCCGGCTGCGCGCGCACACTCACAGTCTTCAAACAACACGAGTGCTTCTTGCTCGCTCTCTCCCTTGTGCATATTAATCAAAATCATTAAACACGATAGAAAAAGTGCGAAACACCAAAGTTTCACGCACGCTCGCGCACTCACAGTCTTCAAACTACAGAAGCGCTGTCTTGCTCTCTCTCTCTCTCTCTCTCTCTCTCTCTCCCTCCCTCCCTCGTGCATATTAACCAAAATCATTAGACACGATAGAAAACGTGGAGCATTGGTTACTGTATTCTTTCAATTGCTCTAAACAAGTATTTTGGGTGACCTTTTTTATTGAATGCTTATCATCAAGTTGTTGTTATTTTCATCTGAAAGAAGTACTTTTTTCAGTAAGCTAGGCCCTATGTGTTCAGTAAGCTTGTTTCAGTAAGCTATGTGTTTTCAAGGCTACAAGGTTTTATTGAATGCTATCTCTATACAAGTGCAAAGTAATGCATTCTTAGTCAGTCTTTTATTTTGTAATTTTAAGAGCAATAAACATATTGCAATGTTAAGGAATTCATGTTTTTTTTTCATTCAGATATGTAAATCAACATGTATAAA
The DNA here is from genome assembly GCF_003368295.1 of Carassius auratus. Taxonomy (NCBI): domain Eukaryota; kingdom Metazoa; phylum Chordata; class Actinopteri; order Cypriniformes; family Cyprinidae; genus Carassius; species Carassius auratus. The sequence goes on from NC_039271.1 coordinate 15,453,624, forward strand.
TTGTTAGTAGCCAATTAATGGGGAGCTAATCGAAATCAAATCGGTCTGAGAAAAGAAATCGTTAGATTAATCGATGCATCGAAAAAATAATCGCTAGATTAATCGTTTAAAAAATAATCGTTTATCCCAGCCCTAAAGCCAACATAACATTTTTTTGCAAAGCGTAAACACATCATGAAATTTTTGATTCATTTTATTTCAAATTAGAAATACAAAGTTTTCCTTTAGTACATGAAACCAACTTTAATACAAATTTGACATATCATGTACATTTTAAAAGATTTTGCTACTGCTCAGAATTCATCACCTTATAAACCACCCAGAACACCCTAACAACTGCATAGCAGTATTGTGGAAACCACTCACAACACCTTAACATTTGCCATTAGAACATGTAAAAATCAAGACAATTCGATGCATCTAGGGATAAACATCAGGACAAAATAAAAAACTGAAAGCAGCAGGTTGCGTGAAACTTTGTGTGTTTTGTGCTGCCTTTCAGGAAAAAAACCCAGCATGCTCTAACAGCAACCCACAGAGACAACACAGCTTGCTACCTTCAGGAGACAAGAGCATGACAAGGACAAATCAATGATAATGAGAGGAGGAGAGAGGGAAAAATCAGGCCCAACTTTCCTTTCCAATGAAAAACAAAGGTCAGTTATTTGTTTTTCACCTTTTTATTTCCCACTGTGGAACTTGTGGCATGTTCTGCAAAGAGTTTTAATGGTAAAAAAAAATATCAAGAAATCTCTGACTTGTTCATACACATATGCTGCATTTGTTGTTAAAGAAAGCCAGTGTCAGCATTACAGGGCACTCTCAGAGCTGAGGGCAAATGAGAACACAGTCCCACCCTTGTGTAATGAGTGTCACACATTCTCAATCTAAAACCAATGTAGTGGAACAGTCAGGCAGCAGAACACACATGCACACACACACACAATCTGCAAATGTCAGCCCATGCATCACTCATTAACCAGCTGGGAACAAGACAAATGGAGTCTGAAGTTGCAGACTTTCAAGAAGAACCCATCTGATCAAGCTTCTTCTACAGAACCTTTACTGACTGACTGAGGCCCCTTTTTTACCTTTTAAATGTTCCAGTACATTGAACACAAAACTCTTTTGTGTCAAAAACACTGTTTTTAAGGTTTTTTGATAGTGCTTTCTATAGTGATGGGCAAAGTTAAAACATGCACACATATTCATATGTACATAAAGTATGCATATAGATCACTGGAATGAACTGCATTTTAAAACAATGGTTATTGTACATCACTGTAAAATATTTGTAGCAATCAAATAAATGAAGCCTTGATGAGTGTAAGAACAAATATATATATATTAGGGCTGGGATAAACGATTATTTTTTAAACGATTAATCTAGCGATTTTCTTTTCCGATGCATCGATTAATCTAACGAATTATTTAATTTAATTTTTTCAGACTTTTCGATTTCGATTATCTCCCCATTAATTGACTACTAAAAATTTATACATGTTTATTTACATATCTGAATGAAAAAAACATGAATTCCTTAACATTGCAATATATGTTTATTGCTAATAAAATTACAAAATAAAAGACGGACTAAGAAGGTATTACTTTGCACTTGTATATAGACAGCATTCAATAAAACCTTGAAGCCTTGAAAACACATAGCTTACTGAAACAAGCTTACTGAACACATAGGGCCTAGCTTACTGAAAAAAAGTTATTCTTTCAGATAAAAATAAAAACAACTTGATGTCTAGCATTCAATAAAAAAGGTCACCCAAAATACTTGTTTAGAGCAATTGAAAGAATACAGTAACCAATGTAAACTTGAGGGCTTTAAGCTAATACAGAGAGTGCTTTTCCAAAAAAAAAAAAAAACTTTTACAGTGGCAGCCATCAGCCTGTCATGGAGAAAAAAAAAATCCCTGAATGCTCCACGTGAATCTTTGGCGTTCTGCCCTTTTTCTATCGTGTCTAATGATTTTGGTTAATATGCACGAGGGAGGGAGGGAGAGAGAGCAAGACAGCGCTCGTGTAGTTTGAAGACTGTGAGTGCGCGAGCGCGCGTGAAACTTTGGTGTTTCGCACTTTTTCTATCGTGTTTAATGATTTTGATTAATATGCACAAGGGAGAGAGAGAGCAAGAAGAGCTCGTGTTGTTTGAAGACTGTGAGTGTGCGCGCACAGCCGGGGCTCTCTCTCATAAGCGCCCTGTCAGGTGCATCTATTCTACATCACTCACCGATCAAATAAGGCTTTGACAGCTGCCAAAAAAAAAGATCAATACAGAAAAACCCCTGGATTGGTTATATAACGTTGGACACAATGTTGATCCGGCCATCGCGTATATTCAGCGCACATACGGTAAACGTTTTGCAAACGTTTTTTAGAGAAATAAAAAAAGGTTGACGAATCGATGCGCTTTTTTGTGTCGACGTCATCGATGACCTCGACACGTTGTCCCAGCCCTAATATATATATATATATATTTATATATATATATATATATATATATATATATATATATATATATATATATATATATATAAATATAAATATATATTTATATAGAAAAACCCCTGGATATATATATACACAGTACAGACCAAAAGTTTGGACACACCTTCTCATTCAAAGAGTTTTCTTTATTTTCATGACTATGAAAATTGTAGATTCACACTGAAGACATCAAAACTATGAATTAACACATGTGGAATTATATATGGAATTATATACATAACACAAAAGTGTGAAACAACTGAAAATATGTCATATTGTATGTTCTTCAAAGTAGCCACCTTTTGCTGTGATTACTGCTTTGCACACTCTTGGCATTCTCTTGATGAGCTTCAAAAGGTAGTCACCTGAAATGGTCTTCCAACAGTCTTGAAGGAGTTCCCCGAGAGATGCTTAGCACTTGTTGGCCCTTTTGCCTTCTGTCTGCGGTCCAGCTCACCCCTAAACCATCTGGATTGGGTTCAGGTCCGGTGACTGTGGAGGCCAGGTCATCTGGCGCAGCACCCCATCACTCTCCTTCTTGGTCAAATAGCCCTTGATGCCTTCAGTGTGACTCTACAATTTTCATAGTCATGAAAATAAAGAAAACTCTTTGAGTGAGAAGGTGTGTCCAAATTTTTGGTCTGTATATATATATATATATATATATATATATATTGCTACTTCTGTATTTTTAGTTATCATAGGTATATTTTCACTGAAAAAAAAAAAAAAGTTGTCCTAAATGCAAAATATGCACATTGCCAAACCCAACCTCAACTGAGATTCATACAAGATGGAGAACAAGTGCTCAAATGACGACTGCAGGGCGTTCCAAATCAATGACTTAGGATGTTCCATTTAGAATGCTCCCTTAGAAGTCAGCTGCTTAAATAGGTAGTAGACAGCAAGGCAGCTCACTACATTTTGAAACCTCCTGACACATGTATCTGCTATTAAAGTCAGCCTACCTTTGAAAGTGGACAAAACCGGGAAGCAATAACTGTCAGATCAGATAACCACAGTGAACGTCTCTGTATAAGGCTGATAAAACTAAAGGCCGACCAGCAGTGTAAGTACCCATAAATCACCTCTACAACCAGACGCAGAAAGCTGCCGTGATTGGTTTAAGAATCTTCACAATCCTTCTGGGGATCATTTAAAGAGGAGCTAATCAAAGGCAAGGCCTGACAGGCGGCGTAATTTAGTTGATAAAGCAGACACAGGCTGATATACGTGCTCTACTGCACCATATTGAGCAGATCTAAAGCAGAGTAGAACAGAATCTTAATTCCTAGCTTCACAACAACAAGGACAGACAGAATTTACATCCATGACTTTCACGTGATGTTGCCAGAGTAAAGGAGGGTTTCCTGTCCTGTGCTACTTGCTGTTGAAGACTATTGAAAAATTATCTAAATGTTGTGGCTTCTGGTCAGCATCTGTTTTTATGCTAGAGAAAAGCTAAGAAAGTCTACTGTTGACTTATTTGGACACAAAATTTGTCTATTAAAAATGTCCCTTTTCTTTAAATTGTTGCCTCATAGCAATAACCGACCAAGCATTATTTGGCAATGCATTGATGTGTTGGGTTCTCTTAAGGCACTTTTCCACTGCATGGTACGGATCGTGGGTTTTTAGTTAGCTAGTTAATCAAAATGTCTCGACTTTGTTTCAATGGGAACAAGTGCTGTAATTATTAACTAAAATGGGAAAAGTAAAACCAGGGCTCAACATAAAGTTTTCACATGAGCTTGTCCTTCGGGCAAGTAAATCAACCATTTATTTGTCCGAGTAAAAAAGTTACTTGTCCAAATAACAAAAACAAATAAATATTGTAAGAAATATCTATATTATAAAAAAATCTATGTGAATTTTTTTTTTTTTTTTTTTTGGACAAAAATCTGGTGTAGGATTTACTTTGAAACAATTTTCACTCAGAAATTGCTAGTAAATGTCAAAAAACAGTTGCTATGAAACAACACACTGCACTAAACATTTAATTTTTAAGAAAGACTGAAATAGTATTTTATTGTAAAACATACAAAAAGTAAAGCCAAATAATAATAAATAAAAAAATGAAAAGCACATCAAATTACTGAAACCAAAATAAAAATATATAAAATGTATAATAAAAATAAAAATACACAAAATATTAAAAGGACCCAATCAGAAACTTTCCAGTTACCTGCCCTGAAATGTAACCACTTAACCACATGACCACAACAGTGACATTAGCCTTTTTAGTGTACAACCTCTGATTACCAATCCAGATCCTAACTAGGAAGCCATATCATCCTGCATAATAATTCATAATTATTCATATTCATCAGCAGCAATGTATTCTGTCAACTGGCTTAATTTAAAAAGACAGAGCACTAAACATTACTTTTCTCCCTTTTGTTCATTTTGGAGAGGAATTTTTTTCTTTTGGATGAGAGGAGCAGTGCCCTGACTGTAGTCTGTCTCTCAGTCAGTCTCTACTGAGACCCATCTATAAAATCAGCCCATTTTATTGGGTTCTTGATGCCAGGCCACACTGATGCCTCTTCATATTAAACTTTACTTAATAAAGGACTCAAATGAAAAATGAGACAGCAGAGAAAGTGTTTTGAAAAAAAGAAAGAACTTCTCGCACCAGGCACAGATGGGTCCCACACTGAGTTAAGTTGAAAAATGCTGCCCAATTGATTTTACACAGTTGCACACCAGAAAGCCAAAGATGGTGTTACATTTCATAAAAACAATTTGGAACAGAAAACGATTGTTGACAAATTACTGAACCATTATTATTATTATCATCCCCCATCTTTGGTATTCGTAACAGATTTCAGAGCAGCAGAAGTAAAAGAATACCAACTAATTAACACGCCGTTCATACAGAACATGCATAGCATTACCATCTGTTCAGAGCTCTCTACAAAACTTAGCATGAAATTTGAAAGACTGTCCCGACACTGCATAAACGACATGTTTAATATATTATCATACAAGATGCTGGTAAACACTCATCTGGAGGTCTTTGTCCTGCAAAACTTATACCAAAGTGATGGTGATGCTAGGCTGTGGTGCACGAGCCATGCTATGTATTATCTAAGGTCAATGAAAAATGAAGTGTCCATGATAACAAAAAGAAAAAACAAAGGTTTAAAACATGTGCCAAGGTCTTGCAAATGTACTCTTTGCATTCATGCTGGTCATTTACACCATTTTGATCAAGCGTTTAGATTTTATCACTGTAAGTGATGTAATCATGCCGTAAAAGGTAACCTATGTTCCTTAGATTAACAAATGACTACATGAAACATTAACCAATAAGCAAAAAATATATATATATGAATATATCAATAATAACCAAATAAAGAGTGGTAGAGGCTAAACATGTGAGGTGGGCTACGCACCCATCACAAATATAATATAATATAATATAATATAATATAATATAATATAATATAATATAATATAATATAATATAATATAATATAATATAATAAAGATCCATCCCATATAATAAAGTAATATAAACACAAGTATTCTCTATGATATCATTTCTTTTCTTTTTTTTTTTCCTGTATATTGTTTGTACCATATAACTATGATTTAATGGACAAAAGTTTCAAAATATTAATAAGAAGTGAAGCTCTGTTTTGAAGTAATAATACAAGTTTATGTAAAATACCTTTTTTTTCAAGAATTTATTTCTTTTAATGAGACTTTTTTTTTCTTCAGGTGAGTCATGGTACGCATGAAGTGCATTTATGACTAGTGATCGACCGATGTATCTGTTTACCGATATTTTTCCCGATATTTAAGCATTTTTCTATAATCGGGTATCGGTTTTGTAATATCGGATTCGCCGATTTACGGCGCCATCTTGTGTTGAGACGAACTCATTGAGTCACGTAGTGTAATTCATCATGTCCTGCCCCAATAAAGACGTATCTTTACATGAATTAAATAAAACAGACAAGAATGAGTGCATGTTGAAAATAAAAGCGTTGAATTTAATTCTCTATCTGTTGTATTTGCTCACCATTAGTCTAGAAGAGAAAGTTTGTTCATATTGCTTAGCAACTGACGGATGATCTGGAGGCTTAAGCACGGCGACTGAATGAAACTTTTGTCAAGATTATCTTGTTTAAACACCCTAGATTATATTATCATTTACTACATAACAATTATTTCGCTAATACACATATAAATATAGCCTACCGCTTTGTGGAAATTAATTATTTATTATCTCCATGCGCGATCGCGGTTGATTAAGTTATAGTCAAACAGCACTTTGTCAGTTGGCATTTCATGATTTAACGTTAGATTAAATTTAGATCATAAAATGCCAACTGACAAGTGCTGTTTAACTTTATATAGTCTCGGGAAAAAAAGTTCGTTCATATTGCTCAGCACCTGACTGGGTTGATGATCAGGAAGCCTCAAGCAATGCCACTGAATGAAACTTTTGACAAGATTATCTTGTTTAAACACCCTAGATTATATTATCATTTACTACATAACAATTATTTCTCTAATACAAATATAGGCTACATATACCGCTTTGTGGAAATTAATTATTTATTATCTCCATGCGCGATCGCGGTTGATTAAATTATAGTCAAACAGCACTTTGTCAGTTGGCATTTCATGATCTAACGTTAGATTGAATCTAGATCATAAAATGCCAACTGACAAGTGCTGTTTAACTTTATATAGTCTCGGGAAAAAAAGTTCGTTCATATTGCTCAGCTCCTGACTGGGTTGATGATCAGGAAGCCTCAAGCACGGCCACTGCATGACATTTTTGAAGGAAGCAGGCTTACTGGGCAGAATGCTGAAAGACTCTGTTTTCTACACTAAAACCTAGTTCTGCTTAACTGGGAGTAAATAGCTATGCACTCCTAAATAGCCCTCCCGCCCCCACCAATATGTTAGAATCATTTTTGTGCTTTATTTTTTTACCTGTTTTTATTTTTTTACCTCATCAAAGCTTTTATTTTAAAACAAAGACACTTAGTAACAGTGCGCTTAAATTTTTTGGACTCAGACCCCTCTATTTATTTGTGTATAAATATAATGTTTTTTTTTTGTATGCAAGGGGGGAGTGATTGTTATAAATAAAATGTTTTTTTTCAGCTCATTTGTGTTTTAATAATTGTCAGAAACAGAAGTATAACAGTAAATAAATATCGGTTCTGCATATCGGTTATCGGGTACATAAACATACAAATAATCGGTATCGGTATCGGTTATAAAAAACCAATATCGGTCGATCACTATTTATGACGTAATAAAGTATAACTATTAAATATGAACGAATCAAGCCCATGCTATAAGGTCAAAACTTGTATCACAAAAAGTACAAACGATCAAGATAAAATGTTGGCTTCTGTGTGTCTAATCTTCACAAACTTCACACACCCCAGCATTTATTAAACCGTCGAGACTTGTGATGATATTCACAATGTTGTTTAATCCGTGGATTTGACGTACACTCTGATCCACATTACTTGTCTGCGTTAACGGTCTCTTGTCGCGCTCTAAGCTTATCTGCTTTGCCCAGCTTGTTCTCCCATAGACTGCGATTGGCACTCGGACGGCCCATGTCTGGAGAGTCTAACATAAATCGAAGGCGTTCTAATGCAATAAAGTGTTGCAGCCATTGTAACACACTGCAAAGTTCCCTGTGGATTACGGCTTGCCGTCACATGAGACGAGACGGTCCGTAAATAAAAGTTGCCTGTGTCCTGCCAGACTGCACCAAGCCAAGAGGTCAGGACGGACTCAGTCTTGCCACCTAGAGTTATGACTACTATTAGGCGAAGTGGTGCAATGCTAAATCAGATTTGTAGACTGATAGACAGATACACACTGGCACATACAAACAGCCAGAAGACACACAGACACTAGAAACTTACACACACAGGTAGGAGGCAGAGGCGTCCGAGCCTGAAGCAAGTGTTCACTTCGCATTAGTGTAACGTCTGGTGCTGTGAATCTTTGGCATTTTCTTAAAGGTCTTCCAGAACAGGGGAGGATCCATTTATACTAAAACATCTTAGGCAGGTTTCATTTGAAAGTGAGCACCGCTATGTTTGACTCTCTCCACAGTGGGCATCGTAAAGGCATTTATTTACACTTATTGGATATACCAGAAAAGAGAACGAAAGATTTATAATAAAAGTAATGTTTTATTATAGAAAAGTGTTGCTTGTTGCGGTTGGTTAAAGAAAAGTCTCCATTATGATTTACCACTTGTTGCATATTTTATTTGTGTTTTCAACAAATAAAGCAGATAGACAGGCTATTTTGTAGCTATTAAAATGCTTAAGTAAGCTTAAAGTTTTAACAAACCTAGACAACTGTTTATCATTTCAATTATCAGCACATAATGGAGAGTTTAAAGGGATAGTTCACCCAAAAATGAACATTGTCATCATGACCTCCTGTCATTCCTAAACCATAAGATCCCATAAGAGAAACAATAAATCGAACTACCTTTCTAATCTTTTTATATTCTATCTATTTTCTTTTTATTTATTATACAATTATAAAAAGACCTCTAACACTAGCTTGCTCTATTCTTTTTCTATTCTATCGGTTTTCTTTTTATTCAAATAATTATAAAGCCCTTGCTACGTGTACTGTGTTTAAGCTAATATACTTATCGCACTTGTGTATCATTCCTCTTTACATTTGCAATGAAACCTGAGAGATTTCTGACCCTGCATTAACAGTCTATTCCACCAAAACGTTGACGCTCCAAAATGTTCATAAAAAGATTGTAAAAGAAATCCTTGTAAATCAGGCGAATTAATAGAAACGCTTTGTATGTTACATTTATCAAAACGTACATATAAAAAATCAAATATGGTAAACGGAAGCTCAACTGCGCTTACTTGAAGTGCTTTTCAAGATTGACATGTCAAAAAGTGACTTTCACTGGAGAGACAAAAAGATGGACAAAAGTCTTATGACTTAAAACGACATGTGGGTGACATCACAAATGATGACGGAATTTTCATTCTGGGCCAACTGCCCTTTTAAATTCTGTACAATATGTTTCTCCATTTTTTGTTAAAATCAAACAAATCTGAAAACGCACAAGAAAGTGTGGGTTAAAACATCGAAATAAAGTAATCTGACTATTTATAACTTTAAACATTAAACTGCAATGCTTTACACCCATCTGTAGTAAAAACGATAAGAATCAGCACACTCTCAGAGGAGAAGATATCGATGACCACTTACGGCAAATGCCAAACAACTTTCTCACAAACTGGCACACTCAGATCAGTGTCAAGCCCCACAGGAGCTCTGGAGCATCACAGTGGTACGGATGCCTCCATTTGAGAGTCCATTAAACCACTATCTCACCAGTAATTTTTAACACTGTTTTGATTCAAAGCATAGTTTTCAAAGTCACGAGATGCTTTGAGGGAGTCGTTTTTTGACAGCAGAAGTCAGAAATGAGTCTTCTGTCTTTGGGAGGGTTTATTCCCTTTTGCGCCATCAGGACGATCTCTAGAGCTTTTGGAGGTATTGTTTTCCCACTGGGAATCCCTTTGCTCCTCCAGATTTAGATTTCTCCTGCAGTTTGCAGCACATCCTATCACAGCTCACTTTCTCACCCCATTGCTCTTTGAAACTTCACATTTCCACACAGTTCTAACTTTAATCTGTTTTTCTACTTCTGTCTAGAGCATATTTCCACTTTTCCCTCCACAAAAAGCCCTCAGAAGTCATAGGACAGAAAAATCAATAGGAAAAATCTTTTCTTTGGCCAAAGCATTTGGATTCTTCAGTGTGTTCCAAAAAAACAGCATATGAGTTTGGGCAAATGTATTTTTAAATACGATGCACACAAAAGTCTGCAGCACCACTGATGCATTTCTTCTCTCTATCAGCCCTCTGTAGCCTTCTTGGCATAAGAGACTTCTTTTGAATAAACTAAATAATCTTGCCACTTCTCAATATTGCTTCATATGAATGCACAGACATTCAATCTCCAGTCTAAAGGGGGTCGCACACTGGACGAGAAGCGCAGCGCCGCGCCGCGTCGCACCACGTCTTTAAAATTCGAACACATTATTCTCTATGGGTGTACACACACCGGCGGCGCCATTCGGCGTCTGTCCGCGGTGCCCAGCTACGACTCAGAACGGTGTTCAAATTTCTGCCGCTCCACAGAGCGCCATCTGCATAGTTTTATATTAAAAAACCGAGATGTTATAAACTGAAACTGAAATTAAAATACAGTACACTTGTTTCATTCAAATAAAACATTACAAAGTGTTTGATTACGTTTTCAGCTGCACAGTTGCCTAGACAACAGATACAACAAAACAATAACAGACTTATTATAATAACACAGATTCTTTTCATTAATTAACGTTCAAAACTCAGCTTTTATCAATTAAAATCATATATTTAAAATAATAATAATAGATAAAGTCAAAACTCTCCCATCTTGCTGCGAAATTGAGCTCACGCATATAGAATGTGCGCGTCCGGTGTGCGATACCTTGAGTTGTCCTACATGTGGCGCGACGCAAGGCTTCTCGTCAGGTGTGCGACCGCCTTTAAGCTGTAATTTTGTCAATCAATGTCTTTAATTTCTTCAAATCAGTCCAGTAGGTCAGCGTTCTCTACTCAGCAACCTCTGCTATCGAGGAATCCAGAATGAATGTTTCATCGAGGCAACGGCACAATTCAGATTGATGACTCTGTCAGACAAAAGGGCAGAGGGACTATAAAATATCCTGAAACTACACGAACTAAAACATTCACCTGACTTCCTCTCTCAGAATCCGTTCTGTCCCTTCGCCTCAAATGAGCAGAGGCAATAAAAGCGCTGAACTTTTAGCAGTCCCAAGCGCATAAGGTGCAAAATCTCGCTATGGTTTTTTAATGAAGACAGAGGTTCATGTGAAGGTGAAGAGTCAGGTTAAAATGATGTGCCAAGTCATACAATGAAAAATGTTAGACTGTCAACAGCAAGTTGATGGAGCATCTAATTAAAAGTGTTTCTGACTACAAACTTCTACATATATCTGCTCGGATGTGTATGATCTCGTCAATAAATGATCTACCTGAGGTTTTCCCATTAATGCTATATTAGGAAGCCCTAGGCATGTGTAAGGGCAGCACTGACTTCATAATGATGCTGAGATGTTTTGTAACAGTACTGCTGAAATCATTAAGGGTAAATGACATCGCACTGATGTATTCGTGAGTTGGCTGTAGCCAGGTGTCCTGAAGATGCCAGGCAGCCCACTGGGAGCCTGAGATTTCAGTGCCAAATTAATACCATACCTTCATTATAATCATACTGCATGATTTGAAATGGATGCTTTAAGATGCAGCTAAAACATACATCACACAACGACTACATTTTTTTAATTTACATTTAGAATTTATTTACAGTAATTGTGTAAAAAAATACTTTTTGTTTTTACAGAAAAATACTGTCAACATTAATCCGTAAAAAAAAAAAAAAAACTAATTAGTTAAATGGTGTAACATCAAATTATATATATTATACTGTAAAATAATGTCAGATTTTGGATGTTTTTATGTAAAAACTATAAATAACCAATACATTTACAGTAAAAAGCAATACAAGGAAATTGCCTGTTTGTGTAATAACTGTGACACAGATTATTATATTTTTATAATTTAGTTCATTCTTTTTTTGTTAAAAGTAATGTGCATTATGGTGTTTTGCATTACATTTACTAAATGTTTATTGCATTATTTTAGTGTTGTGTATGTTAAAAAAGTACTGGGCTGCTTTATTATTATGGCTGTTATCGGTACATTTAAGGAAAATCAATTATTTTTGGTATTTCAAGTAGATTCATATAATAAAATTATATCACTTTTTGATAAAATATAGGTTATAAGTTGTAAAATAAGCAGGTTCCAAATAAGCCATCACTGGTAATCAGAGCCTCTGTATTATTTCATTTGATCAACAGTAATTACTGAGATGAATGTCTGCCCAGAGACTAATTAAAAAATTCTCCTTGATTTCACAAACTCTTATTATTGTATCATTTGTAACTATTGCATTATACATGATATAATATGTTGAGTTTTTTTGGCTCATAATGAATGTACAAATAACTTATTTAGCTCATCTCTAACAAAACAAGCAAAGGAGTCAATTTCTCAGCTGTTGCTGCATTTGAAATATGGGTTTCCAGAGTTGGTGGTTTCAGTATGTACAGTATGTTGCTACACATGCACCATCTTTGCAGCGTAAGGACAAGACAAAGGTTGTCTGGGAACTAAAATGGCTGGCACATTTGAGTAAATGTTAGATCGCAAACGCTTGAGGTAACATTAATCAGACGAATCTCCCTCACTGGCAGTGATCTGGTCATGGCTGCCCCGACGGCCCCAGAAGCATTACAAGTGTTGACTGATGTATTATCAAAGACCTTCTACTCAGAAATATCAGAGCTTAATATTAGACATGGTCAAAGTGTAATATACCAGAAACTCAGGCAAAAATAAAAGTGTCAAACTGAGCAATTGTTGGGTGGCAGACTGTGCTGTTCTCCATCTAACAATGTTATCTTTAGATTTTAATGAAGCAAGAATGAATATTAAGTAAATGGTTGTAAACAGTTTATCAAGTTGTAAATGACTCATCAGGGAGTTTTACAGAGGGCTCTGTAGTAGGTAAATTATCAAATAGCCTGTGCTACAAGCTAATAGTACCGCCTGTAAAGCAAAAATGATCACTATTCAAAGTAAACATGAAATCAAAATGTAGAAATGCAGTTTAAGGTAACACTACTGGATCTACGTACGTACTGTAAATATACATGAAGTCTAGACCTTGAATCTTGATAAGTAACAGAACTTAAGTTTGGTTAAGGTTATTTAACTCATCAAATCTCTCAAAAGTCAGAAATCAGAAATCACTTTGTGCCCAAAGGTAACTACTGTTAAAATATATATTTAAAAAAATCTCTCATCTTCATGAAGGTTGCATTTATTTGATGCAAACAAACAAAAACAGTAAAAACCGGAATACTGTGAAATATTGCTACAATTTAAAAAAAAAATCAATTTGATTTAATTTTAAAATATAATTGATTCCTGTTATTCCTGTGATGTCATCACTCCAGCCTTCAGTATCACACGATCCTTCCAAAATCATGCTAAAATTGCTAATTTGCTGCTCAAGAAACGATTCTTTTTTTTTTTTTTTTTTTAACACTTGTGCTACTTAATATATTTGAGGAAATTTGAAACTGTGACACTTTTTTTCAGGATTCTTGGAATAATAGAAAATTCAAAAGAAAAACATTTATTTAAAAACAGAAATCTTTTGGAACATTATAAATGTCTTTACTGTCACTTTTGACCAATTTAACACTTCTTTTTAGAACAAAAGCATTAATTACTTTTTTTTTTAAATGGCACCAAATTTTTTAACAGTAATGTCCTGTACATCACAGTATATGTTCAGAAAAATGAACAGTTGATTCAGGCAAACTCAATGTCAGGGTTTTATTAACGGTGAACTGTTCCTTAAATTTGGTTGTTAAAAATATTAGTTTCAGATTTCTGCATCTACACAGAAATTAAAAGAGAGAGAATTACTGAAATTATACAATTTATAATGACCACAATTCTTTTTTTTTATTTTTTATTTTTTTATTGGAATATACTGAACACAATGAAAGAGCACTAATAATACATATATACATTCCATTTTTCTAATAACAACTACTAAGGGTGGACACAAACACGAACAGTCACAACCCTCAGTAAACCCAAACCCCACCCACCCCAAAGGAGGAGAATAAAACTTAAGTATATTTTCAATAAATAAATAAAAATGGACAATTATACAGAATTAAATAAGTCAGAAAAAAAAATGAACAAGAGACTACACTAAATAAAAAATACATGTTATAAGTCAGTAAAGATAAGTGGTGTATTTTTGAAAAAGTCAAGCAGAGGACCCCAATTTTTATAAAATCTGTCAGTGGAGCCTCTTAAAGCAAACTTAATTTTTTCAATATATAGAAAAGACAACAAATCTTCTAACCATGAAAAAGTGGGAGGAGATTTAGAAGATTTCCAGTGCAGTAAAATTCGTCTGCGAGCTATCAGTGAGGCAAAGGCAATGACCACAATTCTAACTGCAAATAAACTTTTAGATATAGCTGAATGGTTAATATTGTCCCCTCATTCAACATGGTGTTTTGTGTATCTAAAAATATAATTCTTCTAGTCTTTCCTCCAACGTCATTCACACCATGGCAACAGCATCACTCTTGAAACACATATTAAAAAATTCCATGTTTTGTTGCTATAATAAACCATGACATTCTTTTCTGCATGTATTATGTATCTAATGTTACATTCTACATTGTGGATAAAGTTTATGGTACAAACAATTTTTCTTCTATTGTTAAGATGTAAATGTTTTACTGGCATAGTTAATGTAACTGTCTTTCAAAACTCTTCAGATTTAATGCAACTTTCTGTTGTTTCTTCAACTGATGGCTCAAGGCGCAATAATAAAAGCACAATTGATACATTTTCTTCCAGTTTTAGTAAGGAATCGCAGAAAGTAAACAAAATACAAAATGCAAAACAGCTCATTAAAGGGTAAGTTCACCCAAAAACTAACCACCTGCACGCCTTCCGCGTACGACAGTCAGTGGAAGTGAGAAAAAAAATGGTTATTACATTTGAAATATGGATTTTTATCTTACAAAAATGCATGAATTCGCTACAGGAGGCCTTTATTCACCCTCTGGAGCCGTGTGACGGATATTTTATTACAGATGCATGTTCTGAACTGTTGATAACCTGCTTACCCCCATTAAAAGGCTTGGAGGGGCCAAGACAATTTTTTTATAATCCGATTGGATTTGTCTGAAAGAAGAAAGTCACATACATCTAGTATGCTTTGAAGGTAAATAAAACCCAGGCTTATTTTCATTTTTGGGTGAACTAACCCTTTAAAAGCAAAATACACTGATACGACCAAAGCACTAATGACAGAGAGTCTAATGAAGCTGAATGATACAAACTGTTGACTCTCATACTTAAAATAGAGACCATGCACTGCACAATAAACTCCGCCAAAATCAAAGGGAACACTAATAAGGATAAAGTGTTTTTTAGAGATCGGTATACCTTAGGGATGTTCATTTCAGTTATTTTTCCTAACCGACGCTCGTTAACCAATTATTAACCGTTAACAGACAAGATTATTTTAAATTAGAATTTAATTAAAATAGAAAGGATAAGTGTCTGTGACCCGTCTAAAATACTAACATTTGTTTCCCAGGAATTCATTTTACATTCCAAAAAGCAGCAAAATACAGAACATGAGGATTCACATGGTCTTCATATCACATTACAACACCTGCATTGCTTCTGTGAGCGGAGAAAAACATAATAAAGCTAGGCTATATATAGCGAATAAATAGGCCTATACGAGAAATATTTTTACTTGAATAATAAATTAAATAAATGAACTAAAAATGCAGAGTTTCGGTTTATTTTTGTGCTGCGTCGAAAGGAAACAGACGGCAGAAAGCGGCATCCTATTTTTTTTAGGCTTATTTTACGCACAAAGGTTTGTTTTTATTGTGAATGTACACAAATAAAGGCAAACCGTTTACAATTCTGATTATCTTTATGATTAAAAGGAGTAGTTGCTTCCACTGTTATAAGGAAAAAACTAAAGTGATTGCGCTGGCGCCGCATGCATGCACACAGTTAGGTTTTGCTACTTTGACAATGCAACCTGTTTATTATCATAATAAAATACAATCAGTCAAACATATGGATAAAAACACACTGCTCAGTTTAAATATGTAATAAAATCTGTGCTGTTAATTGTTATCACCGTTCTGCCATGATGTTATATAAAACATTTCGTTTTACGTGGAAATTGGAACGCGAGTGAAGTAGGCTACATTATAAACTTGGCATAATGTAACTTGGCATTCAAATACATCACGAAAATGGAAACATTTGATTTTGTGTCGAATGAGAGACCCAACATTTCGTTTTAGTCTTAATTTATTAGTTTTGGCTTGTCGTTTATTTTGCTAGAACTTCTTATATTTTTTATTCACATTTCACTGCTGGTTATATACTGTATACTCATATAATCGTGTATGTGACAAATGAAAATCTTGAATCTATTCTTGTTCTTTTCTAAACACTGTTAATTGAAAAGATTTTTGTGGAGTTAGGGAACTAAAATTGCCTAGCTATGTTTACAGTGTTTATTATAATGTTTGTAAACATTTTGTGTTGGTGTTAGGCCTATTTCTGAGTGAAATAATAAAATGTGACTTTTTAATATTTGTGTAGATTGTTTTAAAACATTAAAACTAATTTAAACCATGCAGCAAACCTTTTAAAATATTTTGATAAATGAATGACTTTTTAAACCATTTTACTGAATGCATTAATTGGTCAAAATTCTTAATGGTCGCTTAACGTTTAACCGGTTAAAACGAACATCCCTAGGTTACCTCATACCTCATAAACGAACATCCCTAGTATACCTCAGAGGCACTCCTAACAACTAAACAAGCTTAAAAATCAGAAATACACCTAAAC
The DNA here is from genome assembly GCF_003368295.1 of Carassius auratus. Taxonomy (NCBI): domain Eukaryota; kingdom Metazoa; phylum Chordata; class Actinopteri; order Cypriniformes; family Cyprinidae; genus Carassius; species Carassius auratus. The sequence continues at coordinate 15,470,727 of NC_039271.1, forward strand.
ATTACAACAGACCGTTTTTAATAGCTGCACTACAATTTCTTACAAAAAAATCATACTTATAATAAATCATACACGACAGTTCTGCAAAAACATTTCACCATTTATAAGTTATTTTACTTAAAAATGAAAGAAAAGCAACAATTTACTGCATCACTTTCAAATCAGCAAAAAATTGCTGAGACAGTTTTAAGCAAACCAGGTTAAATCCTATGAAAAGTGTAAAGGAAGATCTGTTTTAAAACCATCTTTATTTATGCATATATTTATGACTCTACACAAAGTTCCTGCCATGAACCCTGATCTCAGATCAAGACCATCACTAGAAACATATTCAGAATGCTGCCACATTTATCTTACACTCTCCTGACAGTATGAGAGGGACCGAATACAGAAAGCAACAAAATGGAAAGGCTAAATCAATGGCAATTACATGGGGACCTTCCTGTGGGCTGCAACCCTCTCACGACAACTCTGAGACACTGAAAACAGATGCTAATTATGGAGGATTATCAGGCCAATGTGGGAGGCAAGGCTGATATGCTATTAATTATGAACAAATCTCATCAAATGGAGGATAGCAAAACTCATGAAGATGTTAAGCTATACTACAGAGATTATTGAACTTAACCTTGAACATCTCAGCTTTATTGTATCATTTTAATAAGAGTGGCAATGTAGATTTATTGGCTGTAGCCGATTATGTATTTCTATTTCACTCTTTTTATCTATTTGTTGGCATTTTCTGACTTTTTATGTATAGAGACACAACAGAAAATGAATGGGTCTACATTCAAACCTACATCTGCCATCCGCATGTCACCAACCACCATGTCATAACAATGGTAATGATGTTGTTGATGATACAATGGTTTAAAAAAAGTGTTTTTGCATTTATTTTCACTTGAAGTCAAGTTGCAGGTTAAGAGAAAGAGAAAGAGAGGGTAAAATCCAGATCCAATAAAAAAAAGGTCTAGATTTCAACAAGTTATGAACGCATTAGCTCCTACAGGCCCTTCTTTATGTCACTAGCACCAACGCATAACCCACTTTGCGTTTTTAAAAGAACATCTGCAGAGCATAACATTTTCATATTGTGGAGTTTTCTGTGGGATAAAAATTATATAACACATACATATACATATACATATATATATATATATATATATATATATATATATATATATATATATATATATATATATATATATTTATATATATATATGCTTTGTACAATAAATCCATCCTATGCAAGCAACCGAGTGTTTAATGCCAATCTGAACAGGCAGAACCTCTGCTGGGAAAGTGAGTAAAATAGGAAGAACACACACAGGAATGAATTAGTGTCACTCTGAAGTGCTTCTTTCCTCACTTCTCTCTTTGCAACAAAGATAAAGGTTAAACTCAGCCAGTGGGACTATACGCAGGCAGAGCGGTTTCATGTCAAAGTCTATTGAGAAATCATACTGTCACTGAATTAAAACTAGACCTGAAAATACCTCAAGTCTATCAAACTGTTTCCTCCCATAGGAATATAGAGTACGTTAGAGAAAAAATGCACAAAGAATGCAACATGTTGGCCACGTCTCGCAGTAAAGCAGCACATACGTGACCCTGGACCACAAAACCAGTCTTAAGTCACTGGCTTATATTTTTATCAGTAGCCAAAAAAAACAGTGTATTGGTCAAAATTATAGATTTTTATTTATTTGCCAAAAATCATTAAAATATTAACCCTCAGATTCCAGATTTTCAAATAGTTGTAACTCGACAAATATTGTCCTAGTATCCTAACAAACCATACATCAATGGAAAGCTTATTTATTCAGCTTTCAGATGATTTATAAGTCTCAATTTCGAAAATTTACACTAAAGACACTCACGTTTTTTTTTTTTTTTTTTTAACTAGTGCCGTTTTGATACAATCATCATCCATTTAGAAAATTCTGCACTTTTTCTCACATTATTGCACCAAAACATGATATAAACAATCTTTTTTTAAAGAGATGCCAACCCTGGCAGCTCATAATGTCTAAAAAATTATATGGCCCAAAAGCGACCCCAGAGACACTCCTAAAAAAAAAAAAATCTAAAACATCAAAGGTCATTCATATATTCGCTCAAAAGTCTGAGCCCCACATTGTTCATCCTCAGAATTTCAGCAGGACTTCCGTTTAGCAGAACTGACAAGAGGCAACTGGTGGGCAAGGTAGTTTGGCAGCTGTGTGCATGGAAAAAGGAGTGCAGAATTCCTTGAGGGAATGTGGTGAAAAGCTCTGGTTTTCCATCTAGCTATGTAAACACAGAAGACACATATGGTATTGCAAGCCTGTGGGTCATTGCAAACCAATAGACAACCCCTGCCCCAAAAGAGGTGATGTTATGCTCAAGAAAATCTATATTGGGAATAAAATGGTAAATAAATAAATGTAATTAAAGCTCCCATAAAAATATTAGTCCCTGCAGGTGAAAAAAACATGCCACTTCACTTTAATATGGTGCAAATTAGTATAGAACTAAATATTCTATGACAAAAGGGAATGTTTTCAAAAGTAACTAATATATTCCTGCTGAAGATGAATGTCTTTGAAGATTCTGATTTAAAATAAAATCCTAATAAGACATGATAGTGTTCTGCAAGAAGGTTTATGAGAAACCACAGAACAATGGGCCAACTCAAGTGCTCAATCAAGAGCTCAACCAGTAAACCCTTCAACACACAGCGAATTGTGGAAAAATTATTCATTTATTCTGATCTAATTGTCTCATTTTTGAATCATCACTCCTCCTCACTCAATGTGTTAAAAGCAATAGAGTGAAATGAACTAAATCGCCGCCCTTCACCAGGCTCCCGACAGGAGTGGGTGTGTGAGAGAGGAGGGGTGCTGGATGAGCCAGGGCTGGCGGCGTGTGCTGGGGCATACCTGATGTAAATGGACCCTCATCACCACCGCTGTTGAAAAGCCCAACGCAACCTCTCCTCGGGAGACCGGTCTCTCCCTGTGCATGCACACTGGTGTCCTCGTGGGTCCAGGAAGGATGCGTTGAGGGATTCCCGCGCCACCAGAGACGTGAGCAGCCGGACCCACTGTCTGGACGAGAACTGCACCTGTTTACACGGCCATCAGGCCAGGAGGTCAGGCCGGCTATCCCCTGCAAGCGCCAAGGCCAGTGAGGAGGAGAAGCCGCCGCCCCTCGTGCCCTGGACTGAAGAGGGGAGCGCATGCGGCCGCCAGACTCTGCCCCTTACCTGGACCCTTCCTCCATGAACACCGCCCACACGAACCCCACAGTATGACGAGGACACCAGATCCCCTGTTTGTTTTGGACACTCTCCCCCCTTGGACACTTTTTATACCCTCTTTTGGTTTATTTTCTGTTAATAAAAGCCTCTCCGAGGCCTCACGCCACGCCCACTGTGTCTGTCGTTTGCTCCTCCCACTCTCTAATGTATTAAATATTATATTATATATAAATGTATTTATAAGTACAGTATTTGATCCATCAAAGCTAAGGATGTAACAATTAACAGAGCCGGTTGAAAATCGTTTCAAATATGTGACCATTCAAAATGGTTGAGGTGCTAAACAAATTGCGCTTCAATTAGGGCAAGGAGTTTATATGAATGTATGCCTGAGGGGAACTTATTGTTAGCGTTGTGACAGTGGGCGTGACTTCCACGTCGTTGTCTACTGCCACCGGTGGTAGTGCACATGACGTCACAAACTCTAGGCACGTAATTGTAAAGGATTTTCAAGTTACACAATTTTTAAGACTGAATATAACTGTACACCGACAAAGTTCATAAGTAGTGCCTCATAGACTTCCACAAATGTTTCAGCTATTTATTAATACATCAGACTTCATGACTGAATGACCTAATACAGCATCACAGAGGGCAAACATTATGACAGACAGTGCCGTATAGAGGTATAGGACTATGCTGAGAAAATGAATGACACGCCTGAGCTTAGGAATTAATGCAAACTCGCACACAAAGAGGATGAATGGACTACTGTTAATGCAAAGTCACAGCACAATTGCCAAGGCCTTGGTGGACTCAGGTTAATCACAAGGGCAAACTGGCCCCATTCATTTTCATTTTGTAAAGATTGTAGCGCACTGAATGCATTTATTGTTTTTCAACACAATGAGGTCATACAATAAAAACTTTCACTAGTACTAGTCAAATACACAGAGAAGCAGGAGTCAAAAAGTCAAAAATAGTAATAGAATTTGGCTTCTTATAAAAAAATTTGCTCATTAGACCCCAAATGTTTTTTATGAAGTATTTTTTTGATCCCAATATAGCTTCTTACTTCACCAGCACCATTAAATGAAGTGAAGTGAAGTGACATTCAGCCAAGTATGGTGACCCATACTCAGAATTTGTGCTCTGCATTTAACCCATCCGAAATGCACACACACAGAGCAGTGAACACACACACACACTGTGAGCACACACCCGGAGCAGTGGGCAGCCATTTATACTGCGGCACCCGGGGAGCAGTTGGGGGTTCGATCCCTTGCTCAAAGGCACCTCAGTCGTGGTATTGAAGGTGGAGAGAGAACTGTACATGCACTACCCCCACCCACAATTCCGTCCGGCCCGAGACTAGAACTCATAACCCTTCGATTGGGAGTCCAACCCTCTAACCATTAGGCCACGACTTCCCCGAATCAGAGGGTTTCAGCCTTAACCTGAATCCACCAATATTTCTTGCTTTGAACAACAACGCAAAACCTTTCTTGATGCCGTCATCTTGGAGCGCGGTAGCAGAATTCAGAAATCTACCCCTTCTGAAGAGGAAAAGCATGCATGAAAGAAAACAAATGACAGAAATAGATAAGGAAAAGCAGATATAGCATGCAAAAACAAGACATGATGTCTAGGCTTGTGAGAAAATTGATGTCATTAACAAAAAACATGAAAAATTAAGGATGACACTATAAAAGTGAAGGAAGAGATGTTTGGTTACGTTTAGAGGAAGAAGATTAAATGAAGCAGTCACTGACTTGAGGACGCTTTATTGGTTTCAAAGTACTACGCAACTCAAGCTTAACCTATTCACACAACCTTTGGTTTCATATCCCTGCAAGTTCACTTGTTCACACTGAAAAAAAACTTCACTTATCCAGAAAGGTCTATTTATCTTACATTCAGAAGCTGCAAAACTTCTGAGTTCTGTGTTCTCAAATCGTGTCAATCATTTGAATACGAAATGATTGCTTGTAGGTTAGCCAGCCATATGGATAAATACAGAATCAAGTGAATGGAGGAGATTTAAACACTGTCAGGTTGGGCTCTAATGATCTAATGTCTAATGTCCTGTAACATCTTCAAGTACTAACAGCCTAATTTTATCTCGTGGCAATGAGGATAAATGTAATTAGGAAACAAGAAGCCAAACTGACTCTACACAGTGAAATAATAAGTGTTTTATCTTGGCATGTTGTGAGTTTGAAGACACTGCGCACCAAAACAATTGGCACAATTCTACTGTATTCATTCCTATGCATCTCAATCAAACTGTCTCTCACTTTTTGTCATGGAAAGCATTTTCATTTCCCTCTTTTTTACATATAATGCATCCTGTGGTTCAGCTTCTGTAAGCAGTTTACAGATTTTCACATACACATGCACACTCTCACACTCGCAAGCCGAATGTAATAATGTACCATGGCTAAAAGAGAAACATCCGCCTTTAATCGTACTGTATATACATAGAAATGCATTCACATATGTATAGCCTAGCCATATAAAAAACTACAACAACTAAAATAATAATACCAAAAACCGTTATCCTGTGCAACTGTCTCACATTAGTCTCTGGACCTACATCTAGCAATTATTACCAACGTTTTTTCTTTCACTGCATGTTTATGAATAATTCAGTAACTCACAATAATGGTAATGTCTGTAAATGAGGGTCAGGTGCTGGATCAGTCCGAGGGTGTAAGACTGCAACTTGTAACACACACATGGATGCACATTTCAGTCACTTAATCATAAAACAGAGTATGGCCTATCTCATCAAAATCACATTGAAAAAAATCACACAAGGAGCCACAGATCAAATAAACTGAACAAACTTATTTGTGCTGATAGGGATATATTCACAAACCTAAAACACGGTTATTGTCATCCATCCCCAGTAAGATTCCTGCAGCTCAACTGGAAGAGAATGGCATGATCAATGTTATGTCTATACTGCAGTCTAGTTATATTTAAAGTAATAATCCATTAACTCATTGTTTTGAAATACACAAAAATCCTAAACAGTCTCTCCACACAAGCAGTTCTAGACTATGACAACATACTCGGGTAAAGTCCTGCCCATTTGTGATGCTCTCTATCCTATTAGCATATACACAGCCCTGAGTGAGAAGCTGCGGTTCGCCATTACTGTTCTCTTGCTGTAGCTGCTGGAGAAACAATGATAGCGCCAAAGAGCCATTAAAAGTGTCGTGTGGGGTCAGTAACGCAGCACCACCAGTTAAACCGTAACACTGATGGTATGCCCAAGAGCACGAGCTCTTAAAGCTCTGCACTTTTCTGAGAAGGGAGCAGGGTTGCCAGATTTTCGCAACAAAACCCTCCCTATTGGTACTCAAAACTAGCCCAATCGCGTTTTAAGGGGTGTTCATTGGTTAAAAAAAATAAACTATTTGAAAGAAAAATTAAAAACCTTCTGCAGGGGTAAATTTTACGGTATTGGGGTCCATTCAATCCACAGCAACAATGTTAAAGTAGCCCAATTCCATGAAAAACCAGCACACTTGGCAACACTGGAAGGCAGGTGGCTCATTTTAATTTAAAGGGGACATACACACAAACAGATCATTTTGGCTTGTACCCTAAAAGTCCCAATTTCAAGAAGCTACAAAAATTATCTGTGGGGTTTTTTGAGATAAAACTTTGCATACACACTCTGGCAACATCAGAGAACAATTTAAATGATTGTATCAATGCAATCTATGGCACCTTTAAATGACTCAATTTCTGAGAAGTAGCTAATTTGTGAACATTTTCTATGAATTGGTTCATTTAGTTGGTAAAATAAATTCAAAATAGTTCATTCACATTTCTCATCCAGTTAAGGGACTCAATGATCCAATCACTGGGGTTCTCAAGTTAACAGCTCACTGGAGAGGACCATTTTCAGAGAATAATTACTTTTGTGCTCTTTTATCCATTTTAATGTTTTTAAATGCATGGGGGAAAAGCAACTAAAGTCATACAGCTGAGAGAGTCCACAGGAATATTGATTGTTTCCCTTCAAATAAATTAGTTAATGTTCAGTGTTCGGTTCATACAAGTGTCATTAAAATAAACGGGGCGGAAAGAAGAGTAGAAATTCATATTCTAAACCCACTGAGTCCTTAGTGTTAAATAATTCATATTTGGATTACTGCCATCAGATGTTCATGGGTTCATGTTTCTAATCTGTTTCGAGAAAAAAAAATGGTTTGCATCTGAAAAGCACAACACTATCTATATGATCAAAACACGTTCAACTGCACCTATAAATAGCTCACTGTTTTAAAGTATTTCTTGTTGAATTATTCACAACAAAAGGCTAAATGCTATGATGACTGAAGGGTAGGGCTGTGCAAAAAATCGAATGAGATTTTCATGTACATCTCATCAGTAAAGACGCTCCTGTAATTAGAAGTATATCTCCAGCATGTGTGTTCAGATCAAGGTTGCCAGGTTTTCACAACAAATCCTGCCCAGTTGCTTCTCAAAACTAGCCCAATCCCGCTTCCAGAAGGTTCCCCGATAAAACATTGCTTCCCGGGGTTAAAATATACGTTTTTTAGCAGGGTTGCCTTGGTAAAATTCGCATCTTAGGGGCTAAATATCTCGTCGTTTGTATTGGGGTCGCTGTGACCCGCAGACATGAAAAACAACCACCACAGACTTGGCAACACTGGTTGGCATTTACTACACCGAGCCGTAATTCACTGACAAACTACATCGATGTTAAAATCGCAGGCGATTCTTTGTCAATTTTGAAAGCGATTTTGTGTTAGTTGTCGGTAGACTACGGCTCTGTGTAGTAACTGCCGCTCTACCTGAACCAGTGTTGCCAAGTCTGCGGTTGTTTTTCATGTCCGCGGTTTTAAGCAATCCCAATACCAACAACGTGATATTTAGCCCCTAGAATGCCAATTTTACCTAGTTTTGGACTAGTTTTAAGAAGCAACTGGGCAGGATTTGTTGTGAAAAGACTATCCTCACTAAAACACACACAAAAAAATCATCCAGTCCCAGAGCTATAAGAACACACATGGTTTGACAAGGCTGGCGATGATACATATTATTCACCGGGTTTCTACTGCGCTAGGTACGCTAGTCTTTCAAGCAAGCATTCAATGATTAACCAAGTGTAGGATTGTGCTCTGAAAGCTCCTGGGTATCCAAAAAGTCATCAAGAATAAGAAGCATGAATAACCGGCCATAAATTTGCAATGCAATGTACAACGGATGCTAATAAAAGGGTTGTCTTGATTGAAACAGTTAACAATTAGTTAGCAGCTCTGTTTTACCATGAATATATGCAAATAATTAACAGTGTTGGACAAATCCCTCTTGTAACAAATCAGTGGCTTCAAGATTTTTGGATTGTTTGTCTTTGAATATTTATTTGCATTCTGCTACTGCCATCATACATTAAGTCATCATTAAAATGAAGAGGTCCTGTTCTAGATACAGCAATGCATGCCCATGTCATGACACCACCTCCACCAAGCTTCACAGAAGAGCTTGGATGTTTAGGATAATTTGCAGTTCCTTTTTTTCTCCACACTTTTGTTTTCCAATCACTTAGATGAAAGTTAAGTCAACGTTGGTTGCTGATGTCGCCGGTAGTTTCCAAACTCTTGATTTCTCCATGCCCTTTGTTTTTCCTATGGTTCCTCTTTTCTTTTAGCATCCAAATTGCTTTCTTTCCTTTCAGAGTCGGCTTCCTCGTCTTCATCCTGGTTTGTGTGTGTCATCATCGAATGCAAGACTTAGAAAGCAGAAGCAATGGATAGAAGTAATAAGACATTCCCTGCTTTTAATATTTGAAGAATTAATGCAACAGGACACAGCTGAACACTTGAGGCAACTGTTCCAGTACTTATGCTCACATCAGATAGGGAGATGAAACTAGAACCATCTTCTAGATGCATTATCTATTTAAAATGATCAAGAGTTACAAGTGTCTGTTGCCGAACAGTAGAATTAATGAGTACAGTGAATATTACTCAGCAATCAACCAAGAACTCAGAAATTAGCAAGTCTATGACTAATTTGTCCCCTGTGGTTCTCTGACAAACCCAAACATTCAGACAGCAGGTCTTCCGTTAATGTTCATCAACACAGTCACAACTGTGTGACTGTTCAACTGCTCTACTTTTAATAAACATGAACATAAACTACAGACGTTTGATTGGTTTCGGGAACCATCACCGGAGGCCTCACAGCTGTGGTTTTCCTTGATGCAAGCACCATTTGCTTTCCTCACATCCCCTTGTTCATAGCACAAAAGACCCTTGCATTACAAAGCTGCACCTGAGTCGTCCTCTACTTGTCTATGAGTCATTTAAAAGCTACAAAAGCCTCCTAGTGCATGGATAGAGGGGGTTCTCTTTTTTCCAAGTGCTAACAACGGGTGCATTTTCAGAGGGCTGGAAAACACTTGAGCTTCATGCACACTCTTCTCACTGGGCCGCTAAGGTCAGCTCTCTCTATTCAACATGAACCCGCTGGAAGGAGATACTAACCAGACCTGTGTTCAGCATCCAGGATCCTCTGGGGACATTCTGTCCTTACCAACAATCCATCTTTCCTCTCAAACAGGCCCAGGTACTGTCTTTCCATTGCTAGAGCTGGTGCAGGATGTGTGGACACTCCATTACTGAAGGTGGCGGGTGGCAGAATGGTTCACCCTGATGGCAGAAGCCTTTTTGGAGAGGCCCTTAGGCCATATTACATAATGCCATTGTAGTGTTCAAAAGCGATTTCTCAGCAATGCACAGAAAAACAACTTCCAGGTTTTCTCCTGCCACAAAACATCTTGAAATTTGGCAGGCCTGGAGTATTAATGAAGGGCATCCAAGAAGAATAAGCCTTGGACTCATTTCAGTTGGATACTGATTGAAACTTTTTTGTGAAATAACAGAGAAAAGTAGGGCAAAACATGGGTGCAGAAGCTCTGAAAAACGTAATCTAATGTAAATGCGTTTCGCCAGCACTTTGCTGATGTTAGTCCTCCCCTGTGGCCTGTTATGCAGCTTTTGAGTGGATGCTAGTCTTCTTCATTCCTCATGTATTTCCACCAGTGACCTAGAGATCTTCTTATCTAACAATTACAGTTACAGACCACAGATAACAGCCAGCTGAACTCATCAATACTACAGGAAAATCGCCAACATGAGTTGACCCTATGCAGTTAGATTTACACAGTCTTTCCGTCAATGCATCAATTGCTAAAAAACCACATATTTTAAATGCATGTCCAGGCTAGTTTATGCCAACTAGAGCTTGTTATGTGCTGGTGAATCATAACAGCTATGTTGCTAAAAAGCAGCAGTTAGTAAAGCCAGCTGACCTGCTTGGTCATATTTGTAAAGTTCATTAACCAAGTCTTTCTGGTCAAGCTAGTTAGAAAAATGAATGAATTGAATTTCCCTACAGCATCAGATTAATTTGTCACATGGGTAAAAGACATGTCTTATTTTTGAAATGTGTTTTTTATGCATTTATTTTGTCTGGATCTATCAATTTACTCAAAATTACATAAAACACTATTCATTTATATAACTGTATATTTATATATTGTATGTTATTTGTATACAATTTCTAACTGTATCCCTGAATACACATCTTCCATAAATGTTTTTTATATATATTTTTTTAATCAATCATCATCAACATTTTTATTAACATTTAATTGTTATTAATAATAATAATAATAATAACATAGAATATTTTAACAATATTAACACGTGTATTATTATTATTAATGATACAATTTTTAAATATTTAACAAATAATAATTCCTTTGTTAGCATTAGCTGACTATATTATTTCAAATTAACTAACAATTAAACTACTTCCACGGCATTTATTAATCTTAGTTTTGGAATTCCAATATAGTATATAATAATAATACTCTTAAAATCTCAGTTTATTAGAAAAAAAAGAAAATATGCCCAAAGTTTCCTGAGTAGAGACGTGCACCAGCCAAAGCTACTGCCATTGTGACAAACTGGAATGCAAAGGGATAGCTCATGGGAGAACATAATTCAAAACACAGCAAACGCTGGTGAGCAGAGAGACCTGGGCAGACAGCTCATCCTAAACTAATTCAGATTTTTAGTCTGATCGAGGTCAGTCTGGCCGTAGTCGTCCACATTGGGCAGCGGCAATATCAGCTGGAGCTCAGTATGCACCATGGGCATTTAAAACATCTTCAGCACAGAGGTTTATTGATTTCTCTGGAATCGTTTGGCTGAATGTCAGGCCATCCTGGGGCAATGCCATTAACTGCGAGCTGCCACAGGGAAGCAACAGCCTTCAATTTGCATCCTAATCTCCCACACCCATGTGTGCTCACATGAAATCTCTGGAAAGGTTTGGGTGGAAGCAAAGTCCAAGTATTGTTAGGTAAAACGATTTAAGGGAAAGGTATGTCAGTGTTAAAGAATGAATCAAATATGCCTTGGTCAGAATGGCAACTTCAATGAAAAGAGTGAGTTTGAAATATAACTGAATTCGACAATTCACACCCAAATATTACCCCAGCTGCACTTCAGCCAAATATATTGATTTAGCACACACAGTCTGGGCTCATCTAAATCCAGAGGGGTCAAAGGTCAGCTCTACTGCCCTCGTGCCCTGTTCAGTTCCATGGCTTCTTAAAATATAAAAAGAACCACTGCAGTCCAACACCAAAGCTAATTCAATCATCTCAGACAGCAAATGTTTCTATTTCATATTTTAACAGCCACTCTTCTGCACTGCACTGCTTTAACTAACAAATAAAGATGAAATATTTCTCACGAGTCTTGGACCTTACGGACATGCCATAACTGAAGAAATGGCCAGTGCTCACTTAACTGAACATGGCAAGGTTTTAGTGCACTTCGTTACTTACAAAATCCACAGCACTGGAATGAATAACTGACTAGCACTGGAGTCCTAAGATAGTGTTTTATGAAGTCTGCTAGTTACTCCTGCATTAATGGTGCGCATCTTTCACCTCGGAAGGGTGATGGTGTATGAAATCGTCCACGTGCAGCTTTCATTGCCTGCAGTTTGCTGAAGCGAGTTGTCCTCTGTGCCCTCTTATAAAGTTTCTAGTTTTTAGTGTATTCACACCAATGACCTAAAGAGCTTCTTATCATCGGAGTATCAATACTCCCCCACAACCTGACCCTATGTGAGACCCCGTTACACGATTATAAGCCAAAAATGGAAGAAATATGCATAGGCCTATAAGTGTATATGCTCATAGGGCATAGTGCAATGATCATACTGTTCCTAGATCACACAGACTCACAATTGTAGGAATGTTTATCTCATGTAAGCTGGAAAAAAAAATCTTTACAAGAAAAAAATATTTAAACAGCATAACATTGAACAAATAAAATAAAATAAATGTTATTAAAATAATATTAATCAAATTTAACACAATTGTAAAAATATATAGTTCATTTAAAAACAGACTGTCTCCATTTGGCTTTCATTTTTATAATTTCAGTTTTCATTTTCATTTTAGTTTAATTTATACAAATTTTTGTTTAATTATTTTTAGTAATTTTGTGTGCTTTTGTCATTTTCATTTTTCAAATATTACTATTTAATTGAATATTATTTTTTTTGTAGTTTTACATTATTTCCAGTTAGTAATTTTAGTGCTTTAGCATTAGCAAAACTTTGCATAATGCCACTAAACCTTATCTAACATTTGCAGCAACACTAAACTGAGAGCCAACCAGCCAAACTCTTCCAACAACACAGAACAAGATTCAGATTTGTGTAATTCAATAATTAATGGTCAATTAATATATTCAGTGCTTTCAACCTGTAAATGAACACCACATGTTGATTAAAATTAAACAGAGCCAAAAAGACACACTGGTTGAAAAAAAACAGGATAGATTATTCTTGTTCTTTCAGTCTCGACCAAATGAGCTCATTTGACCACATATCAATTAACTACAGCATTTTAAATAATGAAGGCCTTTTGTTAGCTTGTATATTGATTTTGTAAAGGACAAATCTGCATTGGCGTCCAAACTAATATTGGTTTCCTTCAGAGCTGTGCTGATTCTCATATGCCCTACGTATGTGGCCATTCTGTGCTGTGAGCAAGAAAAAACTATGCAAATCTGAGGGGAAAGAATGGCAAAAGAAAGACACTAAAAGAGTCTAAGGGAAAGAGATTATGAATACAAATTGCAGCATAAACAGGTGACAGTGGGGTCAGGAAGTGAATCCCTAAATACACCAACCTCTTAATGGTGTAAAATATAAAGGGGACCCCGGTAGTTGGTACATATTGTAATAATAAAGGTTAAAATTAACAATTCCTATTGCTATTTTTTTTTAGATCAAGATTAAATAAAAATCAACACTTACGTAAAAAACGTAGTTTGTGTGCAAGCATTTAAATTGCACATGAAGATTTGTATCAACATATTTTTATATCAACTTTTAAGTTGCTTCTACTGCAATTTATTGTTGGGATTTTAAACCTTTAAAAACCTGCTTATTCAAACATGCAATAAAAGAGATATCACTAACAGTAAAAATATAAAGTGTTTACAGTATATTTGGCAAAATACTCCAATCTAGAGGTTTTTTTTCCTAACAAGCTGTAAACACAGAATGACTTTCCTGAGATAAATTTAATGTTACATACATACTGTTACAAGCTGTTTTATTGTAATCTTTTCACAGTGGAAACTCTGTCTGAGCGATTACATGAGACATGATACATTTCACTGTTGTCCTATTTCTGTCAAGATAACTTCTGATACTCATTCATGTTTATTTTGTGCTGTTATTAGTAGTAAATTGGAAGAGATATATAAGAGATACATAAGAACACACCACATGAAAAACGAATCTGATCAGAGCATTGAGGACATGACCTTAAATGACCCCAATTATACAGGCTTTCCTTAAGACACCAACCAACTATGATTATGACAATATGTAGATCAGCACATCCCTAGTCCACACACGGAGGGTCGCCGTGCTTTCGAAAGCTCACTCATCCTTTTAATCGGTGTGGAATCCATCAAAGTGGGTCAAACTCCATCCCATCTGCCCCACTGAGATTTTAACACACAAGGCCTGATTAAAACATATACATACACACAGAGGAAAATAGGCCACACTTTGCTGCTGGATTCAGGAAACTCCTACATGGATTTTAATGAAGGACATTTGCGAGCAATTACGCTGGGTATCACGGTGGTGAATGAAAGGTTGAGTGCTACAATTCCCAAAAGACTGCCTGCTTGATCACTGTAAACAAAATCCCTTTGTTCTGTTCTAGAACGGTAATGCTTCCATTTTGCAATCAGCACAGCTGTGTTCATGCAAGTCTGTTTGTTTGTGTGTGTGTGTGTGTGTGTGTGTGTGTGTGTGTGTGTGTGTGTGTGTGTGTGTGTGTGTGTGTGTGTGCGTACGCGCATATAATTGCCCAGGATATGACCTTGTAGAGATAGTATAAGGAAGAGGAGGCTGACGACACATTGGGAATCCTGGTGCTCAATATGGCTGCTGTAGGAATGGAAGTCCTATCTTTTATTAGGTGTACAAGCTTGAAAAAAAATTTTAGCTAAAGAAGCAGAATATGAGACACTCTCAAAAATATTTGTCCTAAATGTAAGATTTTTGCATTTGAATTGCATTTATCAAATTTCCATCCATTTAGATTACACAGTTTTAGCATAAACAAACCAATAAACTTAATGTGATGCATATTTGTCTACTAACTATTAAGGTTTTTGCATTCAAACAAATCATGGCAAATTGTGAAACTTGTGTATTAAATCAATTCAATGCACACAGACTGAAGTAGTTTAAGTCTTTGGTTCTTTTAATTGTAATGATTTTGGCTCACAAATGAACAAAAACCCACCAATTCTCAACAAATTAGAATATGGTGACATGCTAATCAGCTAATCAACTCAAAAAACCTGCAAAGGCTTCCTGAGCCTTAAAAATGGTCTCTCAGTTTGGTTCACTAGGCTACACAATCATGGGGAAGACTATTGAACTGACAGTTGTCCAAAAGACAAATTATTGACACCCTTCACAAGGAGGTTAAGCCACAAACATTCATTGCCCAAGAAGCTGGCTGTTCACAGAGTGCTGTATCCAAGCATGTTGACAGAAGATTGAGCAGAAGGAAAAAAGTGTGGAAGAAAAAGATGCACAACCAACCGAGAGAACCGCAGCCTTAAAAGGATTGTCAAGCAAAATCGATTCAAGAATTTGAGTGAATTTCACCAGGAATGGACTGAGGCTGGGGTCAAGGCATCAAGAGCACCACACACAGATGTGTCAAGGAATTTGCTGAACCACAGACAGCGTCAGAGGCCTTTCTGGACATGGACAGTATGCCGTACATACTTTTTCAATGGAGGGACTGAGAGCTCTCGGACTAAATCTAAAATATCTTAAACTGTGTTCCGAAGATAAACGGAGGTCTTACGGGTTTGGAACGACATGTGGGTGAGTTATTAATGACATAATTTTCATTTTTGGGTGAACTAACCCTTTAAGGCAGCATACTATAGCAGGAAACCCTTTAGAAAAGCTTTTGCATCATTAACATGACTTCAATGCCAAAAAATGTCTGGGTAGGCAGCTCAATGGGGTTTGGAACATGTGTCTGTAGACCTGAGATATGTGAAATGAACTTTAGCAAAACTAGCAGCTAGCAAAGCTTTTCTACCTCCTCATCCTGTCAACCTACACAATGTAAGTGGCTGCACAATTATAAACAGCTGACTAATTACTATTACCACAGATCATGCACTGACGACTGCATCAAATCTGAACTCAGAAATGCCATGCATGTGCTTATTGGCCTCTTCACCAACAATGACAAGCTGTGTGTGATTTGAAATCGCAGTGCTAACACAGCACTGTGCTTACAGTTATACCCCAGTCCAACTCCCCCCACACTAACTAATCGTTGCAGTGCCCAAAACTGCTGGCCAAACCAAAACAAAAAAGAGAGTGACAGAAAGAATGTATATTCCTAGAGCGGTCCTACAGATTAATCTGGATTACTAGTCATATATATATATATACAGAGTACAGACCTTTAAAGTATGCTATAAAAACACATCGTAAAAATATAGCACAGAAAGTAAATATAACATTAAAAAAGGTTAAAAAAAAAAAAATAATAATAATAATTTTTAATGTTCTAAATTACAAGTCTCATCAGGGTCTGGGAGACCCTAAATATTTGGGATATCCCTCAGGCCAATAAATCATGGCATAATCATTGCACAACACACAGCTAAATCCTCCCTGAGCCAGATCATTAAAACTGCTCTGGACTTCCTCATATGCCGTCTGTTGCATCCGACACAATCAAACCTAAGCCTGTGAATAAAATCTCCATATTAACCTCTCTTTTATGAAGCAACAATAGCACTTTGTCTCTGCCTTTACCTTTGATTGAATAGAGGGTTTAATTGATTACATCACTGAACAGAATGGAGCAGCAGCAGTAGGTGGACTGAATCAGGCCTTTGCTTTGTGACAGCATGTCATTTATATTTAACAAAGTGCCACCTGCGGTCCACACCAAAGATCTAGCTTGGTGTCAAATTCTGAACTGTCAAACCTCAGAGGTTACAATTAGTGCAGAAACGTTTACGCCACTAAATATCTCAGGTTAGCAGGATTAATAATGCCCTCAATTCCACCTGGAAATTTCCTAATTACGGTAATTATTTGATTGCTACTATAAAAGGCCAAAAAGTCAAATCCTTCCAGATATTATAATTCTATACTACTATGTCTAAATACATTTTAAAGATGAATCACTCCTCTGTGAAAGTCATACAGGTTTGGAACAACATGAGGGTAAATGGTTGAACTATCCCTTCAAACGCTGCATCTTGACTGACGTCGACAATGAACCAATTGAACTGACACTTTCTTGAATAAGTAGCAGTCATTATCTAATATTAGACATTTAATTTGTTTAATTAATACATTATGGCTGTCATCCTCACTGCAGCCTCCATCTCAGGAAACAGGTGATTGAAAGGGCTTTTCCACGCTTAATCAGGTTTGATTGAACAAGGTTACATCACCACGGACCCTGGCGGCGAAAGCCCTGCAGACAAATGGATCAAAGTCCATGTGCTGTGAAATAATGAGATAAATGTGTGTGGAAGGTGATGGCTTCAAACAAGTCGAGTGACTACACAATTCTTTGCACAATTCTAGTGCATTAGAACTCAAGGAGACATCTCATCGAGACAATGAAAGTAGCACTTTAGATGGATACGACTGCCATCAAAAGCATCATAGAGCCGTGCATGGACCACCTTACTTTTTTTAATACCAAGAAACAAAAAAAACACTCTTCTCTTTTACACAGGCTACATAATAAAACATTTAACGTCATTCTAAATTATCAAGTCAAGCTCATGTCCCTTTAACACATATGATCCTTATTTACCCAAATAATATCGTTTTTGATAAAGCAATAATCCCCGTCTCAACTACCCTATCCCAGACACCAGTGCAAGGGTTCTGACTGGTTTATTATTCTGGGCTGGACTGAGTCCTTTGTGAATCGCTAAGAAGGGTCAAGCCATTAGTGTGATTAAACCTACACCATCTCTCTCTCTCTCTCTCTGTATCCATCACAATCTCTCTCCATCCATCTCTCCAATAATGTTCTGACATGTCTCTCCCACATAATTTCTCATCATCTTCTCATTACTTAGCCTTTAGCAGGACAATTACAATACCACCTGGGCAACCTGGGGTCTGGTGCCTTGTTCAAGCACATAACTGTGATTTATGTATTATATTATATTATATTATATTATATTATATTATATTATATTATATTATATTATATTATATTATATTATATTATAAGTCATAATAAAAGCAAATACTATAATATTGATAAAATATTATATATACATACATACATTAAGTCATATTAAACTATATAATTCTAATAATTTAAGAAGATTATATGTCACTGTATAACGTATAATTTTATACTAATTCAAGATAAAATTGCTTTTTGTGTTGCTCATTTGCAAGTCGCTTTGGATAAAAAAAAGAATGAAAAAAGTATATTTAATTGCATAATATAATAATAATATGAATAGTTGTTTAATATTAATTAAATATTTTATTACAATAATTATTATTATTATGTTGATAAAATACATTATTGTTTTTGTTTTGTTTTTCAAATGTGATTTTCCATCGCTTTGTTATTGGAAATAAGCGATCGGCTCCAATTAAACTATAAAGACCCCCACAACCTCTTATTTTCCCACTAATCCCCATGGATAAGCCAGGAAGCCACCCTTCATTGGCTTTTATTTTCTGTGCCTGGGAGAAACTGCACTGGCTATGAGGGGAAAGGCCAAGGTAATGGATTTATGCTCACCACACTTTGACACCAACCCAGATGGCCAAGGCTTTATATTTTTTTATATTTTCTGTCTTGCCTATTGAATGCCACTGGACATTTCACTTTAAAACTGCCATGAAAAGAGGAACAGCATATCAAATTGCCATCTTTTGTGGCCACAAACACCTTTTTTATAATACTGGAAGTGGTCGACCAATATAAATCCTAGGCTAACATTTTTGAAATATTCAGCATCGGCCGATACGTTTTTTCTGCTTGGCCGATGTATTCGAGGAGGGACTTTTACTTTGACGGCGCTGATATAGCGGTGCCTTAGCGCACATGGTGCTCACACTCTCTCTCTTGTTCGTCGTTAACAGTTCTGTCTAACACAGATATAAGTCTGTCTAATAATCAGACAGAACGGTTGAAGAAATTAATGTATAATGATTTCTTTTATATTATTAGTAATAGAAAGGCAAACATTATAATACTTTCTCGTTTGCCATCGGCAGTAAGCAAATAAGCATTTATATAATTTAAACAAATCTTTGAATGACTAATGAACATTTAATTTCACAAACCTTGCAAACTTAGTTGAATTCAGCTGTGAGATCCTGTGAAGTGCGCATTTTTATTCAGCATGATCACGTGTTCTCTGCGTCACAGTCATTCTGTGTGAATTGAAAGCTTTAAACTTTAAACTAGTGATTTCAAATCATGCTGAGCTTTATGCATTTGCCCATTGTCATATTCAAGTCATTTAATCTGTGTGCTTTGTGTAAAATGAAGTTTACCCTGGCTTTATTTGAAAAAATATGATTCCCAGTGCACACAAACTTCCCAGAATACTGAATGCCCTGTTGGTTAAAGTGTTTACTTTTATATATATATATATATATATTTATTTGTGAAAATACGGTCATCAAGCATAAACATGTTTATTTTACAAATTTATTTTTTAATCCATTGACAAAGGATTTCAAATTTCTTAAATATTAATAATTGTTTTGTTTTTTTAAACATATCGGCTTTATATTGGCTATATATGAATTAATACAACTGTCCAAAACAATATTCAGAATCAGAATCAGAATCAGAATGAGCTTTATTGCCAGGTATGTTTACACATACGAGGAATTTGTTTTCATGACAGAAGCTCCGCAGTACAACAGAATGACAGCGACAGAACATAAAACACATAATAAAAGAATAAAAAATACAAATAAGTAGATAGTGAATGACAATATACAAATGACAATTGTAGGCAGGTATATTACAAAATGAAGTTATGTATGTACATATATATTGTGTGCAAAATTTAAGTGTATACTAAGTATGTGTGTTAGATAAATAAAGTGTGTGTGTATATAAATATAAAGTGTAGTGTTTCGCCGTTATTATCAGCTGTTCATGAGATGGATTGCCTGAGGGAAGAAACTGGTCCTGTGTCTGGTTGTTCTAGTGCTCAGTGCTCTGTAGCGTCGACCAGATGGCAACAGTTCAAAGAGGGAGTGTGCTGGATGTGAGGGGTCCAAAGTGATTTTTACAGCCCTTTTTCTCACTCTGGATAAGTACAGTTCTTGAATAGATGGGAGAGTTGAACCGATGATTCTCTCAGCAGTCCGGACTACTCTCTGTAAGTCTTCTGAGGTCAGATTTAGAAGCTGAGCTGAACCAGACAGTTACCGAAGTGCAGAGGATGGATTCAATGATGGTGGAGTAGAACTGTTTCAGCAGCTCCTGTGGCAGGTTAAACTTCCTCAGCTGGCGAAGGAAGTACAACCTCTGCTGGGCCTTTTTTATGATGGAGTCAATGTGAATGTCCCACTTCAGGTCCTGAGAGATGGTGGTTCCCAGGAACCTGAATGACTCCACTGCAGTCACAGTACTGTTCATGATGGTGAGTGGGGGGAGTGCAGGGGGGTCTCTCCTGAAGTCCACGATCATCTCCACTGTTTTGAGCGTGTTAAGCTCCAGGTTGTTGAGAGTGCACCAGACAGCCAGCTCTTTTACCTCCTGTCTGTAAGCAGACTCGTCACCGTCCTGAATGAGGCCGATGAGTGTGGTGTCATCTGCAAACTTCAGGAGCTTGACAGAGGGTTCCTTAGATGTGCAATTGTTGGTGTACAGGGAGAAGAGCAGTGGGGAGAGAACGCAGCCCTGGGGAGCTCCAGTGCTGATTGTACGGGTGCTGGATGTATATTTTCCCAGCCTCACTAGCTGCTGCCTGTCTGTCAGGAAGCTGTTGATCCACTGACAGATGGAGGTGGGCACGGAGAGCTGATTTAGTTTGGGCAGGAGGAGGTTTGGGATGATTGTGTTGAAGGCCGAGCTGAAGTCCACAAACAGGATCCTCACATAAGTCCCCGGTCTGTCTAGGTGTTGCAGAACATAATGCAGTCCAATGTTTACTGCATCGTCCACAGACATATTTGCTCTGTAGGCAAACTGAAGAGGTTCCAGCAAGGGTCCTGTGATGTCCTTCAGGTGGGCCAGCACCAGTTTTTCAAATGACTTCATGACTACAGACGTTAGAGCCACAGGCCTGTAGTCATTTAGTCCTGTAATTTGGGGTTTCTTAGGGATGGGGATGATGGTGGAACGTGTGAGGCATGAAGGGACTTCGCACAGCTCCAGCGATCTGTTGAAGATCTGTGTGAAGATGGGGGCCAGCTGGTCAGCACAGGATTTCAGACAGGCTGGTGTAACACAATCTGGGCCTGGTGCTTTTTTCCTTTTCTGCTTCCGGAAGACATGGCACACCGCATCCTCGCTGATCTGAATTGCAGGTGCCCCACCTGAGAGGGGGGATGCAGGAGGTGTGAATGGTGAGAGTGCTTGATTGGAGAGGTGTTCAGGATGGGTTGCAGGAGCTGTTAATGGTGTGAACGGTAGTTTGGAGAGGCATTCAGGGCTGGTTGCAGGAGTTGTGAAGGGTGTGAATGGTTTTGTGGGGAGGCGTTCAGGGCAGGTGATGGGTGTTCTTTCAAACCTGCAGTAAAACTCGTTCAGATCGTCTGCCAGTCGTTGATTCTCTACAGTGCTGGGGGGTGGTGTCTTGTAATTGGTGATCTTCTTTAGACTTTTCCACACTGATGCGGAGTCGTTGGAAGTGGACTGAGTCCTTATTTTTTCAGAATAATTCCTCTTTGCCACTTTGATCTCCTTTTCCAGTGTATTTAGCCTGTTTATACAAGACATTGTCCCCCTTCACGTAAGCATCTTCTTTGGCCTGACGGAGCTGTCTGAGTTTTGCAGTGAACCACGGTTTGTCATTATTGTAAATTATTTGAGTCTTTGTAGGAATACACATATCCTCACAGAAACTGATATATGATGTTACGGTCTCTGTGAGTTCATCCAGATCGGTGGCAGCAGCTTCAAAAACACTCCAATCAGTGAGGTCAAAACAAGATTATAAATCCTGCTCTGCTTCATTAGTCCATCTTTTTACAGTCCTTGATACAGGTTTAGCTGATTTTAGTTTCTGCCTGTAGGACGGTATAAGATGAACCAGAAGGTGATCAGAACGTCCCAAAGCTGCTTGTGGAACAGAGTGAAATGCATCCTTTGTTGTGGTGTAACAGTGATCCAATATATTACTGTCTCTTGTGGGACATGTAACATGCTGTCTGTATTTTGGCAGTTCACGGGACAGATTGGCTTTATTAAAGTCCCCCAGAAAGATTAAAACAGAGTCCGGGTGTTGTTGTTCTGTCTCTGTGATCTGATCAGCGAGTTTCTGTAAAGCTGAGCTCACATGCGCTTGAGGATGGATGTAAACACTGACCAGAATGAACGAGTGAAACTCCCGCGGCGAATAGAACGGCTTGCAGTTAATGAAGAGTGTTTCGAGATTTGAGCAGCACGTCTTCTTTAACACAGTTACATCTGTACACCACCGTTCATTGATGTAAAAGCATGTCCCGCCGCCGCGCGATTTCCCAGTCGATTCTGATTTGCGATCCGCTCTAAACAACTTAAAGTCCGGCAGATGGAGCGCGCTGTCCGGTATGGTGTCATTCAGCCAGGTTTCCGTGAAACACAGAGCAGCAGAGTGTGTGAAATCCTTATTTGTCCGAGAAAGCAGAAGGAGTTCGTCCATTTTGTTGGGTAGAGAGCGGAGATTTGCCAGATGGATGCTAGGCAACGGCGTTAGAAATCTGCGCTTCCTGAGTCTGACGAGCGCTCCCGCTCGATTCCCCCGTCTGCGCGTCCTGAAGCGCTTGATCAGCGCCGCCGCTCCTCCGATAACAACGTTCAGTAAAACATCTGAATAACTGAAATCCGGAAAAACATCTTGTGGTGCGTTCTGCCGAATGTTCAGCAGTTCTTCCCTGGTGAAACTGATGGCAGGAATATAACTAAAGACAGGACAAACTAACAAAAACACAAAAACATATGCGGAGCTCGTCACGGAGGCAGCCATCCTGTATCGGCGCCAGTGTGTCCAAAAGGCCTCCTAAATAATGCAATATTCAAAGGCCTCCTAAATAATGCAATATTAATAAAAAAAATACATATATTATTAATCAATATATAATATATACATATATTAATAATATATTAAAATATAATATTATTAATTATTATATAATATATAATAATCATGTGGCACCCTTGGAAGTTTGATGTGGCCCCTTGAGGACCACTGGTTTAAAATGCATTTTTTGTTTACAATTTTATCATGAACAATTCTAGTAATGTTTAACTGTCCAAATGTAAATTCTGTATTGAAACAAAACCAATGGAAACCAACTGCAGTAAACAACTGTGTAGCTTTCAAAGCCTTAACTTGTCTCTGCGGTGCAAGCTTATATTGTTCCGATTGTTCATGCTGTTGCTGTACTGTAATAGAGTGTCAGGGCAGAGCATAGACTGTGCCGTTTTAAATCGGGGGAAATCTCTCAGGCTGTTTTCCATGGGGAGCACCTCTCTACAACTGATGAGACAAGCTGATACTACACACAAACCCAAACAGAAACATAATGAATACACACACTCTCAAAATGAGCAAAGCTGAAAACAACATGCCGCAGTATTTTTAGGGCACAGGGTAACCAAAAATAATCCACAAACAGATATCAATACAGATGGTTGAACAAGCATCTGCGGCACCTGTTGAAAAGTGCTCCAATGAAATCATCATCTAAAGCCACAGTCTCTCACTGTTATCATCACTGGCTTTGTTACCATGGCCTCCCATTACAGAAATCAATATCTAGGGACACTGCCCTCATTCCAATGCGTGTGATTTGGGTCACAGCTGAGCAGTGCATGCAGTTCAACATATCAAGAGCATAATCAAAGAGACTAAACATTAGTATTTTATCACATAGGAGAGTTGACATTATTATTGTTTTTATTACACAAATACAAATGTATAATAGCCTAATAAAGACAATAATAATAATAATAATAATAGCTACCATATTTCCAAACAAAACAGCGATTTGATATTTTCTTATTACCTTTTCCATTTTGGATGTTTGATTAATTGTTCTATTGCATAAATGTTGATGAGCTATAATATGCTGATCCTACAGTAGGCTACGTTTTTGTTTTGGTTGTGGTTGCTGTGTGTAGACAAAACATTAAACTATGCGTTTACACAGGAAATAAGTCTCAACATCAAACCTATTCTAAGAAATATTCACTGGAGTAAAAAAGTGTGACTCGTCTGGTTCTCCTATTAATCTTCTTGAGCATAATACAGCGTATCGTTTTAGCGAAACAGGATTAAGATTATCTGACTTGCAGATTGTTTACCTACATTTGACTACAGACTGAAATTAAAATAAAATTGTATCAAAGATACTGTCAATGTTACTGTCGTGGCGTGATGTATTTATAAAGCGCTCGCGCCTCCTGGGGAACGCGCGCGCTCAATCCAACTTGATGGTTAACGCCTTTAAACCTTCACTTCAGACCTAAACTACAGTTTAGAGCTAAACTCAATCCTAAACGTGATTAAACAGTCAACCCCGGCTATTCTGTGTATAACTACCTCCAAACTCTGAGTGCGCATTTTGCCAGAGCTCAATAACAAACAAAAAAAACCTTACAAACCTTACTGCATCACGGACGTGTCAAACAAAAGCTATTTAAACTGCAAATGATACTCAGAACGCGCATAAAGAAACATAACAAGCAGTTCGCATTAGTTATTGGCTTTTAAACACTTTAAATACTCGCCTGGTATGTGTAAAATCTCGTCCCGTTGGGCGGGTGGACCTTCGGGGAGTTCGTCCCCGTGTTCATCTCTGAGAAAATCATATTTCCTCCAATGCAATGCAGAGGTGATCAGCAGTAGCCTATATCTTCGGCTGCACAGTATGAACTAAATCCTTGTCGTCAAGTTCAACTGATCAGGGACCAGTGCCTCCCCAACTGACGCCGGACTCCTCACATCCACAAAGAAGGACAGAGAATGTAACTGCGCTCCTTTTATGCAAGCTGTATGAATAATAAGTCAGTGCAATGCTGACATAATCAATCAGGGGTGCGAAATGTCACTGATAAACACAGCAGCAGGCTCCATGATCACAGCACGGATGCTGTGTACCCGTGTGCTGGACCAGCCCATCTGTTCGATAAGCTGCTGCCTCCTCACATCATTATGCAGCATCGCTGCTGGTAAACCAATCACATACCAGATTCAGACGTGGGCGTGGCTAGACTGGCTACATTGTGGACTCTCCCCGTTGATGCTCAGGGATAGCGAGTCGCAAATTTATGACCTGCAACTGTATTGGTACGTTCACACGGTCAGGTTTTGGCATTAACAACCGCGTTTACTTACAGTTGTGTGTTTCGAAATAACCCGTTCACACAGCAATTTAAATAATGTGTGAACAAAACCCTATTGAGGACTCAAATAGAGGACTGACAACCATATTCCGCCGCTGTGTGAACGTGGCCATATTTTAAGGGTCCTGTAAACAAATATGCAAAAAGCCCTGTAGGGAAACAGAGCTCTTTATTTTAAAGTATTCAATGATACCATCAGGGGCTACTAAGTTTTTCTTAAAGGAACAGGGCTAGATACTCCAATAAATATTTTTGTCCATTTTTATATTAATTTAATTATTACATTTTTATTATTATTTTATAACTTAATACATATTTTGTATTTATTATATGTGTGTGTGTGTGTGTGTGTGTGTGTGTGTCTGTGTGTTTATTCATATTTATAATTACATAAAATAATTTCTATATTATACTTTAAAATACAACAAGGTCTGTATAAATCATTTGCACTTCACTATTTTTTGTCATTCTGTAAAAAACAAACAACCAAACAAACATTATCCCAGTTTATGGGCTTGTTATTAAACTATATGGTGTATTGACACTGATTTTAGATGAATATCTTTTTTTGGAAAAGTGGAATATGCAAAATAAGCAATCTTCCAGTAAAAATTCAAATAAACATGTTAAGTAATCTTATAAAGGATAAAACTTGTACCAAAACAAGAGTTATGTAGCCCTTCTATGCAGTTTAGAATGTTGTATGTGTATAAATCTATAAAAATGCATGATAATATATTGGTGTTTATTATATTTTTACTATTGATTCAACTCATTTATGAACTAATTTTATACAATTTTATACAACTTTAATTATCAGCTGTCTGCTGAAGATGTCAGCAGACTTTCAACAAAAAGATGAGCCAAGGTATTTTTTAGTTGTTTTTTGTTATAGTTCATGTTTTTTCCCAGCAAGCCCCAAACCTGTTGCTCATTCTGCGTGCGGTTTTCACTGAAATGTTTCAGGGAAGTTTGGCAGAACATATTTACTCTGACCCATAAACCACTACGAGATATTACAAAAAAATTCTATATAAACACTGAGTGTAAATACAGAACATGTAATGACAAATTATCTTGCAGTTATTTAGGGATGCTCCAAATAAATCCAGTCTCACTGGTGAAAGCACAGACTTTCAAGGTCTCCAGTCACTAACCTGAGTGTTTAGGATCAATATAATTTTTCCCTCCATAGACCAATTGACTTCTTTATAAAAGAATGTCAATGCAGCCATTTAGAATGACTACAGTATTGGCCAGGATAAGCTTCCTTTCAGTTAATAAAGGAGCCCTTTTAATTCAATGTTTCTACAGACATGGGCACACGGGAGGGTCTCATTCAATTTGGCTTCATTGCTTGGCTTTTCTGAAAATACATGTAGCCATTGTTGAGGGAGATAATCAAATCTGCAAAGCCTGGCTTAGCAGGAGTCCATTTTCAGTCTTTACTCACTCAGAGACTTTTTTCATAGGTGCCTCTCAAAATGTATGTGCAACAACTGTCAGCATACTCCTTAAATTTTACAGTATGTCACATGACTGCTTTATAGTTAATAAACCAGCAAGTAATCTGGTGGGATAACAGTACAATGGTTGACAACACAATCACAATATGTGCTTGCCAAGGTTTCTAAATGGTTATAGCTTGTTGTTATGTGGTTGCAAGGGTATTGCTCAAAACTCTAGGCATGCAGTCTTTTCTTAAATGTAACTCTATGGAAGCTAAGTAAAACTAGAAGAAAATATGACCGAAATTCACATCCAAAAGGGCAGCCGATGTAATTTTTTTCCATATTAATATATTTTGTCCATTGTCTACAGACAAGCAATCATCTTTAAATGAGTTTCCGTTTCAGTGGATGACTCGAATAAAGAATAATGGTGCTATTTTGTATGATTTCTGGCATGATTGTAGTATAAAGCTTTTAAACCCTTGTGAAACATGCTTTATCTGAAACACTGACTCGTAACATTGTTTCCACTAATGGTCGGCAACAATAGTCTTATGGAACAATACTAAGATATGAAAATGCTCCGATGGATGATTTTGAGAATCTCTGCGAATTCTTTTCTCTCGGAAGGAGAAGAGGAGGTGGGACTGATCGCTCCTTCCAAATGTCCTGCCAGGGTACAGAGGCATGGAGAGATAAACCAGATGGGGCTTCTGAGCAACCTGAGACGACACACACACGTGGTCTCTTTCCTGGGGGAGGTGTGCCAGGCCAGGATACTCCGATTCTGACTGTAAAACATGCCAAGCCATGGCACTCTCCCTGCTGTAAAAACAGCAGTAGCCTTTGCAAGCACAGATGCGCCTCCTCTTCACTATAGCCTGAATAAAAAATTACAGTCTAGCCAAAGAAGAAAAATAATTTCAAAAAATATATTTTCTAAGACTTGGGAAAATGTGAACATTGAGGTAATGGTTTCAGAAGGTAATGAGAGGTATATAGAAAGACTGTGAATGAAAGCAGATTGGTTGATAAATGGCCAATGAAATGTCTCTGTTCTGTTCTAATGACACCACTAATTTGATATCACAAAGAAACACCAGCCAAGACTTCCTTGTTTTTTCTTCTTTCCAAGTGGCAACCTCCTGCTCTCTCTCATGAAGCCAACAGTCAAGTGACTAAAACTGCAATTCATCGACTGGCCACTCGAGGCTGGCTCCAAAAGGGAGTCAATCCCATGTTAAAATGCCCAACTTTACAGCAGAAAAAAAAACATGTTTACAGCATGGTACAAAAAAATATTTTGGTCTATATAGCTAATTTTGCCCTTAATGACAACTGTGAGAGGGGTGAATGTTTTTATAACTCATCCATTTAAACTATATTAAGCCTTATAAGAAGTTCTGCAAAATTAAGGGCGTGGCCACTTGAGTGACAGGTGGATTGCCACTGCTGACAGTGCCCTCAAGCTAGGTGGGTGTGGCTTCAACAACCAGCTCCCGCCTTTTTGCCCATTTTCGATGATCCGGGAGCTCCAAAACTGCTCTTCAGAAAACTATGGGTAAAATTCACGGACACTACATTCATGTTATTATACAGTCTATGGTTCTTTCCAATGTATTATGCTGGACATCATTCAGCTTCTCTGATAAAAAAAAAACAAAAACAAACAAACAAACAAAATAATTAAAAGACCTGATGGCTCATGCAAGTAAATCTAGAAGAACTGTGTGAAAAGAACACACTTTTAATAATCTCACGGGTTTTTTTTTTTCTTCTTTTGCAGATTCATTAAAAGTCTAAGTAATCCACATTTATTTGGATTAAGCTTCAAAAAGTACATGAAAATGTAAATGCTTTCTGAACAGACACGATAC
Organism: Carassius auratus; assembly: GCF_003368295.1. NCBI lineage: Eukaryota > Metazoa > Chordata > Actinopteri > Cypriniformes > Cyprinidae > Carassius > Carassius auratus. The sequence continues at coordinate 15,499,506 of NC_039271.1, forward strand.
ATGTATACAGTATGATGACTTAATTTAGGCTTTTATTAACATATGAGCATTAACATACATATACAGAGTGCATCAAACATAGTAAACGAAGCTCAGCCACTCCCGGTGTAAAATTTAAGAGTAAACCTCACAATTCAAGAACACATGTCTGAGCTTCTGTTTACCATATTTGATGTGCTCAATATGCCCTAACAAGATGTGCAAGACACAACCTCTAACAACAATCAAATGGGCAAAACAAATCAATTTCCTATTTCTAGGTGGCCACTCATCCATCTGATTCCATAAGGACTAACAAACATCTGTGCCTGAAAACACTACACCATTAGAGCTGTTGTTCAATAGCGTGTCACCGTGTGCATGTGGTGTGCTCCTGTGCTATGCAGCAAAGCTGATTTTTAATTAAAAGGAAACATGTAACCTTTCTTTATGATAACGGTCCTTATTAGAGTCACCAGCACTGCATATTGAGACACAACATCCCAGTCCACACATGTATTTTTAACACATTGATTGTAGTAGTAGCAGAAAATCATCTTTACATTCATTTATCAAAATCATCGATACAGTACGCCATGATTATTGATTCATACATATGGAGCACAGTTAATACTCTGCATACAGTAGGCTTTTATAGTCAGTCTTTCATTTGTAGGATACTCAGGGAACATAAATCTCAAGAGAGGCCTATTGAGACACATAATAAGAAGGCTAAAGGTCGAAATGTCTAGACTAATTAAAATAAAGGCTGCACAGTCTAACAGGAGGATGTTTACATGTGCAAAAAATCTTGAGTGATAGTGAAAACCTCTGACATTGCACTATATTATTTAAAGGGGGGATGAAATGCTCGTTTTCACTCAATATCCTGTTAATCTTGAGTACATATAGAGTAGTACTGCATCCGTCATAAATCCAAAAAGTCTTTAGTTTTATTATATTCATAAGAGAAAGATAGTCTGTAACGATTTTTCCCGGAAAAACACGAGCGCCTGGAGGCGTGACGTGTGGGCGGAGCTAAAGAATCACGAGCGCGAATAGGCTTTTGCGTTGAGAGGATGTGGAAGCTGTGACATTACCGTGAGGGAAAACCCATCATCCAAAACAAACAAACAAAACAAACCATGGCTAACAGTAAGATTCAGCGTATATTTATGATCCAGAATCAGATCCAGAGGCTGAAACTGAATGAAAGCAGCAGCAGCAACGACTCGCTCCGAGCGGGGCTCGAACCCGGGTCTCTGGCATGGGAGGGGACGCACTAACAAGGAGGCAGAGATATTTGAAGCAGTTTTACTCATCGCCTGCGGTTCCAACACACGATCGTGACCCTTTTTCCTTGGGATTGCATCATCCTTAAGAAATAAACGATACGCAAATCCGTCGTCAAACTGGGCCTTGTTTGTAAAACAAGCATCTTCGAAATGCAGGGAACAAACAAAAACACTTGCACAACTCTGTTGATGCTCTGTAAAAATAAACTCCATCCACTGGTCCCTTAATGCTGTTTTTTTTTTTGGTAATCTGTGCAGGATTGTCTTGCCCTGGCAACCAAAAACACACTTCTTTTGTGACTTTTCGCGACGCTCTCGCTCTGATCAGTAAATCGCTCTGATCAGTGAAATGTCTGTGCTCAGCCTCGCTATACGGGAGCGTGCGCTCTTCCGGGAGAAGTTCCCTTAGGACCCATATAAGGAAATTCCGCTCCATCTAACGTCACACAGAGCCATACTCGAAAAAATCTTTCCGAAACTTGTGACAAACCGGAAGGAGTATTTTGGGAACAAAAATACTCCTTCAAACGAACAACTTAATTTTTGAAACTTTGTCCATGTTTAGCATGGGAATCCAACTCTTTAACAGTGTAAAAAACTCAGTATGCATGAAATTGCATTTCACCCCCCCTTTAATGTATTAATGATATAACTGACTGTGATTATGCAAACAGCATCTATTGCAACTTTAGACATCCGTAATTCTGTATTTGCAAATATACAGCATGCAGCATGAAAATTTAATCTATACTGAATAAGGTAAATACTTGCTCCAGTATGCTAGTTTTGAGTTTGGTAGGTTTATATTGGTGTATTTTGTGTTTAAAGTGCAGAACACTTGAATTACTTTTTTTAATGTTTTCTTTATGACACAGAATTAAACAATCTTCAGTTCTTGTTAAATTAATAAATTACATTAGTTACATTACATGCAACACTCTTGTACATATGTACCCACAAAAATACTGACATCCAAAACCCAAAAAATAATTTAGTGCTATATGTATGCTATATATGCATGCTATATCTATTTATAAAATTAGTAAAAAAATAAATTTAAAAAAAATAAATAATAAAAATGTAGGTTGCACTTTATTTTACGGTACGTGTACTTACATGTACTTATAGTGTACTTACAGTGTATTTATCTAAGAAAGTTCTGGTAATACAAGGTAAGTACATGGGGTAGGGTTAGGTTTAGGGGTAGGTTCAGGGTTAGTACCTAGTTATTACATAGTTATTATAATTAATATAATAAGTACATAGTATGTACATGGGGAACAGGACTGTAAAATAAAGTGCTACCAAAATGTATATACAAGTCTTTAGAATAGGGGACATTTTCCATCCAAGAACACTTGGAAAATGGGACCTTTTCACCATTATTGATGTTGTGTCCTGTAGTAACCAGTTAGCTAGCAAAGTAGCATTTGGAACCGAATGAGTCACACCGGTAGTTTCTGTTATTATTATTTTTTTAAGAGCAGAATAACTACAAAACATTTTCTGTATGAATCGAACCTTAAGATCTTTAATAATTTCCATGACTTTTTGAGGAAACTCCAGTTTTAAGAATTCTCTCACGTGTTCCCAGGTTGCCTCGATAATAAGATGTTGTTTTAAATCTGCATGCTAATGAAGGCTTTTGCACATATATCATACTAATCAGAGCTGAACAGCAGGTCTCTCAGAAGAGTAACCATCCAACATTTCTGTCCTCACACACACCATTTGTCACCTCTCACATTTATAACCCAATTCCGATTAGTTTTTCACATTTAAATCGACCTGAGTTTCTGCACTTGCATTAAATCTGATGAAAATGAACCTTCAATATTTCTTCAGCCAGTGTAGTCAATATTAGAGAAAGTCACATTCACTATATGGCGAAAGAATGAGGAAATTAGAGAATGGATACATGACATGTTGATTATATAAACTTCCCAAATAATGAAAACCACTTGAAACCAGTTTTTTATTATAATAGGGATAGTATTGTAGTTTTTGCTCATATTTTGAATTAACTTTATTTGTATATTATCAGTGTTCTTTCTCATTTTAGTTAAAGATTTAGTATTTTTTGTGTTTTTGTCATTTTTATTTAGCTTTTTTAATGTGTTTTTATGAATTTTATTTCAGTTGTAGTTATTTTTGTAAATCAAGTCACACTAAACTAGCAGAAATAAAATAAGTCGATTTTATTTTGCATATATTTTTATTATATTGACACTTATTCTGTTAACTCCTCAAAACAGAATAAGTGAGTAAATGCTGCGCTGGCCTATTTATAACTGGATGTGCAGGGTGTGGCTAGCTATGCAAATTTTGCTATGTCAATGATGTGTCTGGGCTCCCAAGAGCCACCCCTAGTGTCTCCGTTCCCTCCATCGGGGAACGAGGTTTATCATATAGTATGTAACGGAGACGTTTTCAATTTATAGTGTTTAGATATGAACAAAAGTATAAGAATCAGAAATGTTATAAATAATCTGTCTGGCACGTCACTAAAATGAACCCTGTACCTGTGGAAGATAGCCAATCAGCATGGAGTTCTTCTTTGCTATAACTGCCGAATTTATGCAAGACCGGAACTTCATGTCAAAACCAAATTCTCCTACGTAAAACAACTAAAAGTGTTCTCGCGCATATACACACATGAACATAGACATGCCAAATCTTCCTCTGGCGATGATCAACCACTATCCAATTTTTCTGCTCAGTGCATTTGGGCAAAATCGGCTCTCCATAAAGAATTCACATCACGCACTGAGCAAAGTTCCCGAGTAACGAGAGGTTGCACAAGTACCCAAAAGTATGAGTCACCCTTAATTCTGCCAAAATTCATCACTACACATAACGCATTAGAATTCAGAGACCAGTCTGCCACAATCTGGAGAGAAGCAACAAGAGAAAATGCCTTATGTCTTCCACACTGTGTAAGAGTGACATGGTTATTTTTCAACAAATGCAATATGATGGTGAGTCATGCAGGTTTCAAAAGGCATGAGGGTGTTTTTTTATTTATATTTAATTTATGTTAATGAGGGTGAGAAAATGATGACATGGTTTATTTTGAGGTAAGATCTCTTTAAAGAGCATAGCAAGATCTAATTACACTGGAAAAAGCTTTTGAGTAATAATTGGATCATCCTTTAATTGTGCCTTACAAAAGTTTGGTTATTATTTAAAGTTTTGAAACTGGTGAATGCATATGGAGTTAGAAATGTGTCTTTATTACATGCGAGAAAATAAAAGATCTGAGAGAAAAAAAAAAGTTTGAGAGAAAAAGTTATCACACTGATAGCAAAAAAACATTTCATGAGAGAAAAAAGAATATTTGAGAGAAAAAGTTTTCATGCCAATAGCAAAAAATAATAATATTTGAGACTAAAAAAAGTTTTGAGAGAAAGTATTTTCTCATAGAACATAAAAAAATATACATTTGAAATTTTTAAAATTATTTCTGAGAAAAAAAATCTCTCTCAAAAAACTCTCAAATATATATTTTTTGCTATCAGTGTGAAAATATTTTCTCAAAAAAAAAAAGTGTTTCTCTCGAAACGCTTTTCTTTGCTCTTGATGCAATTTCTTGCTCTCGTGTCAGGATTTTGCTTTCACTGTGAGAATTGTGTCATGGGCGGGGCCACGTTCCTATTGGCCAGTCGGGTGAGCATCGTCTTGTCTTGGGAGTCGAACTGATTCATAACACCATTGTTCGGTTCACCTGCATAGATGCCGCCTCTGCCTTATGGATAGTTAAGTTGAGCACAGACACTCCAATGTTTGGGTAAGATGATGACACACAGCTGGCTGAGCAAGTTCAGTATCACTGAAGATTAAACATAAAAAAATAGCACTCATATTAATGAATGTGTATTATATTATTTGCTTGCTAATTGCTAGTAAAGCTAACCAGCCATCATGCTAGGTAAACTTGCAAACTCACCTGGTTTATACTATGTTTAAATCAAATGCCAAATTAATGTTTTGATTTAGATAGTTTCATGCCTTATTTAGTGAGTAGTGAGCAGTGATTGATATACCGTTTGAAAGTGTCCCACCTAGTTTTGTTTAAAATAGTCTTTGTATGGTTGTTGCACATGTTTAGCTACACTGCATGTATAGCTCGCAAACTCAGCTACACGGGGCTTATTCTAAATATTTTTTACCATCTAGCTGAGGTCTAGAGCTGACAAGGTAAATTGCAGGTCTAGGACTAACTCTTACATTAGCAACCCACAAATATGTTTGTGCCTGTACTGTCATGGTAATTATTTTTTCTTTTAAATCTTTCAAACGGTATGTCAATCACTGTCTAACGTTAGCTAGTTGTAGGGTTGCCACCTTCCATGCATACTAACGTTAGTTGAAAGTTGTGCGGGAGGTTGTAAGAACAAGCAGTTACTCTTCAGGTGCTTTGAGGCTAGCAAGTGCAAAGGTAGAAACTAGCTCACTACTCACTAAATAAGGCGTGAAATCTAAATCAAAACATTAATTTGGCATTTGATTTAAACATAGTATAAAACAGGTGAGTTTGCAAGTTTACCTAGCATGATGGCTGGTTAGCTTTACTAGCGATTAGCAAGCAAATAATATAATACACGTTCATTCATGAATATGAGTGCTATTTTTTAATGTTTAATCTTCAGTGCTACTGAACTTGCTCAGCCAGCTGTGTGTCATCATCTTACCCAAACATTGGAGTGTCTGTGCTCAACTTAACTATCCATAAGGCAGAGGCGGCATCTATGCAGGTGAACCGAACAATGGTGTTATGAATCAGTTCGACTCCCAAGACAAGACGATGCTCACCCGACTGGCCAATAGGAACGTGGCCCCGCCCATGACACAATTCTCACAGTGAAAGCAAAATCCTGACACGAGAGCAAGAAATTGCATCAAGAGCAAAGAAAAGCGTTTCGAGAGAAACACTTTTTTTTTTAGAGAAAATATTTACACACTGATAGCAAAACATATATATTTGAGAGTTTTTTTCAAAGTATTTTGAGAGAGATTTTTTTTCTCAGAAATAATTTTAAAAATTTCAAATGTATATTTTTTTATGTTCTATGAGAAAATACTTTCTCTCAAAACTTTTTTTAGTCTCGAATATTATTATTTTTTGCTATTGGCATGAAAACTTTTTCTCTCAAATATTCTTTTTTCTCTCATGAAATGTTTTTTTGCTATCAGTGTGATAACTTTTTCTCTCAAACTTTTTTTTTTCTCTCAGATCTTTTATTTTCTCGCATGTAATAAAGAACCAAAACTCACTCCATAAATGCAGAACTGAAGTCACGACGTAGAACATGTTCTTGGGGGCTTGTGCTGTGATGTATATGTGTTCTTATAAAACTAATGCTGTGTGGGTCGACCAGCATACAAAACATTCAAACAAGGTAACAGAAGAGTAAGATTTACTCACTTTAATATGACATTGTTTTGTTTTTGTTTGTTTTTTTGGAAGAGACTTTGAAAAAGGCCTTGTCTAAAAATATTGATTACCCAATTTAACACATGGTTACTGATTCATAAATTAGGACTGGGGTCGGGGCCTCAATAGTGTCAGTCTGAAGCCCCTTTCACACTGCCATTCCGGCAAATACAGGGGTAAAGTGTTCCTGTAATTGTTCCCTGGTCGCTAGGTTTGGCACTTTCACACTGCCAGTGATGACCCGGTATATGTGCGTGCTTTCACATACAACCCTTGAAGATCCCGTAACGACACGTGACATCAGCGCGTGACGTGTAATGTACGAGTCGACAACGCTTGTCACGTTATACTTTAACTGAAGCAAGCAAACGATCTCGGCATTGATCTTCCTTCAGAACAGCCGGTAAAAGAGTCGCGCGATAACGCGCGCCATCACTTCGATACGGAATTAGATCTGGCTTTTGTTCACACAGCGCTCGTTCCGGATCGATTACCGCAATGTTACTAGGTGCCCGACCCGGGTTCAATTCGGTAATCAATTCCGGGACGTGGTTACTTTCACACAGAAGGCGACCAGGCAATGTTACGGGAATATTGCGGGTCCGACGTGCAGTGTGAAAGGGGCTTGACAGTTAAAAACAACCCAAACAGCAGCTGGTTCCTTCCTGTCCCGGTGGATCTTGGTCTAAATAAGATGTGAATGTGGTTATGCAGGACTGGGGCTTGAACAACAGCAACAATGGAATTAGAGGGGCGTTTCCACTGCCATTTCTCCTGCCAGAGCAGTTTATCACTGCTGGATTATTTATGTGCGCCTGGAGACTCTAATGTTCTGAGAAGAGACGCTTGTGCTAATGCCCGGCCATGATCTCCCTGTTCCTCTTGAGTTAGTGATCCTCATCAGTAAGAGTGATGGTGATTTAATGGAGGGAGCCGTGGGGGGTGGGATGCACAAACAGTGATGTCATTTAGACAGGTTTAATATGGCCCATGGGCGCATGGGACACGTTAGCGGTTTTAAAACCTAATGAGTTACCTAGTTAGATAGTATTTTACAGCATCAAATGGCTATTCCTTCTTCAATTCTAGCTTGATCTTGTTTGGGCAAATTGTAAGGCTGTTTTACATCAATCCTCTGGAGTGAAGGCAATCCCAGAATGCATTGATGAATGAATTTGAGAGAAATGTAGACTAGAAACGCATTTCATTCAGTACTGAAAAAGGGGATCATTTTACAATGACAACCCAATCTCATTGGAAAACATAACCATCTCATGAGGTGATGATTTTGTATTAACCTATAAAATGTGAATTGCCGTTGCACAAGTGTACGAGAATATATGAATGATATCAATGCAATTGATAATTGATATTCTTAAAATGCAATAAGTGTTGTTTTTAAACAGTTTAGATTGGCCGCAGTGTGTAGCTAGTCATGTGAAACAGCAGCTTTAGGATTGGAAGTACAATCCAACAACAAATCAAACGAATCCATCACATAAATGAAAGCAAAATCAATAAGCGGTAATCCTAACATGTGCAAACATTGTGTCACCTAATTAAAATTCATAAAAGAGGCTGAGAGGGTATTTAAAAAGTCCCTCTTTCTTTTTAGACCATTCCTACCAGTGTCATTATTCTTAACTAAAATGGAGACTATTGATAAATTAATAAATAAAATAAATAAATATTTTAAATTGAAATATTGCCTCGTCAACTAACTGAAATAAGAAAAAATAAATAAATAAAATGGCTAAAACATTAAAATGAAAATCTAAAATGAGTATATTCATGCTTATTTGATGTATTGTATACAGTTAGCATAGCAACATGCTAATATCTAGCTTCACTGGAATCAACTGACCCTTCTTAAAGATCTGCCCCCCCCCCTTAGTTACTGTTGCAACGTCCGACAAGCCCAGGCACTCTCACGCCACACATCATGTTCTCACACAGTGACAAATTTATAGAGGAAACTGACAATTCACCGACATACAAGAGAGAGGAGGTTACTTTTGGTATGAAGAAAAGTCTCAGCTTTCAAATGTATAATTCTGAAGAAATTTTGTGACTCTTTAATGTGTTGTAACAGATCACAGTTGTGCCTCAGTTCAAGCGGTATGTGAATCAATCATCTCTTCCTCTGTACTAGTTATAGGATGAAACACACATGAATGAACATCTGGAAGTCTCTTGTTTCAACTACGGAAGGATCTCAATACACCTCATTTTTCATGTTCAAGTACACTGACATTAATCTACTCTCCTGTCTGGTTTGTTTGTCGGACAAAATGGCAGATTCACGGTTATGATTGGTCAGATGGCCTGTCACTGAAACTGCTGTCTCCTATGTGTTTCACATAGGAACACTGTTTTATGTTTATGCGGAGTTACTATGTACAATATGAAGAGCATTTTAAATTGTTCACTTATTCCATTTCAGTCAGAACGCTGCCTTAGTATAAACTACAGTAAGAATGCTCACTCATTTTTAGAACAACGCTTCTGAAATTTAGAGGCCTAAATTGTGTGTGTGTGTGTGTGTGTGTGTGTTCACTACTCACTGCTGTGTGTGTGCACCTGGATGAGTTAAATGCAGAGTTCAAATTCCAAGTATGGGACACCACTAAAAAGACAAACAGTAAGTGACAAATGACCAAACTCTTTACACACAAAACCCTCCAACAGCCCCACATCTGCAATAGTTCAAAGCTAGCTAAGCCTCGGAGTTGCCTGCTTGTTTTCTTTTTATTATACTGTAGGTTCTTGTTAACTCATGGCTTTATAAAACAACAGAAAAGCAGAATTTAAGGGGGCAAAGTAGCTGTAAATTAGTGTGATCAATCTTTAGCAGTGTAAAAACACATCTCTGCTCGTCTTGCCTCACACTGGTCTGTGGGCGTCTCCATGGCAGCCGCTTTTGATTGCTTTTACTTTATTTGCAAGTTGAAAGTCATCACTCTTCGGTGGGTGCAAGGAGATCATCTCATAACTTTCACATTAATGCCGTCAAAATGATGATAAATGCATCTGCGCTCCCATTTGCTGACTGCTTTTGGGAGAACAACGGTCCTTCAGCACAGTGCTTTTGTGTGTCTGTTTTCTACAAGATGGAATTAAAAACTCATAACTTGTTGCCAAAAGCAGAACAAATGTGCGTTTTGGAGCTGTGTAAGCAGGTGGTGTCCACACATCAGGCGAAAATAGAAATCTGAAGGCCACTCAATTAGATGCTGCTGGGGTTGAACCCATGATTCACAGGCAAAAACAACTTGCTCATCATAAACAGCAGCCTACACAGCTTACAAGTTTCTAGGGAGGTGTCCTAATTTGAATAGTCATGCAGTAGGCCTACACTAAAAGTGTATGTTCTGCTAATCTCTAAATGTTAGATTAAACTACTGTAATATTAAAGGACTATACCAGGTACAGTACAATTATATCACAAAAGTTAAAGCCGAATTTTCCCTAATTTTCATGCACAATGGGTTACAGTGAGGCACTCACAATACAAGTGTAAACTTTAAAATACTTATCATTCATATTACAGCCACAAAATGGAAACTAGATACGACTAAAAAAGCCTAGCCCAAATGTTTAAAATAGTTTAAAACATTTGAAGATGGGTTCACTTGAGATAGAAAGTTTTAAGCTTGATTTGATTATTTTAAAAGCTGGTAGCATGTTTTAGCGCACATTTTAAACAGATCTAGCCAGTTCTTAGTTTAGCATGTTGCTAGCATGATAACATTTTATTACACATTACTAACATATTACATGAAGCTAACCTGTTTTAGTATTACTGATAACAATTTGACATGGGGCTAAAAAGCATTAGTATGAAGCTAACGTGCTATAACCTGTTTCTAGAAGTTGTTAGCATTTTCAAACATGTTTAGCACATTCTTATCTCTGTGGCTTGTCTATAGTTATGCTAGCATATTTTATATTTTGTTATTATGTTTTAGCCTGTTTATAACATAAACTCTTAAGCTCTTGGAAGTTGATGTTCTAACATGTTGCTAAGTGTTGCTAGCATGCTATAGCATTGCTGAGGTTGATTGTTGTCTTTTTGGTTTGAAGACCAGCTTAGTTTAGGCTGGTTTTAATTGTTTGTTTGTTTTTTTAAGCAGGGACAGGAAAGAAGTCATAATACAGGGCTTGATGGACACATTACATAAAATGTAGTCCACTTTGTTTGATTAGGGAGCATAACATTGTGTACTAACGTGAACAAAAAGCAGCCAGTCGGCTGAAAAACAACAGACAGTTTCTTGATTATTTTCATTAGCATCGAATACGACAACAAATTTTCTGACATTAACAAGACCTCATTCGAGACTTGCCCCCTATACCCTCGTACACATTTCCCTGCATTACTAATTTAGTCAACTTAAGAAGTAAATGAAGTACACGAATTTGGACGCTACATGCACCAGAAAGGTTGTGGACAGGACAATATCTTCCACCGAGACACGGGTCCATGATGGTTTCCCACACCACCACAAATGGCTGTGCACTCTTCATTTTTGAAGTATGGTAAATAGTGTGTTCAATAGAGATTAATGAAACGGAGGGGGAAGAACTGTCTGTTGCTGAGTTCGGGGGAGTCTCTGACAGTAATGACCTATGAATTACTGCTTTGATTTAGCCCTGCTAACATGGAATAATTCATATTACAGTCTGGTAATGCAGAGATATCAGAACAAACAGAGGAGCACAGTGGCTCTACCAGACGAACTGATTAATTCTGGCTCTTCAAAGCTTCATTACAGAGTGCATCGCTAAAGGCTTGCAGGAGATGTATAAGGTTCTGAGGCAAAAGTGCAAATGAATATTAAGTACATGCAAGGAATCTGTTGTTTGCCTGACTGATGTTGGCCTGTAACAGGCTAGTGGTATTGCAAAACTATTTCACAAATCATGGCTCCCTCTACTGGCCACTTATGATATACACTTTGAAAAGTTCAATTAGGGCCTGATGTATTGTTATTGTTAACATGAATATGTATATATATTTAAGTTTTAAAAATGTATTATATCTATGACCACCTTTGACCATTTCTACTCAAGTCTATTTTCTCTTCCTCCCATATTTGTTCAGGCTTATATAGGCTTTCTCGCTTGTTTATTTCTCACACTTATGTGGTAAAAACCTACATTGTATCAGAAAATGTGGCTATTTGGCAATTTTGAGATTAGTAATTGACTGATTATAAGGAATCGTCATTCTAAAATCTACCAACATCCTTGTCAATGCACTTTTCAGTCACATTGCATTTCAACAATATAAATAAATGAGTGTTCATTTAAATTATGCAATTTTGCACATATTTTAATTAAATTACTTCTCAAATAATTATATATATATATATATATATATATATATATATATATATATATATATATATATATATGTAAAACTTGCATTCCACTTTATGAGCTGAGGATGGCAGAGTAACACCACTAAAGAGGTTCCCTTTCCAGAATTGGAATACAGCCTTTTGCAATATACCCCCCCCCCCCCCCCATTGTTTTCTAATTGCTTCTGATACACCCAGTGCATTACCCTTGTTACAGTAGATGTACCTCTTTAAGACAATGCTATATGCATTCTTTCGCATCTAAATTAACTTACTTGCTTAAATTGCTTCACAGGAATGGATTTTCTGTATCCTTCCAGAAAAAATACAGTGCATGAAAATTCCATGACGTAAACTCACTGCTTGTACTTGACTCATTGTAAGTTATAATGGGAGTTCAGGGATCAGAAGCATATTAAACTGTTGATGTGAAGGTGTGTGTGTGTGTGTGTGTGGCAGGCGGGCTGAAACGTGAACGCTGAAAAATGTTAATTAGTCTGCACTTCCACCACACATACTGTACTTCCTTTCAGTTTTGCTGAAATTAGCATAGTACACTGCACATATATGCACACATTATACTGAGCATGACACAGACAGAAAGAAAAAAAGAAGGATCATTTGCAAAACGACACTTAAGCTTTTTCTTTCCTATCATCAATGCGTCCTGAACAGGACAACAGGGGCTACTGTTCTGTGTGGTCCTTGTAAATCATTATCACAAAAGACAATCTCATCTCTGCTATATGGCATCCTGATTAATACTAATAGTGTCCACTGCACTTACTGAACACAAAAGCAAAGAAACTTTAGAGCATTTAGAGCAGCTTCATTATTGCATGTCATGAGTCTATGATAAAGGTTTTCGAACTTAGTTTGCAAACATGATGATCTCCTCTCTAAAACACAAAGCCCGCTGTAGGCTTTTAATTTTAGATCCACTAACACTGAACTGGAAATATAGTAAGAATAGACAATGTCAAATTAAAATTTAATTATTAGCATTTATATCATCATTGTACTAAAGAGAAGGGACAGCAAAGGATGGTCTCTTACCTTTTTCCAGAAAATGAGGTATGATCTGAATGAATGAATGAATGAATGTATGAAGGTCAACCATCGCCAAGAGGCAAAGGAGACAAGAGAGACAAAAAAGCAGAGTTTAGAAAATCTGAAAGTAATGCTTAGCGTAATGTGCAATGCCATCAACTGTGTCAGTGTTTTCGAATATAAAAAAAAAAGATATATACCTTTCCTGTTTTTGCCCCCCTCGTTTAGAGTCAGCCGTAACTATAAGTAATGATCTGCAGTTAAGTGAGTGAGGCGAATTCAGTAACCGCTCTGATGAAGTTCATTCTGTGTAGGACTCAATAGACCACCAATAACATGTGGGTCTTTAATGGCCAAGACTACATTAAAATAACCAGTTCATAAGAGCCAATCATTAACGAATTGGAAGCCAGACATATTTTCTTTCCATTAATTCACTAATATATAATTTTTATCACATTTAAATACAATTTGAGATTTAAATGTGAACGATGTTTCTCTTTTCGGGGGTATGGGGATTATATTCCAGAGGCTAAAAGTGATAAAAGATTAAACTTTTTTTGTTGTTGCTTCAGCAGATATGAGCGTTAACTGAATATCTGTGACTTCCCACAATGCCCCTGAAGTCTGACAGTCCCATGACTTCATCATGATATGAAACAACTGAACACAATGACCTTTCCTCCAGTCGGATTGATCCTCACAAACACTTCAATATACTTTGTTTAATTCTTATGGTATTTTTGGTTCTTTTAGCTATATGGTCATTGTTTCCATTAGGCCACTGGCACTTACTGATTGGATTGAGAGGTCGAACAAATGGACTGCAGAATCAGTGAGCATGAAGAAATTCCCATTGAATCTCCTCTTAGGCAAACTGACTGCTAAGAGTCTCAACTGCTGCAAATCACGCAAGCCTTCTACGACAAACACCATACACTGAAACGGAGCTTAGTGCCCACTTTACTTGTTAGCTGCTGGTAAGAAACTGTTTGCCAAGAACAAAATTCTACCACTGTCAGGTGAATGTGAAACAAGATCAAGCTGGAGAGACAGGAAAGAGGACTGTAGGTCATGTTGTGCATTTGGCCACAAGAGGGAGCCACAAACAACTGAGGTGCTCTGGCCTTAGAAGAATCTCCATGCACATAAGCACACTCACTATATACACAGACATATTCTCTCTCTTTCATTCTGCGAACGATTACACTATACAAATCAAATATTTGTCTAATCCTTCATTTTTACTTTTTCCGCATCTTAAAAATAGTAAAGACATCAAACTATATAACAGCAGAAATTAAACTGTGGGGTTTATATAGCCACCAAATACATTAAACAAAGCAAAGACCATTTCAATCATGAAAAGCATATCCAGATTCCAGCATGAACCAATCAGCTTGTGCCAAGTCCTTCAACTCTCTGAATATCATCAGTTACGTTAACACCCCATCAGCCAACGCCAGCTAGAGTTTCATGACTTCATTGACTATATTCCAGCTCTTCACACCCTAGAGATTCTTTTAGTCAACTTGAGGTGCCACCTGGGATGCTTTTAAAACACTGTTAAGGAAGTTTCAGAGCATGCGGGACATTCGTTGGTTGCTTTTTCTTGATACTAAAATTAAAACATTTAATGTGTATCACATGTGCGAAAACTGAGAGATCAAGAAATAATAATAATGTGAAAAGGACAAAAGAAAGCATAAAGGAATGCACCAAAAAAAGTGTCAAAACACAAGAATAAACATAAGAACCGAAACTGTGAAAAGAACAACAACAACAACATATACACAATTGTTTAAAAAGAACAAACGAAATGTCAAACAAAAGAATAAGCATAAGAAACAGACTCTGCAACAAGAACAAAGCACAAAGAAAAGAACAAACTTGAAAAAACAAACAAACGTAAGAACCAAATCTTTTAAAAGAACAAATTTTATTGCAGCTCAGACAAGATACATAAGAGCCCAAAACCCAAAACCAAACCTAATAACTAAAAAAGAGCTAAAAATGCACACCCCAAAGAATGACCAAACACAAGAACCAAAAAACATGCTAACAAAAGAAACAAACCACAAAAACAAACAAACAAACATTTGCATGCACAAAACGGAACGAACAAAAGAAAATGCATGAAAGCACAAATGCAAAGATTTGCTTCACTTGCAACCTCATTTGTAAGTCGCTTTAGATAAAAGGTTCTGCTAAATGAAGAAATGTACAGAGAGAAGGGATGAAAGAAAGAGGGCAAGGACTACAGAAGATGACTACAGAATCAGAGGAGCTGGGACGAGCTGAGCTTATGTAATTTGCAGGTCAGCCTTGTTCAGTGCCGTTCCACTGATTAAACGCTCCAGTGTGTGTGTGGATGTGTGTTAGATTCAGGCTTCTGGGGCAGACTTGTGGTTCAAGACCTCCGCTGAACATTCCCAAACATCCATCCACCTACTGTCCTCCTCTGATAAGAAATAAAGCCAAATCCACAGAGAGCGCCGCCAAATGGACTCTGCTAATCAGCTAATGCACAGAGAAAGAACAGGTACAAATGCAGCACTACTTCATGAATCTGTGTGTCTGCCGAGGGACTCTGACTCATACGCCGACACAACGTCATCTCAAACACTCACAATTCAATAACGTGTCTGAGAATTACCGCTATCATTCGGCAGTGGTGATGTAAGGCAGTGCCACGGGTTATTTGAGAAAAAAAACAGAGCATGATCTGAACATTATCTCTTCTTTTGAGTTTATAAAATTTTATGCTACAGTCTGCTTTCAAAAAATGTTAATGCTACTAGAAGCACATGCAATCTCCCAAAAATCTCTTTTAAAATGTGAGTGTGTACGTGTGTTTGCTCAGCAGGTTTACTCAGGCACACCAGTGGTAGTACTGAAGGTCAAGGACACCCTCTCACTGTCTGATGTGTGCCCTCAATTACCCACAAGCCATCTGTGCACTCTCTCCCCCCTCTTTCTCTCTCTCACCTTCAAAGTGAATGTGGTGAAGATCTTGTATCTTTTGAAGGAGAGACACTGGTTGATGGCGAGAAGGACAATTGCTATTTTGGTGTACCAATACCAGTGTAGTGTAATTCCTGACTCTTGAGTTGGGTTTTTAGAGGTTCAAAAAAGACAGCACAACCACTAGAGTCTGGTTTCCAGTAGATGGGTTTGAGTTGATTGTTTTTAACTAATCAAAAAGATACTGCCCAGCCAGATTCTCAAAAACATAGGGACTTAAAAACATAGAGAACCAGCCCCTTTAGTCTGAGTTTTGTGTGTGTGTGTGTGTGTGAAAGAATTAAAAAAACTTACTGAGTGACCCATGTAGTCTGATTCTCAAACAAATGACTCTTGACTTGTTGTTTGTATGTAAAATCATACTGTGCAGCCAGAGTAGTCTGATTCTTGAACTCTAATAAGTTGGTTATTTTTAGTGAAAAAATAAAAATAAAATTTCCTATAGTGTGATTCAACTAATAAGTTATAGTGATTGAAAAACAATGCAGTGTAGTTTGATCTTCAAACGAATAAGTTATTTTTAGTGAATCAAAAACATATTGTGCATACATTTATGTGGTGGTTATTTTTAGCAAATCAAACACAAAGATAAAAATACACAAAATATCAGATCTGTTCAAAAGGGCATCAAATTATATATTCAGTCTTCGTTTGAACTGTGGTGACGTCACGGCACACACACACAGCTGATCCAAATTAGCAGTCATATAAATATCACACACATACAAAGACAACTAATTCCCTATATTCATCCATTTCACACTCCCTTCTGTTTTCCTTTCTTTCATTACATATGCCAAGTACATACATATGCCCTCCAGTTGGGTGATTTGCTTCTCTCTGTCTCTTGCTGTCTTCCTGCTGCTCTTATCTGAGGTGATGAGATGGTCCAAGTCAAACAGAAGCTACTGTGAAGATGAGAGAACTTAAAACATAAATGGGCCATCTTCTTATGAAGCATTTTATTCCCCCCTGAGGCCCACTTAGAATATTAGACAAGCTTTCCTGCACACAAAAAAGTGCTACCTTCTTGCTGACCCTTGTAAAATTCACTGTGGTCTAATTCAATAAATTTTCGACAAATTGCATGGGGAAAAAAAGGCCTATTGCCATACTGTAGTGTAGTTATGTATGAAGCACAGCTCACACAGAAGTCACTTTCAAACCAAGGTCAAGGCGGTGAAGCAATATCTGGATGGAGCAATCAGTCAAGGGGTTTCTTACTGAAATCACTAGACCTTGCCCTAGAAAATTTTGTGACTGCACCCTTAGAGTTGATTAAACAGGTCTTTTTGCTATTGAATCTTCAAATGAAAGTCTATGTAATGACCACTTTGATGACTAGCTAATCCATATACATGATCTGCCAAGTTGAATGACACTGAACAGCCAGTGATATGTAAATGTGGGTGGTCATATGCTAATATGCTGGGTGTGGCTTCATAAAAAAAATCAGAAAGTTCTGAAAGTTATTATTTCTGTAATAATATATACAGTTATACAATATATACAGATGCATCTCAATAAATTAGAAGGTAGTGGAAAAGTTAATTTATTAAAGTAATTCAACTCAAATTGTGAAACTTGTGAATTAAATAAATTCAATGCACACATACAGAAGTCTTTGGTTCTTTTAATTGTGATGATTTGGGCTCACATTTAACAAAAACCCACCAATTCATTATCTCAACAAATTAGAATATGGTGACATGCCAATCGGCTAATCAACTAAAAACACCTGCAAAGGTTCCTGAGCCTTCAAAAAGGTCTCTCAGTTTGGTTCACTAGGTTACACAATCATGGGGAGACTGCTGAACTGACAGTTGTCCAGAAGAAAATCATTGACACCCTTCACAAGGAGGGTAAGCCACAAACATTCATTTCCCAAGAAGCTGGCTGTTCACAGAGTGCTGTATCCAAGCATGTTGACAGAAGATTGAGCAGAAGGAAAAAAGTGTGGAAGAAAAAGATGCACAACCAACAGAGAGAACCGCAGCCTTAAAAGGATTGTCAAGCAAAATTTATTCAAAAATTTGAGTGAACTTCACAAGGAATGGACTGAGGCTGAAGTCAAGGCATCAAGAGCACCACACACAGATGTGTCAATGAATTTGGCTACAGTTGTCGTATTCCTCTTGTTAAGCCACTCCTGAGGTGTCTTACCTGGGCTAAGGAGAAGAAGAACTGGACTGTTGCCCAGTGGTCCAAAGTCCTCTTTTCAGATAAGAACAAGTTAATTTGTAAACCAAGGTCCTAGAGTCTGGAGGAAGGGTGGAGAAGCTCATAGCCCAAGTGGCTTAAAGTCCAGTGTTAAGTTTCTCAGTCTTTGATGATTTGGGGTTTAATGTCAACTGCTGGTGTTGGTCCATTGTGTTTTTTGAAAACCACACCTGCACCCATTTACCAAGAAATTTTGGAGCACTTCATGCTTCCTTCTGCTGACCAGCTTTTTGAAGATGCTGATTTCATTTTCCAGCAGGATCTGGCACCTGCCCACACTGCCAAAACACCAAATGTTGGTTAAATGACCATGGTAATGGTGTGCTTGACTGGCCAGCAAACTCACCAGACCTGAACCCCATAGGGAATCTACCGGGTATTGTCAAGAGGAAGATGAGAAACAAGAGACCAAACAATGCAAATGAGCTGAAAGCCACTGTCAAAGAAACCTGGGCTTCCATACCACCTCAGCAGTGCCACAAACTGATCACCTCCATGTCACGCTGAATTGAGGAAGTAATTAAAGCAAAAGGAGCTCCTACCATGTATTGAGTACATGTACAGTAAATGAACAAACTTTCCAGAAGGCCAACAGCTTTTTTTCTTTATTGGTCTTATAAAGTATTCTAATTTTTGGAGATGGTGAATTGGTAGGGTTTTGTTAAATGTGAAAAATCATCACAATTAAAAGAAACAAAGACAAACTATTTCAGTCTGTGTGCAATTAATTTAATACACAAGATTCACAATTTGAGTAGAATTACTGAAATGAACTTTTCCACAACATTTTAATTTATTGAGATGCACCTGTATACACACACACACACACATTCTGCTCCTATACACACTCATTAAATACATGCATTCACTCCTGCACATCAGTCCCACCACTAAAAGCATGTTTATATTTGAGTTTAGGGACTGCTGCTCTGATAAAATGTTTTACCAACATGGCATGGCCTGAATATTATCCAACAATAATGAGCCTCATTTAAAGTGCATTAGCATCTGCTTTGCCAGAGTGCTACGCTCTGATCAAACGAAAACATCAGCGCTGATTATTGTATAACAGAGAAGGATACTCCCTTTTGAGTCATACCAGTAAAAGTAACGTGAGAATAAGCAGGCAGCTCCGTGATGACAAACTGTGCTTTGAAAGTTGCTTCAAGACCCCATGAAATCAAATTTTGGGTATTAAGTCCACGAGTGTTAGCTTTGAGGCTGAAGTATATGCTACTGTACTCCTGAAAAGAACAAACACACATTTTCAGTCTTACTTTCTCATGGGAAAATATTAATAACTCAACTTGTATAAAGAGTTTTTTCCTAAGTTTTGTCCAATCAAACACTCTCCAGAATGAGAATATTCCTCCCTCTAACACCAAGTAAGCATCTAGATTTATTAAATTTTCATGTGGAAAACAAGAGTGCTGTTCGCCAATGCTAACATATGGTGGGTTGTTACCAGGGTGATTTTTAGTCTGTATTATGTGGTTGCTATGGTGTCGTAGTCTCCATGTCATTCTGGTGTTTTGTTTAAAGGGGGGGTGAAATGCTATTTCATGCATACTGAGTTTTTTACACTGTTAAAGAGATGGATTCCCATGCTAAACATGGACAAAGTTTCAAAAATTAAGTTGTACGTTTGAAGAAGTATTTTTGTTCCCAAAATACTCCTTCCGGTTTGTCACAAGTTTCGGAAAGTTTTTTTTGAGTATGGCTCTGTGTGATGTTAGATGGAGTGGAATTTCCTTATATGGGTCCTGAGGGCACTTCTCCCGGAAGAGCGCGCGCTCCCGTATAGCAGAGCGGAGCAGAGACATTCACTGATCAGAGCGAGAGCGTCACGAAATGTCACAAAAGGAGTGTGTTTTTGGTTGCCAGGGCAAGACAACCCTGCACAGATTACCAAAAAAAACAGCATTAAGGGACCAGTGGATGGAGTTTATTTTTACAGAGCATCAACGGAGTTGTGCAAGTGTTTTTGTTTGTTCCCTGCATTTCGAAGATGCTTGTTCACAAGGCCCAGTTTGACGACGGATTTGCGTATCGTTAATTTCTTAAGGATGATGCAATCCCAACGAAAAAGGGTCACGAACGTGTGTTGGTACCGCAGTCAGTGAGTAAAACTGCTTAAAATATCTCTGCCTCCTTGTTAGTGCGTCCCCTACCATGCCGGAGACCCGGGTTCGAGCCCCGCTCGGAGCGAGTCGTTGCTGCTGCTGCTCTCGTTCAGTTTCAGCCTCTGGATCTGATTCTGGATCATAAATAAACGGCTGAATCTGACTGTTAGCCATGGTTTGTTTTGGATGATGTTTTTTTTTCCTCAAGGTAATGTCACAGCTTCCAAACGCTCTCAACGCAAAAGCCTACTGGCACTCGTGATTCTTTAGCTCCGCCCACACGTCACGCCTCCAGCCGGTCGTGTTTTTCCGGGAAAAATCTGTACAGACTATCTTTCTCTTATGAATATAATAAAACTAAAGACTTTTTGGAGTTATGAAGGATGCAGTACTACTCTATAGGTACTCAAGATTAACAGGATATTGAGTGAAAACGAGCATTTCACCCCCGCTTTAAAGTAAAGGTGCGGCCACATTTACCATTGTTTGAACAAGCAAAATTTCAACAAGCAAAATCCAGTAATTTCAATAGAAATTCATGTGATCAGGAATTATGAATGAGGGTGAAACATTTCACAATGGGATAAAGTTGGTCACGTGAATTTGATGTATTAACTAATAGACAGTTTGAAAGTGGCTTCTGTGTAAGTGTTAAGTAAGTTAATATGTAAGTTCATATGTCGCTACACTGTTGAAAGTATAAAATAGACCTTTTTACCCAGCAAAATTCAACTGAAATTTCACTAATGTGACTGCACCTTCAAGGCAGGGTAGGTAATTTGGTTCCAAAACATTATTTCTTATGCTGGTTGAAAGTTTAGTAATCACTTAGCTAAGTGGTCTTAATGTATTTATATAATCTGTGGAAGGGGTCGGACCGTAAAATGTTCGTCCAATCATATCCCTCGTTCCGAGGACTGCAATATGCTATCCTACCTGCTTTTCAATGTATGTTTCATACCTCTGCACACAAAGTTTGCGCAGAACAAAATAGGTAATCAGTGCGTTCCACAATGCTATTAGAGGCTGAGCGACAATGGAAGAAGTTACAATTGTATTATTATGCACTTTGCACTGTAATGTTTTCTGAATGAGACATGAAGTTATCTGACAGCGCTGGATTCAACTCTCTACCAACGACATCTCTCATCGTGTCGCTGGTTAGCCTCTTTTATGTTTATTTTTTGGAGGCGGCATGACTGGACAGTGATTTGCAGGGAGGGTGGGATCTTATGATTTCAAAGCTAGCTGCTATTGCTAGCCTCTCCATAATCGCCTACCCTAACTTTAAAGAGACATTTCACCCAAAAATGTGATTCTGTCAACATACTCCCCAGTAAATTGTTTCAAATTTGTACGAATTTCTTCTAAAAAAATAAAAATAAATAAATAAATAAAATTAATTAATTATATATATATATATATATATATATATATATATATATATATATAGTACAGACCAAAAGTTTGGACACACCTTGTCATTCAAAGAATTTTCTTTATTTTCATGACTATGGAAATTGTAGAGTCACACTGAAGGCATCAAAACTATGAACTAACACATGTGGAATTATATATGGAATAATATACATAACAAAAAAGTGTGAAACAACTGAAAATATGTCATATTCTAGGTTCTTCAAAGTAGCCACCTTTTGCACACTCTTGGCATTCTCTTGATGAGCTGTGGACATACTTTTGGTCTCGTGCTTGATGACTCTCTCTTTATGCTTCTGTAAACCTTTCTCTTCTCTTCCCAGGCTCACTTTTTCTCAGTCTTCTGTGTCTTCCTCTCTCTCTGTCATGACCTAGTTAGCAGGAGCTGCAGTTGTCAGTCATACAGCTGTGTCATTCCTCTTTAAATGCTTTAGGCTCTCCATTCTGACCATCACACACACACACACACACAGCAGTGCCTGTCTTCTAGAACATGCTCGTCATATTCATGTTTACTTCTGGATGACTTCATAATATATATTTTTATTCATAGTTTGTGCATGTGGTTGTCACTATCCCAATGGCCTACATTTTGACATTAGAATGTCTTTGACTACATGCATGTATTCATTCGGCATATGCTTTCATCCATAATGACCACAATTGACTTTTTTCCACACATCACAGTCTCCAATATTTGTATTGGCAATGACACTATAATTTGCAATATTCCCTCTGTCCGCATTATTTAGCTGATTTTCTCTTGAATGTTTGCAGAAAACAGTACAGGTCATACTAGTGACACTCAACAGTCACTAAGTATTTTTAAGAGATGTCCATTGGGTGTATTTTTGGAAACAACTAGTAATTCTTTTTTTACTCACCAAAGCCAAATTTATGGTATTCCAGAATTAGCATTTTGTCAGTATGTCATTATATACACTAGAGATCAAAAGTTTGGGGTCAGTGAGATTTCAAATACCTTTTGAAATAAGTCTCTTATGTTCACAAAGGTTTAATTGATCGACAAAGTATAAACAGTAATATTGTGAAATATTTTGCAATTTAAAAATATACATATATATAATATAAAATGTAATTCCTGCAACAAAATAGCTGAATTTTCTACAGCCAATATTCCAGTCTTCAGTGACACATGATCAAGTAACATTTCTTATTACCATCAATGTTGAAAACAGATGTGCTGCTTAATTTGTGCAATTTTTGATGAATAGAAAGCTAAAAAGAACAGCATTTATTTGAAATAGAAATCTTTTGTAATAACAAAGATCTTTGATGTTACTTTTGGTCAAATTAACGCTCACTTGCTAAATAAAAGTATTAATTTCTTTCAAAAAAATAAATCCATAGTTTACTAATCACAGATTTTTAAACAACAGTGTACATTTATAAAAGAAAAAAATGCAAGACAAGGAAAGCCCAGGAAACAGCATTCACAGGTCCCTCCTTAATCTGAAAGATCTTCAGATGCTTTTTGACTTGCTAAGCAGAAGGTGGGTTACATATATGCAGAAATCCAATCCCCCAAAACACACACATATAAGGAATGGCCACACATTAAAACATCCAAATAAGAACCTACAGAGACAAGCAATGATTAACCTCCAGAATTAGAAACTGTTCTGAGCTCATTGCTGTGGGTGTGACCCTTGAGATGTGCCAGCTTCCGTCATTACAGCCCACCCTTTCTAAATGACAGCAGAGCTTCCTCATGTGCACACATCTTTCACTTCATTCCTCTCTCCATCGAATGACTTTAACTTAAATCTCAAAAAAAAAAAAGATTACCATTAATGAAACGTCTCATAACAGCCACCACAGGAGCCTTGTGAGAAACATAGAAGATGATGCCTTGATTTGGCTGACCTTGCTTTTCCAATTTTCTGAGATTTTTTTTACACTAATTTATTTGATTTATACTTTTGCAATCTTCTACAGAAACCCCATTTTGATTCTGACAACTGGCACTGGAACTTCCAATCACTAAAAATGTTAACAAGTGCATTTCTTTAAAAATTCTTAAGAAGTCCTCAATTATTTTCTCACTTTTTTTTGTAAGAAGAAAAAGGCAGGAGTTGGAGCAGAAATCGTAAAAAAATCTACTAGATTTGGGGAAATGTATCATTTCATCCCTTGCCCACCGGTGCATGCACTGTAGTGAATGGGTGCCGTCAGAATGAGGTCAGGTCCAAACACCTGATAAATACATCACAATAATCCACACCACTCCAGTCAACCAATGAATGTCTTGTGAAGTGAAAAGCTTTGTGTTTGTAAGAAACAAATCCATCAAGACATTTTAAATTGTCGCTTCTGGCTAAAAGAGTCCATAATCCATAATAATGCTTGCTCCAGTGAAAACATCCATCCCCTGTTGTCCTCTCACTTCAAAATCCACTGACATATTAGAATAGGACTGTTTTGCACCATTTCTTTTTTAGCTCTTCATATTACAAGACAGTAGACATGGAGACATGTCTATTAACTTGGACTCTCATTCTGACGGCACCCATTCACTGCACAGGATCCATTGATGAGCAAATGACGTAATACTAAATTTCTCCAAATCTGTTCGGATGAATCAAACTAACCTACATCTTGGATGAGCTGAGGTGGAATAAATATTCTACTTCATTCTTAAGTTAGAAAATTAGAAGAAAATATCAGTTTTATTATTAAGAATGTTTTGTGAATCTGGCCCCAGACTCATTGCCCTTAGCTGTAATTACGTGTACAAGAGTGGACACGTCTTCATCTTGATTGACTACATTACTGTGACAAAATGATGTGGGAATGTTCTAGGACTTCACTTCCATTTTTAGTGGGATCCGTTGCTGCATATCTATTAAATCAAAAGGAATCCCCCTGCTGTATCTCCGCCCCACTTGAATAGAGTAAGAGAGGTGAATAAAACAAGATTCATCTGTCTCTTTCCTGTGCCGTGCTTCCAGCATGCATCTGTGAACACAGCTGCAGGCGCATTCACAAAATCACTGGCTGCATCCAAAGTCCCATACTGAATGTGACAGGATGCAGTTTAAACATGTAGGATTTAACATAAGGGGCATTTTTCTTTCATGAATACTGAAGCTTCTAAACTTGAATGTACTGATTTTGCATACTGCGATAAGCAGACAAGTACTTTTATTTGCAAAGCAGACAGCTTCTATCTAATATATGCAGAACCACAAAGGGTCAACCAACAGTCATCCCTGTACGCTGCTGACCTGTCAATGAGGAAATGAGAGTTTCAGCACAGGGAAGACTGTGATGTCCTGTCAGATCTGTCTACAGCCACGGGAAACTGAATGAGAAGCCTGCCTGACAGCCAAATATCAGACATGTTTATTTATATCCTCCACTAGTTTTAATGCATTGACTTTGCATCTGCTTTTCCTGGGGCTTGGTTTTGTCATATCAGTCTCATTTACTGACGATTGTCTGTTGATACAGACTTTGCATTTTCTGCTACATGTCAGTTTCGTCATTTTAAAAACAAAATGTGCCTTATTCACATTTTTATTTCTCAACCGTTAAACCTACTCCTTCATATATATGACATGCAAGAGCATAATGAGGCAGATTAATATACACAAAAGCATTCAAAACTGAACACCATTACAACCATCTTAGTTGCGATAATGTTTCCAAAACACCACCTTTCTAAAGACCAATCTTTCTAAAGACCAATCAATATTTACACTTCTCGAGGAAGAATTCATTAAATTCATAGACACGGCAGAAACAGCCACAAACAACTCCCTTATCTGAAGTAATACATTAGACCAAATCAATAGCTAGTGTCTGGGCCATTGCCACAATGAAAATAAACATAATCCCGCTTGTACCTCTTAACCTGTACGCCACCTGTGCACCAGCTGGGGAATTACAGTACAATCAATCCCTCGTAGAGGTGGTTTTTAAAGGTTACAGGTTGTAATGATGAGGTGGAGGTCTGCAGCCGGAGAGGTAGCAGCAGACGACTGGTGCGGTGGAGTACCTGTGCACTTCAATGTACGAGTCTAACAGCTGTGCCCACTGTGGGTGGGCAGAGGTCCTGGCGATGAAGAGAGCCAGGCTGTAATTATCACAACACAGGGGCTCAGGGAGAAAGAAGGAGAGAGAGGGGAAGAACAAAGAGAGACAGACAAGCTCAGTATAGCCAAAGACATGAATGCTAACTGAGTATTCATCACAACGATCTGGAGTCAAGCCCTTTGCTGTGATAAGGGAAAGACAATGTATGAATAATTCAGGAAACAATCCCTGAATAAGTATTAAGGCATGCTAGAACTGATCCCTTCAGTGCTGCTTTTCAAACCAAGAGTTTGATGAACAAGAGTTCAACCATACAGCTAATACTGAAAGAAGAAAAACACATCTGGTAATTACTCAGTTTTACAGCAAGAACAACACCACATGCACCTCTTAACAAGTAATGAATGTCTTAGAAAGTTCATCCAAAAATGAATATTCTGAACATTCTTACTCACTCTGATTAAATTCCAAATCTGTATATACTGTATTGTATTTCTTTGGAACACAAAAAGAGACATTCTGAATAATAACAGGGTTCAAATGACATTTACACCCCATTTACCTTTTGGCAAAATATCTTGTTTTATGTGCCACAGAAAAAGAAAGTAAGGCAGGTGTGGAATAACCTAAAATGACATCCAGATTTTAAGTTGGGGATAATTATGCCTTCAAAGTTGTGTTTGATGGTCAAGTTAAATGTTATACAGTACATTTTTGTTGTTTTATTATGACAAGCAAAGTGAATGTGCTAGCAAAAAACGACTGCGGTCTGAACAGCTGACCTAATAAAAGCTTTACCAAAAAAAATATAAAACATGGAGAACAAAAAGACCATTTCCGTTAATGTTAAAAGAGAGAATGGAAAACTAGAAAATATGAATACAGCTTTACAAACTTCTGAAAATGTCGTGAACACCTAAACAACCTAACCATTCAAACTGAAAAAGAAATAAATAGGGATAAAAATAAAAATAATTTTTTTTGACTGATTTCAAACCACATGTAAATGTTTGCAAAAAATATTATTGTATCCAAGTTTTGACTTCAAGAAACACTCAAATTCCTTTTTGCTTCTTGTCTGTCAACCATAGAATAAAGGAATTTGAAACATTCCCCTGTTCTTTTAATCCTAGCTTGTATGGGAATAACAGTCAAATAAATCCAATATTATGTATCTGTTGATGTTTATAGGCTAAATTCAATCCGTTTTATGGCTTTGTGGCTCTCATAACACTCCTGATGTTAAGTTCTGCAGTGCCAAATGGTCAGCAAAGGCAACAGCATTGAAACGCGTGATGCCTGCTTGACTGAAAACTGTACCTGTTTGAATCTCCCGTTGTTACTTAAGCATGCCAAGCAAACTGTTTGTGACATCACCATCTATTTATGGCACCGAAGTGAGGCAGTCAGAAGTTAAAAAGTATCCATTAACGGCCAGCTGCGCACACAAAACATCAGCTACCATTGTATGTCTGTGAATCAGTAGTTCTACGCTATTCATAGACCGGACATGGCTGATTTGGTTAGAAGCACTTTGAGACTGATCAAATCTGTAACGCTATGGCCTCGATCGATTACATCATTCATTTATACAACAAATCCCTCATTAGCCTAAATAGAGAGCTTTCAAGTTCATGGATTTACTTTGCAAAATCTTGAATAATTAGCCATTATTCCATGTGCCACATTACACGTTATAACTATGTTATAAATAGGTAATAACAAGTTAATAGACTATGAATAGTAAAATAGTAGCACATGCTGCAATATAAAAACATTTGGTTTATAATGGTGAAAGATATCAGTACAATGACGTCAAGACTTCCTACTCTGCCAAGAAAGTCAGATTTCCTAACACATCCAAGTAGCTAAATGGATGTTAAATTCAATCATAACACAATATTCTACATCATTCACTGTTCAAATGGTCAATATGTCTGGTTAGACATCCTAAAAGCTTTATTAAGCCACCATTTAAAAAATCTAAATCACTGCTAAACCTATGAGTCACGCTCATTAAAAATGTCACACAGACTGCTGATGTCACTGAGGGCTTAGAGCCAATCAGTTGATGGTAACTGCAGAATCTGTCCTTATAAGGCCGAAAAATCTACTTTCAAGTAAATGCTTCATTAGAATGGCATGCCTTACCCAATTTCAACCCAGTAACCTTCTATATCAGTTTACAAGATTGTAAACCGTGAGAACTGATCTCTAATGTTTCCAGATGCAGTGGGCTAATGGACCTATTTGCTCACATACAGGGATGTAAAGCACTTGAGAAGTTGCTTTTCATTGCTACATGCTAATTGGAAGGAATAGTTCTTCTTAAAATTAAAACTCATTTATTTACTCACCATCATGTTTTTCCAAATTAATATGAACTTGCCTTGCACTCATCCATATGAGTGGCAAGTGATAAGAGAATGAAATAGGGAATGGAGATGTCATTGTCTATTTTGGTCGTTGCCCAAGTTTCTAATTTAATAAGCACCGTCAATATGTGCACACTGATAGACAGAGAGCTTCTTACTGCATTAAATATAAAACATACTGTAAAAGCGGGAGTTACAAGAGTGGATGACAAATAAAAAGGAACAACATAAGTTATTTTTCTCAGGAAAATAAAAGTCTTTTAGTGGTAAGAATCATTGTGTAGGAGGAATCATTTGAGCAAGAACTCACTGAACTTGACTCCTTAATTAGATACACATTTAATGTAATATAAATGAGCAGGAATACAGCATTATAAAGAACTTTATTTGTTATTTATGTAAGAAAATACTCTATAAATGTGTTTGGAATGTATTAGGACTGATTTATTAATGAGGTTGAAATAAATGTATAAAAAAATGTTTATACAAATACAATTATATATTTTTTTATTGTCATACGACATCCCCTTCAACCAGTAAAATTAATGTCTATTTTCATATTTTTGGCAACAAGGTAGGAAAGGAGACATTAGCACATGCTAGCTCACATACTCTCAAGGCACCATATGTGAGCTAATTTTTGACTAGAAAAGGCTTATAAATTCAGTTTACATCTCTCTCTCTCTCTCTCTCTCTCTCTCTCTCTCTCTCTCTCTCTCTCTCTCTCTCTCTCTCTCTCTCTCTCTCTCTCTCTCTCTCTCTCTCTCTCTCTCTCTCTCTCTCTCTCTCTCTCTCTCTCTCTCTCTCTCTCTCTCTCTCTCTCTCTCTCTCTCTATATATATATATATATATATATATAGATAGATATATTAATATCCAAATGTGTTTTCCAAAGTTTTTCTCATTTTTTACACACATTTTATAAAAACAATAACTAAAAGACCAAATAAATTTGTCCTTCATGCATAACTGACTTAATCTTTCTATGGGATGCTAATTTTGTGTAGCTGACACTATTGATCAGAAATGGAATACAGAATAATAGCCTTTATTCATGTGTTTTACGTTGATGTTTTAACTTTTTTGGGGGAAAAAAAAGAACGGCAGATCTGTACCTATTTCACAAGGTATTGGTGATAGTGAAAAGAGAGCATCAGAAAATGAGAATGAGGAAGAAGTTGAGGATCAAGAAGGACAGAAGCAGTGAGGGTGAGGACAGTGACTAAGAATAAGTTGTTGCGAGAGTCAAACATTTGGGGGATGTTATTGTATGCAAGTTTGGAGGATGTGGTCCGAACAACAACCAGAAGTCAGGAAAGATGCTCATAATAATTTTTTTTTAAATTTGTTAAAAAAATTATTTTAGTAGCAACACTAAGACATAGTTTCCAGGCAGCGAAATTGCATCTGAATTTGTGTCAAGTTTTAGACATTTTCACATGTGAATTCCGTATAAAATATAGCAGCAACAGAATAAATTAAAGTTCATAAAGATTTGTAATGTTTTTTGAAACAGTAAGACCTTTCCACTTCTTTTCTGAAAAAGCATTTGATTGTGTGTGTTTGCCAAAAATAATTTACCCTTATGGGACAAAGTTGGTTATAAATAGCTTTAGTTCCAGAACTAAATGTATAGTACTAAAGTACTGGGACAATTTTGCACAAAATATTTCCCAGTACCATTAAAAGGGTTGCATTTTCACCGACTGTGTACTAGGACGTGATGTAAATCAATGTCATTTGTGTGCGACGTTCAACAACATTGACAAAGAAGAACCACGTTAACAACAGGAGGATAAAGGACACTGTGATCAGAGCTGTGTTTTTATTGTGTCTCACAGGTTTCACAATAATGGACATGGAATGTCAACATATGCATAAAGCGACTGAAAGAACGGAAAGGAGGACTAAGAATCTCTAAGGTCAACTGCCAGTGCTATATTTGCTACAAGTGCCTGCACTTCAGCGTCAGTATGTTTATCGCTATTCATCATACCTGTGAAATAAGTTTACACAATGTTTACAGTATGTTTACACAGTGTTTTAAATTGTAGCGGGTGAGGGGGTTTTCAAAAGCGTCTTGCCAATCAGTGACTATTTACGTCAGGGTTTTTTCCAGTTGTGCCGGTTAGACCCTGCTCCGGAGTAGGAGCTAATTTGGTTCTCAAAGAAGGCAGTCTGGCACTAAAATCGCACCCAGTTCCTGCAGTGTGAAAACACCCAAAAGTGGGTAGTTCCACAATTAGTTAGGTTCCTGCGGTTGACAGAAATTAAATTAAATTATGCATTTATAAATTAAATTCAATTTAATTTAGCTGTATTTTTTTCACATCCACAACCATAAATAGAAGAGGTTTATATTTTATCCTTTTATCTTACGTTTGTTTGTTTTTTTCAGAGAGTTTTTTTTTTCCAGTTGCCCATATTTTGCCATTCTGTTTCCCCCCTTAAGTCAACATGTGGCTTAGATCCCTCTTTCAATATGAATTGGGTCTTAGTCTTAGGCCCAATCCCAATTTTATTTTATACCCCTTCACCTACCCCTCCGCCTACAGAGTATCAAGTGGTAGGGGAGAAAATATTCCCCTAAGGATTGGGACACCACTACTATGCCGTCACACGCCATCATCCGTCGTCTAGCTCTTACAATACACACATATACTGGTGTGCATTAGAGCCTTTAATTATCGTTCTGTATGAATGAACTGCTTACTGACACACACACATATATCGGAATTCGCGCAGCTCACACATCCAGGAGAAAATAAACTTGTCAACACTGCCCCACGACTTTTATTAAATACAGTTTAAATACTGAATCGCTACATTATATTTACCAGTGACGAGAGGATACAATCGCTGTAAGTAAACTCACTCTAAAAATATAAACGCACAGATGCGAATACAGTTTCTCTCTCTCGCATCGAAAATATTTGAGAAAATGGTTTAGCGATTTCTAATTATTGGGGGGATAAACCCCATCAATGTCAACGGCAGTAATCGTCCTCATCAGACATATGCTGTGGCACTATCATGCAGTCTGTAATGATATGACGTTAGCAAATATTAGCGATTTTTTGCAAACATTTCTTTGAGTAACATGACCGCTAATATGAACTCACAATTGAATGTAACAAAACAAATGATTACTTTCGTTAAAATCTTTATTTATGCCAAAAAAGCTTACATTTATTTGTCTTTTTGTTCACTGTAGCAGCCATGTTGCCGAGATAATTTGTGATCATACCTTTCGTTTGAAGTGTGGTCCTGAAAAATCTTCGTTTGAAGGGCTATCTGGCCCTTCCCCTCACCCCTACCCCTCCAACCAAAAGAGAATCGAGACAAGGGGAAGGGCTAAGGGCTAGAATCAGGATTGGGCCTTAGTCTGATGGCATAGAACTGCATTAGCTTCCCAACAGACACAATTACACGGCACAACTTGATGTGTCATTCATGCATTAAAACATAACATGACAAATTTTACATGGAAATGCATGAACTCAACACAAAACAACATTTAGACAAATACCAATTATGACGTTAAGGTTTTTCCTCAACCCTTGTGGATTTATCACTCTCTCACTCTCTTCCTGTAGCATGAAGTGTTCATGTGGCCTAAGGGTCGAGTGAAGTAGGGCACAAACAATAACTGATGATCACATCGAATCATGTGCTGCATTGGAGGAAACCAGCTGACTGCATGAGCCCAGAGGACAAGAAGAGGATAAGACAGAAGCAAGGAGGGAAAGAGAATGAGAGAGATAAGAAGAATTTATTCATGTGCTTTGTCACTTAATCATCTGACTTTCCACAAGCCCATCAAACCTCCCCATATCCTAATGGTACATTCCATGACTACACAATCCTGCGCACTGATTGGACGGTAAGAGACTGAATGATGATAAATGAGGAAGACATGTTTGATTTATGACGGGGGACTCAGTAAATTGACATGTTGTGTCTCTCTAATGACTCAGTTGCTGATGAATGCTACAGGACTATTACACCACACCAACACCATTCTGCTACAAAACGCCACTTTTTGCCATCCAATCAATTCTTGATGGATAAAACTGAGTCCTGCCCTGTATTTCACGCTGATACTCAGTTTCAATCAGAAATGGTTTAATTTACGGAAGTTAAAGTGTGTAGACAATGTTCTCACAATGTAATGAAAATTCACCTTATTTTCTAAATGCCTGTTACAGAAACAATGTATGCATATAAATGTTTATTCTTTTTATTTTTTTATAAAATAGTTTGACCTCATATTGTTTTAATCAAAATCTCATAACTGGACCTTTCAGTGAAAACGACAGACTTCACTGTGTGTGCTTAATCGCCGGCCTTAGACTTTTACTCTCAACATCCACATCTCAAAATCCAATTAACATCCAATGCATACCCTTTTCAAAGTTTGTTTTATTAGCCTCTATGGTACCATGAAAAACCATAAACCAATTCAACTGGACGAAATATTGAGATTGGACAAAATAATGTGAACACCTGGGAAATAGGCATTTTCCTTATTAAGGTGTTTTACAACCATTTGCCTTTAACTTCCAACCTTCTAAGAATAGACTCAGATATTGCTTCAGATATGCTGGAGGAGACAATCTTCTCACTCTTCTTTCCAAAACTGTCTTGATGTCAAAACTGGTTTGATAGTATTCTAGTTACGTGATTGAGCTGGCCAGGGCAGATGGTTCATCGTGGTGCTCCATCTGTCCAGGATTTAAACACCCATTTTCAAAGTTTAGTACTGGTGTTGGTGAATAACTGCAATTGCAGCTCTTTCATGGATGGGGGTTTGTGAAGCTCTCCCTGGTTGTTTTTGTGGGGTCGTATGATGCTTATTTAAAAGATCATTATTTTGTGTATTTGGTGTAACAGAATATATTGACATACTTTAATGTTCAAAAAACACATTATTTTTCAAATACTGTACGTTATTGTAGGTCCTCTATGCCCCGCCCTCTCACAAACATGTAATTTTATACAATGAATTGTGACTGGCCAAACACCACAAGGACACGTCGGAAATATTACAGCCCTTTCCATAATTGCGAGCTTCATCTTTCAAAATAAATATAAAGGCCAGAGTCGCGTGACAGAAACTGTGATGAAGCTTGTATGTGATTGCAGTATACGTTTAAGACAGCTGACTCCACTGTGTGACCATCTCTCTCTCGCTCCCTCTCTCACACACACACACACACACACACACACACAGAGCTACTATTGGCAAAACTCCACATTTGAACAGTCAATAGCAAAAACTTAAACTAATAACAAAACATACTTACAGTAGCTGATTCAGAAGTGCCAGATTGTCATAGCAAAGTCAGAATTAACTCCCTTGGGCGGCATTTTTACAAATATTTCCACATAGTGATGTAGACATGTGGGGGCGTGTTTAAATGAGCTGTTTTAGGGGGGCGTGGCAGAGTCTTAACTCTGACAATGAATATATCTTTGTATTTGAGACTTTACTCTTTGCAACTTTACAGATCTTCTTCATGCACCAAGAGCTTTTAACACAACAAAGAGAAAGGAAAAATGTAAATCGCATCATATGACCTGAATTGCATTCAGCCCATGAACTGACATTTCGGCACAAGGCAAATATCAAAACATGCCATCAACATTAAGCATTCAGTCCAAAACGGTCACTTGCAAAGATCAAAGTCCTTCAAGGAAAACCTGCTCCTACTGACAATTACAGAGGGATGGTGCAGTATTATGAGTAGCTGGAGGGGTATCTAGTGAAGTTGAACCAACAATTGAATTTGCTTTTTATTTGTTTGTTTTATTTGGACAATGAAGGGTACCAATGGGTGTTCTGAGGTTGTTCCTTTCTCTCTCTTTCTCTTAAACTTGCTGACCCAGACTCAAAGGTGGCATTAATGTGTGAACTCTTTGGTCTGATGAGTAAGCAGAACTGAACCACACAGACAGAGGACAGGAGTCTATGAGACAAACCGAAAGAGCAACACAGGACATGAAAACAGGTGAATCTAGACAGTTGTTTAACCCCAGCAGCAAAAACGCCCTTAACTACATCTTAATGTAGTTTTCTGTGACTGTCCTGTCTATCTGACCCATAGAATTAAATGGACTGTGACTTAAGGACTACTATGTAATAAAACTGGGGGGGGGGGGTTAAAACTATCATTTTGATTATATGTTATGAGATGCAATTCAACTCTGATTGCCAAATGTTTAAATACACTTCAGCTTTTAAACACTAAAGCACAGCTGGTAAATTAAACAATTCATTTAAAATAAACTATCAATAGAAATGATTGCGTTTAAGTATAATGCACAGTATAAATGACCAGAACTTTAGTGTTGTTGTTAAAGTCGCAATGATTAAAAGTTATTACAAGTTGTGTCCTGTTTCTTAGCATAACAGTTCAAGGTTTGCTGTGAAGAAGGACCCAAGATATTATAATGCATGATATCATCACAGTCTGACCCCAGGGCATCTTTTGAATTTTTGTTAAGATGTTTGTGTGTGTATGTGTGTGTGTGTGTGTGTGTGTGTGTGTGTGTGTGTGTCTGTGTGTGTGTGTGTGTGTGTGTGTGTGTGTGTCTGTGTCTGTGTGTGTGTGTGTGTGTCTGTGTGTGTGTGTGTGTGTGTGAAAGAAAGAGGTATCAGCCAATAGCTACAATCATGTGGCTTAAACCAGGCCACTTCCTCTCCGCATCACTCCACCTTCCGTCTACTTCCTCCCCACTTTCCTGTCTCTCCTCCTCTTCCTCTGCAGCCGAGTTCCCCCTGCAGCGATAATTCAACCCATTTCATCTCCCTTCTCATCAGAGCCCAGATTTAACGCACGGTCTAAACTGCGAGCCCAAACCTCAGATGCTGTCAAGCGCTAAACGAGGTCAAAATGTTGTTTCAGAAATGTTCCACGTCTGCTCACTGTGGACCACATTCAGACAACCTGTTTACATTACATATTACACATTTCCAAACTGATGTTTACAAAGTTTAAAAGGCAATCGGCCAATCGCAGAAAGTGCAGAAATGGTGTTGCCACCTCTCAAGTGATTTCTCAACTGAATTATATTTTTTTCCCCTCATCTTCATAGTCACGCTCGAGGAGCTCAATGAGAACACAGTGAGCTCAAAGGAGGTATGAAAACCCACTCCTACAAAACTAGAATTAAAATTAAATAATTACATTTAATAACCCTTAGTGAAAAGCTAGGAATAAACTGATATTTAACTTATCAACTAAGCAAAAGCCTGCATCCATCATGCAATTAGTGTAAACTGTGCAAAGTGGCCATTATAAACACCACCAAACAATCACTGTGAATAAAATCGATTTCAATGCCGTTTAAAAAACATTAGCAGACACCGTTCACGGTTTCTCAATTACAGCAGCTCATAATAACACGGCTTTCCTGCTGGTGCACATCTTCAGAATTATTCCGCCAAAGAGACTCGTAAAGCTTTAGCATGGAGTCGATGCGGCTAGAGATAATAAAGCGCTGCCACGCTAATTGATGGAGTCGTCCGCATGCATGTAAGGGCTGGATTGAGAGAAGAGACATCTCATTTAGGATGTGGTCAGTAAACAAAGACAATAAACACATTGTTATCAATACATTTTTGGTCTATGACGCCATTCTTCTTGGAAAATAAGTATGTCGCGCCGGACTGTAAAACAGCAAGAGATCAGTCATATGCTAATGTCTGTAATTTACATGATTAAAGTATCATTTTTTCACTAGAATACTTTTCATGTTCTAGTAACATTGTACCCCTTTTTCATAGTGTTAAACATACAGCCGTAGCCCTCAGTACAGCAAGCAGCACCAAAACTGTGTCTCCACCCAGAACAAGAGAGAACTACCACACAACAAAACCTTCTTTTACTCTCCGCCGGGACCACAGAGACTTCTGGAAGGAGAACGCTAAGGACTTGTGACTAGAATTACTGACACACTTTTCCTTTGAGCGTCCAGCTAATCTGGTTTTAGTCGTGATTACGTAAGCCATCACTTTTTCCCCATGTCTCTGGGGCAGTAGTAGTGCAGCTGAGAACTGCGCTTGGTGATTTTCACTCCTCTTTGTTTTTGGAGGAGAGACTTGGTGTCACCAGTTTCAGCTGCTGCAATCACACACGGCCAGCTGTGACGTGCACATATATTACACAGTCTCTCAGCTGTGGAAAAATGCACCAAAATTGACATTTATAATTTTTTCCAAGACAATGCCGGTACTCCGACTTAGAAAATGATGAGTTTTCTTTTGGTTAAAAAGGGAGATTTAACGATACGTGGACCAGACTTTTGCCTAAAGTCAGAAGAATAGTTAGATGAGTTCCTTAATCAACAGCACGGTTTGGGTGTAGTTGTCGTACCTGTGGCAGTGCGGAGCTGAGCTGACGCTGCAGTGAGTCCCGGTCATAGATGACGTCCTGCAGGTGCTCCTGGGCGAGGGCCAGGCTCTCTTGTGTCTCTCTCAGGGTGTCTAACAGACGGTCTCTCTCATCAAGCATGTTCACCATCAACTGCTCGAAATGCGAGTCAGGGTCGGAGGCGCTGCTCTGGGAGCCCCGCTGGCTCATCGCTGTGTCCTCGCTGATCGTGGGCATCACTTCGCACATCATCTTCACCTGCTGAGAGAGGATGCATGCAATGGAAATATCTGTAAAACTCCTTTGAAACAGTCATATATATAAATAAACGTAACTAGTCCTAATAAATGCAGCCTTAGGAAGCACAAGAGGCTTCTTTGATAATCAGCTAAAAAGTCTTACCAACCCCACACTTATGAGAAGTATGATATTATTAACACTTTATGTACATAACATACACTTCTTTTGTCTGTCAATTACATACACAATACATTGTGGTGATGTGTTTGACTCAAAGCTGTTAGAGGTAGAGGCGAGCATTAAAAACACACAGGGCCACAGAGCACCTCGCCTGGGCTGTGATGATACAACACAGGCGGAGCAGGTGAAGGAATCTACTGGCAAGGATGAGATGTGTTTATGCCGGTGTACAACAGAGTGAGTGGAGAAAGAACAGATGAACAGAGAAAGACAAACTCTTGGCAAGTAAGTCTTGTATTGAAGTCCATGATTTAAACTATACACAGACATATACCAGCTCAATTGACTGACCAGGCATCTCAGGTCCTGTTAATATTAAACATTTTAAAAAATGAATCAGTCTGAATAATGTTGTAAAGTATATGTGTATGCTTCCTGAACTCTAGATTTGATGCTTGTGCCGTTTACTGGGCCAGAATGCATCGTTTTCTCTTTTGCTTATGTAACAGGGAGCTCTACAGCTGTAGGGGTTTAAAGATGTGTGTGCCATTTGTGGACTGTGGAAAAAGAGGAGCGATTTTCTCAAGTAATAAGGAAAAACTAAATTAATCTCCATCTATCTATCCATCCATATATATATATATATATATTGGGGGTGTAACGATACGCGTATTCGTATTGAACCGTTCGGTACGACGCTTTCGGTTCGGTACGCGGTACGCATTATGTATACCGAACGGTTCGTTGGAGTAATTAATTATATTTGAAAAAAAAAAAAAAAGAGAGAGAGAGAGAGAAATATAATGATATGCGTTCAACAAGGTAGCCCAATAACCCAAACAACGTAACAGGCAACGCCCCTGACACTCCCGAAGAAGAAAAAAACACCATCTTATATGTTTATGTTAGGCTACTCAGCAGGCGCTCGCTCACTCAGTACGCGCTGAAGGCTCGTTGCAAAATAGCCAATGCGTTTAACAGACTAGAAATGAGAAGATCCTCCAATAACCAACAGGTCTGGTGTTTGGGTGCACTTTGGATTCCCTTTAAGCTATAATGGTGATGGCAAGAGAGTGGTGGATAAAAAAACAACGGTATGTCGCATCTGCAACATGACAGGGTACACCAGCGGGAATAAAAAAAAAAAAAAAAAAAAAGCGGGAATATCTGGGATATATGCGTCAGTACTATCTGGGAAAAGACGAAAAAAAGGAGAAACATGCACGCAGCAAACTATCCCTGCAGCATTTAGACACTATAGCTTACAGGGAATCCAACCCAAACAACAGACCTGTTGGTTATTTTAGGATCTTATATTTCTGGTCTGTTAAAGGCATTCGACATTTTGCAACGAGCCTTCAGCGCGTGCTGAGTGAGCGAGCGCCTTAGGGGCCGTTCACATATCGTGCCTAAAAACGCATGGAAAACGCTAAGCGCGTCTTTCTCCTCCTTTCCAAAGCGCTTGGGCAGAAGCGCTCATGAGGCGTCTGTCTTTGCTAAGCAACAATGACGTGCTCTCTCCATGAGACGCGGAAATTTCAGCGAAGGATAAATGGATTTGCAGCTCTAAAAATCGCTTGCAGTAGCTCTGCTACTAAATTTATTTCAAAATTGCAATCCATATACAACTATGATCAGCTGATCCTTCATCTTGGCTGAGCTCTCAACGTTGTTACGGGAAAGGATGAAGCTGATTGGTTGGTTCTTGTCACATGACCCGCGGTGCGCTTGCGGCATTCTGAAAAGTTGAGATGTTTTTACATTTTGCTGTATCTAAAACGTATCGAACCGAACCGAACCGTGACATCAGTGTATCGTATCGAACCGAACCGTGAATTTTGTGAACCGTTACACCCCTAATATATATATATATATATATATATATATATATATATATATATATATATATATATATATATATATATAAATAATGAAAAAAATCCAAGATTTAAAAATGTGTATAATAAGTTTAGTATTTTTGTATATTATTAGAGCACTTCATATTTTAAGCTATTAGCTTTTATTTACTATATTTTCAGTTTTCATTTGAATTTTAGTTCATTTATTTATTTGAAGTTTTAGCAATTTTAGCAATTCAACTCAATTTCAGTTAGATGACAAGGCAGCATTTCTAATTTTCTAATTTTAAGTTGAATATTTATTTTATTTCAACTTATTTTATTATTTCAATAAACACATTTTTAAATAAAATAAAATTAAATAAAATGTGACTGACTGATTATCCTGTCAATTACATAATGGTCACTTATTAAGTTCATAACTGCTCAGAAAATCCATGAGCGAATTTTCTTGATGTAGTTATTGGGATACCGATAGCTGATCAAGTATACATTTGCTTCACCAAATGGACCTGCATAACTAATTTCTAAATAATTATTACTTTAAATTTAAACATGATCTTACTTTCCTATAGTATACACATTTAAACATACAAAAAGTCTATTTCATTTTATTTACAGAAGACATATGGCCTACAATGTTTACAGATAGTAGGCTTACAAGTCCATCCTAAACTGGCTGTCACTGGCAATGGGCCTGCAGACACCATGCAAACGGGCTGTTAGCCAGAGTCCCACCATCTCCCAGCTAGACATTAACTGCTAACTTTAGACCCACAAATGCACTGGGCTGTGGCCAGCTTTACTGTCTCCAAACAAGCATACAATAGAAAAGCCCTGAAGCATTCTGGAAAAGTATAAATTAATATAAATTAATTATATAAATTAATTATATATCATAAAATACAATAAATAAAATACAATAAATAAAATAAATAAATAATAATGCCATAATGCACTCCTACCATGTTAAATAAAAGAAAATCTGTTAAGTTGTTGGAAAAGATGTCTAATTACAGAGTTAACAACTCAACTACTCCGATATGACCATGTTCGGTCGTGTACAAATTAAAAGAAACCTGAAATGACTTGAAATAATCTGTAAATGAGCCCTCAGGAATCTGGAAGCACCTTCTCATCTCTGTTGCAGTTTAACATGGAGGTAGTTATTGGGATATTGATAGCTGATCAATAAAAAACAAATCACCAACACTCCTCATCCCTGGCCCTTGGAGCTTTCTGGTCAGGAAAACAATTTTCAATTAAAAATGAGTGTGAACTAGATAGTTGTCGAATTCACATGAAAGTGCACAGCAATCACTATAAACCAGGGGATTGACAAAGCAAAGAGGGGTTGCTTTTTCCTGATATTTGGAGAATACTGCAGAAACATCCAGATATAACACAGAGAAGCGAGCATTGAGAGAGACAAAGGAACTGGAATAGAAGCGACGTCTCAATGCCATATGCTAATCAATAAATTATTCTTGTGGGACAGAGTCTGGGACTCCCTCTCAATCACTGCACAAACACACACACACGCACACACGCACACATACCCGAACACTACTCTGCCTACAATGGGGGAAAAAGACCTTGTGTTGTGTTCACACACTGACAGATTCAGTCCTACTCAGACACAGACACCTGTTGCAGCGCCTCTCACAGCAGTCTGGATGTGCCAGTTTACACACCACCTCTGACGTCACCATTACACAACATCAGTGAGCACAACAGACCACAATGACTAAATCAGACAACTTTTAGGGTTTACTTAAATCTACTAAAAATAAGTGTTTGGCCTACATGGAATCACATATGATTTATTAACTATAAATAGACATAACTATTTATAGTCATACAGTAGCTATAAAAATAGCACAACAGATGTTTTTGGTAAAATGAAAACTACTGATGAAATGAATAAAAACATTTCCTGTACTTTGTTTTTTAGTAAGCTGACATAACATAACATAATATAACATAACATAACATACAGTAACATAACATAGTTCACATGATCTATTTCCTTTGAGAGGCTGTAATTGAGTTGATTTTACTGCTCTATACACTATTCTTTCACTGTTCTATATCATTTGACTCTACAGAAATATAAAATTAATAATAATAATAATAATAATAAATCCAGTTTCAATATTACAACAAAAAAATGTTTGTCCAAACAACTGTAGGTTAGATGGCTGTCCAAAAAAAGTAATATAATAATATAATAAATATGTATATTATACAGTGGGTATATTATACAGTGGGTACGGAAAGTATTCAGACCCCCTTACATTTTTCACACCTTTTATATTGCAGCCATTTGCCATTTTCTTTTTTAATAAATGTGCAAAAATGTCATCAATTCTGTGTTTTTCTGTCAATATTGGGTGCTTTGTGTATATTAATGAGGGGGGAAAAAATACTTAAATGATTTTAGCAAATGGCTGCAATATAACAGAGTGAAAAAATGAAGGGGGTCTGAATACTTTCCATACCCACTGTGTGTGTGTGTCTATATATATATATGTATAGTGTGTGACTGAGAGCCAGCATTTATGCCTTCACACACAGTGAGCATGGGAGAGACAAAATCAATGCTAAATAAAATGAAACAACAGCACTGACAAATTCTCCTTATTGTCTGTCTCACTCTAATCTCAGTGGTACTTTTAAAAATATTTTGACATTTAATTGCATATTGCAGAGCAGAAATTGATACATTTTGATAAAATTGTGAGCTCTCTGTAGCATCAAACTGTCAATTTTTTTTATCAACTTTGCAGAAAATGTCAGTTGCTGAAATTCATTAGCATATATTCCTACACGCTCCAAATGAAAAATTATGAATGAAGTGCAACTGAACCACCAAACAAATTGAAAGCAACTACAGGGTGCCCTCGGTGGAAATCGTGGTCTGGAGGCACTTAGATCAGAGCAAAAGGGCACTTAAGCATTGGTGATTACGCAACTGAGCAACTGCATCTCAACTCTGTGATCTATATGAACCTCCAGGAAGAAATAAAAGAGAGGAAGGAAGAAAGACAGAATGATGCAGCAGGGTTGGAAGAGGACAACCATTACGGCATCTTCAGTGAAGAAGACTCCCATGTATATTTCATTACACCAAACAGGCACTAACATCAGACATCAGTTTAACTTCTGAAAGCAGGGGAGCAGTGATTGTCCAAGCATGTGGGCTGGACTCAATAAATGAACAAAGGAGTGTGGATTATTGACTGTTAACGCATTGCAGCTCACATTTTAACAAAAGGTCAAGGGCACAGAATATTTAGAGGATATTTGGCATAACATCTTGCACTGAAATATAACGCAGATGGGCACAAACCCAAGACTGCTCACTGGCACAATTGGTACGAGAGTGCTGTACACTGTATTTTAAGCCCACATTTCAATCGGAGTATTGAGTGGAGCACAAGGTAATGCCCAGAGTAAAAGCCCCACTGATGACAACACAAGCGATCATATTCCACACACACTGTCTGAATGAATGGATGGATGGCTGTGGGGGGAGGGAGCAAGAGAGAAAAGTACAGATTGAGAGGAAAGGGATGCCTGAGGTGAGGGAGTTCAATGAAACCAGTGGATTTTTGTATTGATACAAGACAGGCCAAGAATAATGGAACTGCACCAATCACGCTAAAATTATAATGCTGTATTTGACATATAGTGGGGGTCCAAAAGTCTGAGACCACTAAAGAGCTTCTATTTTGATTTATTTTGATGCAAATGCTTTCATTGATTATCTTATCAACACATCACTTGAAGGGTTAGAGTTCACCGAAAAAATTATGTCATTAATTACTCACCCTCATGTCGTTCCAAACCCGTGAGACCTCCGTTTATCTTCGGGACACAGTTTAAGATATTTTCGATTTAGTCCGAGAGCTCTGTCCCTCCATTGAAGCTGTGTGTACGGTATACTGTCCATGTCCAGAAAGGTAAGAAAAACATCATCAAAGTAGTCCATGTGACATCAGAGGGTCCGTTAGAATATGCTGAAGCATCGAAAATACATTTTGGTCCAAAAATAACAACAACTACGACTTTATTCAGCATTGTCTTCTCTTCTGTGTCTGTTGTGAAAGAGTTCAAAACACAACAGTGTAGTGATATCCGGTTCGCGAACGAATCACTCGATGTAACTGGATCTTCTTGAACCAGTTCACCAAATCGAACTGAATCGTTTGAAACGGTTCTCATCTCAAATACGCATTAATCCACAAATGACTTAAGATGTTAACTTGTTTAATGTGGCTGACACTCCCTCTGAGTTCAAACAAACCAATATCCCGGAGTAATTCCTTTACTCAAACAGTACACTGACTGAACTGATGTGAAGACAGAACTGAAGATGAACACCAAGCCGAGACAGATAACAAACAAAAGATTGACTCATTCTGGAGTCAAGAACCGGTTGCATTGGTTTTCTGATCACCAGTAGTGATGGGAAGTTCGGTTCTCTTCCGCGAACCGATTCTTCCGGACATTTAGATTCAATAAACAGGTTGAAGAAAGCGGTCCACCGGTTCTTTTGCGCTCGCCGTAATGACTTCATTGGCGATAACTGCCCTTCATTCAAGCCTTCGGTTTACCCGCACCCATAACACTAGCACAGAATCAGTTCACAATCAATCACCAAAAGAATCAGTTCAGACGCTCTGTGTGTCGGTTTGCTTCACGCTGAATCACACATGCGCAGTATCATCAGCTCCTCGGTTCTCGAATCGGACGCGTCTGACAGAAACGGTTCTTGACTCGAGAACGAGTTAATCATTCATTCATTATCTGGGTCTGCTCTGTGTTCATCTTCAGTTCTCTCTTCACAGCAGTTCAGTCAGTGTACTGTTTGAGTACATGAATTACTCCGGGATATTGGTTTGTTTGAACTCAGAGAGAGTGTCAGCCACATTAAAAAAGTTAACAGCTTAAGTCATTTGTGGATTAATGCGTATTGGAGACGCGAACCGTTCAAAACAATTCAGTTCAAATTGATGAACTGGTTCAAGAAGATCCAGTTACATCGAATGATTCGTTCGCGAACCGGATATCATTGAACTGTTGTGTTTTCAACTCGCTTACAACAGACACAGAAGAGAAGACAATGCTGAATAAAGTCGTCGTTTTTGCTGTTTTTGGACCAAAATGTATTTTCGATGTTTCAAAATATTCTAACTGACCCTCTGATGTCACATGGACTACTTTGATGATGTTTTTCTAACCTTTCTGGACATGGACAGTATACCGTACACACAGCTTCAATGGAGGCACTGAGAGCTCTCGGACTAAATCTAAAATAGTGTTCCAAAGATGAACGGAGGTTATTAAATGACACAATTTTCATTTTTCGATGAACTAACCCTTTAAGAGAGATTTTAGTTCAACTTAATTTTGAGAATATGTGTGTGAATTTTAAAATGTCCTAGTATTTGGTTTGTCCTTGTAGCTTTTAATGACAGTTTTAAGCTGTCAGAGCTCCACACGTTTATTTTCATGGTTAGGGTCTCACATTTACATTGAACGGATTTATTTTAATTAATTACATTTGTCCTAAATACTTAAAATGTCAAATATAGATTTTCATCGGTTGTTTCAGTGATCTTAAAAATGTCTCATTTATTTTACACAATTACATTCATATCGTTTACACCATTACATTCATATACATTTTATTTTGATATTTAAAGGTTTTCTTCTTTTATTTTT
Source organism: Carassius auratus (assembly GCF_003368295.1). Taxonomy (NCBI): domain Eukaryota; kingdom Metazoa; phylum Chordata; class Actinopteri; order Cypriniformes; family Cyprinidae; genus Carassius; species Carassius auratus. The sequence continues at coordinate 15,544,249 of NC_039271.1, forward strand.
CGTAGATTTAAATTACATAAAAAACCCAAACCCCACTAAACCTTCTTATAAAATTCTAATTTATTTAATGCCATTATATATTTATTTAATTTATTATAAATGCCAGATTTTCAACAGTGTTCTCAGACTGGACTCCACTGTAATTTTTCACTGCCACTTTTTCACTATAACCAACCTGCACACATTCAGTGGTGTGAAAAAGATCCTTTCCACCACACACCCCCTACCAAGGTCATACAAACCAGCTGTGCATTTGATAAAACACAGAGGAAAGGCTGAGGTAGACTTCACACACCAGCACAACCAACAGGGTCAGGGGGACACAGGGGCTGTCCTATTCTCAGCCTGTCTATCTACAGTAAAGACCATTAGAGGAGGCAAGAGCACCAGTGTGGCCACCATAGTTCCCCATCAATATGAGACAGTCATGGCTGCCACCCTAAGAGTTTAGGTGTCTGCACAGAAGCAAAATGACTCAATTGGAGGATTGAAGGCAGATATTTGTTTGGTTATACACCGGTTACATCATTTTTTTGATGCTTGGAAAATAGTTGAAACTTTATAAAATGGACAGACAGTGACAAATTACTTTCACAGACATGATGTGATTGTACGACTTGTGCATTTTAGTACATTATTGCCTGAAAACAGTAAAAAAAAAAAAAAAAAATTGTATTTGCATTTCAAATTAATTGTGTGTGTAACATTCAACAAATAGAAGTTTCATGCTGTAACAATTCAAATACGGTTTATTTGACCGAACAGCCAACCATTAGTACATTTGAGCACCACTTTCATGTTCACACAGTCCTCCGGCACATGTGAATACGGTCCATTACAGCTGGACCACAGGCAATGGGATATGCAAAGACAATTCCTGTGACATGCCCACTACACCTAGCAAGCCGGCATGTTACAGTAATCTCATCTCTTTTAAAAACAGCTTATTCTGCTGCTGTAATTCTAATTGAAGAGAATCCTCAACCACTGTCTCAAGCGCATTACATCATGCCTTTGCCTCTCTCTCTTTCACCCTCCCTCCCTCCTCCCTCTTTCCTTTCTCTCTGTCAGTGTCTTCAATTGATCTATGCACCTTTTCCCTTTGTGAGATATGAAAGATTATCATCAGTTCCCAAGAATCTGCATGCATTCATTAATTAAAGCATTCATTCATTCACTCACTCACTCACTCACTCACATTCATTGATATATCTGTTACTACAACAATACCTTTCACAACTGTTGGAAGTTTCCTTTCACTAAAGAAGCATTTCCCAATCACCTTGAAAAAGGTGAACAAAGAATACTGCATTTCCACAAGTCAGACACAATGACTGTTGTATTGTATTGTGCACGCTGTCTTATACTCACTGTTCCCTGAGCGATATCAATGACAGCTGCAATCTAAGCACGAGCGCACAGCTGCTCCAATCATCCGATTCATTCACTACAAGGAAGCTTCACCGGCCAAAATCAGCACTGCTCCGGCGAAACCCGCATGAATATCCACCGTTGGCATCCTCAGAAACGCGATATTCTCCCGTATATCGATGACATTTTGATTTCCAGTTATGCCCATTAGAAATAAAACGGCACGTTGAGGATTCAGCGGCGAGATCAGCGGTGGTTGGTAGAGACCATTGTTCGAGAAAAGAGAGGGAGCTCGCTTCTGTCTTAAAGTTGCAGCTGTGCGATTTCCCAACAAATAGAATAGTCTCTATAGGTTTCAGTGTTTACGCATGGAAATTATTTCTTTGTTTTAGTTTTAAGCGAATAAAATTTAGGAAAGATTCAAATATTTAGGAAACACCTTCGTTGTGTTACCCGACTCCACTAGAACACAACTGCATAAAAATGACTTAAACATAAAAACGCTTACGGCAAAAGTTACTTGTAGCAAAGTATTAGCAAATGTATTAGCAAAGTATTAGCAAATGTAAAAAAAAAATAAATAAAAAAAAAATCGGTTCACAAACACAAAACTTTAGATTCTCGACAGAAGGGCATAAAATTATTGTCATTATTATTATTAGTCATTATTAGCAGCTAGAACTATTGACATAATTATTGGATAGATAGATAGATAGATAGATAGATAGATAGATAGATAGATAGATAGATAGATAGATAGTGAGCTATTAACTAACTACTAATATTGTGAATTGATTCCTATATTTTACCAAACGTTTTTTGATTGCATAAAAAAAACTCTTAAATTACTCTAGCTTTACCACACACACACAAAAAGTTATCTGTACCATCCCACTGTCTCTATACTGCACTCGACTTTTTGTCTACTTTGCAGAAAATGTAATTTGCTGAAATTTATTAGCACAAAGCCTCTTGATAAAGTGTGGCTCTGGGGAGCACTGCACCACAGATCATAAAGCACAAAATTAACAATTAAGCAAATATGTTAGGAGTTACTAACAACAGAAGGAAACAGACCTAAGTGCAGCTAAAATAACTTTCCTTTGGACAGATGTTCTTTATGGACAGATGTTAAAGCATCAGAATGACTAGCTGCAGGGTGTGCAGTGTCAGTCCCGCAGGGCAGACCTGAGGCTGATGGGCCTGTCGCTGTCCATGGTGCTGCTCCAGTGAGGAGCCACGCACTGCTGTCCATGAAAATGAGTGCATGCAGTGTGTTCAACCCCAATAACAGCCGACAACCATACATAAACCTGGCCATTTCAGTCATGTTTTAAAATACTTTCTCCTTTCCTAGATTAATGTGCAAAGACAACTATGAGTAAGCCAATCTTAAGCAGAGTGTAAACACTGTTGCACTGCAGCACTTTCAAACATTGCTTTGCTCATTTCAGCTGTCCGGTGTATCAACTTCTGGCAAATCAATTCAATCAATAGCGAAAACAAGTATTTGTGAAATTGGATCCATGCTGCAAAAATTACACACTTCACCTTCTTTTTTTAATCCACACTCCTGGTCATATTATGCACAATTCATCAATGCATCTGGCTTAATAGGATCAAGGTAAATGTTAACCTACAGTCAAACTGCTTTTTAATTAGAAACATGTCACATTGCAGAAGTAAAATGGGTTGAGAAAGCAGTTTTATGTTGATTTCAAGCAGTCTCTGTAGGAAGTCAGTGTTCATGGTTGTGATGAGCTGAACTCCAGAGGAACAAACTCCTCAGAGAAAGAAAGAGTGAGAGAGAGAGCTGTCTCTGAGGTGCACTGCCATTGTACATCAACACTATGTTGTACTTCTCTCTTGGGTCACTGGAAAAAAATAGCTCACACATCTTTACATACAGTAATTCTTTCCTGCACGGAGAATTCAATCTCAGATAAACGTATTGTAAATGGCTTTAATTTTTTAATATTATGTCTGTACTTATGCTGGGGAAAAAATACATATTTAAAAATGGAAAATAAATTTAGACATTAAGCAAGGATGCATTAAACTGATCAAAAGTGACAGTAGACACACACACACACACACACACACACACACACACACACACACACACACACACACACACATATATATATATATATATATATATATATATATATATATATATATATATATATATATATATATCATGCTTTCCACATAGATATTATGCAGCACATCTATTTTTAACATTGACAACAATAAGAAATGTTTTTGAACACTAAATCAGCATATTAGCATGATTTCTGAAGGATCATGATGTGACACTAAGGACTGAAGTATTGGCTGGTAAAAGTTCAGCTTTGCCAGAAATAAATAATACATTATAAAATGTATTCAAATAGAACAGTTGTACTATACTGTACTGTACTTTTATCAAATAAATGCAGCCTTGGTGAGCATAAGAGGCTCCTTGCAAACTTTTGAACTGTAGAGTATACTGTATATACAGTACATCTCTTTTGGTGCAGAAAGAAGTTCATATAGGTTCAGAATGATATAAAGGTGATTAAATGACAGATTTATCAATTATATCTCTTTAAAACATCCTCAGGTTCTGCCCAAGATATTCAGCCTTTAGGATAGCTAATGCTAAAACAGATCATCTTCTCATGTGGATATTAATAAACATGGTACATATTACCATGCAGTTACACGTTAGGTCTAGTTTTGCCCGCTTTGAGCGTCTGGATTCTGCAGCCAGGTTTTTTTTTTCTTTTTCTTTTTTTTACAGATCAAAGAGAATGTGTTTTATCAAGCTTGACATTGACTCCAGCTTTACGAGCTCTTTTGAAGGTATCGTGCTGTATCGCCTGATTCCTGCTCAGCTTGATAAATTCCTTGCTGATTTCACACCAGTGACTCAGTTTACCGAAACAAAAATCGACATATGACTAATGTGTGACAGGAAAGAATAGATAAACTCTTATAATTTCCTGTGAGGTCTAGAAAGGACATCTTTGTGTTTTGTTTGATGCAGTGAAGAGGAGCAGATGAACTAGGCCGGTGTTCGAGGGCTGTTCAAGAGGGATTACGAGACCCTACTTCCTGATAAACTATTTTATCTGTGCCATCCCAGCGGAGGGCCACGTTATTACACTTTCTGAGGGGGTCTACTAGCATGTAAACTCCTCATAAACCTGTGTAGTGAAGCTGTTGAAGCCTTAATCACAGTGATGGATATGGTAAGGTACATGGCAGTAAACTAGCTATTCAAAATTACAGCAATAATAATAAGTGACATAAAAACTAGAGCTTGTCTTTTATTTTTTGCATTTGTGTTAAAGTTTGATGGACGCTCTTTATGGCTGCTCAAATGAGCTGTTAGATGAATTAATTCAGGTGATTTATTGTCTAACGCTTTCAACCTGGGAAAGGAAAGGATTGATTTCTAACATAATCCAATTGTCTGGATTATAACATCAATGTAAATCAACACATGAAACATCATGATATCAGGGGGCAAATTGGTCATTTTAGATGCTTGTTGAGTTAATATTTTGAAATGAAAATGGTGGACAACAGCTGAACAAATCCCTAATGCATTACATTACTTCTTTTTCACACCATTTTACAACCTGAATTAAACTTGCCTTAAAAAGGTCAATTTATCCAATATTTTAATTGACTTATATAATAATTATGAGGGCATGTGTTCCCTAAAAGATATTGTTTCCTGTTTATTTTTATGCATGTTTCTGAATGTTTGCACGACTTCTATTTGATTCAGTGGATAAATTATTTTACACACATAAATAAGCGGTATTAAAATACTTTTATAAAAGAGATTATAAATAAATAAAAATATGCTTTCATTTTCATAGAAGAAGAGATCTTTTTATGTCATTATATCTCCAAATTGCATTTTAATGTATTTTGGAATAATAGACAACTAAAAATAAATAAATAAAATGAACCACATTTGTAGTCATGCTAGTTTGATTTGAAGCAAATTCAGAATGAAAAGAATCAAAATCCTTACCACCAACAGCCAAATGTATTAAATGAAAGGGTCTAATGTTAGAATACAGAACCCAGAAATAATCATTGTCCATGAGTCAAGCCCCCAACCTTCCTAACATATGCCTCAAAAACAACTGAAAACACATCTGTACAGAGGAATATTTAGCACTGATTACATTAATGCCAAAAACCAACCCAAAGAACACCCCGGAAACCAAATATCAACATCCTGGCAAGCAACAAAAACATCCTTGAGATTATAAAAATCATATTTCATCTGTTATTTCCATTTGCACTGGATGTGACTGCAGCTAGGGTGTTTAAATCTTCAAATAAACAACTGCCAATTCTGCTTTCATTCTCATATGCATTGATTAAAGAGAATCCATGCAGAAAAGGCCCTTTCCACATCTTCTCTCACACAAGACATTAATAACAAAAGAACAGCAGTGTAGATCTATAATAACAAATCTCTTTGACAAAAAGCATTTAGAAATAAATCAGATGGATAGTGTCACTTCTACATGATCTACTCTCAAAAAATCTTGAAGTATATGAGTGAATTCACTAATCTAGATGTTACCACAGTAAGCACATTTTCAGTTTATCAGACAAATGTATGAACACACACACACACACACATATATATATATATATATATATACATACATACATACACAGTATATACATAGATATAATGTAAGAGGAAAATATGAGGGACTACCTTCTTTTATGTATATATGTGCTGGAAACCTACTGGACACTTGTCTCCAATGGAATTATCCTTCTAATTAGCAAATCCTACCATCATGAACTACATATGATTTACATATCAAACACAGAAAGTCTGCTCATTTATCTCCACCTGTGCTATTTCAACATTTTTGGTTATGCTTAGTTGCCAAAGCACTGATGGGAATCCTTAACTCGCAACAAATAGGAGCAAACTCAAACCACACGGGGAACTCAAACAGATTGGCCACATTCAGCTGAGAGCTAATTGGACTTTGGTGTAACAAAAGACACTGGCTTCAGACTGGATGGGGATCCCAGTTCTCCCAGCTGTAAACTTGCTCGGCTCTCTCTGTTTTTAACCGTGCACTTAACTCCTTTGGAAAGAAAGAGCTTGAGCTGTCTAATAAAACAAATAGAAATGTGCTCAGAGAGAGCATGGAGAAAAAAAAGAAAAAGAAAATAATGGGTCTCATTTATAAAACACACGTACGGTTGGGATTTGGTCCTAAACTCCATGGATTTTATCCTACTTCAGAAGTACAAATTGGGATTTATAAGGGCAGAAACTGACAAGAAACTTTTTTGGCAGTCATTTACAAGTAATTCAATTGATTCAACATGAAGATATAAAGACAAGTAGCCAATCATGATATATAGCATTAATTGGGTTATATGCATAAATCAAGTGAGCAGTGTTTCAAGTTCTCTGTGATAAACACATCACTGAAATTAATTCATTTGCATCTGATTTCCTGAAAATAATATATGACTAAACATGGATTTCCATGCCAATTGCTGATGAGTAATTTAGTTTTTCTGAACCATAAAGAGATATTTTATAGAAGGAATTGAAGCGCTTGTACACATAGCTCTTGTATTTAAGATGAACTGTGATTTATAAGAAGCAATGCATTTAGGAACATTTTTTATTTCTTTATTTTTTTTGCATATGGTGATATAATTTATTCACATTTTGGAAACTGTCACACATTCAGACTTCATAAAGGAGGCCCCCGGTTTGAAACGAGATCGCTTAGAACCACACCTGATATATTTACAAACCAATACACCAAATATAAAATCAAGATTATCGTTATGTTTCATTACAAACCCACCTCTGTCTTGCTACTTTCACAATACATGTGACATGAATAAAACATTCCACATCTTGTGTTTCCAGATATGATGTGTCTCTTCAATTGGTGCAAGTGTTTTTTACAGCACAACCTTTGGGGACTGTGCCTGCAAGAAGAAACTGGTGAGCTCAGAGGCACTATAATGCTATAGATCAGGAAAAATGCCTTTTTGGGGATATCAGTCTGCAGACAGATGAGGTGTTTGCATGTAGAGAGACGGTTGCAGTAAATGTGGATTTTTAATAGGAAAACGTGCAAGACCTCAGAGACACACAGACAAGACTAACTTTATCAAAGATCAAATGCTGCATATCTTCTAATGCTGAAGGCATTCCTAGATTCGTTCAGCATTGTGTTTATCCATCTTGGAATGATGAGAATGTAAATGAGAAGATGTGCCGCTTACTGTGAAGAGTCCTCTTGCAATTATGGATGGATCAAATCATGGTTGTTGAGAAGATGTGTGCTATTACAATTAGAAATGATAAAACAGGTGGGAAAAAGTTACTTTTACTGAAGAGGGGACCCATATATGACGAATCAGAACATCTAAGAATTACGGAGTGCACCCTTTCTTTCATTTATTAATTGCTATGGATGATTGGGTAATAAAATAGAAAACAAAAGAAATAAAAATAAAAAACAAGAACAAGATCATACATCACAAGAAATGTATGAAAAGAAAGGTACTTAAGGAGCCACCCACACAGAATGCTTTGCAGTAATAAAAAGAGGATTTTTTTTCCCAACCAAAATGACCTTGTCCCAATGTGTCCATGAGGCATTTGCATCAGCCTTGAAACGAAGAGAGAGGACATGTGAGTGGAATTAAGGGGTGATTCTTGACCAGCTTTATGCAGAATAAACTCTTGTTACATGCTGATTGGCTGTGTAGGGTCTCAGTTGCCAAGCAACCATCCAGCGGTGGCTGAAGCTTGCTGAAAGGCAGCTGCTAATGACCATATCACCCGGAGTGGCGGGTTTAGGGCAATGTGCAACACAACATAGCCGGACTTCTGTATGATGCCAGAAACATCACACACACACACACATATATATATAATTAATGTGTTTATTGTTTTTTATTGTTTTCATCCAGTACATGATAATATATCATACAAAACACAGATTCGAATATATACAAATGCTACATATAAAGCCAGAATTTATACAGTGGCTGCAATTAACAAAAATAAACGAAATATCTAATAAGCAAAAAATGACAAAAAAAAGGGATGAACTAAATAAGAAAGAGGGAAAAAATTACATGATCTTGCATCTAAGCAAAAAAATGAAGTCAAAGTTAATGTGTCACATGGACAGACAATGTCACATAAGACCTGAAATCTTCCCAGACAGGGATACTCACAGGGACACATGCTCTCTTCTTCTTATGTCGTTTGTAAAGCAAATGTTCATACACTCTGGGGTTTATGCAGTTTTCCAGTGTCTCATGACTCTAGCCATAACATCACATTGACATTTGACATTTCCAACAAACATTATTATTTGTCAGACCCAACTGATTGGTTTATTGAACGTTATGTTATGTCCATTACTCATTAAGAGAATAGGGACAACCCATTCCAAAAATGCGCCCGGACCGTTTTTCCATCGTTAAAATAGCAAAAGTGGATTTGGACACGCCCTGAGTGCACCTGCGCTTTACACTTTGTGTTTAGATCGTTAAAATAGGGCCCATTGTCTTTAAATTTGTGCAGTCATTGCTGAGCACATGGTTGGTTGTCCTGCAGAATACAGAGGCCTTTTGTTGGGAATGTGGCAGTTAAGGAGGTCCAAGATATGGTTTCTGTCCTTGAACTGGATTTTTGTAGAACACAATTTCTAAAAGTAGGACTTTTTTTAAAGAATTTAATACTTTTATTCAAGAAAGGAAAGGACACATTAGGTTGCAAAAGTGACAATTAGATATGTCAAGACATGTATAATGTTATAAAAGTCTCCCATTTCATTTAAATGCTGATCCTTTGAACTTTCTGTTCAGTCCTGAAAAAGATACACACACACTCACACACAAACACAACTCAAATTAGTTTAACAAACTATTTAATCTTTTTTTTATTATTTGGATAATTTTAGTATTTTATTAAATAGGTTAGGTTTTTTAATCACATAGAAAAAGAGAATTCCATTAGATTTTTTCCAATAAATGCACTATATTACATATTTACAATACAATGTAATTACTGTAAAATTATAATGCATGTTACTGTAAATTTTAAATACGGTAAACCCTTTGAAATGTCTATATATATATATATATATATATATATATATATATATATATATATATATATATATATATATATATATATATATATATATATATATATATATATATATATATATTTGGTGAAGTAGTTAACCTGCCAATGTTCCAAACAATCTTATTTAATGGAAGCTAGTGCAGGAGAGATAGAGTGTTGTGATGTAATTGCATGAGGTGCTCTGAGAAGAAGCTACTCTGCTCTCCAACTCAAATTTCATTGATAAAGCCGAGATGTCTTTATTGAGCTGCTCAAGACCACAGGACAAACAGGTCCATTCATCTGCTTTTAACACTGCACCATATCATACCTCTGCAGTCTACTCAAGCTGCTGCGCTCCCCAGTGTCTAGTTGTCCTCCATATTCAGACAGCACAGAGGAGTAGTAGTTCTGAGAAATGTCCATTCACGTCGTAGGCTCGGTCTAATAGCTAGTACACAATTTTTGACCAGTGTAAAACATTGCCTATTTAGAGGCAATATTTATCACCTGGAATTGATTTTATGAACATTTATGAAAGCGCATTTTCAGGGGTTAAATTATGCTGAACAGCTTTCCAGCACCTGAGACTAAATAGGCTGAATTATTACTCTGCACAAACTGATATATTCACATATAATAATAATGCATGTTTAATTCTGGTTTGCATCATTTCCCAATCATAACATTTCTACACATAATTATCTGTCTTTTCTTTTCAATGGCTATCAATAAACGTAGTAAAAGTGTGCAAACACACTAAAACTATGCCTTGGTACTAAATATGGTGCCCACACACACTACTTCGGACACACACAGATTAGGTCAGAATACCTCAGACTACCCGGCTCTAGTCAGGTATCCTTAGAGACTCACAGTTTGGCAGCAGAGAAGGAAGTCTGGCCAAAAGAGCACCGGACTGGAGAGTCCGCACAAGGAGAAAAAGAAGAGGGAGATACAGAGCAGTTTCTCTTTAATGGAAGTCGTGAGCTTCCTCTAAAGGTCTCTTAATGCCTCATACATGTGATAGCTGATTCATCACTGCTTATGAGAGTTTGATGGTGGCAGTGTCACAAGGGCGAGACCTCAATATCACTAAGAATGAGTCATCCTTTCAAAATCTTAGATAGTTCTTAGATTGATCCTTGATCTTTTCGTATATTACACAGTTCTTAAAGGGACAGTTCATCATTCTAAAATGTAAAACTCTCTTATTATTGACTCACCCTCATGTCATTGCTTTCTTTCTTTAATCCGTACCTTTAGCAATCAACATAAACAAATCCTAAGCCTTTATGATTTGTACTTTTTCAGAAGCTGTTTTAATCCGTTATCTATGGAAAATCTTCCCCATCTTCCACTGCTCTCAAATCTCATTCGTGCATGTGTTCGGTTTAAATATAGTACAAGAAGATGCATTCAATCAGGTTTTACATCAATGATGAGAAAAGAAAATCAGTCCGGATTGACACTGCCGACATCAGATATGGCCTATTTGAAATGCAGTATATATTTATAATGTATATACAGGCATTGAAGTAATGTAGCATATTCGAACTAAATGCAAGTATATTGCATTTATAAGGTACATAAGCTGATCATATGTGAGAATCAGCACCAGCCCCCAAAACAGATGCAGTGTACTCGAGACCAGACTTGGACTTGAGTCCGAGTCAAGACCAAGTATAAGCTCCATGACAAGACCAAGAGCATGAAAATATTAGCATGGCAGCCTTTTAATAGTGAGGTTTGCTTCCCATTTTAGACAAAATAAGAAGGATAAATGAGGAAATATGGAGTCTAGAAAAGCAAAAGGAAAAGGTCAAGCCAAAGGAAACACAATAACTTCCCATCCCTTGAACTGGCTGAAGTATTCCCAGCTGCTCGGGCCCTATTCAACCTCAGCATCAAAGGTTCTCTGGCACTGGCTTGGCAATCCATGGAGAATTCCAATGGCAGAATGGGATTAATAATTCAGAAATCATCCGGGTGAGAGCACAGTAAGGTCCAGCGAGATTTGACAAAGAAATCACACACAACGAAGCAGGAGTGAGCATGAGTCTCCAGTGAGATAGGAGAGAAAACCAAGTGTTGGCTAGAAAATGGAGGAGGAAAGGAATAATCTCATCACAAGATATGGTAAAAATGTCCAAAGGGACCAGTGAAAGTGTACCGCTTGAAGCAGAGATTGATTAGGTCATTCCAAAGAGCACATGATGACTTTTACTGCTTTCATTTTTGTCAGGAATCGGGATCTTTAGGAAGGTTTTAAAGTGGATAATGCAGATAAAAATGTGTCAGTGTAAAGAAACAAAGACAAACTGCCATAATCTTCCAAGTCAGTAAAAATGATGCGTTGATGTAATAAACCATGGCTAGATAAAGGGATACAAAGATGGATAGATCCACAGGTAAACCAATAGAGTTATAGATGCTCCAACAAGGAACATCAAAGTAGGTCACCGCAAGACAAATATTCAGTTAGAAAAATGTTGCGAAAAACATTTTAATTTAAATAGATGTCTTAATGCATCAATTAAGACCAATACAAACATTCATTTGCCATAAATTAGACTTTTTTGGATTACAGAAAAGGGTTCAATAATTGCTTTCCCCCCTTCACATTGTGAAGAAAACTGGCCATATGGCTGCATTTATATAAACATCACCTACAAGACAGAGACTGAATGTGTATATTCATTCAGCCCCTTTGCATTTTTTACGCAATGGTCTGAACAGACAAAATCACATGCAAAAATTGGACTACATTTTCATGCTGAACATTTATGTTTGTGTGAATAGGCCTGAAGTACTAATTGGTGTACAAGTCAAGCTTCCAGGCTAATCACAACCTGCATGCTAAGTTAGTATGTAAGCTACCTAAAACAGACATTACCAGTCATTATAGCGTAGTTCAAATGACACTTATCAAAACATGATTTTGCAGTAATTGTAATCAGGGTACTCATTACAAGTTCTTTTAATCAGGGCCCAATTTCGAGGAAGAACCCGATTTCTCACAACACCGGATTAAGCTCCATGTAGATTGAAGAATTAAAGAATATATGCCTAATGCTAATAGTTAGTCCCAGAGGGGCAGTGTGAAAGCAAACTCGTTCAGTCACTGTGACTCAATCAGCTAGGATTAGGATATGTTCATGTAGAGGTGTCAACTGTTTGCAAATGCGTGACTGGTCTGACAACAACTGTTATGGCTACTGACAGTGATGATATCTAATCTTTATAAATATTACACCGAGCTCAAAAGTGGAAATGACAAATGAATCACAACAGAGGTCCGCTCTGTTGCTCCCAATTACAAATAATTCAGTGATCGTATCAGAGGTTATATATACCATTGTGCTTTTATATACACCTTAGTGCACAAATTATACCAAATATTTACCTTATAATCCAAAGTACCTCATATCATTGTAGACATTTACCAAGGTAACACACAAAAACGTACTATAATGGTACCATGTTATCACACAATGGTATCATAGACTACTGAAATCCATGTACTTAAAAAGGATAAAGGTACTTCCAAAAGTACTACAGGACTTCTGCAGTAAATTACTACAGTAGTATATTTTGGTACTTCTGTGTAGGTGAATTATTTTGAAGTTATGTGCTTGAAATAATACAATGTTATTACAGTGGAACATCATGATTTTCACTATGGTATTACCATGCCACCATTTTGGTACTTATTTGTAGGTGAATAAGTTGAAAATTACTAGATGAATTTCACTTACACAAAGTACTATGGTATTACTAAGGTACTACAAATAATACCATGGTTTTACTAAAAATAAAACAATGGTAATAAGATAGTAATAACAATAAAACACTGATAATAACACTTCAAAGTATACCATGGCATTATCATGCCACATCTACTCAAAAAAAAACAGCGTACAACGTAATACCATATTTTAAGTTTATATTTTATATTACCATACACTGTCAAATAACACAAAAATCACATGGTAATTACATATAGGTACTTATTTGTAAGAATAAAATACAGAAATACAGTATTACCATGGTATGTCTCATTATAATATTGAAATAATTGCATAGTACTTTTCTGTGTGTTTTTTTTAGACTGGAATCATCCAAGATTTCAATGAATTTCAAAGAATGTTATGGTATTACCATGATACATGTCCAAGGTATCCACCGTATTTTTCGCGTAAGAGTGGGTGGCCATTTGTAAATTTAATGTGTCTGGCTTCCAGTGTCATCCACTTCCAGCTATTTTTAGCTGTACAAAACAGCTCGGTTTGCCGCTTGATGCAAACTCATGGTTTTAACACATTATTTTAATGGATTAACTTAATTATGAACACACTGGTTTGTAGCGCAAACAGTTTTACAATTTACAGCACTTTGTTTTTTATCGTTTTTTTCCCTATAGTGGCTACTGAATTGGAAGCACATGCACAGAAAACGGCTCAATTCCTCTTAGAAAATACCATGGATATCATTCTACCTTTTGATCCTTCCACAACACAAATCCCAAATGATCTGCAACATACAGCTCACTCGACCATCATCTCTCTCTCTCATAGCTGGAAGGGGATCTAGCCTAGATTTCTTCCAAGGTCTACCCTACTCTCATCAATGATGACTCACCAGTCTTGTTTTTGCCCCCACACACATACTGCAACCATGACAACACACATTTTCAAGAAAAGCCTCCAAGGACACAAGCGTAAAAAAAAAAAGAAGTAAAACAAAGTTATGGCTGTATTATAGATCTGTGTATTCTGTGGCTTAATGTACTGTTATGATCACTTATTTGCTCTGAGTAATGCTCACACGTGTTGTAAAGTAAGATGTTGAGCCACTAAGCTGATGGATTAGGTTTTGCGGCATTACAAATGGTTCCTTTGCTGTAATTCATCTTATGCCCTCCGTTACAACAGATTTGACCAGGCTGAGAAAAACACCACCACTAATCATTTCGGCCCACCGGCAAGCCCATTCAGATTTAAAAAAAAAAACTATTACAGAATGAAAGGACAGCATTCACATCCACCCAGGACAGTCTCAGGCTAACGTTCATACATTAAACTAGAGCCAGAGGGCTAAACACAGTTCAGGATACACCGAACAGTGATGTAGGCCCAAACTTTGTGAATGTCCGGTGAGAGCAGTTACAGAAACAGTCTGGCAGTGTTCATAAAAAACCTAAGCTTAAAAAAGAAAGTGTAAGCCAAACTTGCAAAGTAAGGACTACAAAAGGAACTTTATTACATTAAAAACATAGTTAAGAAATCCAATGGATAAGGTCAGCTGCAAATTCCTAAAGGAGAGTATCACATTTAGCTCAATGTTCTGTGTTCAACTCTTCTTCAGTGTTGTAAAATACATCCCCGCAATAATAAAATCTACTTGCAAAATTTAGGAAAAATACAGAAAGAAATGTGAATTGCCCATATTCTACCCCGCTTGGCAGAAGAAATGTTTGTGCACCTTTTGTTTCAGATCAGTAAACATAACTATTGGTGTTTTATCAATACATTTGGAGGTTTCTTACATTGGTGTTTAATATATATGATATAAGCCTCCCAACTACAGCAGATAAAAGTTATACAGGGGTTTTAGGATCACTATAATTTACATAAAATCCATTTTAAATGAATGTAACACACAGCCTCTTATGTGTCATCATGTTAATGCTTTTATAAGTGTACTAAACACTTCTGGATAGTCCAAGTTTCTTACTTATGATTCCCTAAAAATAGATCCCACTAATTTGACTGCCTGTGTCTAACTGTAAAATAACAGAAATTGAAACAATCAATCAATAATTGATCAATGGTACTGTTACACTTCGACAACAAGAAGCAGATCCGGTCTCCCGTAGGAGCTAATTCGGTTGCATAAATACGAATTTTCTCTGTGGTCCACTCGAGACATAAGCGTCTGGCCATAGTAAAAACATTTAAGCTAATCAGCAACAACATGTTAGGCAGATTCTACGCTGAAGCCCCACAAGGGTCCACAGCCATGCGCCGTCTCTGAGAATAGGTGCAGTGGCTAATCTCTGCCCATGTGCTCCTAACACATTCTCTCTGTCCAAAGCACACTGGGCTTCCTGTTGTGCAGCCTCATGAATCATTCATCAATACTACAGGAAAGAAAGGAGAGTCTTTCAACAGGAGAATCGATGCTGGTGTCAGGGGAAAGCCCTGGCTCTCTGTCTCAGCAGGCAGACAGACGTTACGCTCTCGAATGACGCTATACAGTCAGCTCTTCACTGATAGAACATCAAAGATATACAATTATAAGTACATGGGAGATATTAACCTTTGTGTCACACAGAATGGCAATTGGAAACTAAAGAGAACATTTTTAATTGGACCCCATGCTGTGGATCTATGTATGTAGACCACGCTGACTGTGTCGTTCTGGACAAGACCGTGTTTTCTAATATCGTCAGACGTCTCGACTCGCACTGGTCCTGCATTCTCACAAGTCTAAATCAAAGCTCAGAACTTCTAACTGGATAAAAGACGTTCCTTTCAATTTTACATTTAATCATTTAACAGAATTAAAATCAAAACAAATGCAATACATTTTTGCTACCGCTGTTGGGTAAAATAGTGAGCACAATAAAAGCACAATAGAATAAATTTGAATAATATAATATAATATAATATAATATAATATAATATAATATAATATAATATAATATAATATAATACAACAGCTAACATAACTATTATTATTATTATTATTATTATTATTATTATTATTATCATCATGGAGTATTTATTGTTTATACTAAAACAACAACAATAATTGGTATTAATGCTTATTGTTGGTATATTATAGCATACACGTTGTTGTTTTCACAATATAAAAACATTGGTGTTTCACAATATTAAAAAACGTGTTATATTTGGATATTATTTTTTAGATTTGCTTCTAATACATTCTAAATAAGGGTGTTTTAAAATGTTAAAGAGTTGCAAGATGCCTCTATTGTGTAAGATTTTATTTTTTTCTTCTTAAATTTTAGTTAATAAAAATCATCTTATTGTGACAAAACATCTGCTTTATTTTTCTTCAAGGCAGGAATGGTAGAAATGTTCAATAGCTTTCTTTTTTTTGGTCAATACTTGGATGCAGAAACGGACAGTCAAAAATAAACCCACCCAAGAGCATTCACCAAAGCGCTCCCCTGCACCATCTACTTTAAACTTTTCTTGGTCTTGTTTAAACGTATAAAGAAGATTGGCATCTACTCTCACAAAAAAGGAAAACATCAGGCAAATGCACCTTCATCCATCTCAGCTTTATTTGAATTGTAACCCTCTTGATAAGTTTAAGGTTGCTGACAAGAGCTGTCACTCACAGTGGAAGATGGATGGGGAACGTGGAGCCTTTGTTGCCGTCTGTCAAAGCAGTCACACTGAGATCTCTGTCACTTATGCCACACTGCTGTCACGCTCGAGTCACACAGGACCACCTCAGCTTCTCATCACACACTGTTTCAGCCTTACAATCTACACCAAACCTCAACACAGAAAATCTGACAGCAATATTCTGACACAGAATTTATTTTAGTATATTAACAGGATTATGGCTGTACAAATATAAGTGATTGCCACTTTTCTTCAGTTTTTGCTGTTTAATTCGAATTATTCAGCTTTGCAGCTTGCTGGAAGGCTATATGAGTAACATGAGGCACTTATCTGCCATGAAATATAATCCATTTCACGACAGAATTTGAAAGAGATTCGTTTATGAGAGCTTCAGATGAATTTTCTGTCTGGGGGTTATCAAGAAATGTACGCGCTTCTAAAAACATTAGTCAGACTGCTTCTTTCAAAGCATCTCAGGAAGGTTCAAATATTGCCTGAATGTGATATTAAAAGGCCATTCTGCAATTATATTTAGTGGCATGTGCTTTTCCTATTGCTCATACTTTTAGAAACTAAAACTATTTATTTATTTATTTATTTGCCTGGTGAAAATAAAACAAGTTAAAAACGAAATGCTATTTTTTCATAATTGTCGATTGCCATTTATCCACTAAAGTTCAAAAGTTTGAGCTCAGTGTTTTATTTGTTTATTTATTCGTTAATTTATTTATTTTCCGAAGGAAACTAATACTTCAGCAAGGACACATTAAATCATTAAAAAATGTCAGTAAAGCCATGTATACTATTATAGATTCTATTTCAAATAAATACTGTTCTTTTGCTCTTTCTATTCATCAAAGAATCTTGAAAAAATATATCAGTTTAACAACAATATTACTCAGCATTACTCACTGATTTCTGAAGGAGCATGTGACACTGAAGACTGGAGTTATGACTGCAGATTACATTTTAGATATATTAAAATAGAAAATGCTAATTACATTTCACAATATTATTGTTTTTCATCAAATAAATGCAACCTCGGTGAGCATAAGACTCAAAGTCTTAAAATCATACCAACCACAAACTTTGAACCAATTGTCTACATTTTGAAAAGTTCAAGTCAACGAATAAGTCTAGTTTACAAGCATGGCGAAAAAAAATAAAAATAATAATTTTAATATTAATATTAATTTTTTATTTTCATTAATTTTTTTACTATTTAAATTTACACATACATACATACATATATACATACATATTATATATATATATATATATATATATATATATATAATAAAAAAATTAATAAAAAGCAAACAAATCCAGCGATACATCAGTCTGAATATAGCCTGCTCAGTTGGCTTTTTAAGTTCTCCATTGGTCATTACAGAACCCCGAATAACAAAATCAATATCAATTTCACAAAGTGTCAGAAGGCCGCGAAAGTCTTGGTATATTATAAAGATTCTGTCACCACTGCCATTTGAGTACTGCTAAAAACTCGACAAGTTACTTCTTGTTAAAGCTCCTGACAACCCGTAGACAGTTGTTTTAAATCACACCATATAAAGAATATCAGCTGAAACACTTTCTGCTATGGCACACAGCTTTGAACCTCAATGGAAAGCACCACTTTATTATATAGGCAATGACGTTGTATGCAGATAATGAAAACACATCAGCATTTGCATTTCTGTAAATGCTGTCAGAATCTGTCCCTGACCACCTCCAAATGTGATTTTAGTGATCTGGCTGTGTCTGACTGTGAAGATTTATTTTAAAATGCTAAGATGCTGTAGACACTCATTCATTTACAGCGCCCTGTCCAAACTCCCCCACACACACACACAGAGACTGCTTCATGCGGACTGTCTTCACTCTCTCTCAAGCAGATAATTTCACTCACATCCGCCTCTGCAAGTTCAGATTCTGTACAGTAAGTGTTACACCTGAGATGGAAAAACTTCTTATAGAGAAAACCACACAATATCAATCACAAGGCACAAATATGCACTAAATCTAGTCTTAAAGATGAACGACAGAAACCTCTTATTCCATTCCTTTAAATGAATATGGATCTTACAAAACTTAAAACAAAACCCTCACTTTACTCTAGACTCAGTCTACAGTACGCCTATACTTCAAGGAATGAACACCACAAACCAATGGTAATTTTTCTAATGCAAATTTGTATTTATTTTGACTTTCTGATTACATTTACATTACATTTACATTTATTCATTTAGCAGACGCTTTTATCCAAAGTGACTTAATTAACAACAAAAAGCGCAATGATATATAAGTGCTATAACAAGTCTCAGTTAGGTCAACACAGTACACGTAGCATGGGATTTTAACTAATATAATAAATAAAAAGAAAACAGCTAGAATAAAAAAATAAAAGAATAGAGCAAGCTAGTTAGAGGTCTTTACACATACACACACACACACACACATACATATACAATTGCATAATAAATGAAAAGAAAATAGAATACAAAAAGATTAGAAAGGTAGTTAGATTTTTTAAAGAATAGAATTAGAATATTGAGTGATAAAGTTAGAGGGTCAAATAAAGACGGAAGAGATGTGTTTTAAGCCGATTCTTGAAGATGGCTAAGGACTCAGCTGCTCGGATTGAGTTGGGGAGTTCATTCCACCAGAAGGGAACATTTAATTTAAAAGTCCGTAAAAGTGACTTTGTGCTTCTTTGGGATGGCACAATCAAGCGACGTTCACTTGCAGAACGCAAGCTTCTAGAGGGCACATAAGTCTGAAGTAACGAATTTAGGTAAATGGGTGCAGAGCCAGTGGTAGTTTTGTAGGCAAACATCAATGCCTTGAATTTTATGCGAGCAGCTATTGGAAGCCAGTGCAAATTGATAAACAGAGGTGTGACGTGTATTCTTTTTGGCTCATTGAAAATAAATCTTGCTGCCGCGTTCTGAATTAATTGTAAAGGTTTGATAGATTGGCTGGAAGACCTGCCAAGAGAGCATTGCAATAGTCCAGCCTGGACAGAACAAGAGCTTGAACAAGGAGTTGTGAAGCATGTTCTGAAAGAAAGGGCCTGATCTTCTTGATCTTCGTGTCAAAACCAGCGGACAGATCAAGCAGGATAAGTAGTGAAGATTTGATTCTGCTCTTGCCAGTCTTAGATCTTCAAGAACTGAGAGCAAGGCCGTCTCAGTTGAATGTCCACTTCTGAAGCCAGATTGGTTGCTGTCAAGGAGATTGTTGTGTGTGAGAAATGTAGAGACTTGTTTGAACACAGCTCGTTCAAGTGTTTTTGCAATAAAAGGAAAAAGGGAAACAGGTCTGTAGTTCTCTAAAAGAGATGGGTTGAGGTTGGGTTTCTTAAGTAGTGGAGTTATACGTGCCTGTCTAAATGATGAGGGAAAAACACCAGTGTGGAGGGAAGTGATGATGATGTGAGTGAGTGCAGGTACAACTTCGGGAGAAATGGCTTGAAGGAGATGAGATGGAATTGGATCAAGCGGGCAAGTTGTAGGGTGATTAGAAAGGATGAGTTTTGAGACTTCTGCCTCAGAGAGTGAAGAGAAGGATGTAAATGAGTGTAAGTTTGCTGGTGATATGAGCTTGGCTGATTGTGGTGTGGAAAATTGTGCACTAATGTGTTTAATTTTATTAATGAAAAACATTGCAAAGTCGTCAGCTATTAGAGATGAAGCAGGAGGAGGAGGACAAAGTAGTGAGGAAAATGTTTTAAAAAGCATGCGAGAGTTAGATGAATTGTTAATTTTGTTATGGTAGTATGTCCTTTTAGCAGAGGAGACATTAGCAGAGAAAGAAGATAGGAGTGACCGATACACAATAAGATCAGTAGTATTTTTGGACTTGCGCCACACCCTTTCAGAAGCTCTAAGCTTAGAACGGTGTTCGCGTAGAACATCAGATAACCAAGGGGCAGAAGGGGTGTTACGGGCTGGCCTGGAAGATAAGGGGCAAACAGTGTCTAAACAAGATGTAAGAGTGGAGCAGAAAGTATCAGTAGCACTGTTAGCATCCAAAGATGCAAACAGTTTAGGGGAAGGAAGTGAAGATGAAACCATTGCAGATAGCCGGGAAGGTGAAAGTGTGCGTAGGTTACGTCGAAAGATGACATGTGGAGGGGTAAGTGATGTGTCAGGGATCATGTTGAGGTTAAGAGTGAGGAGGAAGTGACCAGTAACCAGAACATGATCAGTAGAGCAGTTTCGTGTATAAATAAGGTCCAGTTGGTTGCCTGATTTGTGAGTAGCAGTAGTTGACACTCGGTTGAGATCAAAAGAGGCAAGCAGAGTGTGGAAATCGGCAAACAGAGGTTTATCTAGATGAATGTTGAAATCTCCAAGCATAACTAGGGGAGTACCATCCTCAGAAAAGGTTGAGAGCAACACATCTAATTCATCCAAAAAGTTACCCAGTGGTCCTGGGGGTCGATAGACAACTAAAAAATGTATTTTAAAAAGGTAGGTAACAGTAACTGAATGAGATTCAAAGGAGCTGTTGATACCCAAAGATGGTAAAGGATCACTTAGAAAGTAATAGCACTTCTCCTCAAAACTGCCACACAACTGAAGGTATCATATCATTCATGCTCTAAAAATAAAACTTTAGCAAGCAACACTATGAATCTTTCGAATTTAGGCAATACTACACTGAGCATTAAAAATGTGCAATAGGCGTCCTGTTGTTATATAGCAATATTTAACACAGACCGCCTGCTACAACAGGACACCCGGAGAAGAGATGCAATCTAATCTGCCTTTTCAAACTACAGTTAAAGCTGCGAGTTTTGGGTGGTGGCCAGAGATTAATGTGTCATTGCTTGTGCCGTGTTAGTTGGTGAGGTTTTTCCTCTCCTGATATAGCCTATATTTAAAACAGACAAAATAACAGAGAAAGAAGAGAAGATGGGACCAGTCTGAAGGATTGGATGTATATGCGGTCAGTTCCCACTGAGGCTGTGCATTGTGATAGCAATGGAACTGTGGATCTATGGGAGAATGAGGATCAGAATAGCTTTCTGCAGAGGCTCTTTCCGCACTGCACCACCTGTTGTTTACCGCAGCTGATGACAGGTGAAAACTGTCACCGGCATCCACCCACCAACATCCTCAACACCTGCAGACCTCACCACCTAATCAGAATCAAAACAACATCCTATAATGCATCTGCAATAACATTTAATTCATTTTTAATTTTTAAGTTGGAGGTCATGCTCCAACTTTGCTGGGAATCGACAGCTTACTAATGACCTGAATGAGTGAGGATGCGTGTCGAGTCTTTAGGAAACAGGGTTTTGAGTTCATTTTGGCAGCTTGAAACAGCTCACCAAAGGGAATTTTCTCGTGGTGGTTACACAATCGGTGGGTGTGTTCTGAAACTCCACCTTCTTTGACATGCAATTTTTTTTCCCGGTTCGTTCCTAATTCCGCAGAGGTCCTACAGAAGAGGACCATCTCCTGAATACACTGGAGTGTTGAATAGCTGAGCTGCACAAATTGATCCGCACCTGTACTATCGCTCACAGAGAGACTTTAAAGATTCAGAGAAAGTATTTAATTCCTAGAAAGAAATTGCAACGAAGCTTGGTGTCGGCGACCCGGAGTTATGCAAAAAGCGACGCAGAGAAACATCCGAGACAAGTTTTCCAAAGCCATGAAAAGAATGAAAGGAAAGACTAAAGATAAAAGGAGTACCAAATACATGCGTTTCAAATAAATGTTACACCATACTGCTGCCGCTGTTGTTCTTTCAATAAGCAAATGTAAAGTGTATAAAGTAAATGAAATGCCAAACGAACATACAATAATAAACCTTTGTTTTTATCAAAGGTAAATCATGACACCACATAAAATACAAAAAGGTGTAACAATTTATACAGTTTAATAAAATGACCGAAGATTTATAAAATAAAGTAACAAACTGACTCGAAACACTAAACACTAAAGTGGTTTGAAGTCTGAAAATTCACACTTCCCATAAAGGACTGATTATGGAATGGTTCTTTTGGATTGCAAACATGACACTTGATTCTGAACTGCTGCTAATCATTATTCTTTGGTCTATAATATTCTGACCATTGGGCCCCGTCTCACACCTAGATTGCCTACACTTCTTCTTTTAAATTGTTATTTTGTTTAGGGGGTAGGCGCTCTAGCCCCTTGCTGGACCCCGTGCAGTCTGATTATCGAGTAAATGGGTTCATGAATTATGCAGTCAACATGGGACTGCACTTCATCCTGCAACGTCTGGACAAACTATGGATTTATGTAAGGATCCTTTTTGTTGACTTCCGTTTGATTTTCAACACAATCATCCTAGCACTCCTCCAGACCACACTAACTGAGCTCTCCGTCCATAGCTCCTTTTGTTAGATCAGTTTCAGGCAAAAGCTAGTGAGACTGGGAAAATTCATGTCCAACACCCACACAGCACTGGCACCTTTCAACCTCTCAGTGCTGTGTCCACTGCTCTTCTCCCTGTACACCAACAGCTGCACTGAAAAAAGACCTCTCTGTCAGGCTCCTAAAGTTTGTAGGTGACACCACAGTCATTGGCGTCATCCAGGATGGTGACGAGTCTGCATATAGAATGGAGGTTGAGCAACTAGCTGCCGTATACAATCTGGAGCTGAACATGTGGAGATGATAGTGGACTCCAGGAGAAACCTCCCAGTACTCCCTCCACTCACCATCATGAACAGCACTGGGGCAGCATTGGACTCATCCAGGTACCTGGGCGCTACCATCTGTCAGGACTTGAAGTGGGAGTTCATGGAGTCTGTCCTCTATACTAAATGTTTGGTTTGGCTCAGCTACCAATTCAGACCTCAGTAGACTACAGTAGATAGTCATGACTGCTGAGAGCAGTGTCGTCCTTAGCTGAAACAGGGAGTGTGGCTCCCATTGGCCCCCGAGTCCTCGGTCTCGGTCCATTCCCAGTCACGTTTTGCAGGGGTGGTTTCGGGTGATCCCCGTCGGTTCGTTCACCCCCCAAGACTGGCCCTTGCTGAGAGAATCATTGGTACACCACTTCCTACACTCCAACAACTGTATTCATCCAGAGTAAGAAAAAGGGATGAAAAAAAATCACACTGGACCCCTTGCATCCAGGCCATTACCTCTCTGAACTGTTGGGGCACTACAGAGCACCGAGCACCAGAACAGCCAGGCACAAGAAACGTTTCCTTCCCCAGGCCATCTACTGTATGAACAGCTAAATGCCCCACTGTCCAATGTGCAATACCAAATAACTCTATTTATACTTTTAATAATTTAGAATAGTATACCTCTTATTCGCATTTCCTTTGTTTAATTGTATACCTTGTCCATCGCTCTAACATGCACTGACGTCACACCCGTTTTGACATGGGTCTCAAAACACACGTAGACATGACTCTCCAACGCTGATGCATCAGTACATTAAACCGGTGCATGGAAAACGTGTTGCTAGGCAACAAATGGCGAACAAAGCTAGCCCTCTCAGCGTAAAGGACAGTGTCCCTGAGTGCTAGGGCACCACTGCACAGCCAACTGTCAGTCTAAACAATGAACAAAGATCACGAAGCAGCCTGTATTATATGGTGAGCTCTGATTTACTATGAAAAAAATGACTCCACTAAATCGTGAAAGTATTGTTAGCGTTTTTTTAATCGTTATTTACTAAGTGCATTTGTCTTTGTCAGGCCAAGTCAAAAGCTTGGAGCCCCATCAATTGTGCGATCGATTTACAGTAATCCACCTGAGCTGTACAGGGACCCTCTGAGCTCAGAGTTCCTTCAGCTCTGGAGCGGGGCCAGAATGAAGGAGAGCGTAAGTGAGTTATCAGCATACACATGAATAAAAATGTCTTGATAAGGTTTCTCAAAGTCTTTGCAATGTCCAACATCACAGACCTCTACTGGAAGTGCATTACTGTACGCGTTTTATTTTAAAAATCAAAGGAGTGATCTGAAATGAATGCTATGGATGCTGTTAAAAGGGCTTGTTTTTAAGTTTCGGTTCATACAAATTGCAGATATTTGTAAAACTTCAAATCATGCAAAATTGGAGAAGTTTGAGAAAATAATGTTCAAGATACATAACAAGCTGGCTAAGAAGTTGCTTCAGCAAGACAAAAAAATATTCAAAATGTCATTCCCACAAGCAAAACGCTGTTAATAAGCACAACACATCTTTTGAGTTTGATAATTAATAAAAAAAAGTTCTCCACAACCACCAATCATCCTGTGATACATGCATGTCCACTCTAGGATATTGTTTAATAAAATATTGTGAATAGTGTGCAATAATATTAATCTCTGCAAAAACAGTCAGCCTGCTCATTCTAGAAGAAAACATACATAGCCCTGCTTTTTGGAAATAGCCATCTGTGTGAGGGAGCTCCTCAAACACTGCAGTATGATAAACAATATCAAAGTGAAGCTTGCACAGGATCACTCATGTACAGTACAATCATACAATGTTTCATGAAGGCATCAAGGTGATGTGATAACACCATTATATACAGCAGAGGTGATCAATACTGACAGTATGTTATTGATGACAGCCCTACTATAGGATCTGAGCAATATGTACTTTTCTTGTGTTGCCAAGACAAGGGATTCAAACTGAAGGACACCAAGCTGTGCTAGGGAGTGGATCTATGTGTGACTGAAAGGATGTTCATTTAAACAAAGGTGCTTTTTGCAGAAATACTGTCTGAAACAGCTACAGAAGCAGACAAATCAAATGAGCATCAGAAACCTCGGCATCTGTGCAGTGGTGTGAGAATCTGTGCCAGTGTCCCCAGTAGTGGGCACCGAAGCCCAGGGCAAAGCACTCAGTCTGGCATATTCCTGCACACTTCTGTGGCAGCCACCCAACTGTACATCAGCAAATTCAGACCCTCTAGGTGATGTTCTCCCTGCTAGGCAGGAGTGGCATGCTTTTTGCTTAGCGGAGAAGCAGGGCTTATATAAGCGGCCTATTCCGAACATACAGAACAAGTGTCACCTCAAGGTAAGAGCATGCAGCAGCACATGACAACACGTGCTGATTGAGTGATTATGAAACAAGATGGCGACAGCAGCATGAAACATGTCACAAAGTGGAAGTGTAAGCTGAATGTGTGCGATTCATAATCACAGCATTCTGACTACGCAACATTGCCCAACTGATTTACTGAGCATGATTGTTGTCTAAACCGTAATTACTACAATATACAGTACAAATATATTAATTAGTCTTTTTGATATTATGCATTTAACTTCTCACTTGATTAACACAGAGTAAGCCAGTGGTAGAACAAGCATTAAAATAAGCTGAAACTAATTAAAATCAGGATATTACTTATTTCAATTTACCCCGATTTTTTCCTTTTTTTGAAACACCACAGTACATGAATATGAAAAAACTTTAGTAAAATATCTGATTTCAATAACTGAAAATTCATGTAATTAAATATTTTATATTTCTTCAATCAAAGCCAAGCTCTGGATATTTTAAAAATATCAAGATATATATAAAAAAAAAATTTTTTTTTTAAATCACAAACAGCAAGGTCTGAATATGTGGTCAAAACGGTTAAAAACACGCTAGAACAGCCTATGACTGGTTATATTTTCTACAAGTAATTTCATATATTTTTGAAAGACACTGATATTTTTATCACATTATATTTAAGATTATTACACCTCAGGCTTTTAAAGTATTACATAAAAAACATTCTGTAGATAGCCTAATGTGAACAAATTTTTGATGTAATTAAAAAAAAACGATTAAAGTAATAAATAAAAAATTACTTTCTTCCATAGATTTTAATGTTCAGCATAACCAACAGCAATGGTGTTATTGGTATTTGCATAATGAATTGCATTTAGTCTTCTTCATGATTGCTTTTAACCAAAACATGTGTTAAAGACGTGCTGAATGTCATACAATTGGCAAAGTAGTCTGAATGGATCTCTAAATCAAATATTTCCTATATAACATTATTCTTTGCCTTGCAAGCACTTCTAATTCCTTGAGGAAATGCTAATCACAGTGTTTATAAACCTTATGTCAGTTCTGCTATGAACCAGTGAACAGAGTCAAACTGTGACTCATTAAAATCAAACGACTACACACATTTCATTCATTATTCATCCACCTCCATATATTCCATACATTTTAATCAAGCAACATATATTCAAACTGATGACTGCTGCACATGCCGTCAGTAGCTTAATGATGGACATGAAGAATGAATCACAACAGTATTAGTCTTCACTAAAATATGAGCGTGCTTGCATCGCTTCTCATTTACATTTACATTTACATTTAATCATTTAGCAGACGCTTTTATCCAAAGCGACTTACAAATGAGAACAATAGAAGCAGTCAGGTCAACAAGAGAACAACAACAGTATACAAGTGCCATGACAAGTCTCAGTTAGTCTAGTATAGAACGCATAGCCAGGTGTATATACATTTTTTTTTTTTTTTTTTTATTAAATGAAAAAGACAAGAAAAGGAAAAGTACTGGTGTTAGTAGGTTAAGTGCAGGCGAAAAAGATGAGTTTTTAGATGTTTCTTGAAAATGAGTAAAGACTCAGCTGTACGAATTGAGATTGGGAGGTCATTCCACCAGCTGGGCACAGTCCAGGAAAAGGTCCGTGAGAGTGATTTTGAATTTCTTTGGGATGGCACCACAAGGCGTTGTTCACTTGCAGAGCACAAACTTCTGGAGGGCACATAAGATTTAACCAGTGAGTTTAGGTAAGTTGGTGCCGTGCCAGTGGTTGTCTTGTAGGCAAGCATCAGTACCTTGAATTTGATGCGAGCAGCTACTGGTAGCCAGTGTAACCTGATGGGGAGAGGAGTAACATGAGCTTTTTTTGGCTCATTGAAGACAACCCTCGCTGCTGCATTCTGGATCATTTGCAGAGGCTTGACAGTACATGCAGGAAGGCCCGCCAGGAGAGCATTACAACAGTCCAGTCTGGAGAGAACAAGAGCTTGGACAAGAAGTTGGGTTGCTTGCTCTGACAGGAAGGGTCTAATCTTCCTAATGTTGTATAAGGCAAACCTGCAGGACCGGGTCGTTGTAGCAATGTGGTCAGTGAAGCTTAACTGATGATCCATCACAACTCCTAGGTTTCTGGCTGTCCTCGAAGGAGTTATGGTTGACGAGCCCAGCTGTATAGAGAAGTTGTGATGAATCAATGGGTTAGCTGGAATCACCAGTAGTTCAGTCTTTGTAAGGTTAAGCTGAAGGTGATGGTCATTCATCCAGCGGGAAATGTCACTCAGACAGGCTGAAATGCGAGCAGCTACCGTCGGGTCATCAGGCTGGAATGAGAAGTAGAGTTGGGTGTCATCAGCATAGCAGTGATAAGAAAAGCCATGCTTCTGAATGACAGATCCTAAAGATGTCATGTAGATGGAGAAGAGAAGTGGTCCAAGTACTGAGCCCTGAGGAACCCCAGTAGCAAGGTGGTGTGACTTTGAAACATCACCCCTCCAAGACACAATGAAGGATCTGTCAGAGAGGTAGGACTTAACCCACAGGAGAGCAGTTCCAGAGATCCCCATCTTTCTGAGGGTGGACAGGAGAATCTGGTGATTAACAGTGTCAAAAGCAGCAGTCAGGTCCAGTAAGATGAGTACCGAGTTTAAACATGCAGTGATGTATAATACCAGTTCCCTGGTAGTTTGGGTAAGTGAATGTCAAGTTGAAATCCACCTTCCAAGGCCGCTAAAAATCACTGGAAGCCATGTGTGAGTTAACAAGAGCAGCACATGAGCATCAGCACAGATGGGCCGCTTATTGCATCTTGTTTGCCATATTGTTTATATCAGCTGATTAGAGATTAGTGTGAGATTACTGCACAGGTCGGACAGACTTAATCTTAATTTAAAAATATTTAGTTTTTTTATTGTATATGTGCCAACAGGATATATCCAGCAAGCATAGGCACTTTAAGTTACACACACTTAGACTATGTTTGGACACTTTCTGATTGTCCAACTACACCAGTGGATACGTTTTAATTTTATATGCAGAAGCAATTTTATGTTTTTTTTATTTTGTTTGTTTGTTTGTTTCTGTGTTTTGAGAATAGAAACTACATTATTTGATTACAACAACAACTTCAACCATAATCATAATAATATGCATTAATATTAGTTGAGGGGGTGTCACTGTAGGAGAAACCCACCAAATTACACAATTATAAAGTGTGAATTTCAGTAAAAAAAAAACTAAACAACAAAAACAACAACTATGATTCTCAAACTAAGGGCCTCAGCAAATTTCCAATGATGACTTAAAAGTATTTTTGAATTAATCCACTGTTATGAATATATTAAGGCATTTTAAATACCTAAAAAAGAAAATCAATATCAAACTGAAATCGATAATAACTATTGTTTTGGCTGAAGAACATACAGTTCTTGAAACTCCTGGAATCACAAAATGAATCATGGTTTAGTCATTTAATATATCAATACTATCTATTGCTACTCATTTAAAGTGCAGCTTTATCATAATTACAGCAGAAACACTAGAATATCTTAGAATATATCGTA
Source organism: Carassius auratus (assembly GCF_003368295.1). Classification (NCBI taxonomy): domain Eukaryota; kingdom Metazoa; phylum Chordata; class Actinopteri; order Cypriniformes; family Cyprinidae; genus Carassius; species Carassius auratus. The sequence goes on from NC_039271.1 coordinate 15,573,714, forward strand.
TTGGACAACAAGGCAGCTTCAAGACAAAAAGGTTGGAAGCAACTTGTTTAAATGGATTATCATATCAGTGACTCAAAAAAAGTATAATTCGTGGCTCAAGTCGAATGTAAGGAAAGCTCTTTCATCATTTGTTTGCAGATGCCCACTGGTTTGATATGCCACTTTCTTCACATAAAATTCATATTTTTGAAAGATGAACGGTTGGTTTTCCACCTCGCTATATATACGAAATTCTACAGCTGCCAGGTACTAGCTTCAGGTGCTCTTTAGTCATATATTTTTTTAATTGCAAAGAGAGTGCATTGAGAGAGATCGTTTTACTATAAACAACCACAATCAAAGTACACGAGCCACCAACGCTGCCTTCAGCCAAACACACACACACACACACACACACAGCCATATAACCCACCATTACAGAGTAATCAACTTCCCCATGATGAAAACAAGTAATAGATAGCAGAATGTAGTAAAGTGTAATAAAGTGATAGACTGGCCTCTAACAACACTCACGGCAGTCAGGTGTTATAATATCATAATAAAAATGCCCACAAAATATTACTTTTTTTCTTTTTTACAAGGAGCAGGTTATGAAGGGTGAAACTCTCCACATATTTAACTGCCATTTTACACTATATACTGTAAATAAGAAACCCATCCGGCACAAATGAGTGTGTGATAGATGTCCAGTGTTGTACGTGGAAACTTGCTTGAGCCTAAAATCTACAAAACAGAGGCTTCGCATTTAGATTTCACCTGGGTTCAGGATGCTGCTCCGCTGATGCTTGCCGTTGCAACTGAGCTCCGTGGAGACCAAAACCAAGAGCTACGTCCCTCCTGAGTGTTAATGTTACACATGATAGTTCATTAGAGCGAGGCATCGTCAGCTGTGTCTACAAGAAACCAGACGCCTGGGGATGATGGAAGTCCTCTCTCTGAATCCTCTGAAGGGGATCTGCAGGTTCAGAGGAGCAATTTTAGTTAACTCTAAACATCATGCGAGATGATGCAAAGGATGCGAACACAACAATCAAAAACATTTGTCTAATGCATATTTCTGTAGAAAAACTATGGAGAAGTAATGTAGTGGAATGCAAAAAAAAAAATGCAAGATGGCGGTGGAGTAAAACTTGAGGGAACATTTTTATGATGCATAAGACTGCCAAAAAAGAGAGAGACGCAACATTTGTCTAGTGCATATTAAAATAAAGTAAACATGAATGGCCCCTACATGTTTTTGCATTTAAAAACATGAGATGCATGGAAGTGGGATCTTAAAAAAAAAAAAAAAAGGTATATAGACGACTACTATTAACTTGAGAAACAAATTTTTGTAGGCTACACCGTGTCATGTAACAATGCAAAAGTAGCTTGTGTAACAGTAAAAAATGTTGTCTCATGCATGTTAACACAGAAGTATAATGGGAAAGTAGCATAGTAGAATGAATACAAGTGTTTGTATGGCAGTGAATACATACATAGTTGAATACATATTGAATTAAGCATTTGTGTGGTGTGTGTGATTTCATTTCAGTCCAGATGTTGCCTTGAAAGAAAGCTGCCTAAGTAGCCAGTAGACACCAAGGCAGTTCACTGGATTTTGGAACAGAGCTATTGCGTGCCTGTATATCTAAATACAATCATGGCCTATGATACAAAAACCTTTGCCTCAAATTATATAGTTACAGTCAATGCTACCTCCAATACGAGAACACATCCAAGTAGTGAGCGAGTGTGCAAGAGAGCCACAGATTGTGTGTGTTTGTGTGTTGTTTGCATGCTGATCATTTCAGAACATGCTGTCCTGGGACTTAATTATTCCACACACACACACACATTCACGTCACTCTCACTGAAGGAACCCTAATTGGGGGAATCAAAACACACAACAACGTGCACAACTCCCCGTGCTACATCGAGACCTCAGCTGACTGCCAAGGGCAATGTCACTGGAACAGCCCAGCTGATGTGCCTTTCAGTTTACAAGTGCTCGCTGGTCCCATGGCAGACTGGTCGCAGGTTATGCTCCGCTTGTTTGTTTATTTTATGAAAAGAACAATATCCAACATTAGCATAGAACAATAACCCGTTTAAATCTTTGGTATGTGTTGAGAACAGAGCTAAGCTTTAGCATTCTCCTCATTAACTGCAAGGCATGGTTATTATTATAATTAACTAAAAACCATAGAAAACGTATGGGTGTGTGTGTTTGTGTGTGTGTGTGTGTGTGTATATATATATATATATATATATATATATACACACACAATATATATAAATATATTAAAACTGAAAATGAATAAAAACTTTTTATTACAAACCAAACTACTAAAACTTTTACAATTAAAATTACTATAATTAGTATGTCAGTTATACTGAAAAGAACACTGCTGCAAGGTTCAGTAGAAAATATTTTGTGTGTGTGCTACACGATTACACCTTTAACTTATTTATTGTATTTTATTGCATCTATAATTATTCTAGTGCAGGCGTTTTTAACGTTTTAATGGCATGGACCCCCAAACATAACAATGCTCTTGTAAATACTCCCTCTCCTAAAATATGAAGGCAACTATATTTTCAGATATAAAAAAAAATTATGAAAAAAGTGATGAAAAAAATTTAATGTATATAAAATATAAAAATACTAAATTAAATTATTGTCTAGAAAATATTGAATCATGTACACATACACTCACAGAGAAAATACAATTAAAAATTGAAATATAAATATATAAGTAAAATAATTAAAGACCAAAAATAAAATGTAATACAAAACAAGAACACAAAATGAACTTATCTAGAAAATATTGACTTCGTATGAACCTGAGGAGAAACCATTTAAAAATAATATTCATTTAATTATTTTTATAGCTTTGTTTAGTCCCACAGTATAATAATAATTTTTTGTATTTTCCAAAGATCCCCAAAAATCCCTTTGTACCCCCTTGGGGTCCCTAGACCCTAGTTTGAAAACCTGTGGTCTACTCCAAGAGGCTGACAAAATTCTAATAATTAATTCAACATAAACTTTAAACTTTTTCATTCAGGAAAACAAAAAACAAAAACAAAAAATACAGCAGCAGGAAAATGACAACACTGACAACACACAGTTCAAAACACTTCACTCAGCTGTAACAAACCAAAAGGCCTCCAAAACAAAATAGCAACAACTACTACGGTAGATAATAATAAAATGTGTGAAAAGGTACATAACATAAGGAGATAACTGGGTTGTGCTACTGTCTGCTACCCCACCAAACCATGACCACTTGGTCAACACAGTCAAGAAAACTGCAGCAGTTGAGCTGTTATTTACTGGGGTTTGTCAATGTGAAGTGTGTCATTTCAGCACAGCTAGTGCCAGTGAACTACAAAAACAATGATGCCCATATGTCCCCCATCTGTCATTGAGTCACACAAACAGTTTGTGTGAAAAAGTTAACATATTGGAACAATATGTTAACAAAACAAACAACAAAGGGGTCAGAGCAACAGTGTTTACACATTTTGGATAAATCAACTTACTTATAGTCGACTCCTCATTTTAAACTGGGATTGATAAATCTTTACACTTTTAAAAGGGGACGAACATATTTTTCACTGGAGGGGGAACATTTTAAGATACATTTGTGAATTTATAAAACATTTATAAAACAAATACGTTTGTATTTGTAATTCAACTCACCTGCGGCTTTGAAGTGTTTCATGTGTTAAATGAAGGCCGCAGTTCTGTCGCCCTCTACTGGACTAAGCCCGCTGTCAACACGCGTGGTTTTGTCGCAAAAAAAAGGAACTGTCGTAAAGAATCTGCTTAGCGGCAGCTGTACAGACATACACGTGTATCCAGAGGTGTCGTGAAGATATATGTAAGTTACACACTGAAAACATTAATACAGCTCAAACACAGAACAAAAACTGAAGTCCGTAACTTATATTTTCTGTTTTTACGCCTGTTAGTGGTGTTTGTACGTTGGTGTCTATTAAAATAGAAAGCGATCTTTGCATTTCTGAAATGGCTAACGTTAACTGGCTAACAAACATCTTAGTTTTCAGCTCATTTTTCTTACACTGATCTCTTTCATCTGGATATATTTAAAGGGATGTGGGTGAACGGTTATTTAGATGATAACCGATATGTAAGATTATGAATAACGTTAATCATCGTAAGCGGATCGTGTGTTTTAATCACGCTCGTGGAGTGGGCAACACACACGTTTAGATGTTTTCAGTCGACTTAGTTCATAGAGCTTCTCTAATAATGAGAGCTAGCAAGTGAATTGTAGACAGGTGTTGTAGACACTCAAAATGGTTATGGAAAATGTGGAAATATCAACGAAACATTGTGTTTTCCAGACTAGGGGGAATATATATAGACAGAGAAAATTTGTGTGGATATATATATATGTGTGTGTGTGTATATATATATATATATATATATATATATATATATATATATATACATATATATAACATTAAAAGTGCTGTCGAACAATTAATCGCGAATAATCGCATACAAAAAAGTTTTTGTGTTGAATTTGTGTGATTTGTATATTTATTATGTATATATAAATACACACAAATACAGTATATATTTTGTGTACAATTATACGGTATATATCCCTGTATTTCCATGTCTATTTTCATATACAAAAAAATATATTTTATATATAAACACAACATTTTTCTGAAATATATACATGCACGTGTGTGTATTTATATATACAAAATAAATATATACAGGACACATTCATATATTATGTAAACGCAAACTTATTTTGGATGCGATTAATCATTTGACAGCACTAATATATATATATATATATATATATATATATATATATATACACCCACACACACACAATACCTTTTCGTGATTACATTTTTTTATTACCTTTGTCTCTTCTCAGTTTCAATCAGGATGGCAAAGAGTTTGCGCAGCAAGTGGAGGAGAAAGATGAGGGCGGAGAAAAGAAAGAAGGTTGCACCTAAAGAACTGGCTCGACTCAAAACAGTGCTGGGTCAGGGAGAGAAAGGTGAGATCACCATGAAAGATGTAGCCGAGATCGCCACCGTTGTGCCACCCGAGAAAGTGAAGAAGCCGGGAGATGTTGACATGCAGGAAGAAGATGGTGAGCATTTATTAAAACGTTTAGCATTTCGGGTTTTCTCTTTTCACCATGTTAAATGCAGATCTGTTGTTGCTTTGCAGCGGATGGTGGAAAGATGGATTTAGACACTAAACGCAATAAAAAGACAATGTTAGACGATCAGGGACGGTATCCGGTCTGGATGAACCAAAGGCAAGCGAGGAAGGTGAAAGCCAAACGCCAAACGGCTAAGAAAGGAAAGCCTAAGGTGAAGAAAGGACTCGCCTGGTAGATGAACTGATCTGCTTGTGCACGGACATTATTCCTGTCACAGCCGGACAGGAGCCTTGCTGTGCATCTTTTTTTTAATGTACATTTCTATGGACTGTTTGTGCAACCTTGAGCAGATAGATACTTTAGAGTGTATGCAGTTGTGAAATGTAATGATCCGTTGTTAATGGTTGTGGCTTCTCATGTTTTGATTTGATTTCAACATTAATTAACTAATTAGAAATGAATGGTGGGCGATGGAGTGAGACACGGTCAGCGTATTATCTGATTTTTTTTTTTTCTACTCTGTGGGTCTGCTATACTTTGAAGTATTAGGTATTTTCTCTGTTGGCAGATAATTATGGATGAGCTTTGGGTTTTTTTCACTTAATAAATCAAATATACCTTTCTACATTTTGCTTTATTTTGTGGTCAGCAAAAATGCATAACATTGAGTCAGTAAAGAAACGAGCATAAGCCAGTGGCTTGTGTATAGCTAAAAGGCAGCATGGTACACTATTACATTTAATCTCTGCACCAAACCAAGTCTTTATAACTATACTTGGCACACTTCATACTGCATGCATAAAGGTTTAGAAAACTGCTAATTGATAGGACATTCCTCAATAATAATAAAAAACTTTTAACAGCATTTCACAATCACTTTGTAATGATTCTCCATGTAATACTTATACTATTAAATGGAATATTTGCACTTTTAAAAATCAAATATTTATATTTTAGGACTGTAAATCAACTAAAAAAGTAACTGAAAATTGTGACTAGTTGAACATTTATTCGATGTTCTGTTGTACACACTTTATCGTTCAAATCTCTGGGGCCAGTAATTCATTTTTTAAATTAATACTGTAATTTCAGAAAGGATGCATTAAATTGATGATAAGTAACAGGAAAAAAAACATGTTACAATATTTCGATTTTAATAAATGCTGTTGCTTATGAGTTCATTATTTATTTAAAAAAAAATCTGTAAAAAAAAAAAAAAAGTATCACTGTTTCCACACAAATATCAATCAGCACAACTGTTTTCAACATTGAAAATAATATAAAATGTTTTTAGAGGACCACATTAGAATGATTTCTGAAGGATCATGTGACACTGAATACTGGAGTAATGGATGCTGAAAATCCAGGTTTGCATCACATGAATTAATTGCATATTTTAAATATATTAAATGTAATAATATTTCACAATAATATTACTGTATTTCTGATCAAATAAATGCAGCCTTGGTGTGCAAAAGAGACTTTCATAAACACTACAAACGTTTGATCGGTTGCATATATGATCATTTACATCTTAATCTAATATCTTTATGAAAAAAAAAATTAACTGGTTACTAACCACGTGCACTGAATGGACAGTTCTGCTCAGTTAATAGATGCAGGCTACATGAGAACTCATTTTCAGCCAGATTCAAATTTTCATTCTGTACATGTTCGTATATTGCACATGTATGTCCTAAAAAATGCAATAAAAGTAATTGTCTGCAAGTGGCATATAAACATAAATTTGATCACTGGTTATCAGCAACTAATTGAGCTGCACAAAAGTGGCAGGAAACAGGCCTGTGCGACCATGACACGTTCCTTTCCACCAACCCTCATCCACCATCTCAACGTCAGTGATGATGTCCCCCGGCATGAAGGAGATCTCGTCACCGGCCTCTGCAAAAGTTTGATTGACATTCATAACACACACCAGACTAAACAAAAAAAAACATTGCATAGCTCTACAGAGTCATACAATGTCAATGAGGTATCAAAACGTACCTCCTTGGTAGTCATAAATGGCCGTGGCTGTGTTTCCTGCCCCACTTATATCTTCATAATCATTAGCAACAGCTTCTGAAAAAGCCAGAAATACAGCTGTTAGCAATCAGAACCATCTACTTTTTCTTGATGTGGCTTTGATTCCCAGAGTGAAGACATGTAGTAAATGTTTATGTGTGTGTCAAACCTGCAGTAGCATATGAGCCAATATCCTCATAATCTCCTTCCTGAGGTACGGGGGCGGGATCACATTCATTGTAAGTTTGCTCCGGCTCCTCCTCCTCCTCTTCGATCAGGTCACCTGAACGGGGCGGCAGTAATGGCGGCTCCTCATATTCAGGCTGCTCCTCTATCTGAAACACACACGGAGCAGATGAGGATCAATTCTTTCAGTTTATATGTCCTTCGAATGATTATGATAGCCGATTACTTGTCTTAAAACAGAAGAGTACAGAAAGTACTGTACTGCTATGCAGTTCTGAGTAGTTTTAGCACAATATTTAAAATGGCTAGGGTGTGATGGGTTTTCGCCAGGCGGTTGTTTATTGGTCAAAAGTCAAATTTCTATAATTTTCCAGTCCTTAGATATGACTCAAGTTTATCCTTCGGTGTGAATTAAGCCACATTATTTGAGGTATCATTCATGTCGGCAGCACAAAAAAAAAATACCGTGATTTAATCGTAGGTTTTAACAAGTTTCCATACTATATATGGTGAATAAATGTAATTACATTGTCATTTTACACTAAAATATTATTAATATTACAGTTTTGGAAGTGAAAAAGTCATTGTGTAATTTAGCGTGGAAAAACACCTAAACTGACACTCCCAGAATTCCCTGCATGACGCTTCACATTTGATGTTTTTTCAGTGAAATGTTTTGAGATGTGACTTTCTCATCTCCCACAGTTTTTGGTGTTATCAGTGCTTCATTCGCGGGTGAAATTCACTTCACAACAGTTGAGTTCACGCAGCTTGTGAGTTCAACCACCATTTATCCAGATAATTTTCAAAATATTACTGTTATCGTGTCATGAAATGTAGTTTTAAAACAATTTCAGGCAAGAATGTAGTTGTTTTAAACTCAAATATATGGTTTATTTATAAATAAAGAGTCTATGTAAAGGTTTTTGGCGAATTCTGAGACGATCAGCTCCACGCGATCATGTTACTGACGAGAGCCGTCTCGACATTCTGATATTTGCTGCTGACTCTGATGTCTCTTTTGTGGTTAAACATAAAATATTTTTGTTTATAATTTATCTACAATAGTTGTCTCGGATTTTGCCTCCGGTTGCTACGTCGTAATCACGTCACTAGAGCAAGCTCCTGATTGGTTAACGCGTCGCAAACCTTTGCATGTACATCACTCGCGCTTAACGCTTCATTCGCATCTGGTGTGAACGCACCATTAAGGTGCAGTCACATTAGCGAATTTTCATTGAAATTTCATAGGCAAAAAGTTCCATTGTGTATTGTTAGTGTAACAATGTATGAAGTACAGCTCACATCAAAGTTGCTTTAAAACCAAGCAACATTCTGTTGGTCAGTGTGGGGAATTTGTCTAACAAAACGGTTACCAAATCAGAATGGGGAAACCCTCAGACAGACTTACACATCGTGTGGATTTATACTAAAATGGATTTCGCCCACAAAAATCTGACGAACAATTGTAAAAGTGACAGCACCTTTAGAATTGAATACTTGTTCTATTTGCTACTGTACCTTTAACACCTTAATATGTAAATAGCCCATGTGATGATTGACTAGTCTGTTTGCATGTGAGACCAGCATCATGTCAGGTTTTTATGGATCTCGATTTTTGACGACTTGTGTGATTGTTCTGAGTGAACTGCTGCACTAATGAGAGTCTAAAGAACGTGTAGCCGTGCACAGAAATCAACAGCTAAGGTTGGGATTTTCGTAAAAAAAAAAAATGCATTAAATTTCTGTTTGTTTTCAGAGTTGTGCATCGTGAACATTAGGGTATGTTCACAATAAGTGCAGTTATGGCCTAATGGTTAGGGAGACACACCTTTAACCCAACTTGTAACCCTAAGCCCAATTGCTCCCTGGGCATCACAGCAAAAATGGCTGCCCACTGCTCTGGGTGTCTTCAAAAGAGCAGTGAAAATATAACAAAAAGGGTCTTGCCTGAGCTTCTTCCTCCGGTTCATCTCTGGGTATTTCAGGCAGTTTTCTGAATGTCTCTGGGGGATTGTGGGATGCTGGCACAGGTGGAGGTCTCTGGTTCTCTTCCTCCTCTTCACACTTGCTCTGCTCCTTAAGAGAGAAGATGACCAGCATTACAATGTGATCATTAGTGTGTGAAAAAGAAAAGGCTGTTGTGTGTGTGTGGGGGGGGGATCTATTGTTTTCATGTGTTTCTATTAAAAGTGCAGCAATATGGATATGAAGACAAATTTAACCTCCTGTTTGCGTTGTGCCTCTTCCCGTTCTCTCTTCTCTCGAGCAAGTCTTTTGGCTCTCTCCTCATCTGCTCTCTTCTTGTTCTCCTCATCTGAGGCCTTCGCCATGTTCTCAAATCGAGCCTTAAGGTTTCCAGCTCCTACACTTGCTATAAACACCAGGAAGAGCAAGAAACTAATGAGTCCCTGAAAAGTATATGGACCCTTAAACAACACATTTCAAATGTATGAATGCCACTGCATGACTACTCAAACGCAACACTTCAAATGTAATATTTCCATAAACTTGTACAACAAACACTCACAGGCCTCGAAAGCCTGAGGCTTCTCATAAGATGATGATGGTGACTCCATATCACTGAATGAAGCTGCACTCTGTGGAAAAATAATAATAACTCGATGTACATTCATTGGGAAACTGTCTATATATATATATATATATATATATATATATATATATATATATATATATATATATATATATACATTTTTTTTTGTAAAAATGTAATTTTGCCTTGTGAATCTTGCAGTGTCACTTTATATTTTCCAATATGTGACCCTTTACCAATTACCTTTTTTTACTCTAAAACAGAAACTTCCATAATAACGCATTGCAAATTCCTGCGAGATTGTACCTTATCCATGCGATCCGCTTCGACTCCATAACGTCCTCCAAAACCCTTTGCATAGTCTGAAATAAAGGATAAGATCATACATATATTATACAGTATTATGTAAAACAGGCCAACATTGTGTTGCATCTCTAGCTTCAGCTGTCAGTTTACATTTTTATATAATTTACTCTTAGTTAACACCAGGGCCTTCAAAAAAGTGCTTAAATTACGAGCTAGCCCTAGGGCCACACGCGAAATACAGAGAAAGATGATCACTAGGTTCCTCCGCTACGATTAGTAGTCATCTAATGCTAGAAAACACAAGATTTTAGCCAAATTTTCAAAAGAGAAAAAAGGTTTAAAAAGGGGGAGGGGGGAACTAATTGTGGCAGAAGGCTCCAAAATCAAGTTCCCAGGGCCCTCAATGGACATACATTTAGAGACAGATAGCAGGTAATGTGACACTGATACAGCCTATGCTATAAAATCATAATTTTTCTTTTTTTTTAAAGACATATTGCAATTAGTTAAGAAATCTCTGGACATATTTACATACCTTTCTGCGACTGATGTTTCTCTGTTTCTCCCTTGTAGTCGTAACCCAAAGCGGCCTTGTCAACTTTTTCCTTTTCCACTCCGTATTTCCCCCCGAAGCCTTTTGCATAATCTGTGCGAAGTTCAGAGAGCAGAATTATGCTTTATTAACTATTCTTCCACCAAAAGGGAGGAAATATAAGGACGGAGGTCCAGAATGCTGGTCCGTATAGCAGCAGAGATTAAAATGACCTTTCTGTGACTGATGTTTCTCTGTTTCTCCTTTATAGTCATAACCCAAAGCGGCCTTGTCAACTTTTTCTTTTTCCACTCCGTATTTCCCCCCGAAGCCTTTGGCGTAGTCTGTTGAGATGAAAACAGAATCATGCTTCCTAAACTATCCTTCCATCAAAATGAGACCAAAAAACGTGGATTGAGGACCAGGATGCTGGAGAGAATGAAATGACCTTTCTGAGACTGGTGTTTCTCAGTCTCGCCTTTATAGTCGTAACCCATTGCGGCCTTGTCAACCCTCTCTTTCTGCACACCATACTTGCCACCAAAACCCTTAGCATAATCTTACGAAAAAGCAAAGAAGTGATTATTATATAAAAGACAGGAAAACAAGATGTGCATGAAGTTCTGGATTTGAGATGCTGAGATGTACCTTTCTGAGATGCATGCTGCTGTACCTCACCCTTATACTCATAGCTCATGGCAGACTGTAGTGAATCAATGATAAAAGGTAAAGAAAAGAACACGTCACTTCATTTATTCATATACAATAACATTTATTCAGTTCTCAAATCAAGGGGAAGAGCGTGAGAGAGAGCTTCTAACCTTGTCCACACGGTCCTGCTGTACACCATATTTCCCCCCGAAACCCTTTGCTGCATCTATCTGGGATGAGTGCTTTTCTACCTCCGCCACATAGTTGTGCCCTAAAGCACCCTGGGAAAATTCAAACCAATAGCATTTGGTGTCACTGACATCAAACCTGGTGCAACGTGTATTTAAACAGCAGCTTTGAATATTCACATATGCAGAGTTTGTCCTTCGGTTTTAGATGTAAGGTATGTTCTCATTAGCAAATTTTCAGTGAAATTTAGTGGACAAAAAGATGTACGTTGTCTACTGTCATTAATGCAGCGTTGCATTAAACACAGTTCACATAGAAGTCTGTTCTTTTGAGTCTAACCTTGTCCATTCTGTCTTTCTCGACTCCAAATTTCCCTCCATAGCCGTAAGAGGCTTTAGCGCCCTGGTCCATCTCTTTCTTCTTAACCACCTCGTGTTCCTTAGACACATTCTGCCTGAGATCTGCAATGCTGCACACAAACACAGGCAACGTTGCATGTTACTACATGCTGCATTTTTACCATGGAATGTGGCACTTTTGTTATGCACTCAAATGTTTGCATTTGCTTATGTTGCTCGTTTAAATTCTTCAACACTATTATTCTAAATAATACAGGTACATGTTGCATTTAAAACGCAGTGTGTCAGTGCAATATCTTATTCCGCTTCTGACGTGATGTAAGCTTGCACCTATAAGTCCATATTTGGAAATGCAACTCAAGTCGGCAGCATTTCTACTTCCTATTTCCTCTCTGCAGAGAGCAACACTCTTTATAGTAGCGCTTTCAAGTACACTGCAACATGGTGCCATAAAGCCAGCTTATATGTTATTATATCATTTAAAATATGTATATATATATTAATTCATCTTCAACATAACATGCAGCATCTGTATGTGTATTAACTGTTACCTGATGTGTTCTTTTCGGCCCGACCCTTCTATGGTCCTGGAACCCCATCTCTGTTCCTGCTCCGACACATCGTTCTGATACATAGACACATTTTTTATATATTAAAAAGAGAAATAAAAGAACAAATAAACAATAAATAAATTCAAATATGTGATGTTAGGCAAACTTTGGAGTAGTATTTTTCAGGTCTGCTTACTGTACCTCAAAATTTGGGTCTGTTTCCCAGTCGTCCCCCTCCGATTCGACCTTCACATTAACATCATGTCCCACCACAGATTTCCACATCTATAGAGCAAAGGCAAAATTTCATGGCTCCTTAGATATCCTTATGTTCAGACTTTTGAGTATTTGAATGTATTATGGTCAAACTGCATCAGTATATATATATATATATATATATACATATATATATAATATTTACAGATATGATGTATGAGTAAATGTATCACTAAGTGAATGATTATAGTAGCCTAATCTTCTTGTATACTGTCAAGCTGACTATTTCACGACTGACATAAAGAGAGTAAAACATCAGGATCATCACAGCTTAATGCTGTAATTCCACATATTTTAAGAAAAAGAAAAACTGCATTTTCGTTTACTTACAATGTCTTAATAAATGCAACAAGTTTTTGTGCACTTTGCAAGTTCCTCAATTTTTTTTCTAGAGCGGCGTGTTTTACAAAGTTTACGACCAAATTAAAAAAAAAAACTTTACACTTTAATTTCAACACTAATCAAGACCATAACTGCACAGCAAAGTTGGAGATAATGTACAGAAATGTATAAATTTGACTTCCTGCAACTAAAAAAAAAAGTTTTGGGCAGCTCATGTATCAACCACTTCCTGATTAAAAGAAGCTGCGTTTTTCTATATGAATCGTATTAACAAGATGAGCAAATAACAATGGTCACTCACGTTTTAACGCTTTTTCCTCAGTCTTCTTGTTCAAATATTAGTATCAGTGCGACATAAACAGCAGATCAGACCTGCGCTCGAATGCGCGCCGCTTATTACTTTAGTAGAAAAGGCGTCGGGCACGCGCTCACGCGCAGCTGAGAACTACATATGCATTTCTGACAGTTTAAATAAAAACACAGAAAAATACTCTGAAATACTCATCTTTATTTCATATTTGGTCCATATGCCTCGAAATGCGAATTAATTCATGTGTAATATAAGTAGTAATGCATTTTTATGATTCTTGTTTATATTTATGAAATATAAAATGTTATGTTTGGGACGGATCTGAACCGAAGGGGGTTGCAGAGGTGGTGTTTGTTGGTGCTTTGATGGATGGTTAAGTTTTGGGTCGTTTCTAGGATGTTTTTGGTGGTTGTTAGACCACTGGTAGATGATCAGAGTTGTTTGGAGTGATTGGTGAAGCATTGTGGGTAGTTTTCACTACCGGTGGATGTTTGCTATTGTGTTTTTTAAGTGTTTCACTGTTGTTAGGGTATTTTGGGTGGTTGCTAGGTGGTTTGCTCAATGGTCTCGGTCAAAAGAGCCCATTCTGAAGCCAAGTGAAAATCCTAAATCAGAATGCTTAGAAAAGTAGAAACGCCACTGGGATGTAATTTATATCCGCAGCACTAATGGTGCAGGATGAGTGAAGCATTTCAAAAAGATTTTTCAATTACCAACTTTTTTAAAACTCAAACTGAAGGCTTTACTGTAAATCTACTGCAATGGCAGCACCAGGTCCAAATATTAATTAAATCATGTAACCACACCAGATGTGTATGTCTTCCCATAAATAGACTTTATTTCCAAAAAATAGCCCCTAGAACAGGGTAGCAGGAGGGAGAGAAAGGATAATTTACATGGATTTTACAGATAAAACACTTACTGGGCTGTTCTTAAAATCGCACTGTAAATAGAGACGACATTTTAACCTCAACCTAAACCATCCCTATACAGCCCAAACAGATTAGCATGACAGTAGTTAAGTGAGAATAGGAAGTCCGGCTCCAGCTCAGAAAACTGGAAATGAGCAGAACATGAATGAGTTGATGAAGCTTTTACAAAAAAAACTGAAACAGAATCAAAACACCTGAAGACACCTGATGTCTTTAAAGTGAATAAAAGCAATAGTAGCCCAGATGTAAAGAACATGACGTGTAGTGTGTTAAAGAAAATAAACACTAACAAAAATTAACAAATAAACCGGAAATATAAATGACAGTATTGCACCAAGTTGGCAAACTAGTCTGCCATGAAAGGAAGCAGTCAGCACACCAGAATACGTTTTTAGGAGACTTTTGACTTCTTGCCATGCAGACACATCCTGTATCTGTATCAGTTTTGTGTTACATTACACATGAATGCATTTGAAGGACTTTATGCAGAAATAAAGAGAGATCAAGAAAGAAAACTAATTACAAGAAGCTGGAATGTGGTCAAAATAAGTATTTTTATGTTTACCTTAATGCATTCGACAGGCAGTGTGAAAGATCCAGTTAAACAGATGATGACATTTTCCAGGCGCATAAGAATTCCTTCATTAATCTGGTCTTTCTAAAAGGGTAAAATAATTTCCTTGAGGAAGTACAGTTTGTGCCCAGGTGTTACTAGTATGGACAAGCCCCATTACAACTGGGTGGAAAGTTTTATTTTGTCAGAACGCTCTGATAAAAAAAAAATAAAAAAAAGGAAAAACTAATCAGCTGTAACTTTGGTAAATAAGCAAGGAAAAATATTCTTAGAATAATGTAAATGAATCCTGTGTTAAATAATGTGTCCATTGTTTTGTCTGATAAGTGAATGAGCATGTAACCATCTCTCTCTCAGTAAAGCGTGATGAATCTCTCTCACAGATATCCTCCCATGCATAGCAGCAACAGCACATGAACAGTCAGCAGATAGAGTGACATCAGCAGAGGGGTTCTCTGACGAGAGCAGAATGCAACTCGCAGCATCCGCAGTAACCCAGGTCCACCACCTCGAGTCTAAGGTAAAAGAGAAAATACATAGAACAAAATATATCCTATATATATATATATATATATATAAACTAACTCAGGCTTTAATCATTAAATAATCAATGCATGTTGAAACAAAACAGTGTGGAATGCGTTAAAACGGGTTGTGTTTACCCGTGTAACCGTGCCCTCTGGAGGCTCGATAAGGACGGCCGTCTCTGACATCATGGCTTCAGACGCTGTCTGCCACTCCCCGTGTGTATAGCTATAAATAATGGAGTGACATGTGATATTTAGTCTTTAATCAATAAAAGTGAAGCACGAAATACGTGAATAAAAACCCAAGTTGGTTCATATGCAGTTGCCCCAAAATATAAGTGGTTCAGAGGAAGGGTCCAGATGATTTAGTTTGATATTCTGCATCTAAAACAATGATATGACATTCATATGCCTTTTTTAAAGACTTTAGTGTGTAAAAGTGGCCAAATATAGTGCTATATTTTATAACGCCCAGAGCCAGAGGCAGTGAGTTGATCTTAATCTGAGATTAGGGTCAAACCGTTTGAGGCGATCCTGCGCAGCGATGAGCTGCTCCTCTACTCGGAGTCTCTGTTCTAACTCCTCATCCAGCCTGACAGAAACATAGAGAGTTGATGTTACTGTACAGCATTGGTTTTATACAAAAGCCATTGATTAAGTTTAAAAAAAAAAAAGGCAATTGATAGGGCAAAAGACCAAACAGAAATATATATATTTTTTTTTTTTTTATGTGATTAGTGATACAAACTAAAATACTAAATATCAATTTCCTTTCAAATACAGTATTAGTTGTATGTTAGCTATTATCTGGAGTATTATCTGCAACTGCTATCAATGCAGTTTGTGGCACAGGTGGCTAAAGAGATTGGCAGCATGCAGCTGAGAATCAGTATAATTAAAAATAAGAATAAACTTGGCAGCAGTACCTTCTCTGGAGTTCAATGCACTCAGCTTTATAGCCCTCGTTGTGTTCTAGAGGGCCACCAGGGGCAGCATCTACTGCAAGGCTTCCCTAAAGGACAAATAAATTAGCATTGGATGCCTCACACACTGAAGACAATGAAACTGATCAAGGACTTCTCAGATTTACACCGAGACCACTAGCGAAATAAGCAAAACTGGCACAAGTCCAATTTCATAAAAGGCGCATTAATGAACAGTATTACAGTAAAAAGAATAAAACTTATAAGTCTCTAGCTACACAAAAAAAGGCAGATAGATTGATGGAAAACAACATTTCTAGGTTGCTTTCAGTGTCTCGTATTTGAAAAGGAGACTATAGCTTTTTACCTGTCTTTGTGTGAGCTTGTGCTGGAATTTTGATGCCTGCGCTTCCTCCAGCATTGCAGTAAGCTGGTGAACCTGCTGGTCCCTTTCTAAGAGGGTGGTCAGGGTCTGTTGCTTCAAGAGCTCAGCCTGGCCCTGCCAGTCCACCCTCTCAAGTCTACACATGGAAGAATTTATAAGAAATTGTAAAAAAAAAAAAAGTTTTTTTTTTTTTTACTTGCAGTATGGTCACCAAGTTTACAAACATTTTAATTTACGTTTTCCACTCCAATCAAATTGGACAGAATAAGCTACCAAAGGGACCATACTTCCAACAATCAGAAGCATGGCTCTGTAAGACTACCACCAAAACAGCAAAATGGCAGCGGGCAACTATCATTAGTTAAATCCCAGAGTGTCACCTGAGCATTTCCAGTTCTTGCTTGTATCTGTCCATCTGTGTGTCTCTATCCCTCAGCTCCGCCATTATCTTTTCCTCTCGCTCCCCTGCCCTTCTTCTCTCATCCTCCAGAGCTTGAGTGAGCCCGGATAGTTCACCAGATCCAAGTCTGTCCAATTCAGACCGCTGCAACTCCAGCTGTTCCAACTGAGGTGCAATTAATTATTAGTTATTTAAAGGCAGGAGACAAAAAATGAATACTTAGGCTTCCAATAAATTATCAATTAATTAATAACAAACCATTCTTTCCCGGTCATTTTGCAGTGCTGCTAGGGCATTTTTTAGGCTCCACACTTCTCCTTTGGAGCCACTTGATGGAGATGCTGGGTGAGTCGTCCGGTTTATCTCATCGAAATGGAGACGCAGCTCCTTGGCCTCACGTATAGCCTGATCTCTTGCATCCTGCAGAGAGGCCATGGCTTGACCAAAAGACTGATTCTGAGCTCGAAGCTGAGAGGCTGCTTCCCTCTCCTCCAGAAGCTGCTGCTCCATCACCAGCAGGTCTCGTGCCAACTCCGCAACCCTTTCCTCGGCTGTTTCAGTTTCGGTGCGCAGAATACCGCCTTCCCAACGCAGCTCCTTCAACTCTTTACTGTGGACTGCCTTGGTCTCCTTCTCCAATTCCAAGGTCTCCTCCAAGGTGGTGATACGCTTTCTAGCAGCTTGGAGCTGTTCCCTAAGCTTCTCTACCTCAGCCCCTGGTGCTTCTTGCTTATCGACTCTAACAATTCCTTCACTGGCTTGGCTCAAGTTCTCCTGCTCCAATAGAGGTACCTTTCTTTGTGCAGCATCTTTAACAAGAGCCTGAATTTGGCTCTCGAAATCTTCTTTCGCTCTCTCCAGGAAACTGATGCGCTCTGCTTGGGCAGCTAGAATCTGCTTGTGCTGGGAGTCCTTCATAGCAAGGACCTGGTTCAGGTCATTTCTGTAGCCACGAAGTTGGGCAGCCAGCTTGGCATTCTCAGCATTGAGGTCATCTCGCTGTGACAACAAGGCTCGAATCTCCTCCTTTAGCCCATTGTTTTCACCTGCAGCCTCTTGGATCAGACTGTCCTTCTCCAGCATAACCTGAGACAGCATGAGACCAAGGACGGGTTGGAATTGAAAAAGATACTTATATGCAAATGAATTATAAATTCATGAAATCCAAATTAGGATATATTTTCAAAATATAATTTACTATTAAGAGCCACACTACCTGGAGATGCCTTTCCTCTAGCTGCTTGTATTGGCTGAGTACTCGGTCTCTGTCATCCTGCAGGGAGCCCATAGCCTTGGTAAAGGACTCAAGTTGAGCTCTGCTCTGGAAGGTGTCCTCCTCAGCCTTACGAAGCTTCTCTTTTAAACCACGCAACTCCTCTCTCTTCTGCTCCAGCTCTTTCTCTGCCATTTCGGCCCTTCCATCAGCATCCTTCCTAGCCTCCTCTACAGCCTAAAAGAAGAGAAAGAATATTTATAATTTTATGGTTTTAAAATGACCTACAGTGAGATGAATGAATATGCATGTATTTGTTTCAGAAACTTTATTTTCAGTATATTAAGTACCTGTGTCACAGCTTGCTCCTTCTCACCAAGGAGCTCCATCTCCCTCTTCTCCTTCTCATCCAATGCTGCCTGAAGATTATCAGTAAGGTTCTTTGAAGATGCTAGGTCTGTCTCCAGTTGCTCTAGCCTCAAGTATAGTCTCCTTTCTTCTGTCTCCCTTTCTTTGATCACTGCACGTGCCTCATTAGCATCACTCTGAAGCTTGTCTACTGCTTCTTCTAGAGCTTTGGTCCGGTGCCGTAATCCCTCTGCCTCTGTCTCCAGGCTAGTCAACTGAGAACTAGTTTGGGCCAGGTTAGTCTCTACCAGAGTGAGCTTCTGCTGCAGATCCCCTCTTTCTTTCTCAAGAGCTGCAAGACTTTTATTATGTTTCATTTCTGCCTCAGACAGCTCTAGCTGTAGGTTCTCTTCTGCCTTTTGCATTCTGCAGACAAACAGCATATTCATTATTTTTATTTACTTTAAGTTAAAGTTTAATTAACATAAATTAACAAAATGTTATTGAAAAATAAAAAAGACTACAAACCTTTCCAATAAATTCTGCAGCTCCTCTCTTTGGGAGGTCTCCCTCTGGAGTTGCTCAGCAAGTTCTTTAGCATGGGTCTCGGCCTCCCGAACATCAGCCTCCTTTTCCTGAAGCTCACTATGAAAACGACTCTCCCATTGCTTGGCCTCATCCAGCACTCGATCACGATCATCCTGCAGGGACGACATGGAGCGCGAAAAGGCTGCTAGCCGAGCCAGTGCTTCATCCAGACGTGCCTGCATTTCCTGGGCATGCCGGTCTGCAGTCTCAGCAATGCTCCTTGCCTCAAGAGTTGCCTTTTCCTCCCTCTCCTGCTCCCGGTAAGATTTCTCTAGTCTTAATTCCATCTGTTTAAGTTCGGCTCCAAGACGATACCTGACTTCATCCAGTGTGCGCTCCGCATCTGCCTTCAACTCAGCCTCTTTGCGCTGTACCATTTGTTCAGCAGCTAGTTTGTCTGCTTGGGCCTGCTTTGCTTCTTCCAGCGCCATGTCCAATTTCCCTTTACATGTTGAAAGTTCAGATGCAATACTTGTTTTGCCTTGCATAATTTTTGCAATTTCCAAGCGTGCTGCCTCAAGTTCTGCACTCACCTCATCTCTTCCCAAAGTCAACGACTTAAATTCTTTAACCAGTTCACTTATCCTTTCCTGGTACTCAATGCAGTCTCTCTGTAGCTGACGAACTTCCATTTGCTTCTCTCTCAGCAGTTCTTCAAGTTGACGTGTCCTGTTTTGACTACCTTCTTTAAACCTCTGTGCTGATTTCAACTTCTGCTCCAGCTCTCTTTGTTTGTCTGCCTCTGCCTCAGCCTCTGCTCTTTCTCTTTGGGCTTGCCTCAAGTCCTCTTCCATCCTGGCTGCCCGGTCCCTCTCACTTGCCACCTCAGCCTCCAGCTCAGCCCTCTCTCTCTCCAGTTTCTCCAATTCCTTCTGCATGTCTGTTAGGCGATCGCGACTGTCAGATGCCTCTTGCTGGTAGCCTGCAATGCTGCCATTGAGCTGAGCCAGCTGGTTCATTAACCGCTCCTCCAAGTCATCCCTTTCAGCCTCTAGGCTAGTGCGAAGTTCTTGCAGTTCGGTCTCTTTCTTGGAGAGCTCTTCCCTCTGAAGACACTCTTTTTCTAAAGACTCCTGTAGGTCCTGCTTGAGGGAAGCAAGCTCTGCATTAATTGTTGATTCTTGCTTGCTTCTGGATTCCATTTGATCTTCAAGAGCAGCTTCAAGTTCCTTTATCTTATTGTCTGCTGTTTTGAGAGAGGCTTCCAGTTCCTTGAGCCTCTCCTCTGTTTGAGCAGTCATCTCAACATTTGCTTGCACTTCTGTGACGTCTTGTTTAAGAGGAGTACCAACGGACTCCAATGGCTCTTGAATTTCAATTAAATCAGGACTTCTCTGCTGTGTGACAACTTTAACTTCATGAATAGCTTCTACAGAGCATGTGTCCAGGGTCTCACTGCCCTTTTTGTCAATTTCCTCAGCCAAACGCTGTCTCAACTCCTCAGCTTCATGCTCCAAAGAGTTTTTTTCATCCATAATGATATTGTAATTTGTTTTCAAGGTCACAAACTCTTTTTTGACTCTCTCAAGCTCTTGTTTCAGCTCAGTTTCTTTATGTTTGGTCAATTTCTTCTCTTCCTGCTCCCTAAGCCTTTCATTTTCTTCCTCTAGATCCATAATCTTCTGATGCTTAACCTTGGCAAACTTTCTCATTTTTTCTTTCACAACATCCACTTCCTTCATAGCTTCCTCAGCTAACCTCTCAGCCTCTTGTCTGGCTGCCTCATGAGCTCGTGCCTTGGCTGCTAACTCCTGCCTCTCCTGTCGAGCAGCTTCAAGCACTCGTCTCACTCGTTCAGCCTCATCACTTACATTTTCATATGACTTGAGGAGGGATTCATACTCCTCTTTCATGCTTTGCACCTTTTCTTCCAACTGCCTGCACGCTTGTTCGGATTCCTCTTTTGTACTCTCAACTTGACGTTTACATGCATCCTTCTCATTCAAAACACCCTCCATAGCAAGTTTAAGGCTCTCACATGAGGCATGCAGACTTTGGTTTTCCAACAAAGTTCGATCCACCTCCTCAATTAACTTCTCTCTTTCCTCTCTTGACTTGTTCAGCTCCAACTCTTTTTGCTCCAGCTTCTGTTGTAGCTCTAATTTGATCTTCTCAGCAGCAACCTGTTCCTCCTTCAGCACCTGTTTCTCTTTGAGTGCTTCCTTACGTGACACAAGAGCAGCCTGCAGTTTGCGTTGAAGCTGTTGGAGTTTGGCACTATTATCTTTCTCTTCTTCCTCGCGTTGTGGCATTTCTGCTTCCAGTTTTTGAGCTCTATCTTGCTCAGCTTTAAGCCCTTCTTGTAGGGAAGCAATCTGCTGATCTTTCTCCAGTACCGTTGCCTGCATCTTAAGTAAAAGAGAACTTTGTTCGCTAAGCTGTTGACTTAAATCAATAATCTCATCATTCTTGTTTTTAAGAAATTGTTTAAATTCTTCCACTTCTGACTGAAGTGCTTTGACTGGGGACTCAGCATCTGAGATGCTTCTTTTAGCCACTTCCCAAGCCTCATCCACCTCTGCTTTCAGCTTTGCTGCATTAGTTTCGGATCTCTGACATTTCTCCCTAAGAGCCTCCATTTCCTCAGTTAGAGCATCAATCTGCCTCTCCTTTTCTCTCAAGGCTTCAAGTTCTTCGCAAAGCTCTTTGAATTTGCTCTCAGTGAGTGATTGAGAGGATTGGCTCTCTTGTAGACGCACCTCTAATTCTGCTCTGGCAGCCTGCTCAATTCTTAATTCCTCCTGGAGAGCATTTATAATTTCCTCATGATCTTTTACCATGGGCTGTTGAGTTTGCTCACCAGGTTTGTTATGTTGTTGTGACTCGGTCTCAGCAAAATCCACCCAGTCCTCGTGAACCCAATCGTTTGTCTCTGGTTTCTCCAAATTCTGTGTAGCAGACCCAACATTCCTCTCCACATTTACACTCACCACTTTATCTGTATCGTTCTTTGATTCTAGCAGACACTCAAGCTCCATAATACGATTCAACAACCCAGTTTTTTCTCTCTCTTCAGTTTGGAGGCGTTCATAAAGGTCACTGTACTCCTCTTTCTGTTGTTTCATCTTATCAAGATGATGGCGATCATTCTCTTGAGCTTTCACAACAGCGTCCTCATGAGCATCAGTTGCTTCCTGAAGCTTTTTATGCAATATTTCAATGTCAGATTCCATGGAGGCCATCTGTGAAATTAGCTTATTTTTGTCCTCAGCCATCGGTGACATTTGTTGTTCAGTGAGTTGTGCATACTGCTCTGTCAAATGTTGTATTTCTGCACGTGACTCAAACAATGCTTGATCTTGGTTACTGATTTTTTGTTTCAGACTTGTTAAGGTCTCTTCTTTTAAATTTAAGTCATCTCTGGTCTCTTGCAACAAAGCCTCAAGTCTCTGTATTTCTTTCTCTTTTTCCTTAATTTCATTTTTGAATTGTAGAGTCATTTCCTCATCTATTTCCTTTTCTTCCCTGCTCTCAGCCTCCTTCTCAAAGTCTGCAACTTTTTTTATCAATTCCTTCCGCTGTATCAGAGCTGCCTGCAGCTTTCTCTTGACCTGTTCCCCATCTTTCTTCATGGCAGCCATTTGAGTATTCAAGTCCTCCTTCTCCTTTCGTAAAGCAACAAGCTCCTCACATTCTGTTGTTTTATCGTCTTTGATTTTCTGCTGGTCATCCCTGACACTCTTAAGCTCATGTATTTGCTCTTTTAGCTTTTTGACTTCACTGGATATTGCAAACTTTTCCTCTCCAGTCTGGAGTAGTTTGGCAGTCATGCTATCACTGAGTTCCATCATCTCCTGGTCTTTCTGTGAAATACACTTCTGTAGATCTTCCAGCTCAGCAGTCCTGTCGATGAGAGCAGCTTTTGCCATATCAGCCTCCTGAGAGACCTGCACTAACCTGCCCTCCATGTCCAAAATCTTCTGTTCAAGTTCGGAGGTAGTGAGCTCTCTATCCTCAAGTTGAGCAGCTAACATTCTAGCTTGACCTTCTTGTTCAACAAGTCTTAGATTAACTTCATCAAGGCTTGCCTGTAAGGCTTTCAGCTTATCATTTTTAGAGAGAACCTCTTCCTGTGAGTTTTCAAACTGCTCATCAACATTTTGCCTATGTAATTTTTCTTGCTCAAACAATGCCTTAACTTCAATGAGCTCTTTCTCGTATATATTTGCCTTAGACTGAGCCTCATTTTTGGAATCTGTAAGTGACTTCAATGCTTCCTCCAGCTGGAAAACTCTCTCCTGTGATTGTAAAGCGGAGTCTTTCAACTGCTGAAGTTCTCCCAGAAGTTCACTATATCTTTTCTGAATCTCTTCTGCTAAGACCTGAGCAAAAGCCTGACCTTTGCTTGAATCTGTATTAAGCAGACTTCCCTCCTGTTGGTCAAGACGTACCTGCACAGTTTCATGGATAACTAAAGATTGTGATTCGAGATCAACTATGCAGCTGGTTGATGCAACATGATCTTCACAGGTCTCTTCCCAAGATTGCGTGGATAAGCGTAGTGAGGCAAAGTCCTGAATTTGGGGTGCCCACTCTTGAGTCCCATCTTGGTTGACTGCTTCTAGAAGAGTCCAGCTACTATGAGCCACCTCGGAGTCACTGCTTGTCACCATCTCATCTGAGGAGGTACCCTTTGATTCTCCAGGAGACTCAGGCTGAGGTATTATAAGCTCAGGGCTACTCTCATTGCCAGCAGAGACCGACAGAACAGATGTGTCTACTGCCACAAGTGTGGTCTCTTCCTCTTGTGTGCCCTCAAGAATCTCAGATAGAGCTGTAGTGGTATCATGCAACCCAGGGATATCTCTTCTGCTTGCACTGTCGGCACTTTCCTCCACTGGAATACTTTTGCTTGTGGTGAGTGAAAGGTTTTCTTTGAGAGCAAAGAGTTCCCTTTCTCTGTCTGCAAGCTGCTGCTCCAAAAACAGTATCCGATCTGTCTGTAATTTGTTTTCTGAACTATGTCCATCTTCACTGTTATCTAAGGGTCGCATTTGTGAGAAGAAAGAAAAATCATAAGACAACTATGAGCAAATCATCAATTAACTAAAAATTAAACATGCAGAATGTATCATGTACATAAAAATAAACGCATTGTTTCAAGAATAAATTCTTAACATGTTTTTTTTTTTGTGTTTTGACTCGGGGAACCAGTCTTTCTGGTTTGTCCTAACTAATATCTTAACATTACAAACAAGTTTACAAGCCACAATGTTAAAAGGCATGTTCTCTACTAAAGAGCAAGGCTATTATGGAAGAACATAAGACTGCACTGCAGTTCAAAGTACATTCAGCTAGACAAGGGCAAACATTTAACTCACCCTGGTGTGCCCTGTCCAAATCCCTTACAGACAGGTCAGTCACATGATCATGTGATGACTCACCAGTAACCTAGAAAAGACAAACCCCAGTTACAACAAACGTTATGCTTACACTAATGCATGCTTACCGAGTAGACTTGTGCCTGTATTCTGTAATGCGATATATCACGCCAATTAATATGCATGATATTGTTATCGTGGGTACTTCTAAATACCATGAATAATTATATATTACAAATTATTCCGAATTTGGAATGCATTTTAAGAATACTATTCCCATCAACTGGTCAAATGCACAACACTGCTGTATGATGCTTGAAAGACAGTGTGCGCTCTGATGTAAACAAGCACGCATGAGAAACACATGGAGGAACGTGAGAGACGTGCTGAATAACGGCACATTCACTGTCTGACATCAGATGGCGCTAAACTGCAGAAAAAAGCAGCCTTTACTCTGGAAACCCCACAAATAAAGCAGCTGCCCTACTTTCTAAAACGTATTCAAATAGCCATTCAAATTTGTGTATTTGCACTGGTGTTGATATTTAAATATTTAAATAAAAACTTTGTTTTAATCTGGACTACAATATGCCCTAGAGTTTTGATTATTTATTGTTAATTGACACTTTACATTAGGGCTTCATTAGTTAACAGTATCTCTCGCTCATTAGTTAACAAACTGCCAATGACAAATTCTTCTGAACATTCATTAATCTTAGGTATTCCAATATTTAATAACAAGTTGTTAAAATTGAAAGTTATTTAATAAGCTGACATTAACTAAGACTTGTATTTTTTTTTAACAAAGATTAATAACTTCTGTAGCAAATGTAGCTATCGCTTATCATGAATGTTAATGGTTAACTAATGAGGTCTTATTGTAAAGTGATACCGATTGGTCTTTAGTTAAATTTACTTTAATCTGTGTGAAACGTTTAACTTTATTTATTTTTCTGTATTGCTTTATTGTATTTATAATGTTCAGTTATTTTTGTTATAAAAAGGTTATTTAACATGTTATACTGTATTATGACCCCTTTTTGAAACTAAATTTCAATACCGTGATAATACTATATACCGTGATAAAAGCATGAGCAATTAGTCGCAACAGGAAAATTTGATACCGGCATATCCCTATTACTGAGAGTGTACTGGTTTAATGAATTGCCACTGTAACTGCAGCTATTTCAAGCCTATTACAGACCATACCTTTATTAATACTTCATAATTATGCCCTTATATGTGGGGGCCAGTAATCAAAACAAATGATGAAAATCGAGAGGATTATGATATTTCTGACCTGATAAGTTGTGAGGCTTATTACATCATTTGTCGCACCAGACGCCGCTTGTGCTATATACATCCAAATGTGTTTGCCATTCAGACACATTACTCCAAACAAGTACAACTTATTCTATGAACCATCTCCATTGCATTAATAACTTTTTTGTCCTGATCATTACGTGCAAATGCTAACAGCAGAGCTCTGTACAACAATCCATACAATTTTAAGCATCATCCATGTCCATAGCATAAATAATGCAGGACAGATTTAATACCAAGAACCACAAATACTTTTTTGAACACGCAAGTATGACTGAAAGTAATATTTGCTTAGCTCTTAATAATTGCATTCAAAGCACTAATAAGTTCAAATAACAAGAACAAATATTGATCAGTGTCAATGTTTAAAACTCCAACATATTTTGCAGTCCACCTACCTGAACAGTGAGAAGTTGTTCCTCTAGTTCCCGTATCCTAGCAACTGCTTCCTCTCTCTCAGCTGTGCTTCTATCCAGTTGACCTAAAGCATCGGGCGCATTAAGACATAATTACTGTCTGATCACAATGCAAACAATTTGCCCTATGTTGTGGCATTGTTTGATAAAATGCTTCCAAGGACAGTTTACTCGGACCACAAAAACTGCTTTAAACTTTGTTCTCCTGGGCTGTTTACCTTGCATCTGGGACAAGCGTGCTTGACTCTCCTGCTGCTCATCTGTAAGGTTGCTCAGCTGAGCTTCTAGAGCAGGTAACACCTCTAAGAACTGTGCAGGGTCAGTAGGAATGGCTATTTCCACCTCTGCCTCCCCAGCAGTTGACAAATTCTGAATCCCTCTCCAGAGTTTCTCCAGTGCATCCTTGGCTTGCAGTGCTGCTTTCTGTTCCTCTTTATTGGCATCCAGTGTCTCTCTTAAGGACTTAAGCTCTTTTTGCATCTGTGCTAAGCGATCTGCTTCACTCTGAGATTCTTCTTCTCTTACTCTGTCCACTTCATTGAGCTTCTCCTGAAGATGATGAAGCTCTTCCATGCGACTTGCCGCCTCCACATCTAGCTTCTTTGTCATTTCCTCTTTCTGTTTCTCAGCAACTTCCAGACAGCCTTGCAAGCTGGCCAGCTCGGTCTCAAACCTTGTTTGTCTCTCTTGTGATGTCTCCAGTCTCTCTCTCTCCTCAGCTGAAAGTTTTTCTCTCAGTTCATCCAACTCTGTGGTCTTTTTCAGTAACTCAGTATTGAGAGCACTGATGGTCTGCTCTTTTTCACTTTCGGTTTGTTCTAATCTGGCTTCTAGAGATACTTTCATGTTGGCCAGCTCTGCCTCAAAGCTAGTCTCTCTCTCTCTCATTTCCTCCAGAATTTCTTCCTTCTCTCTTTGCCCAGATTCAAGTTTTGCTCTCATCTCATCCAACTCTGTGGTCTTTTTCAGTAACTCAGTATTGAGTGTACTGATGGTCTGCTCGCTCTCTGATGTCTCCAATCTGGCTTCTAGACATGCTTTCAATTTGGCCAGCTCTTCCTCAAAGCCATTTTCTTTTTCTTTCAATTTCTCCAGCATTTCTTCTTTCTCTCTTTCAGCAGATTCAACTTTCCCTCTCATTTCATCCATCTCTGTGGTCTTTTTCAGCAGTTCAGTGTTGAGAGAATTGACAATCTGTTCTCTCTCAATCTCAGATGCTTCTAGTCTGGCTCTAAGAGCCTGGAGATCTTCCTCAACACGCATTGCCCACTGCTGCCTCTCCTCTTCTCTCAGTCTCTGGGCTTCTGCCAACTCCAACTCCATCTGCCTGAACTGACTAGTCAGAATCTGTGCAAATGAAACATTCATCATGTTTATAATCTTGCTAAATGCTCTATAATCTTAAAAAAAAGATTTTTGGCCAACCAGCTGTGACCACAGCATTCAACAAGAAATTCTGTTGGTTACTTGGATTCTATTTTTAAATTACACTGCTGGGTGTCCCTACCCTCAGTGAAATCTCACTGGTTGAAAATCACCAGAAAGCTGTATGTTGTTAAGGAACAAAATATCTTAATGTGAAAAAAATCTCTTGATTTGAACACATTTTGCTTTCAAAAATGACCAGGAACAGTGTAGAAATATGTGTTGTTCTGACCTGTTTCTGCTGGTCTGCACTGTTGAGTTCCTGCTGCAACATTTCTAGGACTTCTGAACGAGAACGCAAGGACTCCTCCAACTCCTCTATGCGCTGCTGGGATGCATGAAGAGCCTGTAAAAGAATAAGTAGGATTAAAGCAGAATAGAACCATGTGTATTGATAGACATCCTAAAAAAGCTGCAGGGTTTGATATATGATCTATTGTCATGTCTGGGGTAGACACAGTGTTAATCCGCCCGTTCTTTTTCTTAATTCCTGTCCAACAACATGAACAAAAACATGATGAATTGGATGCTGCTCTCAGAATGTGGAAATGCATGAACTATACAAGACAGCTTAGATCAAAATCGCCATGGTAACATGATGAGCTATGATTTCATGCTTTATAACAACACACAAATATAGCTACAACACTTCAGGGTGTCCCAAAACAAAAATCCAACAAATATGGAAACAGCAAGACAATGTTATTCTGGCTTTGCTGCTCTTCCCCATTTTACATCTTTGTTTGCATATATATATATATATATATATATATATATATATATATATATATATATATATATAAACTATAATAATATTGTTATAACACACTATTAATCACATTTGGAGCTTTACCAAAATATCAAAGTGGACTCTTTTTCGAACATGAAAAATGCAAACAATGAGAAATGCAAACACACCTGTTGTAAGTCAGGGTCATTTGAGACCTGTGTAAGATCGAGGAGTTCCTGCTCATGTTTGAGTATTTGTTCTTGAAATCGCACGTCTTTTTCCTTCACCACAGCCTGCAGAATTCGGACCTTGGATGACATTTGAAAAATAAAACAGCAGATATAGTCTTTGAGAGTTGAAGTCTGAGATTAGTTTATTACAGAAAGAAAACAGTAGCTGCAAAAGAACTGGCCATCATGTGACACATTTAAAGATGTGAAGAAAATAAGCACTTATTCATTGTGCTTGAATGAATAATTGGTCCTGCGAACACACCTGCTCTGCATGACCTTCATCTCTTGCACGCTGTTCAGCATCCAAGAGCTGATGTTGGAGGGTCTTGTTGGCCGTCTCCGCCTGACTGAGCTTTTCTTTCAGCTGCTGGAGTTCCTCCTCCACTCCGGGAGCCATTTGGAAGGAGCTCTCTGAATTCTAAACAGACATTTCATTTTCATACTGCCATTCAGAAAATGTTTTTGCATTCGGCAGTCGCCCATATCTATTGCACATCTTCTAAGGGGAATAGTGTTGGGCGATATGGTCATTTTTCAAATCATCATATCGTCAGCCCGTGAGATCAATGTTACACGATATTATCGTGCATGGGTGGAGCAAGAGAGAGACTCTTTGTTCTTGTCATATCATAACTATTTGGTGTTTTAAACCGTGCAAGTGCGCGAAAGAGAGCCTATGGAATCACCAATAATAAAAAAATATATCCTTTCAAACATACCGATAAACTAACGTTAAATATAAATATACTGTAAGTTCAGTTCATATATAAGCTAGTTCATATATATATATATATTCATAAATATAAGCTACTGTTCATATATATCGTGTGTCCTGTGACAAATTTGCCACATCTGCGCACGGAGGTTATCAGTCTAAATGTTCTGCAAAATCAGTCAACGGTGAAAATCAATAGCAGATTTCATTTAAAGTCCAACAGTTTAACACTAATATTGGACATAAACGAACACGTTAAATATAAAGTATTTCCAAACAGGTTAGTTCATATATTAGGAGTAAAGTTGAACTGAACTGCTGCATCAGTCATACAGTGCTCCGAACCGCACCTCACGAAGAGACCGACGCACACTATGTGGTGATGACGTAGAAGGACTACGTGAGAACCACTATGGATGATAAGTTCGCTCTGCCTCATTAATTTTTTCTTTACCTGTTTTTATACAGTTTATGGTCTTCACTTTATTTGTAACGCCAAGTAAGAGTTAATTTCTCATGAATGAGAAGAGCATGTTGCCGTGTACCAGTCATTAAATGTGTGAGAAACCAACACCTCTTTTTCTGTTTCTTTCATTTCATGGATTTAACGAGTTATCCGAGACAACGCGTTACTTCTTCTTTAGCGACTGGATCTAATCCTCTTTTGCTGAAGTGAAATAGCTGAGCAGTTTGATAGCCGAATTATAACCTAACAAAAATAATAAGTTATTATCATTATTATTATTTAATACATTAATAGGAGAATGAGTCTAATGTCATCTTCACTATCGACAGAGACATCTGCTATCATCGTTATCTTTGACTATCATTGATACACAATACTATTGTCTTTCAGCACAACCCTAAAGGGGAGCGTAAGATGAACAATAGAATACACTACTAACAATAATTATATTAAGTTGGCACACTATAAAAACCTATCGAAGTCCACTTCAAGCTAAAAAATAACACAAATGTGTCTTTACCTGACTGCTGTTCAATGCATCTTGTCCTTTCAGTTCATTGAGCTGTTTGTTCAGGGCAGCCAGCTTGGCTTTGGCCTGCAGTTTAAGCTTTGTAAACTTGACTTCTGCCTGTTCTTTCTCCTCCTGTACAAGAAAAAATATACAGTCATATATGCAAAATCAAGCTTCAGACGTGTTGACGTTCATGGTCTACTTGTTTGCTCTTTTCTTGTTGTGCAAGGCCACACCTTGAGCTGTTTTTCAGTGCTGGCGAGCTGGCTGTCCTTCTCTCGAATCAGCTCCTTCAGCTGAACCACCAGCTGTTCGGTCTGGGCCAGCCTCTCCAGGACCTCTTCTGATGGCCCCGAGCCCTCCGGGGATGCTTCAGCATCAGGCTGAGGCTGAGGCACCAGACCATCCTGCTCCAAAGACAACATTCAAAAATTAGAGAGTGCTCTCTAGATGGTTAATCACTCCCTCCGAACCGCATGTCAAAATAAAATAATAAATTCAACATATTTTCCAAATGCATGTTACAGATCCTATTGTGAACAATTCATCCATGTATGTTTCTCATTTCACACTGCTTCTCATCTCCATGCATTAACTTCCAGTCATGCTTTGCATCAAGTTCAAGTCATTGGTACTTGCTACAATAACGGTCTGTTTATTCTAAGCATTCGCCGCAGTTTTGTCATCTGCCATTTTACATGCTCAAGCTGTTTAAAGTCAGATGGATTTTTATTATTTTTCCTCTCTCATAAGCTGGACTAGAACAAAAACATTCTTAAAGTGATTCAAATGATATTGTTCGCCTGTGATGTTATTGCTTTACTTGTTTTATGGACTCTGCTATTCTTTTAAATTTAGAACGACTAAATATTTATTGTTCTAGTTATTGTCTTTGGTGTTTTTTAGTGGTCCTTTTAAGATGGTAAAAGGCTTGTAAACTAACCCATAAATCTGTAAATAAGTACTTAAATGTGGAAATGTGAACTATTATCTGATCTTTCAGCACAGTTACTAATTGAGTTATTACAATTTCCATGTGTGTTCCACAAAGTTTCTTGGTATTGCCCCAAAATATCACTCCAAGGATTGTTTCGATTTTGTCTACTCACCTGGAAGTCTCCATCGGAGCGTTCCTCACCCGAGAGCTCCTGGAGGACGGAGGACACCCCTTGGGTCAGCCGGCTAAACATGGCTGACCTGCATGTAAATGCACAGAGTATTCTGTATCAAGCGCATTACTGAAACTGCTCGGACACATTTAAGACACAAGTAAAGATGAAGCCAATATCATAAATAAATAATTAACACTTATGCACAACACCATCAAAAGTTCAAATGATTACAAAATTACTGAAAAAAATCATATTAATGTTCCATGAGGGCAGAACTTTGGCGAAACGACCTAAAACTGCACTTGGCTCTGTAGATCCCATTATCAGGCAACCAACAATTAGAAATAAAATCGAATATGACCAAGGTAATTATTCAAATCAAATTCGCATTTTATGTCAAAGTACCTTTTGAAATACCATTTGGCCTCTTTAAATTAAATAGCACTTACTATTAATTAACAGTTAGGCCGTGAACACATCATATGCATAACTCAAAATGCATAATTCATGGCTAGAACACTTGATGAGCTCATATCTGTTACGCAATGTGTGTCCCCTTTACTGACCATAACTACAGTAGGCGTGAAGGCCTGTATAACAATAATATCCGACTGTATTTCCTGATAATAAATAACCACCTTGGAGAGCCATAAAGCGGAGAAAAACGAGCAGAACCGAGCAACACCGAAACATAGAAACTGACGACTGCGGCTGCGTCGCTTTCATTTTGTCCACACAACAGCAAAGATTATTGAGCGACTCTTCTACTTTGTTTTTTAAAATCGATTTGTATAAGAACACATGTTCGAGACACAAAGGTATGACTTTTATATTTGATACTGGTGATAAAATGGCACCATTAAAGCCCAACGAGCGGCAGTAATGAGCGCAAGCTGTAACTGGGCTCTAGCTGATGATTCGTAAACAACTCTAACGATATTTATAAATGTAATGTTACTTGTGTTTATGCATGTCAGCGGCTGAATACATTTAAAGGCATCTTGTTAATGTTGTTTAAGCATAAAACGTACCTGTGTAATCGGCGCAGGGAAGAGATGCGTGGTTTATTTGATCAATTTCGTCTCCAGGATTTTAGAGCCACATCACCAAACATCCCGGAAACAGAAACGCAGCGCTGTGATTGGACCGCGCAAGAGAGCGTGTGAAAACTACTGGTGACACAGTGAGCCGCAAAACTGTTCTGCAAGGGACCGTCCACAAAAATAAAGCGTAGAATCAGAGTAAATTGAGTATGATTGTTTGCGAGAGATAATAGGAGCCAGATACAACATCATGGTTCAAAACAGAATGGGACGACATGATTTAAAGCTTAACATGATTATTAATTATGGAAAACAGTTGGGACGCAGTCTTGTTCTTCTGGCACACTACACCACAGTGTTTGTAAGCTTTGTATCTCGCTCTGTAAACTGTTTTTTGGAAGTGATCAAGTGGATGTTAGTGTTTGCCAGATACACGGTGGCGGTATTCGATTCGATGTATAGGAGCCTACACTGGTGGACCAGAAGCCACAGAAGGACATCCATAGAGATGCTCTCCAGAAGCGAAACGGAGTCAGACTGATGGACATAAAGTGCTTATGAACTCAAAGGAATGTTCCTGGAAAAAATTCCAAGGAGAACAATATCAATGCATCGATACATATAGAAGTTTGTAATGTTTCTGTACTACGTTTTTTTTTTTTTTTTTTTTTTTTTTTTTTTTTGAGGTTTTGTTAATTTCAAAGGGCTCATCGAAGTCTAAAGGTCTAGGAAGAATCCACCACTGTTATAACCACACCTGACAGACTGAAGACTGAACACAACACCTGTTTTTCAGGTCTAAACCAGTTTTCTACCAGAAGAAAACAATCAAGAAAAGTTGGTTAATTTCATAGAATCTCGTTTTGCCTAACAGTTAATCCTAAACAGCATTGTTTTTACCCTAGTCTCAGCCTCAGATGTCATACCCACGGACCGTTGGCTAAACATCTGATGCATATGGGACACAAAAGTGTAAACACTTCAGGAGTGTCGAAGTCGTCATCAGATTGGTTAAATTCTACAGGATTTCTGCGAGATGTGTGTCACGTTCTTTAACATTCCACCTGGAAACAAAGATACCGTGGCACCTCATGAAAGAAGAAAGCCGTATTGTTTACCACTGTGACGATGAGCGCTTATCAAGATCAACTAAACACTTTAGTTTCAGAAGTGTGTGAAATTGTTCAAGTTTGCGGCATATAATCTTTAACATATGTCAGAGAGTTTTACACACTGGTCTGTTATTGTGGCAACATTTCCACACCCTGAAACGTGACACTGAAATGAAACGAACTGTGATTGGTTGTTCGACGTGTCGGTCAAACGGCCTCATGGGTGGGCCTTGGCCAATGAAAGCTGCCATGGATTTCAGACTTTTAGCCATCATCAGTCTAAAGGTCTGGCTACGCGAGACTATTTTTACCCTAGCAAATTCTGTTTTTTTTTATCCACTGAATGTAGATTAATAGTCAGGGAGAAGAGCCAAATTATTACCATTAGCACATATGCATTTTTTACCAACTTTATTTAATGTCTGTGGTTGGAGCAAATATACAGTATGTTGGGTAAAAGAATAACCTTAAATAATCATAGTAAAATATATTCTGAAACAAGTGGGAATTTGTATCATCAATAGCAGACGAAACTCTAATCATCATCATCATTTGTGTGGGGTAAGCTGAACCAATTCAGCTCCAATATATGATTTATTGAACCTCTTACATTTCAAGGTTTCTCAGAAGTGAGCAGTGCTACTTCAGCATCACTGATGTACAATTAGAGTTTTATTTGTATTTATTAATATATTTTTATAGTTTGTTTTTGGTATTTGGCTTTTTTTTTCATTTCAGGCAATGTTTATTCATTTAGCGTAATATTTATGTTTATTTTTATGGTTTTAGTTAATAATAATAACCCTGAGTTTGGTAAACTTCTGTAGTGGTGAATGGGAGACAACAGCAAATATGATTTTTGCATTCCCATTTGCTTCAATAGCAAAAGAAAGAAATCACAGTAGGGTTTCCTATTGGCAGATTTTGACTGTGTGCCAGTATCCTATTTTAGGAATGCGAGCTTTGAATATTGTCTATATTATTACTTATCCAAAACATCATATTGACTATTTCTCTGTTACGGAAAACAGTGTGTTCTGAGAACAAAGTACTGTCATGCTCAACAAAATGCATTTTTCTTGTGGAAATGAATCTGGACACATTTCATTCCTGTTATACTGTCTATGATATGCAAGCTTTTGATCTGTAAAACTATTATTACCATTATTGTTGAATAATTTATGAATTGTTAAAATGTATGAATATAATATGGATGTGATATGTAATTTGACAATTAAATGGAAACAAACTTTTTTTTTTCATGTGAAGAATGTGGAGGCTCCAATTATTTTTGGCATTATACAACAAATTCTACAATACATTATATATAACTTTGCCACTATGATGTTCGTGACTGCATTTTTTCTTTTTCTTTTTTGGAATCATTAGGAAGATTGCAAATATTGATACATAACTTTGTCATGTATGGAAAAAAAATCTGCTGAAGCTTGTTACCTTGGCATATGATAATGGCTCAAAATTGTGACATGGCTTCTAACATGCATTCATATTAATATTTATCAGCTGACAATTAGAAATTAAACTACTTGCATAAGAGAAATGCTGATGCAGTTGAATATGTTCACAGGCCATCACATGGGAACATTTGTCAGCATGTCCCCAATCTCACATGCAATTACCAATGGTCATCCCAGCCATTGTCATCCTTAAGCCTCACATACCCAGTGAGCTGGATTAGTCGCAGTTAATATCAATAAGATGGAGTTGGAGGGGCGTGCCTGATCCCAGGCCAATACAAAAACCTCCTGAGGGTGCCCACCTATCTCTTAGGTCCCAGTGTCGTGTGTCTGTGAGAAGCGAAACACTCGCCTGCACAGCAGACCAGTTGGGATTTTTGACAGAGTAGCTCCAGGCTTGCTCATCAAAAGAATCAGTTCTCAGTTGAGGAATGGGGAATTCAACTAGTAGCACCGTGGACGACCTGCAGGCCGTTGAACTGCATCTGTGGTATAAGAAGTTCATGACTGAGTGTCCATCTGGTCAGCTCACGTTGCATGAGTTCAAACAATTCTTCGGGCTCAGAGGACTAGATTCAGAGGCCAATGCCTACATCGAGCAGATGTTCCGCACATTTGACATGAACAAGGTGAGTGAAAGACAAGTTAATTTTGAGTGGATAGTAACGGCTGCTAAGGATGCTTTTGAAAACTTTCTGCTTTCAAAGACGGTTTCAGCATAGATGGAGTATTTGATGTTTCAGTTTTTATTAATGTTATAATATGCAGGAATTAAGACTCACTGTATTCTGTTAAATAAAATGTTTTGAGTACCAAATCAGTATGTTAGAATGATTTCTGAGGGATCATTTGACTCCAACAACTGTACTAATGGCTGCTGAAAATTAAGCTTAGAAATAAATAAAATATAGTAAACAGTAATTTTAATTCATATTATTCAAATTGTACTTCACAATATTACTGATTATTTAATATTGATCAAATAAAAGCAATCTAGGTGAGTATTAAGATGTAAAAACTTTTTTTTTAAATCTCAGACCACAGACTTTTGAATGGTGGTGTGTATATCAATGCATATTTGCCGATTACTGTACACAGGTCAGCACACGTGAGTTCATTATTTATTAAATCAGATCCTAGCAAATCTCAGATTATTCTTTCCATGTTGTCTGGATCTATATTTATAGGGCTATATTTGGCACTTCATGTCAGCTTTTATTTACAGACTGTTAATACAATGAATAATGAGCTTATCTACGAGATTAAGATTTACAGATTGTTGAACAGGTTTGAGATTGTATTATAGAAACCAATCCCATTCACGTGCAGTAACAACTGTTTAATTTCTCCACACCAAAACATGTTTTCATAATTGGATCCCAATGGGATTTTCAGCACGAAAACAGCTTTAAGCTTCATGTTATTGCTACTCATATCTCCATATAAGCATTTGATACAAGATTCCCAGCATTTATTTCAAATATGTTCATCTTAATTATCTTATTTAATGAGTATGTCCTTAACTCTGACGTAGAGTCAATAGTCATTATCAAACGAATACATGTGTATGTGTGTGTGTATATATATATATATATACACATAAATTGTTACTATTTTTGGATTTCAATTTCCACATTGCTTTATAAGTGGTTATTTTGTTAAATCTGTCATTGTGACACTGACATCATTGTGACACTAAATCTTAAACTGTTGTACTATTTCCATAATGATAATTTTAATGATTGTTTTTTTTTTTTTTTACATTTTGAGATTATTTTATCCATGATTACAGATTTCATAATTTATTCTGTAATTGATTTATTAATTTCTCAAATTATTTATAATTGGCACAAATTTTCCCCCATATTATGGAGGCCTGCATACGATACATATTTACTAATATTAAACTCTCCAGACTTCTAGACACTACTAATACCTTAAAAGCATGCCTGATCAATATGCAGCTGTGCAATATAGAATATATCCATATATCTCCACATTAACAAACCTCAACGTTGCCCCTGACCTTCCTCCGTGACACTGCCCTAGACAACTGGGATCTGTGTCACAAAAGAGAGGTGACATTTGGAGGAAAGTGTGTTGACCTGAGGATTATGTCTGCGACGAGCGGCTGGTGTCTGTGTCTCAGACGCAGACCTTGGAATTGGCAGTAATCCTCCAGAGGACACCCTCATCATCCCAGTCGTGATCCTCCACGCCTCCATCACATATATAAGAGAACAAAGGACAGCCAGCTGCTTTAGGATTCAATACGGACTGGGAACACATACCTAATATAAAACATATTAAATAAAATCCAGATGTGGATGTTGATTGGTAGACAGATCTCAAAGGTCACTCCTCTTTCAGCGAACTTAGTTCCAGATGTATTTTATTCATTAAAAAGACAACCAGCTGTATCAGACAAACGGTATATATGAAGTGTATAACATCAACCACAATGGTCTCGAGTGTTTCGAATGTATTAGGTTTCTTAAATGAGTTTGTCTCTTTTGCAGGACGGTTATATAGACTTCATAGAGTATGTGGCTGCTCTCAGTCTTGTAATGAGAGGCAAGATGGAGCACAAACTGCGCTGGTATTTCAGACTTTATGATGTTGATGGCAACGGCTGCATTGACCGACACGAGCTCCTGAATATCATAAAGGTAGGAAAGATAACGTTAGTACAAACTGTCCTTGATGCCTATGAAAAGAAAATATAAATCCTTTTTTTTTTTTCATTAGGCCATCCGTGCCATCAATGGAAGTGAATCACATGAATCAAGTGCTGAGGAGTTTACAAACCGAGTGTTTGATAGGATCGACATCAATGGAGATGGTGAGCGTAATCACAGTCGGAATTGAAATAAGATTCTAATCTTAAGAGACATATTCAATCTTTAAAAGACTATGATTAGGATTTGCCTGTCTATAATCGCTAACTGTTCTCGATTCAACAGGGGAGCTGTCACTGGAGGAGTTTGTGGCAGGGGCACGTACTGATGAAGAATTCATGGAGGTGATGATGAAGAGTTTGGACCTTTCGCACATTGTGGCCATGATCCATAACCGGAGACACAGCGTCTAAGAGACTGTCCACATTCATATATGCCACTTACGGTTCTCCCTTAGAGTCTCGATCACAAAACAAGAGCAACACACAACAGTCTAATTCTAAAAGCACTTTACAGCACAATCACTTCAGACAGACACTTGAGCTAAAGAGGCCAAGACATGAAATTGGTGTGGGACATCCCACATCTAATAAACTGACTGTTTCCCAAAAACAGCCTTCTTGCTAAGGCTTCATTGGAAAATAATCAGTATTGATTTGGACGTTTTATAGATTAGACATTTATAGTTTTATTAGTTACTTTATTATTAACAATAAATATGTAAAAAAAAAAAAAAAATTATAAATTATTAATCATTTATAAATATTTGACTAATGAGTGAAAAAAAAACCCCATTAAAACAAACAGCAATATTGGAAAAATTTATTGCAAATTAAAATAACCGTTTTCTTTTGAATGCATTTTAAAATTTAAATTATGTCAAATGTAACTTAGCAATGTCAAAGATGAATTTTCATCAGCTCTAATTATATTATCAATGTTGAAAACATTCATAAAATGTTGTTACTATATATTTTTGTGGAAACTGCTTTATATTTTGAGAATGTACAAAGATTATTAGAATTATACATTTTTTGTAACCATTTAAAAGTTAAACTGTCACTTAGGATATGAGTCATTGCTCAATCCAAAAAAAAAAACCTTTTGAACAACAGTGTTTGTCCACTTTTATAAGTTTTATTTTATTTTATTTTTTTATTAATGTTCAAGGGAAGGTATTTTTGGTACTGTAAATGGTCACCTTTTTTTAAATAATATATATTTTCATCTCTTTTTTTAACATAATTTTAAATGATTCTCCTGATTTACTCTCAGTTAATAAAAGGTTTATATTAAAAATTCAATTTAAATCCTTTCAAGAATACACAAGTTAAAACAGTTTTCGATTAATTATTCCACTGCACGTCAAACTCATCAGTTCAGGAATGTTTACTTCTTTATAGATATGTGAATACTTCATTTAATATTTTTCCATATTATAGTCTGTTCAGTGTTTAAAAATAAAAAAGTGGCTTGTTCTGCATTCGCATAGACCTATTATGAGGGTGCCTTCTGTTGTAGGACTACAGGACCTACTTTAAGCTTGTTAATGAACTGCTTGTGCTTCCATTTGGAAATTAAAAACCTAATAAATGACACTGGTGTAAGTTCAAGCATGTATTAATTAAATGCCAACACCAAAATGACCCTTTGCCCTTGTGTCTCAAGCCTCCTCCTCCTATTAAAACTACATCACAGTGTGTGAGAAAGCATGACTCGCATTTGGAGCCTTCTTAACTGTGGTCCTTCAGTTTCTATGACAACCCCAATCTATTACCATGGAGACCTTGTGAGTCAGATGCAGCATCAGTAACCACTCAAAAGCTGAATTAAGATACCAAAATTTAAATTAATCACTTATACTGCTTTCTCCCAGATCTTCGTTTAGTCATTGTTCTGGTTTGTGTTTGTCTGCATCCGAGAGGATGATTGGGATTCATTCATGACAACTTTGCCATCTTGTCACAAAAGTATGAAGAGGCCAGTCCTCTGAGCGGAGCTACAGGTGCTGTTCATATATTAGAATATCATCAAAAAGTTTATTTCACTAATTCCATTCAAAAAGTGAAACTTGTATATTATATTCATTCATTACACACAGAATGATATATTTCAAATG
This sequence comes from Carassius auratus, assembly GCF_003368295.1. Lineage (NCBI taxonomy): Eukaryota > Metazoa > Chordata > Actinopteri > Cypriniformes > Cyprinidae > Carassius > Carassius auratus. Next base: position 15,613,714 of record NC_039271.1, read on the forward strand.
TTTATTTATTTTAATTTTGATTATTATAACTGACAACTAAGGAAAATCCCAAATTCAGTTTCTCAGAAAATTAGAATATTGTGAAAAGGTTCAATATTGAAGACACCTGGTGCCACACTCTAATCAGTTAATTAACTCAAAACACCTGCAAAGCCTTTAAATGGCCTCTCAGTCTAGTTCTGTAGGATATACAATCATGGGGAAGACTGCTGACTTTACAGTTGTCCTAAAGACGACCATTGACACCTTGCACAAGGAGGGCAAGACACAAAAGGTCATTGCAAAAGAGGCTGGCTGTTCACAGAGCTCTGTGTCCAAGCACATTAATAGAGAGTCGAAGGGAAGGAAAACGATGTGGTAGAAAATAGGGATAACCGCACCCTGGAGGGGATTGTGAAACAAAACCCATTCAAAAATGTGGGGGAGATTCACAAAGAGTGGACTGCAGCTGGACTCAGTGCTTCAAGAACCACTACGCATAGACGTATACAAGACGTGTTTCAGCTATCACATTGCTTGTGTCCAGCCATTTTGAACAACAAACAGCATCAGAAGCATCTCGCTTCAAAAAGGACAGGACTGCTGCTGAGTGTCCAAAGTTATGTTCTCTGATGAAAATACATTTTAAATCAGGGTCCAAGAGTCTGGAGGAAGAGAGGAGAGGCACACAAAGTTGCTTGAGGTCCAGTGTAAAGTTTCCACAGTCAGTGATGGTTTGCGGTGCCATGTCATCTGCTGGTGCTGGTCCACTGTATTTTCTGAGGTCTAAGGTCACACAGCTGTATACCAGGAAGTTTTAGAGCACTTCATGCTTCCTGCTGCTGACCAAATTTAGGAGGATGCAGATTTCATTTTCCAACAGGACTTGGCACCTGCACACAGTGCCAAAGTTTCCAGTACCTGGTTTAAGGACCATGGTATCCCTGTTCTTAATTGGCCAGCAAACTCGCCTGACCTTAACCTCATAGAAAATCTATGGGGTATTGTGAAGAGAAAGATGCAATATGCCTGACCCAACAATGCAGAAGAGCCGAAGGCCACTATCAGAGCAACCTGGGCTCTGACAACACCTGAGCAGTGCCACAGACTGATCGACTCCATGCCACGCCGCATTGCTGCAGTAATTCAGAAAAGGAGCCCCAACTAAGTATTGAGTGATGTACTCATGTTGCTCATGCTTTACATGTTCATACTTTTCAGTTTGCCAAGATTTCTAAAAATCCTTTCTTTGTTTTGGTCTTAAGTTATATTCTAAATTTGAAATACTGAATTTGGGATTTTCCTTAGTTGTCAGTTATAATCATCAAAATTTAAACAAATAAACATTTGAAATATATCAGTCTGTGTGTAATGAATTCATATAATATATAAGTTGAACTTTTTAATGGAATTGGTGAAATAAATCAACTTTTCGATGATATTCTAATTATATGACCAGCACATGTACTCTTCTACAAAGGATCCAGATAACAAAACATATTGCAATATAGGTATCTCACTCATTTAAATGTGGCTGAATGGACCTGTGCAGCGGTGGTATTACCGTCAAGCCTGGGAGGGATGTTATGCCAGCCATCATGCTGCAAAAACACTGCATGAACATCAGCAGATGGGAATAAAGCCTAATAGATATAAATTAATTATTTACTACAATCAATTACTAGTAGAGTTTGTACTGGTTCTTAGCATAATACACTTTGCGCAGAGCACACATGAGCCCCTTCTTTAAGAAAAATATATATTATGCACGTCATTTCAAAATCTGGAGTAATTTTTTACTTTTAAAAAAAAAATTGTTTAATGCATTAAATGTATAAAAAAGCAACAGTAAAGACATTTATAATGTTACAAAAAGTATTTCTAATTCACACAAATTGTGTTTTTTTCTATTCATCAATGAGTAATGCTTGCTGGAATTTAAGCTTTGCCATCACAAAAATAAATTACTTTTTAAAAACTATTAAAATTGGTAATAATATTTCACAAGCACAATTTTTACTTTACTTTTGATCAAATGGTGGGCATTATAGACTTCTTTCCTTTATAGACTCGTACCTTTAAACAGTACAGCATGAAAAGTAAAGAGGACCCATTATTGTATCAAACTATACAGTAATTTATTAGACCAATATTAAGTTGTCACACATTACCACAAAAAACAAAAAAAAAACATCAAATTTCCCTTTGAGGAAATAGTCTCTTGTATAAACTGGGAGTATTTTCCTATGGGCAAATCTGATTGGACTAATAAATGCAGGACATTCCTGTAACATCTTTTATCCTGCAGTCTATTCACAGCCATGTGATTTTGTCTGATTGGATGCCTGGTTTATATCCACTGCAAGAGGATCACAGGAAGTCGTACAGATACTTCACCACATCGAAGCCTACAGTTCTAGAATGAAAAACAGAGAAATAGTCAACAAACTAGCACACAACCAAACTATTATATGTAGGGCTGGGTATCGTTCAAAAAATATTGATACAAGCTCCTGAAAGATACCTTTTCAATACCAATTCCAATTTAACAAGATTACATTACCTCAAAAAACTTACATTACATATAAGCTCATAAAACTTTTTTTCCCAGTTTGTTTAGGTTTTTACAGACTCATCTCCTGAGCCACTGAACAAAGGAACAAAATGTAACCAAGTAGTTTTCAGTACAAAATGATCACACCTGGAGATGGCAAGAATGAAGTCCAGTGAAACTGAACATTTGTATTTGGGTGAATCCAGCTGGTCATCATGCCCCACCTGAGAGAGAAGCTGCAGAGTAACTAGTGACGAAATCTGCAAGACAGAAACAAACTATGCATTCAATATGTGTTATAAGGATTTCATTATTTTACAATTAGAATATTTAATTTGACGGGTTATTAAAGCTTTCTGGGCCGCCAATTTGTGTCCCATAGGAAACTTATTAAAAAAGTTATTAAAATGTAAATGTCACACAATGAGTCACACAAGCAGTTCACTTTAAAAAACAAATAAGGTTATTATGCTTGCTATCTAACCTATGAAAAAAAAAAAATCTCTAGATTCAAAATTATGTTGATTATTTTTAAAGGCCTGGAAGTCACAGTTTTAAAATGGATTATTAAATACTATCCAAAATACGCTGTTAATTTATCAAGGAAAGCTAATGACGTTTTGACAAAATAATTAATAAAAATAAAAAAAGACGAAGCACTGCCACCCAGTGTCCAAAATGATTCCAAGCTTTGCTTGTGCTTACTGTGCTACAGCACTGATCACAACTCATGTCTTCTGGCCTTGAATGAGAGGATTAAAATGAATGGCATAGTTTATCACCTGTGAGAAGATACTGGCTGTGGGTGCAACTCTGCTATCAACCACACTGTAGAATATTGCCATCATTCTGTCAAGAGGAAAAGGCTTCGGTCCCAACAGATGGTTACTAGTCTGCAGCAAAACGACAAAATCAAAGGGGGAAAAAAGATAAGATTATATTAATAAGCTTGCAGGAAAAACAGAGTTAAAACAAAGAAGCAACAGAAGCAAACTTCTCACCTTCTCATGTTTCTTCAAGAAATTAGTCTTTCTTATTTTCCCGTGACTCTGAAGCAAACACAAGCCTTTTTTAGTGATCACATGACTCGTACAGAAGATGCACTCATGAAAAGTCATGTGTAGATAATATGAGAAGATCAGAACGCTCTGATTCACCTTGAGGAAGAAGCGGCGGTCTGTGCGGGCAGGGTTAAAGGACGCCAGGTATGCAGCAATTAGCAGAAACTTGGAGTAATATGGCAGCTCTATGTGAGCGTGTGCTGATAAAACTACAGGAAGAGGAGTCTAAAAATTAATGTTCAAAAAGTTGTCTGCAATTTAACTTTTTTAATAAAATTAATTAATGTTTCAAGAACAATTTAAGAAGATTTTTGTTATAACATCACATTTTAGTTAATTATGGTGTATCAATTAACGAATGATTACTCCTGTGAAAAAGTAGTACTCTTTATCATACTTCATGTAAAGTACTTACAGAAATATAAATTTGTGTATATCATCTGGATATACATTGTGACACTAATTTGAACTATTTAAAATAAATTAAAATAAGAATTTATAGAATTTAAGAGTGCTTTTTTTAACCACATGAGTAGAACTTATGAGCAGTACATCTATATATATAATTTCATAATTCTACTGTCCTTGATTTATGGGTAAAGTGTACTGACAAGCGTTTATGGTTAACTAAAAAATACTTTCATGTTATTTCATGTAATGTACGTAAATATATTTGTTATTACACATTTCTAATGATGAAAACACAATTTAATACATTTAAAATGTAGTAATATAGAATAACATGACAGTTATTATAATCATGAACTTTTAGTGTTGGCGATAAACAGAATTACAAAGTGCACTTAATTTAATATTAAATTATCAGCAAATACAGTTGTTGTTTTCTATTATACTTTTAAGATTTGTGGTGCAATAAAACTTTTTTTTCCCCTGTAAGAGTAGGGTTGTTCAAATCCCTAACCTTTAGTTTGATGATAACAGCAACAACACTGATGATACTGGCCTTGACAAACACACCACTTTCACATTTTTGTGAAATATGACCCATCAGTGAAGCCCATCGGCTAATGTTTGGTAAAAGTAGAAATCTTGGCAGTCAATCCTAGAGAAAGCACTGGACTCAATTTAAGCAGCCCTTAGCAGTGCCAGCAGATGGTCCTTGAGGGCATGACTGAGGCCTCTACTGGTCTGTCTGAACATGCAGAGTGTGTGTGTGTGTGTGTGTGTCTGTCTGTGTACCTCTGAGGGTCGTGGCCGCCTCCTCATCCATCTGCTGCTGCTCCCATTGCACGCTGATTGCAGTAAACCAAACACACAAACACTCAGTGACTGCTGTGACACACAATCTCAACTGTAAGCACTCTTGAGAAATCACACAGCACTAACTGACCTGGACACCTCTCGGAGGTAAACCGTCTGCATGGCTCTCTGCAGATGAGGCTCGATGTTTTTCCATAACTTGTGAATATCACTCTCTTTGGCTGAAGGAAGCAAGAAAACATTATTTCAAACACTGTGCTGACACAAAAACGGGGAGTTTATTATATTTAAAGGGGAAGGTCACTCAAAAGTGACAATCAAGACAGTTCATTTTAAAATCAAGCACTTCATTTTTAGCGTGGCCTTCACAAAAAATGGCATATGGATCAGGAAAGCTGATGGACAACTGTTCACCCGAAAATGAACATTTACTCACACTTCCAAGATATAGATACATTTGTTTCTTCATCAGAACAGATATGGAGTGCATTAAATCGCTTGCTCACAAATGGATCCTCTGCAGTGAATGGGTGCTGTCAGAATGAGAGTCCAAAATCATCGGAAGACAACGGTTCATCAATTAACGAAGAAGTGAAGTGAAAAGCTGCGTATTTGTAAGAAACAAATCTATCAGTTTTGATGGGAGAAGACAACAAGAGACCGGTCATTTCACTGGAGGAAGTGTTATTATGGATTATGGACTAGTGTTTTGGCCAGAGGCGAGGGTTTAAAGTTAAAACACCGTAATACTGCATTTGTTGCTTAGAAATGCTCAGCTTCTGACTTCACGAGACATTATTTGAACTGGAGTCATGTCAAATGCTTGTGGGCTATTATGATGCTTTTATCTGCTGTTTGGTCTCTCATTCTGATGGCACCCATTCACTGCACAGGATCAATCAATGTTCGGCGTAATAAGAATACAGATCGCAGAGAATCAAATTCCCTCAAAATAATGAGAATACAGATTTCAGACAACATGAGGGTGAACGGATTATAAAATTTACATTTCTGGGTATACCAAGCCTTTAAATGGAAAGATTAAATGGAAGAATCATTAAGTCGTGTTTAAATATTTTACCTTCTCCTTTCTCCAGGGGTTCACAAAACTTGGAGAAATTCAGGACAGCCTGTTAAAATTACATTTTAAACAGTGTATTTTAGAGGATTTAGTATTATTACCACCTAATGTATTGTGTCTTTGTAAAGCTAGAGACATTCTACTGGTTGCAGAGCACATGCTACATCATTAAAAACTGCTACAAAGTTAGTTTAAAGGCAAGTATGATCTCACCAGGTGCCTGAGCTCTCTCAGATCTCTGCATACGGAGAAGAAGACCCCCAGCAGGATGTTTATGTAGGACGCGTAGAGCTCAGGTGTGTAGGATGGGTGATGATCCCAAGACAGAATCTGCACAAGCTCCGCTGAGGGATTTTAGACACATTTCATTCATCCATTCAAGTATTAAATATCCCTGGCCCTGTTTGCACCCAGTACTAATGCTCTCTCAGTTGAGAGCCTTTGATTGTGTTACAGTAGGTCGAAAAAGCAGAATAATCTTTGTTAGATAAAACGTTGGGATATTGATAAGTTTGATCTTCACTTATATTAACATGACCTCACTGTTCAGCTTGTGCTAAAATTACATCAAAAACCGTCATTTGATACCTGTCTTTAACTCTGATGGTCTTACACTCTTACCTTTACTGTAGTCTGGAAAATGAAATAGCAGAGGTTCAAAGCAGCCAGTGTTGGGTCGAAACTTTTCCCACACGATTTCACTGAGCAAGATGACGGTCACGTTATCACTGACCTGCCAAAGTGTGAGAACAGGTTCAGTTAGTCTATAGATAGCTAAAACTCTCATGTATAACAATGACTATTAACAAAATTGTCTCTATAAAGTCTCAAGTCTCCAACAGAGGTCAGATAAAGAAAAAGGAAGAAAAGAGAATTGGCTTATCAGACATAAGACTATATAAAGAACAGGTATTGTACTTAATGCAGTAAAACATTAGTCAAACTGAGCCCATACCAATTCCTGTAGGCGCAGAAGAGCAGGAAGCAGACTGAAATCCATATCTCTCAGGCGTTCAGCTCGGTCCAGAATCTACAGGGACATTATATAACATTGTATCACTCACATCAAGTAACATCTTTAATAAATATCTAAAAGCACAGACATAACATTCTGACAAACTTCCAAACATATTTCATCAATATTATACTACATATATGTATATGCATACTACATACATGTTAAATAAACTCACTATATAGCGTGTCTGAGTGGCAGGTGAATTAGAGCTCATCTGTTTGTACAGTCGCACAAAATCAGACAAAGACGGGCAACGGGGAAGCAATGCTGCAGCATCGGGCCCAAAGAAGGCAGACAACACCTGGTGAAAGAGAAGCCCACTGGACACACACTCAACACAGTCCACGGACGCATGGGGGAGCTGAAACACACACAAAACAACACACACTACGTCACTTTTAAAGCACTAGGCAGCATACAAATGCCTAGTTTGTGAATGGTTACAGAGGAAAACTAGTCATCGTACACTACATGACTAAAGATTCACATACAACCCGACTTTCATGTTGTTCAAAACACAACAAGCTGTAGAAGTCACAAGACAAATGAAAATAATATGTTTGTTTAATACATGTTTGATGTCCTCCGACTGGACACATTCATAGTCTGGAGCTAATAAAGCTAGTCATTCACTAAGAAATTCTCAGTGAAATCCGTCAAGTCTAACTGAAAAAAAAACAAAAACAACAACAGACTGGTTCTGAATTTCAGGAAGTAGAGTGACTCCTTCAAAATGTAAAAAGTTGTGCAGCGTATTACATAAATGAGTATTTTTACAGGTTTCTGAACCACAACTTTCCAAATATCCGGTTTTCACGATCTTACCTCCAGATCCTTCATGACGGAGAGCACCACATGACTCTTTCCTGTTGCTCTGTGGCCATAGATGAAGATTGAAGGATAACTGTATTGATCTGGCTGTTAACACACACAGAAACCACAGCTCTCATTAACTGCAGACATAAACACACATACACACACACACACACACACACATACATATATATGTATATATATCCGTTTGTGTGTGTTTGGGATCAGTTAGATTTGTAATTTTTTTTTTAAAGAAGTCTCTTACTGCTCATCAAGGCTGAATTGACCAGAAATACAGAAAACTTTGATAAATACAGAGAATTGTGAAATATTATTGCAATTTAAAACAATGGTTTTTATTCCTGTGTTGCACAGATGAATTTTAATGTCACATGATGCTTCAGAAATCATTCTTAAATGCTGATTTATTATCAATATTGGGAACAGTTTTCCTGCTATGTATTTCTTTTTTCTTGGAACCGGTGATATTTTTTGGGGGTGTTCGTTAAAAAAAGAACAGCATTTATTCAAAATAGAAATATTTTGTAAGCAGTGCAGCTCTTTACAACATTTAATAATAAATCAGCATATCTGAATGATTTCTCAAAGATCATGTGACACTGAAGACTGGGGTAATGATGCTGAAAAATCAGCTTTCCAACGCAATAATAAATTGTATACAGCCAAGATGAACAGAAGAGAATTATATAAAAAAAAAAAAAAAAAAACAAAAAAAAAAAAAACGTATAAATCTTACTGATCCCTCCTGAACGGCATATGTGTAACTTGGTTTGGTATTTAACGATATCAATATCACACACAGCTGGAAGATGCTTTTTTTTCCAGTAATCCATATACAGTAGTGCCTCTAATTGAAAAATCACCCATGTTTAATTTATTTTAATTCAATAATAATTACATAAAAATGTAACCCATGTAACGATAAATAAACAACTTCAAACCACAGGTGTTTAACTGACCTGTCCCATGAGTTGGAGCAGTGTCTCCAGCTGTGTGTCTCTGCACGGCAGTCTGTCAGCCAGAGAGCGCAGTGTGTCCTCGGGGTAACCGGGACACTGCAGCCGCACAGACATCCTCTGTTGACAATAAAACACCTGTATTAGTGTCATGCTCAAAAAACTCACGTGTTGTAGTTTATCGCACTAATGTTACAGCTGCTAGAAAACGTGCTTGCGTTTGAAAAACTTTAACGTTAGTGACGTAGAACTCGCGGATCTTTAAACTTGATCTTAAACGCTTCTCTAAAAACGCTGAAAGGGACAGAAAGCCGACGCACAGACATCCATCTGATGCAATGAATAACTAAAACTACAAGAGCACGTTGTAAATAATATTTACACGTGTTCAAACCAACAGAACACTTCGTTAAACATGCCACCCTTCAATAGAAACTAGTAAAAATACATCATAAATACATATAACGTTACTTGAGAAACGAACGTTATATAGTTTTTCCGTTTTTGAGGAACAGAGAACGTCACCTTAGTTTGCCCGCGCTGTTCACGAGTGACGTCAGGAGCCCGCGTCATTTCCGGACAAGGGTCTGGGATTTGTAGTTCTTGGCGTTTTAAATCCCAGCGCTCTCGGATTTAATTTTTAAACGTTTAAAACCGAGAATCCATTGTATCATCGGCCTGAAAGTCGAAAGAGACACAGGTTATGAGTTTAGATATGATTTTATGGATTGCATTTATTCCACAGGCACGCAAGCGTCTCTTCATCTGCTATGCGGACAGGGAGTGACAGACGCAGACTGAATACTCGGGTGTGCCAGAAATCTGCGCTGTTCGCTCGAGCGCACTCCATCCCCGCGAGCGCGTCTCATTGCGATCAACACGCGCGGCATGATTCTCATCCCAGCGTTTCACTGTGGTCAGCTATAATTTGTTTTATTTCTCTGAGATGTGCGCACGGGATTAAATTGGATGGAGCAGCGGTACACCGTTAAACCAGCAGCCGAGAGGAGAGCGATATTTGCGTTCAATCTGAGAGGAATGGACAGGCAGAATATGATGCAGTGCAAGTGTCGTCATTCGAACATCTGTTATTTCTGTTAAACTCAACAGCCAGATTTATCACGGAAAGTCTTTTATATCGTGTAATAGCCTCATGGAAACATCCCTTTGGACTGTGTAAGGTAGATTATTGTTTATATATAAATATATACATATAGGCATAGGCCTATATATAAATGAATAGATAAATGTATTTAATCTCTTAAGGTTTGGGAATTCGCAAACCATCTCAGTATTATTAATTGATTCGGGTCATCATTAAGTATTCATATGACATTTCCGCTGGGAGTATTATCTCCGCTGCACTGGAATGCGTTTTCTTTAAATGAGCTGTCTTCATTTGAGTTTAGTCATTATTTTTGCTGTCCCAAGTGTGATTATTCACCTTAATAAGATTGCTTGGCTGAATGATGCGGATGCATAGAGGCTGAATGAGAAGGGAGCTGGAAGAGAACATCATTGGAGTCACGGACAGACTGCCACATCCACGCTGAACGAATCACTGTGACATCTGGCACTAAAACTGCTTAGACTATTGTGACATCTGTGAGCCGTTCTGTCTGTACTTGAGTTTAGGTGGCACCCCAGGCAACATCCAGAGAGGGCCGAGTCCAGATAGGACCAGAGTCTAAACTAAATGCAGAGTGGAATGAGTCTGGACTGAATTCATAACATTAAATTCAACCCAGTTAGATCTAATTCCAGAATCAATCCAGACAGGACCTGGATTCAGTCTCAATCCAGACTGAATTCATAAAGGACTTAAATCTAGACTGAATCTGGATAGGACCTGAATCCACTCCATCCAGATAGGATATGAATTCTGACTGAATCCATAAAGAAGCTCACTGCTTTGCCAACTCACGGCGCATCTAAATCCAAATTTAATCTAGATACAACCTAAATCTAGATCTCATCCAGATCTAACCAGAATCCAGTATCAATCCAAATAGGATCTGTATCCAAAAAAGAACCCCAGGTCTGCACTGAAACCAGACAGGACCTGAAACTTAACTACATTCAGATAAAACCTAAATCTAGATTCAATCCAGAGTGGACCAGAATATAGACTCGATTCTGATAGGAACTTAATCCAGATAAGACTGAATGCAGTTCCAATCCACAGTGGATCTGAGCCCAAACTGAACCCAAATAGAACCTAAATCTAGATTCAGTCCACTTAGGATCTGAATTCAAACATCAAGGTTGAATCCAGAGAGCGCCTGAGAACAGAATCCAGACTAAATACAGGGTAAACCTAGTCAAGGTTGAATCCAATTGGGGACCTGAGTCCTGTTTGAAGCCATTAAGTACTGAATCCATCTATGATCCCTGGGACACCTGCAGCGATGCTCCCAGCCACGGAGGCAGCCAAGATCTACCAGACCAACTACGTCAGGAACTCTCGTGCCATCGGGGTCCTGTGGGCCATCTTCACCATCCTCTTCGCCATCGTCAACGTGGTATGTTTCGTTCAGCCCTACTGGATCGGGGACGGCATGGACACACCACAGGCCGGTTACTTCGGCCTCTTTCACTACTGCATAGGGAATGGAGTGTCCCGGGACCTGACGTGCCAGGGGAGCTTCACAGAGTTTGGCTCTATCCCGTCTAGCGCCTTCAAAGCTGCGTCCTTCTTCATTGGGATGTCCATGGTGTTGGTCCTCTCCTGCATTGGCTCCTTTGCCTTCTTCTTCTTCTGCAGCACAGCCACTGTGTATAAGATCTGCGGGTGGATGCAGCTGGCAGCAGGTGAGTGAGTGAGTGAGTGACAGTGCATCCTTTGAAAGTTTCCCAATGCGTACTGATGTATGAGTAGCCAAGAGCCAGGAGTTCAGTATGAAAGGGTGGAAGCAAGAAAGACAATCTGTGAAGTCAAACACACACACACACACATAGGTATATCTTATGATATTTGCAGTTGGCATATTCTAATATTCTTTATAAGTTTGTCATGGCACCATAAAAAAAAGAAACACTATTTTCATAGTACTTTATACAGTACCATTCAAAAGTTTGTGGTAATTTTTGAAAGAAATTAACACTTTCATTCAACATGGATGCATTAAGTGATCAAAGTAAAGACATTTATATTGTGGCAAAAAGAAAAAAAATTTGAGCACCAAATCATCATATTACAATGATTTCTAAAAGATCATGTGACACGGAAGACTGGACTAATGGCTGCTGAAAATTCAGCTTTGTCATCACGGGAATAAATTACATTATAAAATACATTCAAATAGAAAATAAATATATATTATTTCAATTTAAAATAAAAAAAATGCAATTTATAAAGCTCAGATTTTGAATGTTTTCTCAGGTGTTTGGACCTCACTCTAATATATATAAGACTAAACAGTTCCAATGTCATTATGTGGATTCCTAACAAATATTTCAACCATTATTTAAAATACTGTGTAATGACACCTTAGTTTACACTGTCATCAGTGTGATTTCTTCTGTAAAAAAAAAACAACTGTAGATAGGCTGTTTATTTTTCCCCAGCTGACCAATGCTGAATGCTGACCCATGCTGTCCTTAATATTTTTAATAGATGCTTTTAGTAGTAAGTCTTTAGTGGCCTCTGAAAGTTGGGTTTCGTTGTGTTGTGCTCTGAAGGCTTGCATTAAATAGGAAGTGGAATCTCTGAAATGAGCAGATGAGAGAGCTCAAGATGTGTGAACTGCATTTTTTAGATTAGATTCAACTTTATTGTCATTATGCAGAGTACAAGTACAGAGCTAATGAAATGCAGTTAGCATCTAACCAGAATTGCAGAGTAAGTAAAGCTATGATATACAGAATGTACAGTGGAGTTACTATATACAATATTGATCAATGAAGGATTATATATACATTATAAACAGCAGGGACGCCAGAACAGTGGTAATAAATACAGTTGGATGAGTGTGCAAAAGTATTGTTGAACAATGTATTATATGCAAAATAACAGTAGTGCAATGATATTTTTGTCGAAATAGTAGTTCTTGTACTTTTTGTGCCCAGGCTTTGGCTTCAAAGGACTGCATGAGTAGAGTCAGCAGTTAGAAGAACATAAAGTATATCTCAGTGTATGCTAACATGTACTTTACATTTTAACTCAGTTCTTTTGATTCAGTTTTTTTCCCCCCTGTTAATTTGTATTCTTGACAGAGTCAAGAAGTTTAAAAGCTCCAGGGGTTCCATTTAGTTTGATGCATTTTCAGGATTGACTGACCACCCTCTCTGACAGTGAATGTGTGTGTGACTGGTGGACTCTGCTCTGCCTATCAGTTTTTGCTGTTGGAAGGGACGGATGCACCACAAGAAAAAATAAGTTCTAAACATATCCAGAAAATTTTCTGAAAATGTTGAGCACTCTGTGAACATTTCATATTTTCTCAGAGAGGAAAAAGACAGGGGTTGTCTATTTTTGTACCTTGCCTCGGGGACTTCAGGTGCATTTGGAAGTAACTCACAGTTGTGGACAAATTACTGTCATTGGTGGCTTATGTGCAGCTGTCAGAGCAAAATGACACAGCAAGCCTCCATAGTACTTATATATTAAAAAGCTGTTTATAGAGAACAATTCTGTGAAAATTTACTCAACCTCATATCATTCCAAATCCATATTTATTTTTTTCTTATGTGAAACACAAAAGATGTTTAACAGAAAGTCAACTCGGCTCTTTTGATCTTGGCCACCTCTTCTTCCATAGTAACTGTAGTGGGTTTCTTAGCCATAACTTTGTCTCTAAAGATATTCAGTTGGGTTTATATCAAGACTCTGGGCTGGTCGTTTTTTATTTCGATGTTCTTAGCGTCAAGGGCTGCTTTACCTGCTTTAATGGCTCAAATTTACAGGCTGATTTGCTTGCAGGGAAGGTAATGCATGTTGCTGAAGAAGTTTCTGGTAAACATTTCTGTTCACTTGTAGCTATATAAGAGTCCCAACTCCTGCTGCAGAAAACATTCCCCATAGCATGACACTTCCTCCTCCACCTTTCACTTACTTCTTTACACAACAAAGTTCCCCATCAGACCCAAATAAATTAAACTTGCTCATCACTCAAGTAAACTTTGGACCAGTTCTTCTCTCTTCACACAACATGCTCCTCAGCAAAGGTGAGTCTAGCCTTTTGATTCTTACTGCTCATGAGATGCTTCAATCTGACATCTCTTAAACATTAAACATTGTAAAGCTGCAATTTTCAAGAAATCATAGATTTGGAATGACCAAGTTCTTCTGCAGTGGTTGGAAGGGTCATCCCTTTAGCCTTCATCTGGTCAACCTCCTGTCGGAGGGTTTCAGTCACCTTAGAGCAGCCCGCAATTTTAAAATCTCAGTGAAAATTGGAGGAATGCTGTCAGTTAAATAGGGTTAGTCATATAATTAAGGAAATTGGCACCAGGCGCCAGATTAACGCCTATAAATTGGAGGTATCTGTAAGTATTCTCTAATTTTGATCAGAGTTTTTTTTTTTTTTTCAAATATCTCAAGTTTTTTATACTGTGCTTCAGAAAACAACTGATGCAATTTGCTTAAAACGTTGCTTAAAACACATAACTAAACAGTGACATTTTAGTTTGTTCTCTAATTTTGATATATGTATATATAATTTTGATTTCATATACATTTATAATATAATACTTATATAAATTATATGATATGCAATGAATACAAATTATTTACATATATTTAACATAAGAATGGTGTCATCGATGCAAAAATGCATTTGGTTCTTGCATGTCTTCTAATTCTACTCATGAAGTCGCTTAGCCCATGATCCGTGAGCTCATGAATATGAGATGTTGTGGTTCAGATCATTATATCTTGCTTAAAGTGTGATTTGAAGGTTTAAGTCTTGCTCGACTGACCATTTTTTAATGAACCAATTAAAAAGGCATTTGTCAGTAGATGTTTAATGGGCGGTGGTGTATTTGGTTGCACTTTCAGAGGGGAATAACCTCAAGTAGATTACTGCAGCCATTGCTTTCAGCAAATGTCAAATAAAGATTACATAATCAGATTTTTAAGGACGCCGGCAGCTTAACCGCAGATTTTTAGGGGGGCTAAAGCCTAAATACGTCTGGAATTGCCTATGGTACCAAGTTTGAATTCAAAAGTGCAAATAAGAGCCAAGACAAATGGAAAGATTTTACAGGAATTAACGTAATTTTTGGTCTGGTGTTCTTTTATGTTTCATGGAAGAACGTAAGTAATACAGGTTTGGAACAACATGAGGGTGAGTAAATGAAGTTAACTAAGCTTCGAATTGCTGGTGAATCTGTCATAAGTTTCTTGATCGTTCAAATGATGAACAGTGATTTTTTTGATCCTGATGCCTTGGGGAAGAAAGGATTGATTGATTTTTAGGAATTGAGAAAAAAATAAAGAGCTACAAAGACATTAAGAAGCCATTTAGTACAATGTTTTTTTTTTTTTAAACCTTAAATTTGCTTCTTATACAGGTGCGATATGAATGGATGTCTGCACAGCCTTTATGAAATGGAAACTAGGATTAGCAATTAGCAATAAAAAGCCTATTTGGATATCTAATGGCTTATTGATTGGGTGAAACTCTTCTCAGAACAGC
Source organism: Carassius auratus (assembly GCF_003368295.1). Lineage (NCBI taxonomy): Eukaryota > Metazoa > Chordata > Actinopteri > Cypriniformes > Cyprinidae > Carassius > Carassius auratus. Next base: position 15,629,056 of record NC_039271.1, read on the forward strand.
ATGTTATGTGTGTAATGAGAAACGAATGTTGTCCCTGTTTACTTATCCCTGGCTTGAAGGAACACAGTCAGCGCTGGTGGCCCAAGTGGGTCACACCAAACTGTAATCTGTTCAATTCAGACAGCACTGAATTGACAATTGACCAACCATAAAATCACAACTGTGAAGACCTGCGGTGTGGATGTCCTAGTACAGAGCAAAAGAGGTGTTAATGCAATCAACCAGAGGTTAATATTTAAATGGTAAATGATCCACTGCAAATTAAACTCACAAAACTTCAAAGGGCTCAATAGCAATAGGCTCAAATCAGACTGAATGACTTGTCTGAGGTACGATGATGGATTATTCACTTCTGAGAGCAATTATGAAATTCCAAAACATATGGACATTTACATACATGTTGACCATCAACGGCCGAGGGTTAGGAGCTCCACAGAAACACCCATGGAAGCAGGGCAGCTTGTGAATGGAGAGCTGATAACTGACTGTACTTCATACTCAATGACTGACTCATTCAGTTCACTCTTGGCCTCCAATAAAACGCCCACTCTTCTATCTGTCTGTCTACTCGCCCCATACATCCAGTTATCTGATAGATTCTAATGCAACAGATGCTTTACTCTTCTCTGCATTCACCAACTAACAAACAAGTACTGAGGTCTTTGTTTAATGGATGTTGCAAACACCTTTTATTGTCTTTGGCAAAAATACTTTTTCCTAATGAAATCCATTTTTGGTGCATTACTATGCAATAAATAATGTCTGTTATCCTTATCATCATAACATATAACAAGCCTGTGGTGTCGAACATGATTGACAGCTATAAATGAGAGGATGCTATAATTAAAAGTGCCTCTTTACAGTTAAGTGTGAGCAGCTGACTTGACTGAGGACAGAGAACATCTGTGTGAGCAAAACCACAAGACATAGTCTGCGACTGACATCAGTGATAGACTGATGGCTCAGAAAGCTGAAAGAGAGTGAAGAAATAATAGCCTGCAGCGGGTGCCTTGACATATTTGACTGGCATTTTAAGATTTAAAAAACGGTTCATGTAGACTCCAGAGTGGGTAGATGTTATTGCTACTAGTTTGGTCAGTTGGATGACCAAACTAGTAAATAAAATAAGCCACATTTTTATTGCTTTTGCTGCTGTCCAATAAAAACCTAGGCACACGTTCGTCTACAAGATGCGTTTTGAAGAGCATTTCATCAGGAAAAATCTGTTGTGTACAAACATTTGATAACCATCGTCAAAAGCTTTTTCAGATTCATTGTAAATCATAAACATCTTAAAGGCATCTTCTAAATGTCTATATGACATCTGAGAGGAAACATCTTGGAGACGTATTGCAGTTGAGCAAACACTATAAATATATATATAAAGAAAAAACTACAACATGCACATGTAAATACACATAGACATCAAATTGACATCTCCATGATGTATTCATGCTAGCAGGGAACCCTTTTTTATGTATGTATGCATTTATTTATTTTCTGACTGTGTGAGAATGTGTGCATGCTTGTGTACCTGTGAAAGTGGTGCACAGAATGTCATTATTTAGGAAAATTCAGTTAATAAGTTAATATTTATCATGTATGACACTTACAGTCATCAAAAATAGCAACCTTGGACAAAACAACATGGGACCCTATAATTATCATTGCATGGACATCAATCCTCCGTTATAGGTTCAAATCATTAATCTTAAGTACAAACTAATAATTATAATGATGCTTAGCAAACAACAAATGATTCGCTCTACACTGCACTTGAAATACAAAGACTAGCCATTTATAAAACCAGTGAATAGTATCTAGTGTGCCATGTGTGAACTGTCCTCCACACGTACACGATTGTGAATCGCAATGTAATAAAATTGCACACATGCTTTGTTCAGCTAGCCATCATAGCATTGAACTCAAACCTGCGGCATGAATCAGTCCTCAGCTAGCCACATATCAGAAATCCAGCATTAGAGATTAGCACTTAGTGGTTAAAAATACCCATGCTCCATAACGCGCAAGCTTTAATCCTCTCCGACTTGATCTCCGCGGCGTGCTGATGAGCACATCGGGCCTGCTACTTTCAACTCAAAGTCACTTTCAAAACGTTCGGCTCAAACGAATTATTAAATTAAAAAAATCCATCGTCACACTGTGGGAAGTTTGTCGTCTCTTAATTGTGGTTGATGGCTTTGGCCAAAGTCTTTAGTGGATTGATTAGCTTGTGTATCCGGAGTTAATGTCATTAGCGCAGGTGTAGGAAAACTGGCTCTTGTTTGTGACTATTAGCTAATCTTGGCTAAGACTGTGTGCCCATGCTGACCACATTTCTCATTCTAAATGGATGACTGAAAGCCCAGTGTTGCTAACTATTTTCTAACATCAACCAGCTCTGTGAAGATTTGCTGCTTTTAGCTTTGACTGAACTGCTCCAGTGAAAGCTTGGCTTGGCTGCTGTTAATCTGTTGCTAGTATATCATGATCACAGATTAGCCTTCTTTAGTTTCAATGTCATTAAAGAATTTTAACCTCATTCTGCTTTTTAAAATGGTATAAACTGCATTAATAATAAAGGCGATCTTTTAATTGCGCACACTAGGTTTGTTTGATGCACTGGTGGTAGGAAATGATGATATACTAATTCATAATTTATGCAAACTTTGCTACCTGACCCAGATTAAAACATGCTGCTCTATCTATCAGTCCATCTTTTTTTTTTTATTCGCTACTCTTTTTGTCACTTTATATTCCTTAAAACTTCAGACTATTTGAAATTTCAGACAAGGCTTCGTCACTTTTTCTTTCAGACTTCTCAATCTAGCTATCATTGAAACTTAGTATGAAATATCGTTATAATATTTTTGTATAAACACGGAGTCCACCACCAGGGTGGGGAATGTTGTCATTTTTAATAGTGCTGTCAAACGATTATTTGCGATGAATCGCATCCAAAAGAAACATTTTTGTTTACATAATGTGCGTATACTGTGTATATTTATTATGCATATACAAATACAAACACATGCGTGTTTATATTCATGAAAAAGATGTTATGTTTATATGTTCAATATTTATATATAATATAAAATAAAATAATATAAATATATGCATTTAAATATTTTCAAAATATTTACTGTACGTGTGTGTATTTATACATGCATAATAATATATACACACATATATTATGTAAACAAAAACTTTTATTTTGGATGCGATTAATTGTTTGACAGCACAAATTTTTTATTTTTACGTGTCAACGAACTAAATTCCCAAACACAAAATCATAATTGTATTTCCTTAAAAGAAACAGAATGTATTCAAAAAATGAATTAATAAGTGAAATATTTACATCAAATGTTTTATTGATACCAAGGCACCAGAGGTCATTGTTGTACATGGTGTATGAATTAAGCCTAAACGCACATTACAAAACAGTAGCTGTGGTATTCAACAAGTCTGCAACAATAAGTCACAGATGCTACCATCAATTTTAAAACTTAAAACCTAATTAAAAAAATGTTGCTGCCAAGTGTGTGCACTATCTAAAGAGAAGAGCAATGAGCAATATCCAAATGCAAAACTAAACAGCGCAAATGGAGGGTGAGGCAGTGGGAAGACAATTAAGAACAAAAAAAAATTCCCAACCAGCCATCAAAGTGTCAGCTCCACTGCTGCCCACATCTCTCCAAACAATTCTTCAGCACGTTCCCCCACAAAAACTACTGCAGGCACATCCTTGCTGTTTGCTGACATTGTCAAGATTGCACTTTTGTGTAGCTGGGTTGAGCTGAGTTGGTGTAAGAACTGAATATTTGGGACAGTACTGTAGCTACAATCGTAGAGTGAGAGACGACATGACAGAAAGCTAATTATGAATCTGTAAATGTGCGTAGGACAGGCTTCTCTTGTAATGCACTCTTGGCCTTTGCCTGCGAATGAGAGTTGTTATGAGCTGAGAGAAAATAGATTTTCACATTTAAAAATACTCCATCCTGCCATAATCAATAAAAAAAAAACTAAACATAAACAAGCTACAGCCAAATGTATTTAAAAAAAAAAAAACAGCAAAGGCTGCCAGAAATCTCTGAGGATGTGTCCTCAAACCAGCATGGAAACTTCAGCTATGAAATAAATAGCTAAAAGCGATGCATTATGCAATCTGTCGTTATCTAGGGTTATCACAGCTAAGTGGAGGTTAGGATGACATTTATTTGATTTCATTTTGAGCTCCTCAATTTGTGCTCCCTGTTAATTCTGCTTTCCCGAGTACTGGAGCTACATTTGTTTATTAACGCCATCTCTTTCCTACCTCACCTTTCTGTGGTTCTTTCTTCAAACGTGAGCTTGTTTAATCACGTGTGACGTGTGTTTAATTAGAACTGGGAAAGAAAGAGCTGAAAAGACTGAACACTTGAAATGTGAACCCACAAACACACTTGTGCACCTGCAGCAGAGAACAAATACACGAACAGAATGAACTCTGATTGCACTGTTCTTTCTGAAAGCGGTTTTCTTTCAAAGAAAAAAACAAAAAAAAACAAACAACTGAGAACATGTGAAAGGCCACAGAACATTATAGACCAAAGCATGTAAAGAACCAAACGTGGAGAGAAAAATATTACAGTACCTCGTCCAATAACATCCTATGGAAGCAAATTTACCATCATTATTTGTTTCTAACTAGGGATGGCGGACTCTTTAAAAAATTTTGACCTATTCCCAAGGCCATTATACCTTTGCAACCATGGGGATATATATATATATAAAACAACAGTTATTTTAAATTGTAATAATTTTACAGTTTTTTTACTCAAATACATTAAGGTATATTATGCATTGTCTATTGCCTGCCACATTGAAACTCCATTGTAACTCAGCTTTTTTATATTTAATGTACTGTGATTATCCTTATTTTCTGTGGTTATGCCACAAATGCTGTTGTTAGAGGAGAAGAATATGAATGAACGAAAAGGATAAATGATTATCAGAGCACTTTCCAAACTCCTTCAGAACACAAACACTTCGCTGGATGAAGTCCACTTCATTTGTATCAGTACTATTACGAAACATAAGTATTTTGAGATAGAAAAGAAAGAAAGAACGACTCCTTTTTAGGTCACGGAGAATCATGCCCTAGGACATGAGAACTCATAAAAATAAAACCCATGAGAGACTGAGGAGTAATTTGATATGTGTCGGCTTGCACTGTATATTTATCTACATGTTAGTACCTGAAGGCCATTGAGCCTCTGTGTTTGTTGCAGCAGCCGCAGCAGCAGGTCCAGTGGGAGACTGAGACTGTACAGCGACAGCCCGCGAGAATCGCACATCTTCAGACGCTTTCATGCTTCGCTCATCTCTCCCAGACCCTTTGATATTATGCATGTGTCAGTTTTTGGCACAAGTTAACATCTGTTTAGAGTTAGAAATAATACATATATATATATTTTAATGTAGGCCTATTTCACTTCTCGACATACTTAATGTGCAACCCTACAATTCAGTACTTTGGGGGCAACAGAGACAAACTAGAGGTGTTAACAAACTGGATTCAGATAAATGAACTCTCTTACCTCCCCCAGCAAAGCTGTTGAGCAGAAAGAGAAAACTGAACGTAGAGGACTGTTACAAATCCTCATGATAGCACCTCTTGTGGCAACGATGCAGAATGCAACAATTTGAGCCTGAGAGATAAAGTGACGTGACATTCAGCCAAGTATGGTGACCCATAGTCAGAATTCGTGCTCTGCATTTAACCCATTCAAAGTGCACACACACAGCAGTGCACACACACACACACACTGTGAACACACACATGGAGCAGTGGGCAGCCATTTATGCTGCGGCACCCAGGGAGCAGTTAGGGGTTCGATGCCTTGCTCAAGGGCACTTAAGTCGTGATATTTCCAGCCCGAGATTCAAACCCACAACCCTAGGGTTAGGAGTCAAACTCTCTAACCACTAGGCCACGACTCCCCCAAAGAAAACTGTTAATGCAGACCAACAGAACACGGCCTCGCAGCACACATTGTAAACCTGCTTCTTTCCAAACCCACACAATGCCCTTCTTTTCAGCGTCCTTGTCAATCAATACATAATAATGGATAGAGTTTGTCTGAGCCAGACCAGAGGCCATTAGCAAGCGTATCAGTGTGCTGTCAGAATAAATTACAAGGCTGATGCTCTGCAGAGGAGAGAAAGCTCTCACCTAGAGGAGGCCGAAATGAGACGCTGTGGCTCAGATGAGAAGGATAAACTGACCTCTATGGTTAGCACATAAAATCAAGCAGGCGGGGCAAAATGTTAAAGGCAGTGTTAGAAACAACAGCGTAAAAGCCCATGGAGCTGGATTTTGTCACAGAGAGACTTCTGAAGAGCACAAAGAGTACAGTTTTCTCTTTACAAAGTTTAAACAATGACTTACATTAAAACACATTGAATGAACTCTATTTCTATCCCCACAGCAAAGGCTACGTTCACACTGCAGGGCTTAATGCTCAATTCCGATTTTTTGAAAAAATTCGATTTTTTTGCAAGGCTGTTTACATTTCCAATTAAATGCGACCTTTTGTGACCTCCTGTGTGAACGTGAAAAGACCCAGAAGTGACCCGCATGTGCAGAAGAGTTCTCAGCGGTGAACGACGTCACTCGTTGTTTGCGGAAGTAGCTAACGGTAAACATGGATGTCAACAACAGTGTAGTCAACATCGGAGCTCTTTTTACAATATTAAAGTTATTTTCCCAACAGAGCCAGCACAATTACAATCTTCTCGTTTTAAGAAAATTAAAGAGGAGCAGAGCAAGGTTTTTGGCCATGGCGTTTTGTGGAGCAGTGTTAGCAACGTCGGTACAGAGAAACGCGTGGGTGCAGAGTCGCAGCCACTAGTGGTGGGATACTGATGTGAGTGGCTCTTCTCATTCCCACCTACTTCAGCGCAGAATTATGACGTTTGTAGCGTATCAATGACGTACGGGTCGGATATATGTGCCCTGGCCGTTCAGACGGAGGTCGCATTTCAAAAGATTGGATACGTATCGGATTCAGGACCACATACCCAAGTGGCCTGGGTCACATTTGAAAAGATCGGATCTGTGTCGTTCAGACTGTCATGAAAAGATCAGATACAGGTCACATAGGGGCAAAAAAAATTGGAATTGGGTCGTTTCAGCCTCTAGTGTGAACGTAGCCAAAGATGCTGTTTATTTCACATGAAAGTCGCAATGTAGCAGCAATATTATAATAAAGTCTAATTTGTTGAGAGAGGATTAACTACTCCTCTCATAAAACACTGCAGTCAGTAAAAAGAAAATGAATCTAAAATATAAAACAAGTATAAAATACATATTTAAAATGGCAAAATATTCAATGCCGTTTCTGTAGTAAACAACTTCTATGACTGGATCGTTCTTCAAAATTATGACTAGTATAGTTTTGTACAAACAAATGTGTCTTATTATTCTGTAGTTTTTTAGAAGTATAATTTATGAAATTCAAATGACTGAGTTCACAGTCTGTCTAGAAACGTTTATCACTGACAATCTGTTTCTTCTTCGGATAAAATCAAATGGATTTTAACTTGATTCTTACTTTAATGACACGGATTTACGTGTGACAAGACTTTTTTATGTATCAGAAGCATTTTTGATGACTTCTAAACTTTGCTTAGAAGGCAAACATTGAAAACACACAGAATAATTACATAAGCAGAAAAGAATGGGCTTCAGCAGTCAGGGAAAGGCAAAGTAAAGTGTGTGCGAGGCAAGTTTTGGCATAGAAGTTCCCCTGTGTATAGGTGTCTGGGGAGATCAGGGTTTCATTGGGAAGAGAAAACAGCACTTCTGTTCTAAGCCACTACTATCAGCACTTTCTACTTTCATCCCTCCTATACATCAAATCATTATTATACTATGTGTATCAGTTGCAGTAAAATAACATTCAAATGTATTTACTGAACTGATGATTTTTTAATTAGCACCCGAGCCATTATTTATTTGCTACCCTCACTTGGTGGAGCCTTTTAATAGACTACATTTTCACGCAATATAAACCTTGACCAAAAATATATGACTGTGTCGCTTATGGGCTTAACCTAATTAAAATTGAAGCCGCCTGGAATGAATAATTTAAAACCCCACAGATTAAAGAAGATAATATGCATAATTAGGTGCACGCTGGTATAGCGTGTGGTGGATTTCAACGTAGAGATATTGCATATTTCATGATTTACTTTGGACATTTAGAAAATGGGTCATCATGGAGATCAGTAATGTCCATACTGCAAAATAAAAAACAAAGTCATATTAATAAATCAATGCATAATGTATTTTATAGAGGTTGGTGTGTATGCTTGTACGAATACATTACACACATATTCCAATTAACAATTATAGCAAATGCTCTCTAATAATGCAAAATGGGCTGTTGTTATTACTTGCTGCTTTAACCACAGGTTTGTGACTTGGCAAATGTAGAGGGACACATTAGAAGGCTCCAGTTAATATCAGTAATAACCTCTAACACTGATGGCTGCCAGTGCAAAGAGAGATTTATTGGAGATGAACTCAATTCTGGAGACCTGAGCTATTACCATAAGACTTTATGACATATTGAACAGTCTACTTCTATTTCGAACCAGCAGTAATCATGACCTAGTTTTTCCCTTACATTTACGTCCATTGCCTTGCCTTTTACCAATTCACTTGACCACTGTATTGGTTGTATCTTTCCATTTATTTAAATATAAAGAACAAACTAATAAAATATTTATAATTGGCTATTGCAGAATTTTGATTGACAATGAGCCTGGGCTTCATACTTTCGTTTTTCTTCATCTAATCCTATGGAGAACACAATCTCTCTATTTGAGATATATACACACACACATATATATATATATCATTTCACAGTCTTGACGCAGCACCATTGCTGACCCCTTTCTTCAAAACCCTATAATGAATGCATTAATATCTCACAAATATATATATATATATTTTATGTTTAATGAGACTAAATAAACTCTAGTGATGGCAACCCCTTTATGATTTTCAACAGAAAGGAAAACAGTGTTCACAAATATGCTGAATGTTTTAAAACCCTTTGGACCTCAGAACCCTGCAGCTGACAGAGAAAACCTATTAAAATAAACGCTGTTATAAAAGAGAAAATCTGAATAAAAATAAAATAAAATAAGGGAAGGCAAGGCAGGCCTAAAGTAAATTTAATTAAACAATTTTCTAGTGATCATGCAGCAGTAATCAAATGATGGAGAAAAGTGTTATCACAGGGCATATATCCAGACATGTGGTGTAGTTAAGCACAAACAATTTAATGAGCAAAAAAGTTGGCTGTTGCAGTTGTGGGGTGATGCTATACAATCCCCGTGAAGTGTGCCAGAACTGCTGCATCCTCCACAATCTAGCACTCAGAACCAACCTGCAGAATGGGGTATTGTGGGGAGCTGTTTGCGTTCAACACAGATGTTGTGGGTGCGTTTGTCCGTTCACCGATTTGAATAATCCCTATAGTGAATCGGATGCTAAAACAACGAAAACAGTGCATGCAAATAAACAGTGCTGTCAGTGGGTGCAATTCATTCTTAGTGAATTCCCCCTTCGGTTATCTCTCAGCCCAGCATGGCAGGACGCCGGAGAGGCAGAGATAGTGCTCTAGAGAGCTTTAGTAGTTCTCAGCCCGAGAACAGCCATGAGCATCTGCAGGAGAAAATGAACAGAGAGAGAGAGAGAGAAAGACTTCAGTAGAGTAATGAGAACAGAAGAGGCGATAATGCAAAGACCAAGGGTCTTACAACTGCAAAAAGAGCAGTTAAAGTGGGAGAGAATGGACCATTTGAACAGGACAAGTGGAATGGTAATAGAGCATGGTAGAGTTAAAGAGGACAGAAGTGGTAGAAAAGGATGACAATGGACTACATTGCCACGGGAAGTATTTCACCTTCACCTGAAAATTCCTGTTCATGAGAGTTTCTATTTGAAAGACTGAATTAGACCTGCACAAATTCAATGAGCAATGGTTAAATGTGACCAGGCATATCAAAAATGAAAAATGAGAATGAAGAAAGGAGATTTTGTCCTGGTGGGGTTCATAACATTGTGCCCCATGGACTTTCATTGTATAGACAAAACAACAACAAAATGCCTCTGGCCCACGAAATATAAAGTTTTAGAACGACATGGTGATTAAATAATGACAGAATTATCATTCTTGTATAAACTGTATATTTCATCCAAAAGAATGAATATTATTTATATGTATTCCGTAGAATGTTGATAACCAGAGTTGATGGTAGCCATTGACTTCCATGATATTCTTCAAAATATTTTCTTTTGTGTTCAGTAGAACAAAGAATCTCATACAGGTTTGGAACAAGTGGAGTACATGAGAGGATTTTCATTTTAAGGTGAACTCTCCCTTTAAGTGATGTGATTGAAGCTGCATTATGAATAAAACTCTTGTTTTTGCTGTTAAAGAAACGGTATAGTGCGGTACAAGTACAGAGGGAACACAATGTCACAGACATGCATGTTGACAGCTGACCTCAGATGCATGAAGTTTAGTTTTATATTTGAAAAGCACCTCTCCGGTAGTTGTCATGGAAACCACACACTTCTCTGCCCTCCCTTTTTCTGCAAAGTGTCTGTGTGCAGATGCAGTGTTGCACAATTAGTCTCGCTCGGATTCATACACGCGCCGAGCGGTGGGGGTCGAGTAGATGGCGAGTTTTGTACATGTTAACGCACACACTCTGAGGGGCACGATGGAGATGCCCCTTCTGGATTACTCCAGTAGACCACTCAGCAGGTGGTCTCTGATAAAAATCAAGTGTCCCGGAGCTATAACACCAATTAGAGCAAGAATAACAGTGTTGCGGTCCTAACAAGAGCCGTGGTGCCATTCCATTTATTTCTTTTCATTATATAATTTAGGAAACATTAGAAGAACGTCCACCTTTCGGTTATCAAACCCCCAAACATCTGGAGGTGGAGTGAAGTAATGATTAAGCCACAGGGCTGGTTTGATTCCCGCATGAATAACAACCATTGTGCCCTTAAGCAATGCACCTAGCCACAGGAAATGATGCCTGTAATACGTTCATGACAGCATTCCGTAGAAACACTGCATGAATGTCACAGAAACTATTTTCATTGATGCCTCTGGTTGTGGCGATTAATATTAAATCAGAAAATCATAGAAACCACCTACACAACAGTACTGCAAACACACAGCAATCTGTTGTTAACCGCTTAGAACCTTAGCGTGTGCATAGTAATCACCTGACAACCACCCACAACAACCTAGGATACACTGAGAACAGATTAAGGTAAATGGTGCTTGTGAAGGAATTATTCCATTACATATTACATCTTATATTAAAACACGGATAAATCCTCAATGTGTCCTCAATCTGGCAACCCATGTGAGCATTGACACAGTAATGCAGACCAATCCAGAAGTTGACCAATCTCTAAGAGACTCCAAGACCTGAAATGTATGGGTCGGAGAAAGGAGACAAAATGTATACTTTTGGTGTGCCTCCAGGAGCAGGGTTGGGAAACTTTGCTCTAGTCGTCACCCTGAACAGTGCAGCCTCAGTATTTTTGACTGTTATGGAGGGCCTGCTGAGTTGGTCTTCAACCCCTGGTCAAAGTCACCTACCTGTCCTCATCTTCATTACCCTAACCCTAACCCTTGAGCAATTAATTGAATCATTCATTCAAACGATTAATTCAAAATAGCTGATTGATTTAGAAACTAAGCAAGTTGTTGTCTTTATGATCAGAATATTGAATCATTGACATTCAAAAACAGATTAAATCAGGAAACAGTGATTTGTGTTTCACGCAAACGTCCTGCTCTGGCTTTGTTAGGAACTAGGCCTATTTTTGTTGGCAAAACACACACACACACACAAAAAAAGACTAAAATTGTCTAAAGTGTAGCTCACTCAATGCTAAATTAAAATCTGTTGAACTATAAAATCTATCTCTCATTTGTGATCAGGCTCGTTCTAAAATTCAGGAAAATTGCACTCTTGCTTGTGTAATATTACGGCTTCTTATTTTACATATATATATTTTATATATTTATATATTAATGCGGTTTTTTTTTCAAAGTGAGATACTCAGTGTCACATATCGTTGAAACAAAAATTACAATATCATCATAGATGAGCAATAACACATACTCCAATAGCAACCACGGCAATATGCTAAAAACCAGAACAAAACTTAGCAACTGTATGGCAACCACCTTTAATAAGGTACTACCCATTCATACGCAACATAGCAATGTCCTGGCAACCACCCACAACACCATAGCAACCTCTCAGAACATACAATAAACCAACTACATAGCAACCACATAACAATATGGCTAAAACACTTAGAACACCTTAACAACTGTGAAGCCACACCCTGGCAACTACCCATGACACCCTAGCAACCTCATAACAATGGACACTTCAAACACCTTAGTGAACACAAAGCAATGTATAAAAAAACAGCATTTGAGTAACACTCAAATCTCCTTCTCCTGTAGAGCATCTAAGACCCGGAGCACGGTGCACAGCAAATACAATTCTAAGGCTCTGCGCCACATCTGAGGAATATTAAAACAATCCCATCAGCCAACTTCAAACGCTCAGCTCACGCAGAGAAACCAAAGAGGACATCTGCAGAATATTCAAAAACGCCCCTTCCTCTGAGTGCTGTCACACAGTCTGGGAAACCTGAGAGAGATAGAGAGATCATCTCTGAATTTAGATGAGCTGTGCTAATAAAACAGAACGCAGAGAGAGAAACAAAAGCTCTAGTGTCTGTCAAGTAGTGAAGATGTGGACTGCATTTGGAAGGACACACCAAGCATCACACGGACACTTCAGTGAGCGCTTGACAGGGCTAGATAATGCTGTCCTGGGGGGCCCAATTCAAAACGTATTGGTTTCCAACAGGGAAGAGGAAATATCCATTACATAGTATTGGGTTCTGCCAAATACACACGCAACACACTGGTTGTCATCCAAATAGGTTTGCTATGCCAATCCAGCTTGTGTGGTTGAAATAAGTGCATCAGAACGATAAAAGAGAATTTTTCTCTTAATCTGTTTGCTTTTTCTTTTTGTCTATTAAGGGTTTGTGTATGTCTCCTCTCGTTAAATCTGTATTTTGGCACGCTCATTTAGTTTCCTCCCAATCTTGGCGGGTGTGCTCGTGCTCGCCAGTAATTAATTGGACCACCTGTTCCCAATCACCTTTACTGTTCCACCGCCCCCAAAGAATTATGGGATATGTAGTCTTTTGCGTTAGGGTAATGAGGTTATATGCGCACACGTTATAAAGATTATGACTGCATATTTTCAAGATGTCAAACGTAATGTATTTTTGGATGTTCGGGTCGATTTTCCATATATATATATATATATATATATATATATATATATAAACTGCAGTGATGCACAGAAAAGAGAAAGAGAAAGGCTTTTTGAAATGGAAAATCAATGTACTGCTCACTGAACATTGCACAGTATGCTGTTTTAGAAATAGCATGTGGAACAGTAAGCATTGTGCAAAAATATATTATGCTACATTATTGTGACATTTCCTATTTTCACATAAAAAATGAATAAACGAAATCCCCGACTTTTACACTCTGACTAAATGAAACATGCAGCATAGTAATTTATGCATAATAGATATTCTTTCATATGCTTTAAAAAATATATATATATTTGGCAGTATTAAGTGTATACTGTGTAGTATGCAGGAAGTAATAAGCTAATATGCTACTGATTTGAAACGTTCCACAGTACACAGGTAGAGCCAGTGCATTTTAAATCTGCAAATGATACATGCAATGCTGTTTTAGCTAGAATAGAATATTGCTGTCTACCTGTCTACAAAAGTATGTAAAGTATACATAGTTTATAATGCAGAAAAAGTAATAGTGTGTCAGTTGCGCTGGCCTGGTTTGCCCAGGAGGGAGGAGTTCAGGAGCGCTGCAGTCAATAACACACCCATCACTTATCAAAAACCCCACAAGACTGACAATCCTGAGAGCGTCTCCATGACAACACAACTCACTCCACAGAACTCACACACGTTCAGAGCCAACTCTCAGCTGCGGCGTGAATAATAACTCTGCTGCATCTCTTAGACTTTCCTTAGAGCACTTTTATCTTAATTCAGAGGTAGCATTTTAACACATCATCTTGTTTCTATTCATCTTCAAAGGGTTTATTGAACCATTATCATTGCAATCAATATGAAGTTTAAATTTCAAATAGCCACCTGCTTTTTACGTGACTTTGGATGTGTTTAGAAAATTAATGTTTAGATATTTTACACAAAATAAAAATGCAAAAGGACCCTTTTTGCAGTGTTTAGGCCACTATAAACCTGTTTCAACCATATTACGCCTTTTTACGTTTATCTAGGCCTACTGAAATAATCCACAGTGGGAGCCACTTTGTGCAAAGCCTGTTATATGTAACATATGCCACTGGCAGAGCAGAGAAGCCCATTCAGGATTTAACAGTCAAAGACAGATGTTTGTCTGAAACAGGCTGAACCCAAATTTGTCTTGTGTCAGGTAAGCATGAAAGCACAGCTTGTGTCTGCACAGATGCATTCATGATTAGGTGAATGAAAAGGGTAATAGACATAAAAAGAGTGGCAAAGACATTATGACCAACAAACATATAGAAAGACAGACAGACAGACAGATAGATAGATAAAATTAGATAGACAGGTATCACTGATGCATTTGGATCAACTATGTCTATTACGAGAGACATTCAGTGCCGAGCTGTTAAAATGGATTGAAATGAATTAATGAAGTGTTTTCAAAACTGGTTCTCTTGCTTATACTTAATCATAGTTCAATTGCTCCTCCTTCCCCACTTGATTGTGTTAACGCTTTTTTGATTCCAAACAGTGGTATGATTATTTTATCATAATTCATAACGGCAGCTTATTAGCCATATAATGACGATGCAGGAGAAGGCAGTAAAATGCATAGCATTGCTCACCTCACTTTTAAACTTTGATTTTGTTTCCAAAGTGTGAACACACAACTATACTTGTGTCTAAAGCCATATTCAGACGGGTTTCATTTTACATGGAGAAGTTGGGCAAAGTCTCTTTCAAGGAAAGTCTCACTCAACGGCCAGATTACACTATTCCTGTGCAAATAGACCAGCTGTAAATATGCACATAAATATTCTGTCATTTCCAGGCACGAAACTTCTGTTAGCTTTAGGTAAGTGCCTATTATTAACACAATCCAATCCGAATTTAATGAATAAATCGTTTCACTGGACCATATTATAATCTTATAATAAACAATGAAGTACGCACCGGAAGCAATGTGGCCCGCACATGCGAATTGGCCAATATTATTACAAACATCCTGCGGTAAAATAACATTAATCCATCTACCCTTGTAAAACGAATCCCATCTGTATAGGGCTTAATATGCTTTGAATGTGCAGCAAATGTTTTCGAATAGAGATTCGCTATAATTTGGTCCATATCAGCAGTGAACTGTACTAGAGTTTACCTAAACCGTACCCCAGATCGCCTTCGTGCAACCAAGTTCAGAAAACAGCTTTCATATCATCCAATAAAACTGAACTCTGATGCCAGACGAACCCAAGTGCCTAATCGTGTGTGTGTGTTTGGCTCTGTTCAAAACCTGGTGAGCTACCCTGCTATCTACTACCTACTAGACAGCTTCCTACCTGAAATGTATCATCATAATTGACTGATTTGAAATGTTTGCAGGAACTCACAATTATTTTTTGATGCTAACGTGTTGCTAAGCTAACAGTGCTCTAAAAATGTGATTTTGCCTTATTATTTGGCTGAAACTAAGTATCTTTGGAGCCTTTTGGAATAGTGCTTGAGTCAGGAGCGCTGCTAAAGTGTCTTAAAATGTTGTCTAGGTAGGCAGCTAACTAGGTTTTGTAGAATAGATAATGTCTGGCTGCAGAAGCAGGGAATTTTATATTAGCATGGATGCAGTGAGGTTTCTCTCTCTCTCTCTCTTATTCTCTTTTCTTCTATTCTTTCCCAACATTCATCCCTCTCTGGAATGGAAAACAATAAGCTGCCATTCTCAGGATGAAACACAAACCCTGAGGCGTTACTCTATTCTTGCCTTGACAATATATTGAGCAGCAAACAACTGCAGCTTAGCAAGAAAGAGGCAAGGAGAGACAGGAACCTTGCATTATCTTCTCCTCTCTCCATCCATCTTGTCTCCTTCCCTTATCATCCTTGGTGCTTCTTCTCCTTCCATTGGCTGGGATGTAAAGACATTTTAACAAATGCCAAGTCAAGCGATGTCAGGGGAAGATGAGCGTGAGGAAGCACCTTTTTTTCATCCTTCACTGCTGCTAACCTGCATACAAATGTGAAAAGTTGGGTACTTAAAGGGATAGTTTACCCAAAACGGCCAATTCTGTAATTATATATACACCCTCATATCATTCCAGACATTTGGATTTTCTTCTATGTAATTACAGCGTTCAAGCTTCTTTTCAGTACTATAAAAATGGATAGATACTGAAACCCTCAAGTTTGAAAAATTCAAAAATCAATGTAAAGGTATTATAAAAGTAGGCCATAATGGTAGTGAACTATATTCAAAGTCTTATAAAGCAATGTGACATTTTGATCTATGACTAGACTTCAATGTATGCCATTATTCACTATTATTCACTGATCTCTTATTTCAGCTATAGCTTTCTAATCTCATTTGTGTTTGAGTATTTTCAAATATAGCGCTACCAAGATATTTCGCTCCAGGTTTGAAATAAATGACACTAAATAGCATTGCTATTAATGGGTCTCAACCAGTGGGAATGAGGCAAATTTAAATGCACAAAAATGGGACTAAGAGATGACAGCTGGGAAATTTTTTGAAAATAATGACTTAAAGGTCTGTTCCATATACATATAAAGCTATGATTTCAGAATATATAGAGTCATGACTATTTTAATGGTATGTTTACATGAGTAAATGAAGTCCAAATGTAAATTTAGGTGAACACAAGTTCAGAACAACATTCAGGGAACTGCTCTATTAGTCAGCAGCCTGTGTATTTTAGTTCCCTGTGTTCTGGACAGATCTTAATCCATTTCAAGGGGCTTCATCAATAAATTGTTGGCTGAGATTACAGGAAAGCATGAAAAATTGATATGCGGAGTATAGAGGAAAGACTGAGGGGAGGAGAAGGGTATCGCAAATGTATATTTCCTAACGGAAACACTCTCTCACATGCAGAATCCTCATCTTTAACTGTGTTTATTTATAGCCTCTATCTACAAACACATCTCGGATGTGACACTCACAGCATCGGCATTCAGAGCACTCTCGCTGACCCAGATGCAGCATGAGTGCTCGCTGCCAGCAAAATCAAAGCCCCTCGCAATGCAACCGCAGTCTGATCTATTAGAAAAGAGCTAGCGATACTACAGAACCACGAGGTTGCCTTTCCATAATCTATTCTGCGGCATCTATTACATAAAAATAAGACAAAACGGGATGAAAAAGACAACTTGTCTTTTGCAAGATGGTTGAGATAAGGCCAACTCATTATCAGAGCTCAGCTGTGTGCGTTTCTTCGATAACATTGAACGGTTTAGCTGAAGAGCTCCTTTTCATTTGTATATGTGTGTGGTGCAGTGCTGCAGGCTCTGGAGAGGATTGTGGAATGAGAGAAAATGCTGATGGTTTCTATTATTTATAAGCATTCCCCACATAATGTGTGTGTAGCCATGAATCTGGTCCGATTTAACGCACTACACTCAGCAGCTTTCCCTCCAGCGTGTCCTATAGTGACGTGACGGGTGCATGCAATTTCTGCACTACCACCAAACATCTGTCATTGGACAAAAAACTCACACCACTAGTGGAGCCAGAAGTTGACATGAACCTTTTGTCGGTCATTCGGTTTGTGTAAGTGTAAGTCTTATTGGGTCGGGCAGCATTTGCACTTTCAGCATGGATAGACAAATTAGTTGTCACTGAAACTTGTCATGTCCTGGCTGGATAGGACACGGTGCACCACCATAGGAAGGCTGGTTGCATGAGTGATAGATTCAGTCACACTGTCACAAACAGCCCCAAGAAAAAACCTATGAGCTCTTTAAAGTGACTGCGGCGCAAATAAGCTGTGGATGGAGGGATGAGGGTGATTGGCTCTTAGCTTTAATGTGATTACTGTTAGACTGCTGATGGCTATTAGTATAATGATGATGAATTTCTTTTGAAGTTTCGCTTATTAGATACACGAACCAAGAGATTAAAAGTGAGAGATAGAAGGACAGAGATATAGGACACGCTTTTAGTGACTGTTCATGTCTCTATCTATTTTGTGACACAGCAAACTCTGTGACAAAGACAAGTAGGAGATGTGTTAATCGTGTCTGATTCATTTGACAGCATCCATATGTGGGCTATTTTATGTCTTAAGATATAGTTTTTTTTCTTTCTGATTGCTAAATCTGTCCAGCTTGGTTCATTCAACCAGTTATGCTGCCTTCAAATCCTGCTGGGAAGCTCCTACTTAGGGGTTCGGAAGTCTTATTTTCTACATGATGGGCATTTCATTGATTTTGGATCAGAGTAAAGAGGTGGGCAGTTTCATAGTTGTTTTTTCTTGGTTTTAGTTTCTTGCAATGGCTTGACACTTCATGTCAATAAAGCAAAAAAAAAAAAAAAAAATGTAAATTAGATATGCAATTGACGTGTTGTGTAAAATGGCTTAATGTTTTTATGATTTTCAAATTTTCTCCCTGCCTCAGGCTAGATATATAAACAGGTTAAATTAATCAAACTTTTTGCTCTTCATCAACTATATTATATATTCCATTCATAATTTTTTTTTTCAGAACGATTGTCCTATGTAGGGTTGCAGAAATGCTGGATCTTATTTCACCATATCTGAGATTGGATGAATTTGATAGTCCAGGGGTTTCCAAATCTGCTCCTTGAGCTTAGCCTCAAATAAAAACCTCTAAACCAGCTCCTCGTGGTCTTTAGTATCACTAGAAACTTCAATGTGTGTTAGAGCTAAACTCTAAACTAACCTGTCCATTTCGGGGTTACCCCAAGAAACCAAACTCCAGGACTCAAACAGGGGACCCCCAACCTCCAAGTCAGGTCTCAAAGAAAATCCCAAAATTTTTCTATTGGTTACTACATCATTGTGGTGCCCTTCTTTTACGTGTGATCAACCCTTTATGACTTTAGGGCAGCATCAAGGTAATTTGTCTGATAACTCAAAGAGAAGGCCTGGTCACATTATAAATTACTTCCTCTTGTGTAACTGATTGTGCCTGCATAAAACTATCAATGCATCAAAACTGGCACATGCAGTATTCGCATTTCTCCTCACAAAGTTTTGCAGGATTTACCATGACCGTGATCTGATACTCCTGAAGATACAGTCATCCGGTCTCAATTCAACAGGGATGATGTAAGGGCTCACAGTTGGTACTGCTGATGAGCTAATATCAGATCTATTGCTTGTTCTGTGAGGTATGTGGTAACGGAAGGGTAATACAACTTTTAAGCTGTCACAAACTGTAGATAGACAAGTGTCTCCCAGCCCTGTGGCACATGAATAGTACAGAATAGTGGAACTCTAAGACATGAAATGGGTGGTTCAGAAATGGGATACATATTGAATTGCTTTTTTAGCACACTTCTGACATAACCAGTCTCATGAGTTTAGGTAGGACTTCCTGAACAATGGTTGATAAGTTAACAGACTTATATTCATGGCAGGCTATAAACGAAAACTAATTGCATTGAACATTTGCATTTAAGGAGTAGGCATTTGAGCAAATTCAGGGATCAGAATATCATGAAGACCTGAAAGTTTTTTTATTTTATTTTATTTTTTAACTTTGGCCAGTAAGCAACCATCCGAACACCCAAGCAACTGTGAAACCACCACCCACATACAGCATTGTGCCTGCAAGTTTTACACTGGCAAGAATCACCCACATTTTGTTCAGAAACTTTTGCAATTTTGTTTTGTGTACAAAAATGACTCATAGCAGCTTTCGACAGTGTGTGCTTTTTGTGTGTGTGTGTGTGTGTGTGTGTGTGTGTATGTGAATATAAATTGGGGGCTCGTACGGGATTACTGGTACCTCTTTCCTCATTCATCTCAGCTGTCAGAGATGTTATAATTGAAGAAATAGAAAAAAGAAACCAGCATGAATTCTTTCATTGGAGCTGATTTTGTTCCCCAGCTTACGCTTTAAAACTGCCATCTATCATATCGCTTAAGTACAAAAATGCATTCTGCTGTTGATTAAATCCATAGAACGTTTATTAATTGGATGACTCACGATGCCTGCTTTCTCTCTTAGGTGTGTGTCTGGTGTTGGGCTGTATGATATATCCTGATGGCTGGGATGCTGATGAGGTGAAGAGGATGTGCGGAGAAGGGACGGACAAGTACACCATTGGAGCATGCTCAGTGCGCTGGGCGTACATCCTGGCCATTATGGGCATCCTGGACGCCCTCATTCTCTCTTTCCTGGCTTTTGTGCTGGGCAACAGGCAGGATGGACTCATGTCCGAGGAGCTGCTGGGAGACAGTAAGATTAACCTTATTTTGTCTGAAGAATTGTTATTCTGTGTCTGGTCATGTCTAAATGTCATGTCTTACCATGGGAGACTGCAGATGTATCTCAAAAATGTGTCTTAATTTATGCAAATAAATCATTTTAAAGAGTTTTGGACCATAAGATGTTATACACAGTTAACAGTTTACAAAGAGTTTTGGCAGAGCAAAAAATACAAATACAAAAACAACTTGAGAGTCGGTACCTTTGACGAAAACACCATTTGGTTGTGGAATCTAAGCATTATTGCCGTTGAAGTTTACCTGCTACTGTTATTTATTTGCAAGCGATATAAGGGGAGGGACAATGTTATTTGTATAGGACAAATATTTGTATATATATTTGGACCATCATTTTTCAGTTAACATTATTTTGGGAAACTTCTCAGTGTACATATTAACTTCAAATTAGACATAGGGGCCAAAATTTAAGGAATCTGCATATTAAACAATTTGTGAACCTTACCAAATTAAAGGGTTACTCTACCCCAAAATGAAAATTTGGTCAATAATCACTTACCCATATGTCATTTCACACCCGTAAAAGCGTCTTCGTCTTTTGGAACACAATTTAAGATATTTTGGATGAAAACAGGGAGGCGTGTAACTGTCCCATTGACTGCCAAGTAAAATACACTGTCAAGGTCCAGAAGAGAATGAAAGAAATCGTCAGAATAGTCCATCTGCCATCAGTAATTCAACCGTAATGTTATGAAGCAACGAGAATAGTTTTTATACACGAAGAAAAAAATAAATAACTTAATTCAACAATTCGTCTCCTCTGTCTCTCCACATCACCATTTTGGAGAACATACGCTGAATGCAAACTGCGTACGCTCTTCTGTGTCAGCCTCAGCCATGACACATGAGTATGTTTTCTATGTGTATTTACACTTTGACTTGAAACGAAAACAGCGCATCTGTGCAGCGTTGTTGAAACAGAAGCGTGTCCAGCAGATATTCTCCGAAATGCCGTTACAGTGACGCGGAGAGACAGAGAAGACGAATTGTTGAATAAAGTCGAAATTTAGTTTTCTTAACGTACAAAAAATATTCTCGTTACTTCATATCGTTACGGTTAAATTACTGATGGCAGACAAACTTTTCTGATGACATCTTTCATACTTTTCTGGACCTTGACAGTGTAACGTACATGGCAGTCTATGATACAGTCTCAAGCCTCCAGGTTTTCATTCAAAATATCTTAAATTGTTTTCCGAAGACTAACTAAATTCTTACAGGACTGGAACGACATGGGGGTAAGTGATTAATGACAAAATCTGCATTTTGGGCTGGAGTATCCCTTTAAAGTAACATGAGATTAATTATAACTATGCTTTGATATACTAAAAGAAAAAACAAACAAGTGTTTAACAAGTGCATAATGAAACTTTTCTCTGAAAGAATCCAGAGATGGCCTGGCTAATCTTGTGCATTTCTGACGCACATTATATGATTTAGTTGTAATCACAAAATGCGTAACTTACATAAAGAAATACAAACTTGATTCTCCATTTCTCCCCATAAATGCTCTAACCCATCAGTTTTCAACGCGCAGCTGTTGAGCCATTCGGTGCAATTCATTCATTACTAGACAGAGCCTGCCAGCCAGAGGTGAGAGAAGACTCAGCTTGAGAAAAGAAGACAAAGCGATGGTCATTAAGGACAGAATCAGATGATAGGGCTGTGAAAATAGATGAGATATGAGAAGGAGCGAGAAGAAGAGGAAAATGGCAAGTGAAGAAAAAAGATAGAAAGGTAGAATTTACCATGGACTGGGGTTAATTGAAGCCTCGGCTCTGGACCAAGCCATGAATTTCTAATGACTGTTTACACAGCTTGCTGTCAGCCAGTCCATATTAATCACAGGCACAGCATCCACTGAAAGCCATGCTGTGCTGAACAGAACACCTTCAGCAAAACACTATTTATGGATATGGACTATAAAATGCTTCATATAATGAAGGAACAAACTCCACTTTCAGGAAGTCCTGGAAACCTGGACCATAAAACTATTATTTTATATAATGGCAATGAAGGGTCACTTATAGGTGTGTTAAGGTTTGATTTCAAACTGATGAGTTGCAAATGGTGAGTAATGATATTTGTATAATGATGAATGAGCAATTCACGTCTTACTGCTGCAGAAACCAAATGTATATCATATTTTGTGACTGCAAATGATGGTGTTAGTGCCATCTAGTGGAAATTACTAGTTAGGTTTATCCCAACTGATGGTGTGTGAAAAAAGTCTATTTAATGTGTATTTATCAAATGTGACAGCTTTCAGTAGTTGATAAATATTTCTGCTGCATTTGAGAATTACACTGTGATTTTTGCTTTAGTTTTGATAGAATTTTCTCCTTTTCCCATCAACAGAGAGTGGAAATGCATAGATGCCAGATACACTCAGGTGAGCGAGTGTTGGTCAGTATATACGCACCTTTTTGTCCATACAATGAAAGTCATATGGTCCAATGCATGTGTGTTTTTTTTAAGACATAACTGACAACAACACTCTTCACAATATCTTATTTTGTTTGGAAATAAAGTGATGTTATGAATTTTTGAAACGATCTCTCCAAGTTTAGCTTCCTTGTATACATTTCTCAAGTGCAATGCTGTGGATTTTTACTAAAACATCACTTAAATCTGTTTCAGGTGTTTCTGTCTCGTTCAACGAAAACCATTATGTGAAATCACAATCCAGCTTTACCCATCATCCTGAGGGCAGGAAGCCTGACTAAAGCAGTTAAAGGATGCAAACGGTGAATGGAGTTGGAAACTCGATGCTTTTCATTCCAAATCCCTTCTTTTCACTTCACTCCCTGGAATTGCTTCTCAACAAACCCCCACCCTACTTTAATTTACAGTGTTCTGTGTTACTAACATGATAGGGCAGCTAATGCACCGTTTAGAAGTAACTTTAACTTGGATTAATAATAATAATAATATTTATTTTTCATTGCGTTCTCCTTTAAAGGCCTGCATTACGATAATATTTTGGGATTTATGAATTACTGTAAAACACTGTTCTATTTGACTGGATTCCTCAATATAGAAGGAAACGTTTACAGGCTTGAATTGTGGGATGTACATTCTGGCACAGAGCTGCACCACAGACATTTTCGGCCTGTTATTATTGGTCACCACCACCCCTGGACAAAAAAAAAAGAGGGGAGCAAAATGGTACACTAAATCCTTACCACTTAACAGAGCCAATTTACACGCAAGTGATCATTTATCGGAATTCAAAATGTACAATTATTTCAACAAAACACTATCCAACATTGTTTAAAAGTGGTATGTAAACAGAAGCTGTGAGTTCACTGTTAATACATTTTAAAAATTAGTGTCAAAATTAGGGGCAGACATCTCTGCCATTAGTAAATGTGCACACGCCAAGTATATACAGAAGTAGGAGAGTGTTTTAAGTATTATGTATTGAGTGTATATGTTGAATTTCTGTTTGTCTCTAATTCGATATTTACTTCTCGGCAGTGTTGGTGCTGTATAGTTATGTGTGCCATAATTATGATGTTCTCAGCTGGTACCGTTTCGTACTCTTGGTATTATCATTCTGTCCCACCAAGACAAACGAACAGCCTAGGATCGCCAATCAAAAACGTCATGGGAAAAACTGGAGGATGGGGTTTCAAAAAGCAAAAGCCCACAGGAAATGACCTCACAGTGTACCTCGTGCCACTCCCTC
Organism: Carassius auratus; assembly: GCF_003368295.1. Classification (NCBI taxonomy): domain Eukaryota; kingdom Metazoa; phylum Chordata; class Actinopteri; order Cypriniformes; family Cyprinidae; genus Carassius; species Carassius auratus. Next base: position 15,653,438 of record NC_039271.1, read on the forward strand.
CCTTCTTGGACAACGCTGGATGAAGTTCTGAAGGAAAAGGAAAAAATGTTGTTTCGCTTTATTTATTGGGTGTCAGTCTTGTCAGATGATGTTCTATGTAGAAAAAAAATGTAAATACACCATTCAAATGTATTAGTTATAAAAGTTCATTAAAGACAATTCACCCACATTAATGAATAAAGATTTTACCTCTACCAACTGAAATCGAGATATTTAATTTTTACCGTTGTTGTAAACAACAGGCATATTTATCTTATTTACTTTTTTTTTTTTTTTTTTTTTACAGACCAGCGGTGTCCAATCCTGCTTTTGGAGGGCCAATATCCTGTAGAGTTTAGCTCTGATACTAATTAAACGCATCTCAAACAGCTTCCCACGCTCTTCTGAATTACTAGAAACAGAGCAAGCGTGTTTGTTGGTTGGTTGTAACCCAAATCTGCTGGATGTTGACCTTCCTGGAGGACTGGACACCCCAGACCTGCACTAGGTAAAACTGACCTGACAGCTGCTTCAGTCTTCAACACGGCAAACCTTGGCATGAAAGATACATACAAACATCGGCGCTTATAGCTAACTTTATTTACGCACCCCATGCTCATATTTCCTCGTCATAACTTTTCTACCTTCATTCCGGTTGATTGTAACCTCTTGCTTGATGTTGTTTGGTCATCTAATCTTTCTTCTTTCAATCCGATTGGTCAAAAAACCTCTTTCCTTTCATTTCTGTTTGATTTAAGCAAAAACAGTTTCTTTGAAGCATCTATCAGATACGAATGAGAAACAAACAACTGGGTTTATATTTTATAAAATGACAATAATAGTGGTCAACAAACAGAAACGTTGAGATAGGTCTCGGCAACGGCGGTCTCTTCAAACCTTCACTTCAGCAGAAGACCTTCACAGTGAAAGAAAATTCATATATAAGTAAACATCAACCCCCCAAACCCCCAGTAAAACACGAGACCATTCGGTTGGTATAAAACTGTCATTACAGTGATTTATTATAATGAACCATGAAAATAGCCAACTAGTGCTGTGTCTGTGAGCCTCTGTCCTTCACACACACATACACTCACACACAAACAGTAAAAAATTAAAATAAACCAGAGAGGAAAAAAATTAAAATAGTGCTACAGTCACAGAAACATTCAGCGTTTTTGTCAAGAGCGCTTGTATTTACAACCATATTCCAAAATGGGGATGGGAGCGAATTATACAAGCATAGAAAAGAAAAGAAGCCAATATTTACACCTGTTTCTGGAGAAAGCTGGAGTAACCACCTATACATTAAATTACACTTTCTACAAATAACCATTGATATTCAAAAATAAACCGCTTACCCCTACAGCAAGGACCTCTCTTTCAAAAGCTGCCACAGAGAACAGCACACATCTGTCTGCGTCGTATTTGCTTTCCGTCTCTCATGCGCACTTCAATTATGCACACGGATGCGGGCGGCACGCAAGCATACACACTCCCTTCCGTTTATGAACAGACACTCATGCACAGACTCGCTCATTCACACAAGTGCAGTCTTCCTGGGGCAGTTGTAGCGGCCTATCGGAAAGGTCTCCTCTGAATTTCTGCAGCGGTGCACAGATATTTTTGTTACATGGAGGAATAAAAAAAATAATAATTCTGTATTTTTTTTCTCTATACAAAACCTTTTTGCTATATAATGAGCCACTAGATAAAACAAATAACTGATGAGTGAAAAAAACTGAGAAACGGGAAGAACAGGGAACGGCAAGGAGGAATCTGGAATGTCCCATTGCATTGCACTGCACTGAGAGGGAAAGAGGAAGGATTTAACGGGAGAAACCGGAAATGTTTATTAAAATTAATAAAAACATTCAAAGTAAAAAAGATGTCTGGAAAAGACAGGATGGCAGTTCAAGGTTATGGGAAGGAGAGAGGTGTGGGGGATTCTGGGTAAGTGATGAGCACCAGGGTTCATTAACCATCATCTTTTACACAAAGTCTACTGATACAGTTCGACATTTCTCGTTTTTCTTTTTAAAATGTACCCTTTTCACCCACTGGTTTCCATTAGCCTTTGTGAAAAGGTACACAGAAAATATTTACAGTGGTGTTGTGTTGCCTATGTTACACAATGTAGCTCCGCCCCTCTCTGAGAAAAGTTTGTCTAGGGGGCGGGAATTAAGTGGGTGTGGTCAGTGCCATCCTGTGCCCATGTAGCCGGTACTGTGAAAGGGGGCGGACGAAGGAGTAGGTCCTCGGTTACCACCGGCGATCTGTGAGACGCTCGGATTGGGCGGGGTCTGTGTGGGAGGAGTTTGTTGGGGAGGTGGTGGTGGAGGAGGGGGTAATACAGTTTGTTGATAAGTGGAAGGGGTTACTGAGGGGTTGGCTGGTGTAGACTGGTGAAGCAGAGTGGTTTGAAAGCCACCGATGTTCTGGAACGGGTGTGAAGCAGTACTAGAGGGAGCAGGGGGAGGGGGCGGAATGGGTGGGTGTGGTCCTTGCTTGATTGACAAAAGAGTGCCACTATTAGGTGTTGGCTGCTGGGAACTCTGTCCCTGAGGAGGTGGAGGGGGTGGCGGGGGCGCAGAGCTCAGCAGAAGTTGATGCTGCTGCATCGAAGGAGATTGCAGACTGACATGGAGCAAGGTGGGACCTGGTTGTGGGTGGGGAGGAGGAGGTGGAGGCGGCGGCGGGGGAGGGGCGGCACTGCTTTGGTAATGCAATGCATGATGGGTCTGTAGAAGAGGTTGGGAACCGGGAGGAAAGGGTGACGCCACGCTAGGCTTGAACGTAGGAAACGGCGCAGCAGCAGGGGTAGGCTGAGCGGGGAAATAGGAAGCAGAGGTGGGTGGAGCTGGGGGTGGAGGCGGAGGTGGTGGTGGGGCATTTTGGGGGTTATACTGAGGGAAAGTAGCCGGGCCAGACGTAGACTGGGGTTGAGGCTGGTTCTGCGGCTGAGCTGTCAAAAAGGCTCGCTGCCCGCGGTAAGGTGACCCTTGGGGTTGCGCTTTGGGTGAGTGCATGAGTGAAGGTCCAGCGTAGTGACTCTGCGAGGCACCGGATGGCCCACAGTGGAGCTTGGTGGGTGTCAGAGGGGCTGGTTTGGAGCTCGAAGTCTTGTTGCTGGACTGTTGGACGGACAGTGCCTGAGGCTGAGAAGGACCACGAGGCTGCGCTTCACCATCTTCCTCTTTGGATGGTCGAGACACAGTCTGGGGTGCTGGAGAACAAGGCTGTAAATGGCAAGAAACATGGTTTATGATAACAAACTTGCCGGCTAAGAAAGCTAATGCTGCCTAGAGAGAATATTACATTGAGGGAAGGTTCTCTTACTGCATGTGTAGAGGGGCTCTTGCAGCTCTTGGGAGAAGGACATTCCTTCACCTGGGATTCGCCACCCTCTGACTCTCCACTGTCTGAAAACGAGACAAAGCAGATATTTTAATATTAAGATTAAAAGATCTAACCAAGGTTCCCACGTTCTGATCAATGCATTTCCATGATTTCTCCAGTTTGGGCTAACCTTCTTACAAAGTTTAGCTCCTCCAACCTACTGCTCCAGCACACCTGCCTAGAAGTTTCTAGTGATCCTGAAGACCTTGATTACCCGTTTTAATGTTTAATTATGGTCGGAGCTAAACTCTGCAGGAGGGCCCACCCCTGGGATTATTGGATGAACTTAAAAAAAAAAAAAAACTTATTTGTATGTTTTAGGTACCACTTCACAGGTTTAAACAATTATCACACAAAAAAAAACATGGAAATCGCAATGCAAAATTCAACAAATGTTTCCAGGATTGTTTTTACCTGCATCCTTGCGATGGTCACTCAACAACAAGGCCCTATGGTAGCTTCGCTCCCTGGCCTGCTCTACTGACGTTGAAGATGTCCTGTACATTAAAAGAGAATTATTATATAGTATATATGCTTAAATATTATTTTTCATTCATAATTTGCAAAACTCAGTTGGCCCAAATGGTCATCAATCTGTCCAAGATATCTCCACAAATGGGTTGAGAGTTTTATTCTGAACAAATTTATATTGAAATGGTGTTTATTAAAGCGTGAGTACTTTACTTTATTCTCATGGAAGGGAATATATTGTAGGGACATACCACTGCCCTTCTCCATCTCTTTCCCCCTGAGGTGGGGTGTCTGGCTCCTCGGTGTGCTGAGGAGTCCTGGGGGTTGGTGTTGCTACAGGAACAGGTGGCTCAGGGGCCACTTCCACAGCGACAGAGAACACATCTACTGGCGGTGCAGTGGAAACAGGGGAGCTACACTCTCCCTTGGAGCCACTTCGCTGTGCCTCACGCTGACGTTTCCTGTACTCCAGGAGAGACACCTAACAACAAAAAACAAGTCACGTACAGTCAATTAACAACATTGAATAAATGGCATACATGATTTTTTTGATACATTTATTCCAGCCAACACTTTAGTTCAGTTTGGCAGATGCTTTAACAGACCTTTTTCTTCTGCGAGTTCTTTGCAGCACCTCCATCCCCTGTGCCATCACCACTCAGTGAGCGAGTAAGGGTCACACTGCTGCTCTCCTCATTACAGGAATAGAAGGGCGCCGCCTCACTGAAGGGGCCAGCGGAGCTTGAATCCGGCCTGTATGCCCCCATCTCCAAGGTGTGAGAAGGGGTAAGATCTCTCAGATTAGAGTTCACTGTGGAAAACGAGAGGCCGCCACGGTCTGGACTCTTCATCCAGGGAGGGTAGGAGGAGGCTGGGGTCTCGGGTGCTGAGGCAGCTTCTGAACCACCAACGTCAACCTCCATGCCTTCGTCTACTGCGGCATCCTGGGGCTCAGCAAGGGAGGGCTGAGGACTCAGAGGCCCCATAGATTTTGTAGATTCCAGTGGAGCCGTATCAGAGCCAGCATTTTTCAAGCTGGGAGATGCCAACAGCGAAGGGGGTCGTTCAACCTGACAAACAAACAAGATGTGGTCATGAAAAATGCAGCAGAACACCTCTGTAGCATGTAAAAGGTATTTAAGTAGTGAACTCACGTCTTGTGCACTGGGCCGTCGGCTACCATCTGGAGAACTGTCCATAGACGACTCACTCTGTGAATTTACAAAGATATTTCATGATCATTTTGTTACCTTTTAGTAAAATAAAGCTTCAACTCAACGGCACAGAACTGAACAATCATTTCAAGATCACCACCACAGGTGATAACAGTCCACGCCTGCCCAATAGCAAAAGTGTTAGTGCCCTTATTTGTAAGAACTATATAGTTGTTTTCACAGTTTGGAGACAACTTTCATTTTATATTGGGCAAAACATTTCCACTAGATTTCACTCAAGATTACTGGATTCGGTTTTAAATGTTTAAGAATCCTTTAAGAGTATTTAAAGTTTGACTTAAATTATATATACACACACACCTCTTGTGGCAGAGGGTGGTTGGGAATCTGCAAGGGTGTTGAGGGCTCAGTACTGGGTTCCTCTGGTCGAGGTCGAGGAGGCGTTGCAAGCAGCAGGGGCGTGCCTGGTGCTTCTGTTGACTCCGTTCGGGTTGGGGTGGCACAAGGAGACCCATACGGGGTGGAAGTCTCCGACATACAGGGATCGAGTGAACATAAGCGCCTTTTCTTCAACGGGGTAGGCAACTCTGCAAGCACATGAACCAAGTAAGACCAAGAACTGCTTTAGACAAGCTTTAAGTTGTTAATTTGCAGCAAGAGATGGACTGCTGACCCACCTGGAAGTGAGCAACTGCCGTTGAGAGGTAAAGGGCTGTAAGACTCGCCGTTTATAGAGGGGCTGAGAGGGCTCTCACTAGGCATCAGCAGAGAAGGCCGCCCTCCACCTGGGCTGGTGGAGCCCTCCTCTTCTAAAGCTTGCTTCAGCCAGCGCTGCACAAAACATATGGAGTTAGACCAGAAACTTACTAGCCTGAATATGAACACTTGAAAGTGAATATTAAAGTGGGTCCGAGTTCAAACGTAGCCCCCTCAAATGTAGTATAATCCACCAGAACAACCATTTTATCAGAGAGAGAGAGAGAGAGTCAAAAGTCAATAATGCTTGCTGACATCTCTGAATAATGCAGCAATTTTACCTTCTTGCAGGAACCAGTGGTAGGTGACGTTTCGGGCATTTCTCTTGAGCGCCGCCGCCCCGTGGGCACTCCCAGTGTGCTGGGGCTACGGTTGGCCAGAAAAGGAGAGGAGAAGCGGACGTAGTGTTTAGGCGTGCTGTAGACGTGTGAACTGCAGGCCATGCCTGGTAAAGAGTTCAGCTGTGTGGCAAGGACCTCAGGATCACTACTGATCCGCAACGGCCTCTCAGGGGGAGGCTCCGGAGTCCGAGAAGCAACCCGTTCCTGTTTGTCAACAACGATCCACTCGCTCACTAAGTGCTGTTGGGAAAGAGAATATCCGAGTGATGAAATGCACAACAAACTGCTGTGAAATGCATTTTATGGAAGCTACGGGGTGAGGAATTCTACCTTTTTAGTTTTGGGGTACTTGTGTCCACTGCGGCAAGGCGGGGCAGGTGAGCTGCTGTGGGGCGGGCTGGTGTCAGGGTCATGTGACGGTGGAGCGTCAGCCTCAGGGGCCGAGGGTGTCTCTCCATCTTGAGTCTCTGTTGTTAAGGGCTCTAAAGCATCACCAGGGGAACTGGGTTGCAAGTCAGAGCAGGTGCTGACCGTTCGCGCTCGCCGCCTCTGCTGTCCTATGTGTGTGCGGTTCCGCGAGAAACTTTTCCTCTGTTTGTTACGGCTCACTTTTGCGGGCTTCAGACAAGGCTCCTCCTTCACTACCTCTATCATGGGCTAAAGGTCCAAACAATTAAAAAAAGAAATTTATATTAACTACATAAATGTCTTTTCAAAAGTTTGGGTCAGCTTTCATTTTTTTATTTATACAAATGTATTTATTTTGACAGTAAAAACATCTATAATCTAACAAAAGCTTTCTATTTCAAATAAATGTCGTTCGTCGGAACTCTCACTAGATTACATTGTTTATTGTGTTTCTGATCAAATAAATGAATGCAACATTTTATTTAGGGTCATATATGACCAAAAGTAACTTTCGTCTACAACTTAAACGTCAAATCGAGTCAGAATCAGTACTTAAATCAATACTGATTTAGTGATGTTTGCTCATAACTGAAGGTTATGTACCTGTAATATGGCAGGAGATTCGGCCTCTGGTGTAGAAGGAGGCTCTTCCTTAATCTCGCTGCGTCCACCAACTTCCCCTTTGGTGCCGATCCTTTCTAACGCTTGCTCCCTCCGCTTTTCTCTTTTCTCCATTCGAGCAAATGCCTGCAGAATGGCCTCCATCTTCCTCTCTTCGCGTGTCTATGTGAATGATGCAAAAGAAAGACAGAAGGAAAGAAGACAACGGAGAAAGGTTGAGTCTATCTTCTGGCTGACAGTCGGGATCCCAGCTAGCTACAATCAGCAGGCCATAGCCAGCAGCAAAGGCGGGAAAAGTGAGAAATGGGACACTTCTGTTTTAGTCAAAAGGAAACATAAGACCCCCCCCACCCCCAAGGTGTGAGAGGCGGCGTGTGTGTGCGTGAGAGCTTCTGTAATCTCTCTTGTCCTACCAAAAAGAACTGCAACAAATACCACATAAGGGTGTCTTGAGGTGGGCCATGTTGAGTGACTGAGGGTTGCATGCCTGGACTTCAGTCTCAGCATGGGGTCAGTGAGCACAGGACAGTGGGGTTAGTGTGTGGGTACTCCTGTACAGTAACAGGCAGGGGGTGGGTTGGGAGTCGTTCATGATATGATGGGGTAGGTTTACCTCCTTGTTTCTCAGAGCTCTGCAGCAGGAAGCCCCTGCGTCGTGACGATGGGACTCCTCTGCCGGGCCGCCCTGAATGGTGCCGAAAGAGACAGCCATCAGGGTTCAAACATACACAGGCCTCTAGTTTGCTCACACCCCCATGCACACATTCATATGTATCAGCCTAGTCCTTGTTGTCTGGGTAGTGTGGTTGGGGTTCAGAGCTTTATTATGGGCCTACTGTGTGATTAATGGACATACCCCTCTTTTACCAAAAGGTGCTGGTTCTGGGCTGGGAACAATCGTTTTGAACAAATCATTAATGTCTGAAACAGGCGGGCAAGATAATTTCTTCACCACATAACATTCTTAACTTAACTGGCGTCAAAATGTGGTGTGTGGGGGAAGTGTCTGCTGCAAATATGCATTCTATTGAGCTACTCAAGCCCATTTTGCCAGTACATCTGAAAAAATTAATTTTATGAATTTCCTTAATTATTTCAGGATTTTTCTAGTTGTTTGTGATAACTAAGACTTTCCATTTGAATTGCAAACTCACGGTCAAAAAGTCCAAAGTCTGCAATTTTACAAACTGGTGAATAATAAAAAAAAAACTTGTTTAAGAGCATGTTGTAATGTAGTCTGTTGACAGGCTAGTTCCAGAAGAGGTTCTCAAATCCCCAGACCAAGCACCAGTACCATTATGGTGGAAGAGGGGTGTTAGAGAACTCAAATAAGATTGATGGGAAATCAGAATTGCCTGTGTCCTGTTGCAGCAGAGAAAATGAGAGGAATGCTTGGGGAATTTCCACTAATAATGTACCAGAGTCTGGTACCTTGCTATTAATTTATTCAGATAAAATCAATTTTTTTACAACTATTAGTTTGTTTTGCTTTGTTAATGGTAAGACATTTCAAGATTGGCTGGGAGTTATATTTTTTCCTGAACATTTCAGCAGTTGCTGCCAACTTCCCAATTGATGAAAGTTTTGGTAGTGTTATGGGTTCAAAGCCTGTTTTTCCCAACATTTTTCCTTCTGCCTTTAACCAGTCATGACAAGCAAACAAAAAAAAGCACCACACACACAGTAATAGCCACAACAAAACATTCACATAAAAAATGTACATGTTTAGTGAGAGAGTTACTACACTCTCTAAGGTTGATCTTACGCTACTATGTAACCAATAGCCAAAGCTATTATACAACCAGACAGCAAGCTCCATGCCTGCTGGTCCATGCATCACTAGGGTCACAATCAAGTTTCATTATTCAAAACAATTCTAAGAGAGGATCTTTGCAACTTTACATGGCCTTTTTTTTTATTTAATTATTCAAGAGTTTGACTCGCATATCTTTAATGCAAAAAGAAGCCCATTTGTGTTCAGTTTTGGTTGGCAGCAGTGTTGAACAGAAGGCTGATTGGACATGAATGGTCATAAATTTGCTCCAGAATGGAACAGAGGACCAAATATACAGTAGAATACCACCACATTGGGTTCCTGGTTAAATTACACTGTGTATTACTACTACAGTAGGTTCTTCCATTTCTCACTACTAACATGGTCTTGAAATTTAGTCATGACAGAAGAGAGAAACGACTGCAGATGAAACCAAAGTCCAGCTCTTTACATTCTATCGTGGAGAACCAAAGAGGCTCCATAAAAGATGAAGTGTGAACAAGAAAGACAAAGCAACAAGGATGAGTGCCCTCGCGCTACCCTTCAGGAGGTTAAACTACACAGCGACAGGAACAGAGAAGCGGTGGCGGCGGGAGCAAAATTAGCGGGAGGTGTAGAGGAGGGGGGGGGGGGGGGGTTAAAGGAATGGTGGAGTATTCTGGGAGCTGCCCAAATCACCACACACACCAGGAGGGGAAAAAGACAGGGGGGGGGGGGGTGGAGGGGCGACAGCGTTTTCCATTGGCGACTGTGATTGCCATAGTGGTCGTTTTCCCCTGGAAGCACTTACCATCTTCCTCCTCCTTTCTGCACTCTGCTCCTCTGACTCCATCTCTACTTCATTGCTAACAGAGGTTTTCTCTTCTAGATCCTCTATTAACTCAGGATCCTGCAAGAGGGGGAGAGGGCCTTTATCATCGCCTGGCTGCAAACCAGGAGAGGAGCATTAGAGAGGGAGAGAAAGTGCGGGAAGTTTCGATTCGCGCCAAATGTGGCCGAGATTTTGGGTCAGGACAGACCAGATGTGTACTTATGAGAATCTGTGCATCAATGCAACTACTAAACGGATCGGAGGGCATTTCCTCTGTTCTAACTGTGCCAGAACTGCTGACAACTCTTCCTGGGACGTCCTGATGTATATATGGTACCAGCATGGCAGGGAGTTACTAGGGCGGGTTCTTGAAAACTTTCACAGTGTGCCAAACAAGCAAGATTTAGTATTCTGCCACCACTGAAATACAGGAACATACGAGCAAAATAATGCGGAAAAGTGTTTTCTGGTAAACAGACACTGCAATTAGGGCCAGGAAGGAGATGTGGATGAGTAAACAGATAATTAGAATGATTAAAACGATCCAACGAAATAAAGACTCATGCACAGATTAATACAGATGGATAATATTTACATGCAAACAAGCTTTTTTTTTGACCTTTATAGATGAAGGGACCTCCTTACCCAGACTCTCAGCCAACCCATATACATTAAAAAAATGCTAGATTATCAGATTAAGCATTTAACTACCTTTCACGGATGAAGACGGGCGTGTTTTCATTTTGTGGGACAAAATAGTACTTGTGTGGGTAAATATGAGGCTGATTTCACTAACAGCACTGTGCGTGCCTTTCATACCTGATTGTTAGATATGGAGAGCCGGAGTGGAGAGAGTTTTCTCTGTTTGGGGTCATTTAGTGATTTCCCCTTAGGCCCATCACAGTCCATGGTGAGGTTCTGGTTCTGGCCGCTCTCGTCCCGCGACGGTTCTTTGTCCTTGCGGCCGCGCCGTCGTGTGCTAGAGCCCAGATTCTCTGTGGGTTCCAAGTTATGCTTGAGCACGGGGCATTCCGGATTGCCTTTCACACACGCACAGTCCACCTTATATTTACTAGCAAACAAGATGAGAAACAGGAGAAGTAGTGAGAAGAGTGCAAACGGTTCATATTAAACACAATTATGGTGGCAATCAGAAACTAAAATTTCAAACAGAAGAGTCATTACATCCAGTAGTGCGTGTTCTTACCAGCTGCCGTAGTCATAATCAAAGCCGATGGTGATTTCACTGCCCTTGGGGATGGACCTCAGAGAGTAAATGTATAAATGCAGCATGCCGTCCTCGATTACGTGGCGCACCTCAGCGTTGGGGGTGCATGAGCGACGAATGAATCGGGCCTCGTTGCCGAAACTCCGTGCGTCCACGCACATTTCCAACCCGTCAAACTTCGAGTAGAACAATACAAAAGGGTACGGCCTGCAAAATAAATAAATCAATAAATCATTATAAACAAAAATGCAGAAGCAAAACTAATGCTCAAAGTTTCCTTTCAAGTACCTCTTAAAGAAGTAACCATTGGCCTCAAATTGCTGTTGTAGCATGACCTTCCCCCTGTACTCGATTATGAGCGAATCGACAGCCAAATCCCGGACAGCCTTAAGAATGCGCTTGTTCTTCTGTACGTAACTCTGGGAGGAAAAAGTCACGATGAGCATGTCGTACAAAGCCAGAAACAGCGCACCAGAAACGCAGATCAATATTGTGGTGGAATATTTAGTATTTAATACCTCCACAGGTGGTTTGAAGGCTGCGGTGTGTGTATTGTAGGCCAGCGTTTTGCCATCTCTGGCTTCCTTTACTCTCAGCAGTATCCGCACTTCTTCACTGTACTGATTACTGCTGGCTTCCTCATAGCGCTCCATCCACGACTTCATCTTATTCTCCCAGAGAGAGGGAGGATCTGTCGGCTCACACTCGGGAGCTGAGCCCTGAGGTCACAAGACGCACAAAATGGTAAACAAGCAGTCTAAGCATGAGTAACGCACATTAAATAGTCATTTGGGGGGAGGATTTGGATCGCTCCAGAATGCCCACCTTTACTCTAGACGATTTTCTAGAGCCTTCACGGAATGACTGAAAGACAAACACAAGCAGAAATCAGACTTGGATGTTTAAAAGCAGGTGGAGTAATTGAGTTTGGTTCCATAAAATGGGATATTTACATATATAATATCAAAATAGACAACAGACTACAGAAGCAATTACGGTTTTCACAAAACTTCAATTTTGACGTCATGTTTACATTCGGCTGTTGTGTGATTCAGACCTTCTTGGCCCTGGTTGTAGCCGAGGGCTCCTTTTCTCCACTCTTCTTTCGTTTCTTATCCGCCTGCTTGTTCCCGAGACGTGCTGTGGTGAGTGTGATGCTGGTGGGGGTGTGTTGAAACGCTGTGTACAAGTCTAGTGGAACCTCATCTCCGCTTTCTGTAGCACTGGTGTCCCCATCTACAACAAAACACACGGTACATGAGCTTGATCATTGAATTCACCACCTAAACCATTATAGTACAACTGACATTCAACCCTCAACCATAAATATAAGGTCACTGCAGTTTAAACAGACACTGCTTTCCTCAAAGTGCACTTTGGCATTGAATCAAGCTGCAGTTGTAAAGCACAAGCATTTTCCAGCAGGTGGCAGTAGATATTTTCAATCTGAAGAAATCTCTAGCAGCTACTGACAACACTACACGGAGAGCTTCTTATAGAATTGCCCGTATAGATTTCAGGAGGGTCAGATGTATATGTCATGTTAAACAAAAGCTCATGTGATCCTGTGTAGCGTAAAGTCTTCAGACTCTAAAGCTGAACTGTGGGAAAACGCAGTAGCGGCATTGTTTCTGTGGGAGAGGCTGAACGTGTCTATAGGTGTGTTTGTTTGTGTGCATGCATGAAAGAAACTCACCAGACATGTTCTCTCTCTTCCTGGTTTGCAGCAGGATGGCGTGCTCTCGGTCCAGGGTGCGCGGCTGACAGCGTTCACACAGGTAGGTCTCGGGAATGTGCTGCCGGTCGATCCCCATGCAGTCTATGTGCTGCCACACACTAATGCACAGAGACATGTTTTAAATCATTTCAATTATGCTATTATTTGTGCCTGAATTTATTTTCTGTGTCAAAACACACAGCTTCACATCCAATTATGTCAAATACTATGATCTCTGAACAATTATTGATATTAGCCATGAAATTACATCAACATTTACATGCAAAGTATCTGTAAATAATGTACTAAATATTAAACCACTGTAATCTTTACTGAAATGCATTTAAAATAAGGGCTGGTAAATATGTTAGATAACATAGCTCCGAACTAATCTAGAAAAGAACAGTACTACATCTAAAATTATATTTAGCAAAAACTTAATACATTAATAATACATACACTATTGTTTATAGTTTGGAATTGGTAAGAGGTTTTTGGTAAGAGTGCTCACCAAGGTTGCAATTATTTGATCAGAAATATAGTAAAAACAATACAATGTGGAATTTGATTACTATTTAAAACAACAGTTTTCTAGTTTAATGCATTTTAGGATGTCATTTATTCCTGTGATTTAAAGCTGAATTTCCAGCAACCATTGCTCAAGTCTACACTGTCACATGATCCTTCAGGAATCTCTCTAATGCTGCTTTGGTTCTTAAGAAACATTTATTTTGGTGAATTGAATGTGTCCGTGCTACTTTTTATTGAAATATGAAAAACACATATACCATGAATATTTTTTCACTACATCTAAGAGCATATCTAAGGGGCATCTATGCCCTTTTAGACAAATTTTTACAGATGACCGATCTCTACTACCCAGAAAATTGTTTTTGAAATAGCAATACTACATTAGAAAACATTTAGGCCTGGTTTCACAGACAGGGCTTAGACTAGGTCATAGTTCAATAAGGACATTTAAGTCATTTTTATTAACATGCCTTAGGAAAAACATTGCCGGTGTGCATTTTGAGACAAAATCAATGCACCGATATATTTGAGCAAGTTTCTTCCAGTTGAAACAGCTCAGACTTAGATTTTAATCTGGAACAAGGCTTAAGCCTCGTCTGTGAAACCGGGGGATAATTACATAGATTCATTACATCTACCCAACATTTAAAATATCTGGGACACCTCTGTCACTCTTTGTGGCATCTTTGCCATCTTAATATCGGACTCCGTCTATAACCCACCGGTTGTAGTTCATCCTACATGATTCTTTAAACCAGGCCTCGTCTCAAGAACTAGCTCCACATCAATAAAGCCTTTCAGACAGCTTAAGACAGGCAAGCAGGTTTTGACACACAGACATGAAGAATGCTGCAGGTTCATATGTGGACATGGTCTGAACATGTCAAATCGGCATCAGTGTGTGTGTGGTCCCACCTGCACTTGTCGCAGCAGATCATGTAGCCATCGTCATGGGTGAAGCCGCAAATGCAGCGTGTGATGTCAGCGCCGTAGCTGCTGTCTTCTGAGGTGCTGAGCGTGGTGCCGCGTGACGCCTCGTCCTGGCCGCCAGGCACAAACAAGTTCTCGCCTGGCCGGCCCCCGGACACAAACAAGCTCTCGCCCGGCCGGATCAGCACCGAGGGAGGCGGGGACGCCGGCGGGGTGGGTGGGGGTCGAGCCCCATAATTGTGGTCCTGCAGTAGAACCAATAGAAGTGAATGCGTGATCAGACATCACCGAATGCAGATGAGCAGGCCATCGATGTAAGAGCAGGAAGGTGTGTGGTGTGTTGTGCTGGGGGACAATACTCACGGCGTAAGGCAGACCGATGTAGCCGTGGGAGTGGTGGGAGCCGCTGCTGTAAATCTGGTGAGGGTAGCTGGACTTCTCAACTACCACAGAGCTCGCCTCCACAGATTCTGGTCTACTCCATACACACAAACACACAGGAAAAAAAAAAGAGACCAGAATGAGGAACAAGATTAACAAGGCGTGTTTTAAGCATACAAAAAAAAAAAAAACAGGTTTGACAGCAGTTAAACAAAGGGGAAACGAAGATGGAAGATTAACAAAGCTTGCTGGGTTTCAAGGAGAAGTTTATTCACCAACGAATCAACGGTTGGTTGGGTTTGCATCAGTCATTGCATATTTTAGAATGACACACAACACCAAAGACCTCAGTAATGACCTGCTATCTGTACACATGTGTGTGTTTGTGTGTGTGTGTGTACGGTCATGCCCTCAGCTGGTGGGACGCGGCTTGTAGAAAGTGAAATAACAGGATCACACTCCTCTGGAATCTCACAATAAAGTCGGTCACAAACCCCAAACCCTATCTGGACCACACAAACATGCCAAAAAAAAATAAAAAAGGGCCCTTGTTTTTACGTGTTATTCGAAGCGAACGAAATGAATGAAAGAAGATTTAAAGTAAACCCAGAAATGGCAGCAGCGTTTTGGATATAAAACTGGCTGCAAAAGAACCTTCAATGCCAAGTTTTATTGGCAAGAAAAAAAAAAACTCAATTAGAAAGATGGACCAATCCGGACAGATTTATAATTGCATATACAAACATAACAGCAATTTTCTTTCCACACAGAAACTGTGTCAAGGTCACGCAGCCACTCTGATGCCAGTATAGAAACAGATTACACGCTTAACCTGACACCAATGCACTCACAGAAACAGTTACGGCGTCATTTGCACACTACTATACTTCTGCATACGAAAGAAAGCATGAGTGTTTTCAACGGGTGAGACACAAAGACAAGCACATACAGATACAGTAGTAGTCCTTTAAAACACGCTTACTTACAAAAACGGTTTCAAACCTACCATAAATCAAAGTGTCTGCAGCGTAACCAGCAGAAGCAGCGCGACAGCACGCAGAAACCGCTCCGTATTTGTTTCTCTTTCCAGTTTTTGTTAGGGTCTCGTTTTCCTCTCAATCGTTACGCTCTCACAGCAAGCAGAGAGAAACCGTACCTGCTGGCCTTCTTGTCACATTCACCTCGTGCCGTCTGTCCCTACCTCACACGCACACTTCCTGATTCAGCTGGCGCTTCGCAAGCCCAACTGTCAAAGTGAAAGTGTGTGAACTGCTGAGGGGCGGACCCTCGAGAGAAAGCGAGTGCGAGCGTGTGTGTGTGTGTGTGTGTACACACAAGTCAAGTGAGAATGAGAGCTCTTATGAAGAAACGGCCCTTCCAGGCAGGCGATTAATGATTTGTAGGTTTTATTGATGCTTTTACACTGCTGTGTGGTTTTAGCGATAAGATTATCAACGCGGGACAGGTGACAAGCCGGGGGATTTCCTGTGCATTGATGACAATAAACTGTAGTGTCTTTACTAAAAAAACAGGTGTTTCTCTCAGCAGGGTTAGGAGGAGGACTTTAAACGGGCAGCAAGTCAAAAGGAGACAGAGAGAAGGTGTTTGAGTAGGTGCAAATGCGGAGAGGGGTTTGACAGATTGAAGGATTACCCAATAAACGCAGCATTTAAACACTCGCATAAAACAAAGTGATAAGACAGTTCGGTTAATTGTTTTCAAACATTTACATTACTCTGACTCAAACCAAAAGTCGGTTCTTAATTTAGTTTGGTGATCAATCGGTACAGAAACTAGTTGGTTAACCAAAGTTTGACCAATTCTATTTTGCTTTAACTTCTTTTCAAGATCTGAGGTAGATGATCCATTGTCACTTACATTACAGCCATCAAAAAGCCCAAATTCAATTAAAATATCGTAAAACAATGCATTCAGTGACTGTTGATAATGTGTAGTTACATGCATACTAAGTTAACCATAGTATTACAATATAATAACTTATTTAATTTTAATATATATACTCTTGATTACACAGTTGCTTATTAGCATGCATATTACTAGAGTATTAACCATGTATTAGTGCTAATTAAGTACATATTAATGCCTTATTCTCCTAATCTTACACAATACCTAAACCTAACAACTACCTTACTAACTATTAATAAGCAGCAAATTAATAATTTATTTAGTGAAATGTGGTAGTTAATAGTTAACAAGTGTTACTTATTCTAAAGTGTTACCATACTCTTATTAACACAAATATAAATCGGGCCAATTTCCTGGGTGGCCACGAGTCGAGGAGTGTGGTGTTGTAGAGTTCTAAAATAACCGGAATTGCTAAATGGAATCGGAATTATTAATTTGATATTAAATGATTCCATCGCCAATGACCCCCGTGAAAATGTTTTTGCCGTTAAACAGCATAAGGTTGAACGCTGTGATTAAATAAAGTCTTCACAGAAATGTCATCACAGCACACTATGTTGTTATACGTCGCGTCAAACTAAATAAACTTTTGTGCAAAACTAACCACAGAGAGAAAATCACATGAGAGCTGGGAAAGACGGAGGACAGCGTGTGTGGTGCTGTAATTGTAGCTCCAATTAAATGTGAAGGATATGCATGCGCTAATCATAGCCCACCACTCCAGACACAGCTTAATATGGAATAGACAATTCACACACACACCTGCTGAGAGAAAGTGGGGCGGTAGATAGGGCACAGAAAGAGTAACAGCTCAGTTTTAAGGCCTTCTATTACATGCATGGACATGAAAAAACTTCAGGTTGCACGCATGTCATTTTAGCGTAAACCACTCGAAGCACAAAGCAGTGTCCGTCTAGGGCTAGATGAGGTTTAGAGGGATTACAGCAGCCGTTTTGGGTCCAGTGGCATTTTAACGGACTCTCGGTTTGACATCACGGTGATGCACAATGCCTGGTAACCATGACAACCTCTGCCGCAGGCCCGGGGTGGGCCGACCCCGACTGAGAAGTAATGTCAGGAATAAGCAAAGAGCCACGTAGGAGACATGTCAAACACGGACGATGCGCAAAACACCACGTAAGACCGCCCAGAGATAAACAATGCTACGTTTATTTCCAGTATGTGGCGTTCCTCATTTAGTGGCTGAGATCTTTCCTGAAGCTTATTAGAACCATGTGGAATAAATCTGCGTACGCAGACAGGCGTAAGGACGCCCGAAAGACACTAAAACCCAGACGGACGTAAAGCGACGAGGCAGCACACGGCCTCTTAAGCTCCAGAGCCCAGCTGTCACTCAGACGGCTGCCATGACAACAGGCCCCGCCCAAGAGCATGCTGCAGAGGGGAGGGCTCTGCTGCACAGCACATGATGTCAAATCTATTAGACGTCTAACAGCTGTGTTTCCTGCACTGAAACGAACAAGATGCATTCATGAATAGTAACAGAGTGCAAGATGTGCGTACTGATGCCACAAACACAAAACTGCATACAAAAAAAACCTTCATTAGCAATGCAATTTAGCATTTACTTCTAGGGACTGTACACAAAATTACATTTAAATGGTCTCATTGGCTTGACCTTTTGTTGTTTTTTTTGTCTTGAAGATCCATTCTTCACACAAAGCTATCTATGCTTTCAGAAGACTCGGGGTGCACAAGTCATACAGATCACTTTTATGGTGTTTGCCTGTCCATTGTTTGGAAAACACCAACTGCTTCATAACATATGTTCAACTGAAAAATAATTGATTTTTCTATGGGGATGCAGTAGAAGCAGAGCGTGTTTCTGATGAGAAAGTAGCACATAGATGAGAGAACGGAAGCGGTTGGTGGAAAAATCTGACTACAGATGCGTTTCACTCTGCTGATGCCACCAGAGAACGAACGAAATGAAACGAAAGGTAATGATGAGTCAATATGAAAAGACAGTGACAGAGAGAGAGAGAAACTCACTCTGAGCCTGCAGCCATGTCCAGGTACGAGGTGTTGGCCGTGTCCACCCCTACTGGGACGACTACGCTCATGACGTTCTGTGCTGGGAGTCTCTTGTCCTACCGAGTCCAGAGCACAGCAATCCAAAACACTGAGGCATGTCAGCCACAGCACTCATTGCACACATCTAAGTGCATCCACAAGGCCTGCAAAAAGACAGAGGAAAAAGATGCATCACTTTTAAAGTTTGCAAATCAACTTTACATCAGACAGAACACAAACAGAGCAATAAAAACGTGATGGGGGCACATTCATAGACACTACACACAGACATATCACGAAACCTGGGTCACTACAGCTAGTGGTGTAAACAGGATGTGACTCTTTTTACAGAGTAACTATGATTCATAAAACAAATATGAGGCCATGGATGGCCCTGAGGCATGATATTATTCTTGCAGACATCAAGGTTTCTGGTTAACAGGAATACTATAAATGTATGTAAAATAACTTGTTACTTAAATTTTTAATAAATAAATAACTAAAGATCGGGTTTGTTCTTTAACATTTTGGTTTGGGTAAAGTTTCCTTAGCCATCAAAAAAAAAAACAAAAAAAAAAAAGTTGAACATGTCCTTTTTAAGACATGGGAGGGGAAGTGAAGACTGTGTGGCAAAACCGCATCCAATAACAGAGCTCGACCTTTGCAGAAACAACAAACAGGTGAAGTGACTCTGCAGCGGCTCAAGGGGGCGCAGTTGCACGCATGGTCGCAGCCACCATGAAAGTGGAGGAGGAAGAGAGAGAGAGAGAGAGGGAGGGGGGGTACAACATGGAGACGGCCTTTTATATTTTCCGCTCTCATCCATAAACGTCCACTCATCCCGAGCGTGCACAGAGACGTGTGGTTGCTGCATTGCTTGCGAGAGGATTTATTGTGTGCAAAAGGCGGAGGCAAAGAACAGAAAACGAAGAATGGAAAGATTAATGATTAAGCTTTGTATGTGTCAAGAAGAGGGAGACGAAGAGAGTTGGATAAAGAAGGGAACAGGCACTGACTGACATCAAAAAAGAGCCACAGTAGCCAATCAGGGGCTTCCCTTGTAAAGTAAGGTTTTAATCCTGGTCAGAGGGGCTAAATGTGTCACACCGACATACTTCCCCTGAAACAACAGGGTGGTGACAAAGGAATTAAAGTATGTGTGTGTGTTGTGGTGATAAGTGGGATTAGAGGAGGAGCCAGATGCTGGGAGATACAGTCTACGGATGAAACCTGGATTTTGGCAACACTATACGTCTACAAAACAGAAAACAGGATGGAGGAAATCTAGCACTGTGCTACAACTTCGCCTTACTAATCAATGTCAGTATACACACACACGCACAATTTTAACCCTCACTGTGATCCAGATCACTGCAAATAAACAAAACATGAACTCGCATGTCTGCACACAACACACATCCTTGACCAGTCTTAACATGCCCCTTAAATAATACAGACACTTACACTTCACTACGATGGTGGCATGTCTTCTGCCAACTGTTTGGAGATAAGTATCAATGAGACGGTCATCTGCACATGCGGGATGTTGAAGAACAGACTCCTAAACTGTGTGTGATGTGCTTGAGACGTGCCGTATATAGACCATAAAGACTAGATAGAGGCAGTCTAAAGACACAGCTCAGATCAGCTTCGGGGCTAATTAATAGGAATCTGACAACATGGTGTCTATTGGTGTGTGATTTACTCAGAAGGCAACTATAGCTATCCCATTTTTGGCCAAGTCAGGTCGCTTTCAGACATGCAGTGAGCCTGATATATTGGGGATGTTTCGACCGCTGAGAAAAATGAATGTTTGACAGTTCTTGGAAAAGCACAGGAAATAATAGCTCTGCTCCAAATCTAGTGAACGGTCTCGCTGTCTTTTGTTTACACAGACGGCTGTATCCTGAATGAATTGGAACCTAATAAGTGACTGATTTGGAATGCTATACATTAGAAGCATTATGGCTGCTCACACAAACAGAGACCAGGAGGCGCCATTCACAACTGATTGGAATAAATGCTATTTTGAATTTTGGGTGTTTGGAAAACCGCTAGAAACGACATTGCTGTTGTTCGACCAAGCCCAGGCAAAATTTCAGGGTTTTGAAAGGGGGAATGGAGACTTTTCTTCAAAAATCGAAATCCTGTAGGACACACTGACCAAAGGTGCCCCAAAAATGCTCCCTAAGTAGGCAGCATTCTATGTTTTGGAACACAGCTTGAGTTCACGAAAGCATAACAAATAAAGGGAAAAGACAAGGGAGAGACAACACTGTGTTGTGTAATAACCCCATTTCCCTTAGAAAGCATACGGTGGTCTCTTTCCAGCTCTCTCTCTCTCACACACACACACACACACACACACAGAGTCTGTTCTTCTTGGTCTCAGCAAAGCAACCCTGCCGTCACTGCTCAGGAATGCACGCGTGCGCACCGCCTCTCTGTACACACACCGATAACCATCACATGTTCTCCAAACAGCCAAATGAACCCCCCCCCCCAAACACACACACACATTCAACAAAAAAACTAAACAAAACAAAACTTGAAATTGTAAAAGGGAGGTGCGGAAAAATCTAGTACAGTAGAGCATTCCTGGCTAAATTGGAGCATTCAGACTGCCTCCGACACGCCCATCTCCTTTAGTAGAAGCGCCTGCCACTCGAGAGGAACTCAGCCAGAGAGAGAGGGAGGGGAAAAAAAAAAGAGAAAGAAAAACGCTCCCCTGCCCTACCCGGATTTCTATCCCTCCTCTTTGCACTTCCTAAATAAACCCTTGACAAGGGAGGGAAAAGGGGGAGATGGCTGCGGAATTCGAGACCAATTAAATGGTCAAGAGGAAAGAGAAGCCATTTAAAGAGCCTATAAACAGATAAGCAGCTTTCGAAACTAAAATATAAAACACAGGTATTGTTATGCACCACATGTAAAACTGCTTTTCTCGGTCCTGTTCTTCCAGTGGCTCTCCATCGAAGGTATGAAGATGAGAAAGCAATTCTGGCACAGAAACGGGCAGCTGAATCCAAGCGCTCTTCCTCCTCTCTCTGTATGCACACAATGTCGTACGGGAAGCTCCTCCTTCCGGCGGCGCGCTACAGCGGGCAGGGAAACCCACAGACTCATGCAGGAGAGTCAACACATGTTTCTCCTTTCTCTCCCCGTTTCTCCCGGTTCGTGTTGTCTGATTTGCAGCGGGGAGAGATGGAAACAGAGCAGGCTTCCAAACACTTGCAGCCTACGCTACACTGAGGCTTTAAAACAACAACGTGCCTCAAAAATGCGCGAATGCGCGCCGAGAGCTTTTCCTGACTGTCATTGATAAAGATGCATGAGGTACGAGGTCGTGTCACCTTGCTCGCGCCACAAATACACCACAATCCGAGAACAATCTTGGCCACCGGCCAGCTTTAGCTGCTGAAGATGAGAGAAACGCCTATTTGAATACAATATTTTATTAGCGATGTTTTACATTAAACCAACCTTGCTAAACACCAATGCTGACAGACCTGAGCCACGTCCAGAGGCCTCAGGGTGGGCTCTTTTGACTCGGGCCAATAAGCAAGGACACGTCTTGGGCGTTTATTTTATCTCAGCCTCTCTAACAAACATTAATGAGCACACTTGACATTCTTAAATTAGATGAGGATGACTGATGCCTAACTAAATCAATGATGCACATCCCCCATTTACAAAAGCGCGTTTCATCAAGAACCCCAGATCATTATAATTTCTGAAGGAGATCTTAAAGATGCTTGCCATAGCAATAATCACAGCTAAAATGCTAGGTTGTTGCTTGGTCGTTTTGGAGAGGTTTCAAATATGTTGCTATGTGGCTGCATACATACTAGCACGGCATCAAGATATTCTGGACCCTAAATACGGTTTTTGATTACAAGGTCAAAAAAACTTGATACATTAGCAAGGTAATTACAACCCATTAGGAAACAGAGTGCATACATTTTCATTTCAAGCTGGTTTGTTCAAATATCAGCCTTAGTAAGCCACTAAAACCCCAATGCAAACAAAGACAAATTTCCTCCCTCATATTTAATAGCAGTATTGCAGTATGCACATGAATGGATGTGCAGGAGTCAAATCAGTCAGTCACAATAGTGCCTTGGGCGAAAAGGACAGTCAGGGCCACTCAGACTTCACGATGGCACAGCTACATGATTTCATGCCTAGCTCGCACCATTACATCACAAACAACCCACAATAACATTCACACATTTATAAACGAGAAGGATGAGGTGCTGCACCCATGCCTGTCTGCTCTATGGGACACCTGTCATGTAAGTAGGGCCCGTTGAGAGCGCTAGGTTACAGCCAGCAAACAAAAACAGGTTACCTGAGCCCACAGCTCCTCCCTGCACATCTCTCATGTGACCTTACGGCACTAATACAGACCTCCCGATGGAACGAGCTACCAGCATACACGCTTAACCACACCTCACCTCGACCAAACATGGGCTATAAGTTTTAAATCTCATACAAGTAGAGAAAACCGTAGATTGGCTCTGGAGTGTGTTTAGTCCAGTTTGAGCATGTGTGTGTGTCGGTGTGCGCGATGCGAGCATAGATGCGTCACCTGAGACTGCGATTCTGAGCCACCTGCCTCTCTCTCTCTCTCTCTCTCTCTCTCTATAACCTCCACCTCTCCTGAGTGAGGGGGAGCACTTTACTTCTCCATCCCTCTGTCAACACAGAGAACAAACAGACACTGCCTATGGCCTCACACACACACACACACACACACAGCGTCGAGTCACCCATGTGCAGTGAGGCTAGAATGCGAGTGTGACGTGACAACCTGACAAAGAAGAAGACAGGATGGTGAATGAAGCAGCTGCGGAGCTGTTTGTGCTGATCGGAATTGCATGCTTTAATCTTTCAGCTAGATATTTTCTGAAATAAAGTCAAAATAATAGAATATACAAGAATTTTGTTGTGCTAGTTTATAAGTCCTAGCACAACAAAAAATTCACATGCAAACTTATCCTTTTTATGCATCTCTAGGATGTAATGACCTTATAAAAAAAGAAAGGTTATGCAAAGCATGAGACTGTTGAGTGTTTGTTCTGAACTCTTCGAGTTCATCCACCGTGTTTCCGTCCAATAAGACGACAGTGTGTTTGAAATGCACAGGATCGTGCAGCAAAGCGCACATTTGCTTCATTCTCCGCGTGGATCACTTCCCTCTAGTGTCGCTGTCAGAGTTTGGAGCTGTGTGTTGATGTGCGTAGGCTGATGTTCAATCCTCTTTACACAGCTGCACAGCCTCATTGTGATGTCACACCACTACACTGCCAACGATTGGACCTCCACCTACAGGAAACGCCTGTCAGAAAGCCACAGCCTGCTCTGTACACGGTCTGCTTCTCTCGTTATCTACATGCAAGCATAGTTTTCGAGCTTTTCCACGCAAAAAAAAAAAAAAAAGTTACCACAGACATAAATACAGTATTCATGAAGCAAACTGACATTTATACAATAGTAGACGAATCCGTTCTTAATGGCCATCTCGAATCTCAGCCATGGTGCTGTCCTGAAGAAAAAGGGTCCCGAAGCATGTGTTTGGCAAGTGTCTCAGACCATCATCTCACCCGTGGCTGCCAAAATTTGCACCACAGAGGCCAGTCTCACAGTTCGGCTAAGAGTTTTTTTTTTTTTTTTCTGTCATCACATATCACTGGCTTCTACAAGAACTACACACAAACTAGCAACGCGTTGATTTTTATTACGGAAAGCCTTTCCAAACATGACCATAGTGCCAAAAGTTATAGGAACAGAACAGCGCTGCGGTTAACAAAGGCAGCGAGTAAGTGATTTCTATTGATGAAAACACATTTACAGCATTGACGGATGCTACATAGGACGAGGCCTTGAGTGGTGCTCTCACGCAGTTATATGGGTGAACTTCAGCGAACTTTCCACAGACGTTAATCTACTACAGCCATTGGATGTGAGGTGAAAGGAGAGCTCGGGAAGGGGGGTCTCCGCCAATGTCAAAGGAGAAACAATCGAGTCACAGCTGTTATCTCACAGCTTGACCCTGTAAGCCATTCTACCTGCCCCCAAAAGCTACAATAACACATGCATCAGGCCGAGCGAAAGAAACCAGACACATCAAGTGTGATAAAACGCATAAACATCAGCATTCATATGCGGCGTGATGGCTTGACCCTCTGGATAACCGAAACCCGGTGATGTGCTATCAGTTGACGCACGAGCAGTCACCCGCCTGATTCCCATCCAAGATCAAGATCACCTTTTTGCAGCATCATCGTCTATTCATTATACATCAGGGCCCATGTTTACCCCACCACACCGCTGATGAATAACCACATTCTTCTGGACCGGTAAACTCCCTGCTGACCAGCGGGAGGGAGCGGTAATCATGAGAGAAATATGACACAGCTGCGTGGGTTGCGCTCTTTTCAATACTGCAGTAAACTCAACAGCATCCTCAGATAAAGCTGTACCCTTTGGTGTGGCCGTTTAACTAAAACTGCTATTGCCGAGAAGTTTTAAGATACAGATGGTTGTGCGTGAGTTCTAGAAACATCTCATTTCCTGTTCATTCTTTATGTGAGGCAGTGAACACATCTAGGATTCTGGTACTGCACAACCTTTCATTTCATAGTCAAGAATTTCCAGTAAGGTTTGAGTAAACTAAATCATAAAAGAATTTTGGGTGGTATGATGAAATTCTTATTTCACAATACGAGTGATTTCATTTCACAATGAAGCTATTTTTGTTATTTATTATGAATTAGAACTAAGATGCAAATAACAATAAGAGAAATATAATACAAGAAATAAAAAAATGAAACAAATAGTCTATTGCTTCAGGGTTGTAAGAAATACTACAGAAATAAAATAGAACATAAAAATACAAAAATATATAATAATAAAAAGACATTTCAATGTCTTAAATACATTAAAATCATTTTGTGTGCATTTGAACTTTTTTTATATTATTATTCTGAACATTCAAGCGCAATAAGCTGTGAAATAGAACTCATTCGCATTCTGTGGAATCAACGGAAGAACTGCATTGAGTTTTTTAACATGTTTATTATTTTAAAATGATTTCTTTATTGTTGTAACATAGTAAGCACTTGTGTAACACTATTTACATACGGTGGAACAGCAAAAACCTCTATGGATGAAACGGTACATATATCATCATACCACCCATAGGCCTAGAATACATTGTGTTGTGAAACGAGGGAGGTACAAGATTAGCTGTTTAAAGCTAGATTAAAACTTGTTCTTTGTGCTACTATGAAAACACAAAGATGAGTGAGTAATAAATCCTTTATTGTTCCTTCCACAAAGGGCTGTTTATACTTTTACTTAATTCCAGTGTAACATCTTGCCGAAACCTGTCTCATGTTTAGCACTTTAACTTGTTGTAAAGACAACAATGATCTTTTTATCCCCTATGAAAACTACCATTTGAAGGGGGGAAACCTTGTGTTGAACCACAACGACGGAACACTTGTCGTTTATTATAGTTTGCTTTATGAATGAGCTGAGATTTGAGTGTCTGCATACATTTATGAGGGTTTATCCAGATTTAGCACAAAGGCTGCACATACAGCACACTCATATGGTTCAGTTTATGCGCCGAAGCGTTCAATGATCATATTTGGTGAAACACAGCCCTGTGTTTGTTCTGGTGTGTGTTGTGCACTTGCCTGTGGGTCAGTGTGTTGGCGCTGCGGTGTGTGTGTGAGAGCTGATCGAGGGGTGTGGAGGCTTTCATTACCACAACATCAACTCATCCGCCATTTTCACTATGTCCCCGAGAGGAAATACTGCGCTCGAAGACTCGCTGAAATTTGACAGAAAACGGCCAAGATAACAAGAAACCCACCTTTTCACATAAGCTTAAGTATCTATGTGTCAAATGCGCTGTTTGTGTGCTGGAACCAAGTGTTTGCGTCGTTTCTGCGTCGCTAGCGACGACGACTAGCTAACCACAACTTGCCTCAAAAATGTTTAAGTTTATCTTAAAGGGGAAAGTGCGTTTTAACGACTTCGTTTGACGTTTAAATAACCTTATGATCAGTTAGCACGTCTACATCGCTAAACCAACCGCGTCAGGTCTAAAGTTACTAGTTAATTAATCAACATCCTCACAAACAGCTAGTCGGTGAAGCTAACTGGTTAGCTTGCTATGCTAATGCGCATCGATTATGATACACCGGAGCGTTTAATTTCCTCACATAGGAGCATAAATCAAATTTCCAAGGATAAATATTCAAACCCAAATATTCCTAAAAACAAAAACGCGTCGTTTTATTGGTTTTATCGGTTTATTGGCGGTAAACGTCATAACTGCGCAGTTCGTTGGTAAAGTAAAGCAGCGCGGTTCTGGTCCGGTTTGAGAAGCTAAAGGAGATCTGATTATACATTATTATTATATTATATACATGATTATACACGAACCAAGCCTGAACCCCTCCCCCCAGCAATAATTATCAGCATACAACCACACAAAACACATCAGACAAACAGACACTAATCAAGGGCTCATATTCTGTCCTCTTTGCCAAGTCAACGCATTATTATGCTAAGCAGCACCAAGTCAAATTCTCCGCAGCGATTAGAGCGCAAGTCCCCTCAAAAAAAGATTAAAATCACCTCGTATTTAGATGGTTTTAACTACTAAGAGTCAGTTCCAGTCAATAGGCTTCAGAAGTGTGTTTTTTTATGGGGTAAGAGTGAACCTAGGGAACGGTTAGCTGGAGTTTTGAGGTGTGTAAACAAAAGCCGTGTTGTTGCAGGCTCTGTCAGAGCACACATTGCCATTTTAAACATCTCACACCTCTCGTTCTCTAAAAAATGCACAACAAAACACGTGTTAATAGTTGTAAACGTGTGCATATATCGCCGTCAGGGTTGTAGATGAGTGTCGGGAGCAACAAAAAACATCTGTGGGCACGACTTCACCAAACGAGAAACGCTTTTCAGCAGCTTTTTTTTTTGCATCTAAAGAGATTTTTGAAGTCTTGAGCGGTTTCTTTCTTTGGCTGGCTAAGTTGCTAGCATTTCTTTTGGTGACTGCTGCTGTTGCTAGCAGCTTTACAACAACGCAACGAGTTTCCGCTACTCTTGTGTGCAGCTTTCCTGATTTCTATTACAAGAAAACAGCGTTACAATTTAATCTCTTCTTCTGTGAGGCATTAAAGGAGGGTGTGAGCTAGCTAGCAACCTTAGCTGCTAAATTAAGTCATACACACACACTCCTCATATTTGCCCTCTTTAAAACAAGCCAGGTGGGATTTCATACTCAAATGAAGGGGTAACAAATGCACAGCGGCGTTATAATTACATCTATTAATAACAAACTAAAAATTCTAGCTCGTTAAAGCTACTTTCAGGATCAACACGAGGATGGGACGCTCTTCAGCAAGTCACTTAGACAGTGGCATCAAACAGCCGTCTCTGATAAACAAATAGATAGCTGTAGGATCTCGGCAGGTACTTACCGTTGATGTCCACTGTGATAACGGGGAATAGAGACACGGGGGACTCGGGTAAGACCCCGCCGCCTGATCTAACACACAACCAAAACAATACTTCGCTCCCCACTGCGGATGTGTAACAAAGCGTTACAAATCGCGCTGTTTCGCACCTGTGTTTCGCCTCGTGGTGGTCTTATCCAAACGTATAGTTGGAGTCTGTTAAAGCCCGATAATTTTGTCCGTATCTGTGCCGACAGTTAGAAACTGGATCCCTTCAATCCTGTCTCTTTTCCCTGTGCAAAAATGGCGGCCCTGGCAAGAAGTGCCGTGACTCCGCCTCCCCCCGCGCGCCCCCGCCCGGCTCTCTGTCACTGCGCGCTCCGCCTCTACATTCCGCGGGGTTTCCCGGCGCAGAACCACAGGGGCGCGCGCAGGGGGGAGAGAGAGGAGAGTTCATCCGCGGCGAGCGGGAGCGCGCATTCTTCTCATCATACAGTCCAAACATAGGACTCTTCTGCAGCCCGCTGTGGAGAAATAATCCTGAATGCTCGGCCTAGCGAGATGAATGCCTAAAGAAGGGGAAAAATAACTGCAATTACGATTATAGTGAGTAACTTATTATAAGAGACCCTTCAACACGAGGACTTCCAAACTGAATTTCGAGGACTTGTCGTTTTGCAGTATAAACAATGTGAGGAATGAGTTTGAAGTTGATGCACTTACACTGGAAAAAAAGAGTGTCGAAAAAACTCTATACCCTTATATAGTGCATTTTGTAATGGTTTCCAAAAACATAGTGGACATTATCGAGTGCACTCATTCAATCCCACAATGCACCTCGTCTTGCCAGAAGATGGTGCCATTCACAGCACTTCCACTGCACTCTAGCTGCATTCCAAATGCAGTATGTACTCAACCGTGTAATGTATAGATTATATACAGTACAATTGTTTTGTGGTTCATAATCTTAGTCTGATTAACATTCCATTCTTTGTTTTTTTCCGGTTAAGTGCATCATCCAGGGTTTTAATGTGCTTTTTCTTTTTGGAATTTTCAGTGTGATCATACTAATCATACAAGATAACGTCATAGAATAGTGCACAAGTACACAATTTGGGACGCACCTTCACAGTGTCCGAATTCACTCACTTGTATGTATTCACGCATTCCGAAAGAAAAACTAAAAAAGTGAAAGTCGTGACATTTGCCAAGTATGGTAACCCATACTCTAAATTGGTGCACTGCATTTAACCCATCCAAGTGCACACACACAGCAGTGAGAAGTGAACACACACCCGGAGCAGTGGGCAGCTATAGATGCAGTACCCAGGGAGCAACTGGGGGTTCAGTGCCTTGCTCAAGGGCACTTCAGCCAAGGGGTATTAAAGGTGGAAGAGAGCGCTGTTCCCCCCATCTACAACACCTGACAGCACAGAGACTCGAACCTGCAACCTTCAGGTAACTAGTCCAAGTCTCTATCCATTAGGCCACAGCTGCCTTTCTGTGGCCTATATTCAATGGAGTAATATAGGGAATAGTGAATGGGGGTGATTTCGGATGCAAGGTTAGGTAAGCACCCTAAGTGCTGGATACTTCATGCACTCAATTGTAACAGTTTTCCACACTTAGCGGACTCTGATGTTGGATGACAAAATAACTTTGAATGCTAGGGTGCATAGTATATAAACCTGTTTTTAAACGGTCTTATGGTATAAACACGTAGAAGAGTTCACTGGATATTCTGGTTTCTAAATATGGCTCGGTTTCCTCCTTCATTATAAATCTATGGGTTTGTTTGCTCAACCGCCAGCCAAAAATGCAGTTGTAGTAGAAGTAGTAACACAGTAAGCCACATGATTTGAGGTGACATACATGTCATATCACAAACAATACATCCCAAATTTGGTTTAAATCCCTAAACCAAAGTGGTGGTGTTGTTTTTTTTTTTGCAAAGTAGCTTGTCTACCATTACAAATAAAAGTTTGGTAAAAGGTTTCAATCATGCCAAGACCTTGTGTTTTGCTTCGATATCCGGATGTCTTGCAATGATAAGATAAGAGTCTAACTTTTGTATCTGCATGTTTATGTTGTAAAACTGTCTTTTTATAGGTTCCTGAAGTGGAAGTCTAATCGTCAGCCCTACACGCATTTCCTTTCTTTATGGAATCCCTTCCCCCATAATAACTATCTGAATGTCAAAACATATATGAAACAATAATAGCTAAACACAAAAACTGAGTGAAAATTAAGCAGACGGCAGCCCACGCATAGCCTACTACGGTTGAATACGAACACCTACTTTTGAGGCCCAAAACAATAAATGGCTGCAAATCTGTTACGTAACCCTTTACACAATTGCGTTTTTTTTCCCCCTCAAGGTAACTGGAGTGAGATGACCACAAATATAAACAGAAACATCTGCAGAGTGTAATGAAAAGGCAATTTTCCATTGGCTGTTTTTTTCATTTCAAGTTCATGTTGAGATATAATGCACAATATTCATAATAAAAAATGAAAAGTGCATTGTTGTCCTTAATCATTTCCTGGTAAACTAATATCATATTGTGGAAGGATCTCCAAATGTTGCTCTTCAACCAGAGGGATTCATTCGAGCACCTCACCCCACACATATACCCTTCCTCCACAACACTGAGCCCGACTGGATCGAAACCGCATCCTCCTGCGCATGCGCAGTCTGTCCTATAAAACCAACCACTAGCAGTTGAAGAGCTATGCTGCAACGCAGAATGAAGAGACACGGCAAGACAAAGCAGAAAACTGCGATGTGACGCGCCGACCATCGAATTTGTACAGTTGAAAGGAAAACGACACTAAAGAGTAAAACCGAGCTGTTGTATCGCACAGGATTGCATACGCCAGTCAAACCATCTTCAGGTTTTAATTCTCGGGACGATGAGACTATAGATGGATATTAAGACGGGCTACATCACAACCGTTCCTGGAGCCTAGGGTATTATTTAAGTGTCGATACCGTGCAAACTTGTTTATGCTTTCAAAATGGCGATTTTCTCCGCTCGTCCCCCTCCCTGGCCTTCTTGAATAGAATGAACGACACTGCCCTTGACCAATAATACGCGTATGGTTCTGTTTCCTCGGCGCCGATTGGCTAAAGATGACATCATCCGTATTGTGGGCGGGCTCTGAGCTGCGAGGGGAGAGCGGCGCACCCGGAGATACGACTGCATTTGGGGACGACAGTAGGGCGCCATTAACTCCTAATCTCATTAACGAACTGAATTACACGAATTAGCGTTTAAGAAGAGCCCTTAAGCGGAGCTGGTTGATATACAAAATTAATTCAAGGCGTCATTACTCCTCGCGGCACTGCACAAATCGCGCCAGAAAACATTGCTGCCGAAAACCGGATTCAGCTCCTTGAGAGTACGTCACCAGTCGTGTGTATTAAAACGCTAATGACTAAAAACCTTAATGTGCTTTAATCGCCTCAAACACAGCGGGGATATCTGGAAGTAGTGTTTTTGGACGCTGGGTGGTTCGTTTCAAAGAACCGAATATAACGATTCTTTTCTTTCTTTTGCGTCATGACGTAATTACGTGCCCCTTTAACAACATGATGTGACAAATTACGAGTTTATAGTGATTAAGTAGTTTCTTGCAGTCATCAAGTAAATTATATTTAAGTCAACTCCGTTGCATATGCGTGTTAATAAATCTACCATGCAACTAAGAGTCCTGAAACCAGTACATAAACCATCTTTAATCTAGAACTGCTAGGGATTAATCGTTGAAAAGATCTAAAGACAGTTCGTCTATGATTTGAAAATCAACGTTGGTTGGCAGTGCATTTGAAATTCCATATCTTGTGTGTTTTGGGAATTCTTAAAGGTCAAGCTGCAATTTACGAGAGAAGTCAGAACATTGTTTATTACGTCACAATAACAGAGCTGCAACAAAAGCGCTCGGCTGAGGACGCGCGCATTTCCTGTGTCTCTGCTGCCTGATCAGGAAACGAATCGTGTGCAGAAAACGTCCTGGCTGAATGAGGTCTCACGTCGTCGTTGTTGTCGTGCCATAGTGCTCTCATAACTAATCTGTTCCGCGCGCTCGTTAAAATGGATGTTAGGTAACGCCGTGGCTTTGAGCTGCATGACCCGCTCGCCTTCTCCATTGATTGTGTTCCCACAGCCGCCATGTTGTCGATCCCACGCCTCCTCTGCGCTGCTCTGGGGATGAGAATTAGGAAATGGCATATTGGCCGGAGCTTTTTTTCTCTTCTTCTTTTTTTTTTCTGTAGAGCGCACTGCTTAGTGAGTTACAGTTGTTGTTGTTTTTTTACTCCGGTTCCATTAATAAAGTCCCTTAAACTCAATATTCCACGCAGGTTCGTTAATAATAATATTTTAACGCGTTAGTATCCTATTTTTGTCCATTACATGATCTACGAAATTGTCTTCTTCCTCCAAGTGCATAGTACATTGACAAAATTGTGAGATGTTACAGCTTTAAAATGAAATATCATTATTAAAATGGTTAGTTAAGTGCAGTGGTTTGTTATCAAGTGGCTGAAATAAACGGATATCAACTATAAAACCCATGGTGTCATATTTTATACATTCATTTCTAAGGCCTTTAGGTTACTAGTACGATGAAAAATTACCTGGAAAACCTGTTCTACACGCGCCAATTTAAATTTAAGTGTTACTAACCTATTAAAGAGTGATATTTACATGCATTTTATAAGTAGTCTGCTTTACTCCTAGAAATGCAAATTATATTACAAGATATCAGAATTTCATCTTATGTTTTGTTCACATAGCATCTACACCAAACTCTATATTGTTATATGAGTACCACATTCACTTATATCATACTCTATGGGCCTCAAAAGCCTAACGTGTCAAATATGATTCAAAATAATTTGTAAAGAATAATCTAATAAAGAGGTTCAATAAACTATTCCATATATATATATATATATATATATATATATATATTATTATTTTTTTTTACAGGGTTAAGATGGTAGAAGACTAAGCCTGATGGGATGATGGTGGTTTGCTTGAAGCATGTGGGGATCACTGTTAGTCTCAATTTTTTTACTATGTTTTATTATTCTTGTTTATTTTATTTTTGTGTGGAAACAAAGCCTTCTCCATAGTCAACGACCTTTCTCAGTTGGTGTTTGGCGCCCTCTATCGAGCAGACAATGAGTAGCATTACAACGTCTTCTATTAAGTGACCAATCACAGCGCTCGTTATTATCAGGTCAAAGAAACAGCTGATGGCCCGCTGCTAAGGTGACATTTAGCTGTCTGTTCACCGCAGCTTATCCGATCCAAAACCATTTTATAAACAGTGGTGGCACAAATATAAGCATGTCTTCTCTCAGGAGGACGGCGGGTGTCCTCCAAACCGGCCTGCAGCTCTTCAGACGAGGACCTCAGCAGATGACCGTCAGAAAGTGAGTGTTTATGAGCAGGAAGCTAACAGGCTAAACGTGCTGCTTGAATACAGTAAAGTCTGTAGTTTGGTTCTTGGAAAGTCTAAATGATAACTGATTTAAGAAACGCTTATTCAGTTTAAACATACCAGCTTTATTAGTTAGGAACTGAATAGCTGGATATAACTAGAGTAGATAGAGCTTAGCCTTAATTAGAAGTGAGTATTCTGGTACAATGATGGTATCAAACTGGAATACAATGGCACTGAATTTTTTTATTTTCACATACAATGGTATTTGCATGATACTCCAAAGTATAAGGTCTTAAAATATGGCTGTTGGTATTACCATGGTACTTGTCAAAACACATGCTCGTGCCAAGGTAAAAAACGATGATACATATGAAGCTAATTATACATTATGAAAGATAGGTCCTAATATAATGCATTCACTATTATTTAAAAGACAATGTCTTATTTCTTTTTATACTTGTCCAATGCGAAAACATTTTTGAGGTTTAGAAAATGTAAAAAAATATATATCTTTTTAAAAATGAATGTAGCACATTACAGAAAACATTTAATATAATTGGATTTATTGGCTATTTTATGCACTTTTTTTTTTACTTATCAATATAGATTTGTTCAGCTTATCAGTATCAGCATATATCATGGGTTGTCTTATCATGTGTTTGCATTAGCACTGCTAACCATTACATTTAACACTTACTGGTAAGCTTTCTGTTGGCCGTGTTTTAGGGCGGGAGGCGGCGCTCATATCGAACCCCAGTACAGACAGCCTCCTCAGCTCACCAGGAACCAGAAGTTTCAGGCAGAGCTGCTCAGCGGCGCCATGTGGTTCTGGATCCTGTGGCACACCTGGCACGACCCGGATGCCATACTGGTGAGTGGAAACCACATCAAAATAGATGAGCAATGGGATAAAATGTCACCTCATAATAAAGACTACCAGGCACTTAACTAAAATGTCTCTTTAGGGTCATTTCCCATGGCCGGACACTTCAGCATGGACAGATGAGGAGCTGGGAATCCCACCTATTGATGAAGAGTAGATTCACCCCCAACAAACAAATGTACATCTGTGTTTAACTCCTTTACATACAGGAGAAATTGCTAATTTCCTCAGTGCAGTTGACAACAGCATGCATGACTGATATTTTTCTTCTCTGCTTTGCATTTGCAGATGTGCACCGGATCACAAACCCCGCACATTTTCTGTAGGGGAGGAAACTGAAAGTTCCTGTTATGTATATGGACTTATTCTCAAGTCTAATTGTTGTATCATAAAATAAAGAAATAAAAGCCATCAACGCTTAAATTTGTCAGCAGAACAGTGTTTTATCACTTAACATTTGGTAAAGGGAAGGGGAGAACAGTGTGATCTACAAAACATTTCCCTCATTTTAATATACATTGCATTGGAGAAAATCCATCACGTCCAAAGAGAACTCTGGAAAATGTTGAAGAGGAGAACACAGCTTTTCGAAACACAGTGACATTAAGTCTATACCACAGTTGAAAATGGAAATGAATGCTAGAGATGAATAAATACTGTACAATTAATGTGTCGAAGCAAAGGAAACCTGCTCGGGTTTACAATGGGTGCTCTTCTAGTGAGGTTAGTCAGTGGAACAGAGGAACATGTTTTCCATTAAACACATGCGCATGAGCAAACCTCAAAACTGCAACAAAGCCTGAGTTTTAGCAGTTATTCAACTCAAGTCATCCAAAATAGTGCATTTGCTTTTCAAGCCGACAGACCTCTCACACAACAGTGGAAAATAGCAGATCAAAAGCTGTCGGTGCTGCTCCATGTCAAAGTTTTTTCTATATACTGTACAGCGCAACACAATTTTGTTCTGAATCTGGAATTGACATCCACCAGACCAAAAAGTTATAATAATTGGGAATACATACATTTGTTGGCAATTTTGCGGAAATGGGTATAAAACTTTGAGATTGTATGACAGTGCTGGTGATGAATTCAAAGATGTCACCTGTTCGATGTTCCCTGAGAAAACGTTTCATAGCCTCTCTAAGAAATTCACACACTAGCACCACTTTTATTTTGTCGCTCCCAATGAAATTCCTTTGTCCCGTTTCAACAGGTCATAAAGACAACATAAAGCAACATTATATATATTTATAAAAAAAAAAGATTAGAGGTAAATTTAAGAAAGAAAGAAAAATCAAATTTTAAGTAGCATTAAACGTGTTAACTACAAAACCCATAAAGCTGAACCTAAACAAGAGCTAATTTCTCTTGAATTGATGATATTCAAAATTATACTCCTATTCACAAAACTATTCCATACAGTGGAAACTCAATGCAATATCACTCATTATATATTTGAAATTAATAAATAAGTTCAACAATATGTTCAGTCAACAATATTTTAAATCAAACAAAATAGAACATAAATAATGCAGAATGCGCTAAAGATCATTCTCAATCACGTGACAAGCGTATTTAGTCCTCGCAAACTGCATAACACACAGTATTTCAGAGGCAGCGCTTCAGGGTGCAGTACCTACCTGTGACCACTGGGTTGTGACAAAGGCTAATTAATGCGTGGCAACCTATTTTCCTCAATATTCCCAGAGTGAGAGCAATATTTAAATAGCTTTCGTAGTAAAAAAAAAAAAAGCTAAATAAATCAGAAAGGCTGACAAAAATCCGATGCACCTGCAATACAAGGCTTGCAAGACTAGCAATGTAAATCTGTTAAATCTAATGTTTTGTTTACAACTCAAATCTGTTTTCAACAGCAAAACTTAAACTTAAAAAACACCCCAGAATATTCCTTTAAATCGCTTATTTATCCCGAGAATAAAAGTAGTGTAAACACTGTCAAATCAAAGAAATTCACATAGTTATCTCTTTGCCACTTTTGGATTTCATTTGATAGCTGTACTGTTATGACCAATACTTCGCACTCTGAGAGGACTTCCTGTGCATCCTGAAAAAGTACCGCCCACTAAATCATCGATACATCACTCACTGCTGTACAGTTATTGCTTAAAAGGGGCAGAGGGGATAGGAGAAGGATTTATAAATGTTCAGCACCATTTCCAAAGCTCATACATCAGCCTGAGACAATCAAAGGAGAGAGAAATAGGCAGATTGATAATGACTTGAGGGGAATATGAAGACCAATAGAAAACTGGTCCTAGTGTCGGGGCCATGGATATGATGTCCTTAGCCTGCACTTGCCTGGACACTCGTGCTACAGATATGATGAGAGGTAGGGTGGGGGAGAGGAGAGGCCTCAGCCCGTGATACACACTTGTGGCTCGTTTTCCTGGCTGTAGGAACACACACCGTCTCTGTGCTTCCTCTTGAAACCTTTGGCTGTTCATGTTGAAATGTTGTCCAAAGTAAAGCTTCCCTGCGCGCATGTATTTTGCGTGAATTGTGAAAGAAAAAAGTGAGCCATTAAACATACCCTGTCACCTAAACATGCACGGTGTGTAAGAGAACAGTGTGTGTGTGATAATAGTCCCAGCGTATAAAGAAAAGCAGCGGTGTTGATTTATTACACGTCTCATTCTTTCCTCCGTCATGCTACAGGAATAAGCCTTTATGGCGGCTCATTTTCAATATCTTCCCAAGCCTCTGTTTAGTCGTCGCCTGTCCTTTCTTAGGACGCTTTCCTGTGATAAAAACACAAAAACACGATATAAGTAAAAGCTTTCAAGTCAAAAGAAGCCGTTTGGTGTGGTGTATAACTGTCGCAAACATTAGTTACCCCAAGAACATACATTTCTGTGAAATCCCAAAAATGTTTTATTTGTAAATGTCATATGAGTGAGTCCATGGTTTTAAAAAAATTGTATATTAATAAAAAAAAAAAGTGCAACATTCTTAAATACATTCTTTGTATTTAAAATTATTTAAAAAAAAGAAAATCTTTATACCATCTTAAATGAAAGTTGACAAATTTAGTGACTCTTAATATGTACCTAATGGGGTGCAAAATGTCCAAATGTCCCTTCACATTTTTCACATTCCAAGGCAAATTTTTAAAATAAATTTATTAAATAAATAAAAAATATAATTTTTTTTATAGTTTTATATACAATTTTAAAATGTAGTTTTAAACCAAAATAAATATGGTTTCAACAAAAATGTATTTCTTTTTCATATTTTAACACACACACATTCATACACATATCATTAAAAACAAACAAATTCATGAATATAATTAGATTTTTAGGGAGTCACTCCATATGAAATTCCACAACCTGAACTTGCTAAGTCATAAAAAGGTGAAATTATTGACCGTGATGCACAGTTATACGGGTCAGCAGAGGTCCTCTGCATGATTTTTGGCAATTTATTGGATTTGGCAAATAAAAGTTTTTCTTTTGATAAGAAATAACAATACAAATATTTTCCTAAGTAATAAAGTGGAGTCAGCTTACCTTTAGTGGCCTGGTTGCTGATGGGTGTGGGGTTGGGGGTGTGTCTTTTGGAGGGGTGAAGGGGAGGAGAAAGTGAGCTCTCTCTATATGAATATTCCTCTCCAAGGCTCCCATCCTCTCCCTCCGGGCTGCGGGGTGCCGAACAGGGTTCACTGCTGTCCCATGCGTCACTGCTGCTGTTACTGTTACCCTGACTGGACCACCAGTGCTGCTGTAAAATATCGCCCCCTGCTGATGCCTGCTGACACAGCAGCCCCGCCATCGACAGCATGCCCTGAATGGCATCAGCCGTACTCGGTGAGGTAGGACGTTCTCTGCGAAACAAAGTCTTTAATTTTAGCACAAAAAAAAGACTTAAATTGAGCTTTTTAACTGTGCCTCGGGTGTGTAAAATGAAGCTCAGCTGTACCGTTTTAGCGTGTGATTATGGTGGCCGTGCTGCCGGCCGCTCAGATGCTCCACAAAACTCCCCGAGTCTCTCTTGCTTCCTCCCTCCTCTTCCTCAGAACTCTCGGACTCGGAGCGTTTCTGTTTAACGAAAGGGTGATGGAGAGGATTTAGATGGATTTAGATGATTAAAGCCATTTAACCAAGTGTTCAGCTCCTGGGGAGCTTATTGGACATCATCAGCACCTCAGCCGAATCTTCTGCTTCTGACTCCGAGTCGCTGTCTGAAGACTCCACATGTGTCCTGAGTTCTGTCTGCACAGTTAAACCTGACAAAATAAGACGAGAGTCAAACAAATCTCCTTTTACATTATAAACAATCACTATTAATGGAAGAAAATGACGCTTCTGGCTTTAGTATTCTGTAAATAAAAAAACTGGGTTGCGACATCCTCTGCAGAATAACTCACCGCGATTGACTGGCTGCTTGATAGTGCAGTGTACTCTTAATTCATCCTCCTGCTTTTCTTTTTTCACTTTTTCTTGTGGGCACATCAGCAGGCTTTCAAATGTGATCCCCTGTTGATGATACTGCAACATTCCCACTCCACTCTCTATGGCTGCCACATTACTGATAGATAACCTCTCCCTGTGAGGATGTTTAGAATACAAAAAGCCTTCAAAAAAAGAACATTTTATTCCTTTAATGAATATAAGACAATAAACAAAAAAATACAACTTTATTATAATACATAACATAAGCATACACTACCATTTAAAAGTTTGGGGGTTGTAAGATTTTAATAATATTATTATTCATTTATTTTTAAAAACATCTCTTTTCACCAAGGTTGCACTTATTCAAACAAAAACACAGTAAAAACGATAGTTCCGTTCCTTGATTCTGATTGGTTGAAGCTGTTGTAAAATACTCTACAAATGTACACCTTTGTTTACTTCTGTGTTGCTCGGCAACCACTTTGTTGGAATCACAACTGTTCCTAAGGAACTACATTGTTTGGTGGAAGAATACTGTTTTTATTTATAGCATTACACTTTATTTGCTCAGTTTTATTCTGTGAAACCTTAGTACTTATATGGAATAACCGTTTAATAAAAGCAATAATCCCTGTGAAGCTGTGGTTTACAGCGAATTTATAACAGCTGAGAGGATTTTTGATTCACGTCGTGCTTAACGCACTTTAGCTGTTATAAATTCACTGTAAACCATGGCTACTTGGGGCTTATTGCTTTATTATGAAATATTATTACAATTTAAAGTAGTTTTCTATATTATTATATGTTAAAATGTAATTTGTTCTTGTCATAGTAATGTTGAATTTCCAGCATCATTACTCCAGTCTTCAGGGTCATGTGATCCTTCAGAAATCATACTAATATTCTGTTTCGCTGCTCACGAAACATTTCTTATTATTCCAGTTGTGTTGCTTAATATTTTTATGGAAATCAGGCTACATATTTTTTCAGGATTCTGTGATGACCAGAAATACATATATTTTGTAACAATGTAAAATATTTTACGGTCACTTTTGATCAGTTTAGTGTTTCATAATGAATAAAAACATACATTTCTATTTAAAAATATATCATGCCAAGCATTAAGAGGTAGAAGTGTACTAAACCCAAATTTTAGTAGTCAATATACCAACACAATTTAAATAATATAGATGTCTACAAGTTAAAAGAAAACAATGGCATGGAACCATTTCTCAAAGTATTTTGCTTCAAACTCAATATTCAAGCAATAAAAAACAGATTTTTTTTTTCTTATAATGTCTAATAATTTTATTTGACAAATAATGTTCAATTACTGTAACAACACAGTTTGGTTATTATTAACATTTTTAAGATTAATATTGCTGTACACTTACTAGAATGATTACATTTTTTTTCTTAGTATCAGCTTTGATAAGACTGACAGTTAGTGTCTAATAGATAGACAGACAATCTAATATAAAAAAAACAAAAAACGAGTGAAGCTACCAGGACGCTCACCGCATAATTTTGCCATCACATAGCACCAGGCGCAGGGCATTGTCATGACTACCCTCAACAGCTACTGCAGACACTTTCTTGAACTTGCCATTCACTTTGGAGGTGAAGGCTGGGTCCTGTAACAAGAGACGAGAGGTGTTTTTACTGGAAATGAATCATAATAATAATAATTGCACAATATTATCAAGGTGAAAATGTAATCTACAATCATTTAATAGCATTGCATTACAGTCATATGTGACCCTGGACCACAAAACCAGTCATGAGGGTAAATATAAAAAGAAATGAGATTTATACAACATCTGAATAAATAAGCTTTCCACTGATGTATGGTTTATTAGGGTTGGACAATATTTGTCAGAGATGCAACTATTTGAAAATCTGGAATCTGAGGGTGCAAAAAAATTATTAAAAAAAAATATTGAGAAAATCGCCTTTAAAATGGTCCAGATGAAGTTCTTCATGAAGTTTTCATATATTTACAGTACGACATTTACAAAATATATTCATTAAACATGATCTTTACTTAATATCCTAATGATTTTGGGCATAAAATAAAAATCTATAATATTAACCCATTCAATGTATTTTTGGCTGTTGCTTAAAATATACCCCAGCAGCGATTTAAGACTGGTTTTGTGCTCCAGGGTCACATATTATATTGAACAATATTAAGCCTAATGACGCTATGGAGAACAAACAAGCAACTTGAGCTTAATGCTACAGTGCATTATGAGGAAAAAGAAAAGAAAAAGGCACTCACCTCCTCAAGAGGACCGACCTCCAGCCTCTTTAATACCTCCAGCGTGTGAAGCTCCAAGACATCCAAGTTAGAGGGCAGTTTGCGGCTTTGATAATGATGATGATGGTGGTGTCGATGAAGATGGTCTCGTAGCTGCCGAGCGGCCCGCTGTGCTTGATATCCCTTCTCCAGTGATGAGCGTTTTAAAGGCCACTCAGCATCTCCCTGAGATTTTCCAGCTTTATTCGATTCATCCTGTTTAAGAAAATATGGCAAATCAATTCAACTTCTAGCAGAAGCTGCTTTTTCAGCCATGTTGCACCATGTGGAAACTGCAATTACATTAACTGGCAAACATTTAAGTGAGGAAAAAGAAAGCTCTTGTTTTGGTACAAAATCTTGCAAGTTATTGTGAGGTTTGTTTTTTTGGGTTCAGCACATGCCATAAGCCGGTCAACAGCGATGTCATTTGTGCGCAGCGCTCAACAATGTTAACAAAGAAGAACCACGTTAACAACAGGAGGGTGAAGGACACTGTGATCAGAGCTGTGTTTTTATTGTGTCTCACGGGTTTCACAATAATGGACATGTAACGTGGACATATACGTAAAGCGACTGAAAGAACGGAAAGGAGGACTAAGAATCTCTAAGGACAACTGCTAGTGCTACATTTGCTACAAATGCCTGCACTTCAGGATCCGTCCATCAATCGTTGTTCATACACAATGTTTACCGTATGTTTACACAGCGTTTTAAATCATGGCGGGTGACGGTGTTTTCATAAGCGTTTAGCCAATCAGTGTCTATTTAGTCATGGTTAGTACCAGGTGTGACGGTTAGATCCTGCTCCGGAGTAGGAGCGAATTTGGTTCTCGAAAAAGGCAGTCTGGTACGAATAAATCGCACCTAGTTCCGGCGGTGTGAAAACACCCAAAAAGTGTATAATTCCACAATCAGTTCTGGCACTATGAATACGTTTCCACGGTGAGAAAGAACCTATTAAAGTACATCAAATAACACTAATCACATGAAGATAGTAAGGATAGGTGACTGACTGATGTCGAAGGATTTGGTGCGCAACAGATCCTGAGCATAACTGACAAATATCTTGGGCCATTTGCATAAACTGCTTAGGCTAGTCTTAAAAAGTCAGCCATCTACCGTATTTTCCGGACTATAAGTCGAACTTTTTTTCATAATTTGGCTGGTCCTGCGACTTACAGTCCGGTGCGACTTATCAATATTAATTTGACATGAACCAAGAGATATGAACTAACAAAAAACATTACCGTCTTCAGCCACCAGAGGGCGCTCTATGCTGCTCAGTGCTCCTGTAGTCTACACTGAACACATAGAGCGCCCTCTCGCTGCTGTAGACGGTAATGTTTTCTCTTGGTTCTTGGTTCGAAATAAGTGCGACTTATATACGTTTTTTTCCTCGTCATGACGTATTTTTGGACTGATGCAACTTATACTCAGGTGCGACTTACAGTCCAAAAAATAAGGTCATTTGTTTTCTTCTAGACTGGTCATAACCGTTTAAAGTCAGTTGCAAAAACTTAGATTGGCCCAATTTTAATTAAAAAATGGAGACTGATTATCTCTTGGCTAACTGCTAGTTGGTCAAAC
The DNA here is from genome assembly GCF_003368295.1 of Carassius auratus. Classification (NCBI taxonomy): domain Eukaryota; kingdom Metazoa; phylum Chordata; class Actinopteri; order Cypriniformes; family Cyprinidae; genus Carassius; species Carassius auratus. The sequence continues at coordinate 15,696,040 of NC_039271.1, forward strand.
TAGTTCTTAAGACACAGTCTTAACATAGTCTGATATTAGAACCGAAGAGCTGATGATACTGCGCATGTGTGATTCAGTGCTAAGCAGACAGACACACAGAGCGTCTGAACCGAACTGATTCTTTTGATGATCGATTCTGATTCTGTGCTTATGTTATGAGCGCGGGTAAACCGAAGGCTTGAATCAAGGGCAATCTGGCGAAACGTAAGTTTATTTAATAACAAATAAATCACAATGTATTATGTATAGTAAGTGGATAATGGTTTCTACCGATGACGCATCATTTATTTACTTTATATCTTCAAGACACAAATCCTCGTAGGCAAATTATTGCTGTTACTGTATTTGGGTGCGTTGTTACAAAACTTAATTGTAAACTTTTCATGATTATGAGGTTTTAACTGACTAAAGTTATGATTACTGACTTTATATATATTTTAATGTTTGATAGACTTGACGTCATTACACCATCACCAATCTTTTCAACCGGTGTATTGAATCTAATTTATTGAATTTGCAGAAAAGAACCGAACTCCCCATCACTAATACACAGAGTGCGCATGATCGTGAATTCGAGCGCACATTCAAATGTGATTTCAATCCTGATATTGACAGTGGCTCCCTGGTGCCTACAAATTAAATACTATATAATTACCCAACATACTGTAATTATGAGACAACGCAAAACCATTGAAATTTATTTTTCTTCACGTCACAAACTTTTTCCACCACCATGTCCCTTTAGGGGCTCCGTAAAATGCTTAGATTCCTTTCCAAACACAGCTTCAGGGACATCCCTAGTTCTCATAACATTGCAAAGTGAGCATCAAAATAAAAAGCAGATGTGAATTATGGTCTCATCACCCATTCAAAACCACTCAGCTTCTTCAAACTTGTCTTACCTCCAGATAGCGGATCTCCTTGGTCAGAGCTTTAATGAGACGGCTTGGCCTGATATTGTCTGGAACCTCACTGTTGGGTTGAGTCAACTGCAGAGGAAACGCAGAGAAAATGACCACAGGAGTTTCACTATAAAAATAATGACATAGAAAAGCAGACATTCTCTTACCTCCCTCCTCAGCCATGTCTTCAGTGATGCGATTAAAGCTTTCACCCCGTCCACTAGATAACCCTGAGGTTGACATTTATCCTCCCGCAGCTCTGAAACAAACATGGTTCACTCTGAATCTTTACTTGATCAAGATGCTACATCTGCAACTACATTTATGCAAGGAATTACATCTGCAGGTTCTCTGTTTGTTGGTTTATGACGACATGACATGTAGATGAACACATATTTCATCATCTTTTAAAATAATAATCATATTATTAGCTTTTCATCAACTCCCAAACCATTCTCAAGTTTCCAGTTTGGGAAAATCCTGCCCTGCATGAGCAGTGCTGTCCCACTCACCTTTAAGGGTCTCCAGAAGGTTTTTGGCCACATACCAGCAGATGGCTTCAAAGTAGGGGAACTTAAAGAGATCTGGAGTCTTCAGTCTGCGTTCCATCTCATAACACCTGAAATGTGGACGTACAGGTAGTTCAGTTTCAGCAGGAATACGTTTAGGGACCTGAACTTAACTATAGTGACAGGAACAATACAGAGGAGTTTCATCAAAATTAATTCAGGGTTTTACCTGAGCTGCATGCCTATGTTTAAGTTATGTAAGAAGTTCCCACCAAACGCCATGGAGTCCTGAGAAGTGAGCACTGCATGGATCCAACCTGTAGAGGGCAACAGATCAACACTCAGGCCTAGAGAAAGATTATGTTATGCAGACCTGGTTCATTTTCTCTAGCTCCACCAAAAACAATAGTTAATCATCATTCTGTATACGAGTCAGTTGTCTTAAGTGTCAATTTTTCAAATAAATGAGCTTTCCATTGATGTGTGGTTTATTAAGATTGGACAAATATTTTGCTGAGATGCAACTATTTGAAAATCTTGAATCTGAGGGTGCAAAAAATAAAAATACTGAGAAAAATCGCCTTTGAAGTTGTCAAAATAAATTCAAAATAAATTCAATAGTCAAAAATTAAGCTTTGAAATATTTAAGGTAGGAAATTTACAAAATATCTTTAGGAGACATGATATTTACTTAATATCATAATGATTTTTGGTATAAAAGAAAAATCGATAATTTTGACCCTACAATGTTTTCTTGGCTATTGCTAAAAATATACCCCAGCGACTTAAGACTGGTTTTGTGATCCAGTTTAATTTCATATATTAAACACTATTTAAATGTAATTTAATTCAGGAAGTAAAAAAATACTGATTGAAATAATATAAAATATATCAAACTTATTTAATAAAACTCAAAAGAAAACATTAAGAATTACAATTTAGTATCTTTTAAATAATTTAATTTAAATATATTTAATATAATGTTGTAATATTTAAATTAATATCTCGTTTTTTATTTAATAACATTTCTACTAAATCTAATATAATAAAAATTTTATACAGAAAAAAAAGGGCACACAATTCTTACAGTACAAAAATCACTTAGAGACTACCACAAGTTATTCTCACAATTTTCATCCCTACAACGCTCTCGGCATCTTTGGAACAGTCCATGCAGTTCTTGCTAATTCTTTTGGGAACACCTTCAAATTGTTACTAAATTGGCAAATTTTGAACAAAGCTTCACCAATGTCAGCCAGCTCGATAAATAAGCAGAACTGAAGTCGAAGTTCCAATAACTGGCTAAAACTCTCTCACACCGAACCAAGGCATATTACTCCAATCTGTATTATTCAGCCTTGATATTCACAGACATCAGCAAAATCCAGTGTACACACACAATTCACAATAGTAACTACTGTGTATACACATCAGCAAGAGCCAAATATAGAGTCATCTCACACCCACACCTCACCGCCACTGACAGAAATATCACTTTTATCTCTCCATCTAGCTGCTTGTGCATTGGCCACCGTGTGCAGACATGTTGCTAAACAAGAGGGGGATTTCTGCTTTGTCATGTGACGTTCTGCTCGAAGAGGGAAACCCACAAGCCCACTTTCACATGCCACAAATACACATGCTGTGATAATGAATCCCTGCCGCGAGAAGAGTTACGTCTACTACCACCGCAGTGGTTTAAGACCATTTATAGCACTCTAAACACATGCTGAACTAACACAGCGCTTCTGACGGCTGATTAAAGGAATGCACAGACACTGTTCATTCTACATTCTTTCCATTCAGTGAGATGCACGCGAGTTGTTTTTATACTGTTTACCACGTTGCTCAGCACTCCCACTATAACAAGGGTCATCGGTGTTGGACGCAGATCCACATTTTCCTGGCAGGAGCTCTGGGAAACAGCCTGATAATTTCTCCATGCCGTACAAAGTACGTTTTTTTCCACAAAAGTGCACATGCTATTTTGCAATGTGGGGTCAAACCATAATACAAAAGAGTGTCCACAATAAATAAAGGAAAAAATATATATATACATTAGTATATAGTTAGTTAGTTAGTTTCTTGGCAATGTACTCCTTGGTACTGTTGGTTTCATTAGCTTTTGAAAAATATTCATAGATTAAGAAAAGCTTCAAATTAATGACACTCAAAATGTCATGTGGTGTAACTCTCTCACAAGTAAAAAGTAATAACAGTTTTTTCCTCATGCCTGTTCGCATGTTAATCATTTACAAAAAAAAGTTTATAAATATTTTATAAACATAGTAAAAAAAGTGACAAGCGTGACTTTCCAAATTTAATGAATTATTAACTCCTAAATATTAGGGCTTCTCCGATCATGATCGGCCGATCGTTAATGCGCATCTCATCAGTAAAGTCGGTTCTATAATCAGTGGTAAATTCACTCAGGTGCATGATTTCACATAGAGCAGCTGTTACTACACAGAGCCGTTGTTAACTGAGAAGATGCGTAAATAAACGCCGACGAGATGCGCATAACGATCAGCCGATCGTGATCGGAGCAGTCCTACTAAATATCATTACTTTTTGGGGAGTCACACGCCATGACATTTTACAACCTGAACTGACCTTTCCTTGTCAAAAATTATTTAATATTTTAAGAGACTTATTGACCTTAGCACACGGCCATGAGGGACTCCATGATATCATTTATTGTTTCTACATGTTTGTTGTAAAAGATCATGAAAAAAAAAGGTTTTCTTTAAGAATTTCATTATTTTCTTCTTTGTGATATCATGGCAGTTGTACCACCTTCACATTTCGAACAAGAGATAAAATTGTAACGATTTTTTATTAAAAAAAATGTAGCTACATTTTAATTTGAATAGTGTGAATAGTCAATTTAAAATTGATTTGAACTCCTATTATTTGTACACCAATTGAAGGGTGGGGATAATCTTTTGATGTACACCAAAAGTGATTCAGAAGTTCTGCGTTCTCACCAGTGGGGAGGAAGATGGTAGTGCCCTGCTTCACCACACATTTGTAACACTTGTCAACTTTATCCCCAAAGAATACTTCACTCTGATTGGGTGATGAGCTCCAGGACTCGTATAGTGCAAGGTTAGCCTTAGTCGGCTTGATCAAGTAGAAAATCTTCTCTCCCTGCAAAAAAACACAAAACAAAAAACAGCCTTATCAGCACGTATCACTTACATAACTGTAATATCACACAACCGGATTTCCACAAATTGCTTGTAGATGGTCATATATACAAAAAAAAAAAAAACACATCCACATCATAAAACAGGCCTTGGTTCTTACCCAGAGAACATGATACCACACTGAAGTTCCTCCAAAATCAATGTGGAAGTCTGTGTAACTGTTTTTCATTCCCATGAGACAATACTTCTGCACAAATGGTTTGGGGAAGAACGAGTCATCAGGCCAGTAGTTCTCAACCCAGGACATCTTTCGAGCAATTTCAGGAACCTCCACCAAATTGGACATCCTAAAACAATCCAGATAACCAAAATTAGACTTATAAATTTATATGTGTTAAACGCATAATGCAGCTACGCTGATTTTAATGCTACTTGAGTGTCATCACTTCACAATTTGAACCAGTAAAATAAGTTGAAGTTATGTTGCATAGAAAGGAAAATGATCGGTATCCCACACAGACATACTTTGTATCAGAGAACTCCAGGCTGATGAGATTCAATACTTTTGGTCGTTCAGGCTGGTAGTAATACTTCACAAACTCTCCAAGCTTGAGCTTGCTGTCTGCCTGCCTTGCGACATCAATCACATCAATGACTTTATTTGCCCCTGGAAAAAGAAAGTGGGATATTTTAAATTGGGTGCGTGTTTACAGGACAGTTTTTCTCATATATAAATTCTCTTATGTCGGTTTCACAAACACAAAGTCTGTAATAAGGCTTTTAAGAGAGACAGCTGCAGGGCCACAAATCACACATGACAACTGAGGACCAGAAACACACACACACACACACACACACACAGCTGGCCAGCGTCTGATGACGGGGAACAGCTGGAGGGACAGTCCCACAAACATATAATTGTGAAAGTCTTTTATTTATCTATTATCTTCATATTGTATCATTATAAGTGAATGGGTCAGAGTTTCTAGTATTCTTTATATATTTTTATAGTAAGTTTTATTAATTTTATGTGCTTTGGTCGTTTTAATTAGTTTATTCTTCAAGTGTTCCTGTGGCTCAGCGGTAGATCATTCATTAAATACATTTTTATATAGCTTTAATATATTTTTATTTCAGGTTTAGTACTTCAAATTCAAATTCCAAGACAACATTTCTTATCTTGATAGTTTTTAAATCCAAATTTAGTTTATTTAGGCTTCATTTCAATGACAGAAAATCAGAAACCATAAAAAAACCATAAAACCAACACGATGTAACGATTTGTTTTGTAAAAAGCGCTATACAAATAAACTTGAATTGAATTGAAGAAACGACAGACAGAGAAGGTTAGTGGACTTTTGTCTGTGCCCAACTGGCTGAGTAACATGAACTGTTGAGTGACGCTCCACCCTCTCTTAAAACACTTCCAGCTTAAAGATCATCGGCGTGCGAAAGAGGCAGCCACGTAACATGAGCGTTGAGATAAAACAGCCCTATTGGGAACCTGAGCTCAGACTGGATGTACTGTACAACAGCGTTGTAACTAGAGATGTAATGTTTTAGGCCTAATGTAGAGGAAAGTGAAGATAACCTCCACAGCTGTAGAGAAGTTGAGTCCAAACCCATTCACTTCCAGCAAGGACGGAGAACCATCCTCACAATGCCACTTAGTAACTTACTGCTTTCCAGTCCAATGTGTTTAAACTTATTCGATTTGCAATCAAATTAATTTGATACAATTTAAACGACTTGTTGGCTTCAATAAGATGATATTAAAACCAAACCGAAGTTCAAATAAAAGGGCATTTCTTCAGGCACTTGGGTTCCACTATCAAACTTTATTTTTCAAATGCATTTTTGTGCACATCATTTATTTTATCCTTCACTCAGGCTATGAAAATCATAAAATGATTTCAAAATCATGATATAAATCGTGACAAACATCAATATTTATTGTAATATGTATTTTTATATATATATATATATATATATATATATATATATATATATATATATATATATATATATATATATATATATATATATATATATATATATATATATATATATATTATTTCATTTTCCAGGTAATAAATAATCCCAGGATTCTGGGACGAATAGACAGTTTAAAACCACAGCACTTATTTGAAATATATATGTGTGTATATAAATAAATGCATGTATATATTGCACAAATTTCATGTGGGTTAGGTTATGAGTCCAAATGAGTTATTGATCTAATTGTGTCTCTTCTGCTCTAGTGCCCCACTTGCCAGACACTCTCCCGGGCTGTTATCTGATAACAGATGCAGTGAACACACACTGAGCTCTTACCCACGTAATGCTCCACATCGCTGACAGAGAACGAGGGAGGGGGCAGTTTAAGCCCCAGTCCATCCAGGTCTTGGACCACAATGGGGTAATGGAAGCCCTCCCTTTCTAGGTAGCATTGTGTCACCTGGCTCCCATGCATCGGCACCAGAATCTCATCGCCACTTTGAAACAGCCAAGAAAACACAAATCAACAGCAAGTCTTATCAGGTATGTGCAGATTCCAAAGCCTTAACTAGATGTTACTAATGATTGGGATTATATAATGAAATCACATTCCAAGTCAAAGTAGTAAAGTTCAATGTCTACTTAAGACTTTATCCAGATGTGCTTGTACCTGGCAAAGCTCCTGGTCTGGAGTTCCTGCACAAACACAGCAGTTCCTGCCTGCACGGGGCGTGTGCCATCATTTGGCTCGGTGTAGTCATGTCTGTGCCAGTTGTTACGCTTTTTCACTGCGAAAGAGAAGGGAACATTTATAAGACTGATCCTAGAACACAACAACAACAAAAAATGAATAATAAAAAAATAATAATAATTGGGAAACACGTGTAGATGCACACACGTACTCATGGAGGGTCCATGGATGGGCTCACAGTTGGGACAGTGATAAACATCGATATCAGCAGCATGGTGCTCCACTACCTGAACACAACTGGAAAAAAAGGCAAGCACAGTTAACACCTAATAAATATATTTCTGCCACAACCATGTGAATGTGTCAACAGAAAAACACAAACAAGTGCAATTCTTTACAAATGTAAACTTGAGGTTAGCCAGCATCCTTTTAGCAATTAGCTATGCAAGCATTGTTTTATTTTGAAGTCATCAATGAAAATACTACAAATTTCACATTGCTTACCACTGTCTACATCGAACATTGTGTGGGTGAGCAGCGATACAATCAACAGGGCACTGCGTCACAATTGTGGGACTTCCACCACCATCCATGTCACTCAAACCGCAGACCAAATCACCTCGCCACACAAGCCAAACCGCAACCACAATCATAACGTTCAGGCGCCCACACAAACAGCCATTCCAGAGGTTCATTTCAGAGTCACGCTGCCAACCGCTTGAAATCAGCTAGCTGAGTTTTGACGTTTACTGATGCAGAGATGAGTTCTCGGGCCACACAGGAAAACACGGAAGAGTGCCAACACATGTTTACTGATGCCTAGTGTGATATTTGCTCTAGTACTTTTCCTGTATCTTACATATAATAGCTTCTTTCTAGTCAAGCAAGAACATTCTAATGCTCTAAACTCATTTTTGTTGTTAAAAATCTTAAATTGAGCCTCTTCAGTGGAGCACAACAACACTTAGCCCCTATTTCAAATTCTGCACATGCAGCCTTGTAGCCTTCTCTCATATATGTCTGAGCATAGAATATCCCATTTATCAATTTTTGATTCAGAAAAGTGCAAATTCACAAATATTCTAGCCCTGACCCACATGTTGCCTTTAAGGCCCTCATTGAATCCTCAATCTGGAGATAAAATGCTGTTCTGATTTCACTTGCGGTATTTGCTAATAATACAGAAGCTGTACATAAACACTTCATGGTCTGGAGATTACAGATGTTGCTGCAATCATGTATCACAAGAGCGGGTACAACTCCTTCAGTTCCCCAAATAAAGTCTCATTTGAGTTTTATTGATGCTGCCGTAAATGTTTTGGCTCTCTCTTCCTTTCTCGCCATCAGAATAGAGTTAACATCAAGAGTGGACACTGTGCTATATAGGGCTGTTAAAATCAGCAGGGAAGGTGATTCCTCAAAAGCCCCTTTCACACTGCCATTCCGGCAAATACAGGGGTAAAGTGTTCCTGTAATTGTTCCCTGGTCGCTAGATTTGGCACTTTCACACTGCCAGTGATGACCCGGTATATGTGCGTGCTTTCACACACAACCCTTGAAGATCCCGTAACGACACGTGACATCAGCGCGTGACGTGTAATGTACGAGTCAACAACGCTTGGCACATTATACTTTAACTGAAGCAAGCAAATGATCTCGGCGTCAGCGCGGAAAGTGAGGAACTAACTGATCTCTGCTTCATTACAGTTTGCACATGTGTTTTCGTCGCGAATGTTGATCTTCCTTCAAAACAGCCGGTAAAAGAGTCGCGCGATAACGCGCGTCATCACTTCAATACGGAATTAGATCTGGCTTTTGTTCACACAGCGCTCGTTCCGGATCGATTACCGCAATGTTACTAGGTGCCCGACCCGGGTTCAATTCGGTAATCAATTCCGGGACGTGGTTACTTTCACACAGAAGGCGACCAGGCAATGTTACGGGAATATTGCGGGTCCGACGTGCAGTGTGAAAGGGGCTAAAGAGAAAACAGCCTTTGAACACAGGCAGAGGACTTAATGTCCTACTGTCTCTCCTCATTATTGCAGGAAACAGCAAGAAAAAACAAGTAGAACCAGTAAGCAGAAAGCTGCTGGAATCGCAGACGAGGCCTAGCTGGTGCTAACTGTTCGTTGGCTTAATCTCCTTTATAATCAATGACTAATTCCAACAACACTATCCAGCTTCTGTTGGAGAAAAGTTTTACAGTGTCATTTTACATCCATATGGTCCATTACTGGTATCAGTTATCCCAGTTTTTCAACGGCAACCCAAAATGGGTAAATTTTTTGCAGCTTTTTTTCAGAAACCGAAATGCTTGTAAAATGTATGCTGACAAAGATTAATCCACTGCATGCGTGGATGCTTAAAAGTTAGAAAATCATGTAAAAAAAATAAAATAAAAAAACCTTCAAAAAATGTTTTTACCATATTATCTGATACATGCAGGTGTCTGTAGATCATCATTAGAAAAGACCATCTGTCAGACACTATGTTACCAAGATCGATATCGTCAGTTACATTTACTAACATCATTAATGTTTAGATAGTGCTCAAAGGGTCAACTTCATTAACTTAGGATTCCACAAATTGGATTGGCTGATTGAATAATATTTTTTTAGTTTCTGTCAAGTTCACTTTTTATGTGGAAAAAAGACAAATTCGCAAGTTCTTTTAAACATCACAGGATTAGTTTTAGCCAAAAGTGTGTAATTTAATTAAATTCATGCTAATAACCCTTATTTTTACATTTAGACTGCTTTTGCCATTATATAACTCTTGATATATTTGAAATAATCTTTAAAAATATAAATTTAATAACAATGTTTAATGCAATATTTAGCAAATCTCATAATGAATATCCTTATTTCATTCCATGCATTATGATTAAAATCATAAACATGTTACTGGTATAAGCTCAAATTTTATTAATCAGTACATGTCTGTTTATTATGATTGCAAAGTCCAAAGATTCTAGCGAGACTGCAGTGTGAATCCATACAAATGTGGTCCGAAAACCTTAACAACTCAAAGCCTGAGCCATCATCGGATGTTTGTCTTTCATCCCTGTGATTCACTTGGAATAAAATCTGTCTCCAAACGGGATGCCGTGACTCCAGCTCACGCTGCGATAAAGTCACCTGGGTATCACAGCCAGACATGCGATGACACACGAGCAGATGGGGGAGGAAAGGTTTAAGGATGAATGACTCTACACCCACACTGACTCTCCTCCTCCACTTCCCTCCCACATGAACCAGACAATGAGAGAGGGAACAGAGCGCTCAGATCCTGTCCCGCAGTTGATGAATGAACTGAAGTTCTCAGCAGTTTGGACAACAAAGACAAACACAATTCAATCTGCTGGGGGTAAAATATAAAAGCTGTACTTGTTCCATATAACCAAACGTGCTCCCACAATACACTATGCACATCATCGATACACAGACAACATAATGCTTCAAAGTCAAGTTGGAACAATAGCATTTATGAGATCAGCCCATGTAAATAGCCCAACAATGTCATAATAACCAGCTAAAAGCCCTTTGAGCACCAACTGTACAAATTTGCTTAGTAAAAAAATTAAATAAAAGCTCTGGTTATAAACTTTTTTCACTATCACCCAAAAATCACATTTTCATTTTGATTGTACAAAGTATTTAGTGCACCTAAAAGGATTGAAGCTGTTAAAAAAATATATATTTTGCTCTTTTTCCATTAAAGATTACTTCTCCGCTTTTCCAATAACCCCGTTCCGTTCACATTATGTCTGGTTCATTAAACAATCTTCATTTTATTGCACTAGTTTTGTCATGGAGTTTACCCATCCCTCCTTTCTGATGTACAAAGAGCTCCTTTTATCTCCCGGTCTTGGTTTCATAACACCATGTGAACCAGGTCAGTGTGCCACACGCCAGGTGTTGAGTCAGCTTTCTGTCCCCTGAGTTACTGATCAACTACCCACCAGAGAACCAAAGGCACAGAAAGCAAAGAGAGAGTGTAGAAAGGAACCCTTGGATTACTTTTTTCTAGATAACAAAAAAAGAAATAATCCCTTTATTTTGTGTATCCAAAGCCCCTTTCACACTGCCATTCCGGAAAATACACGGGTAAAGTGTTCCAGCAATTGTTCCCGGGTCGATAGATTTTGCACTTTCACACTGCCAGTGAGGGCCCCGTATATGTGCGTGCTTTCACACACAACCCGTAAAGATCCCGTAACGACACGTGGCATCAGGACGTGACGTGTAATGTACGAGTCGGAAACATTAGGCACGTTATACTTTCGCTGAAGCAAGCAGACGATCTCTGCATCAGCGCGGAAAGTGAGGAACTAACTGATCTCTGCTTCATTACAGTTTGCACATATTTTTTCGTCGCAAACATTGATTCCTTCAAAACAGCCGGTAAAAGAGTCGCGCGATAACACGCGTCATTACTTCGACACGGCATTAGATCTGGCTTTTGTTCACACAGCGCTCGTCCCGGGTTAAACCGGGCAATGTTACTAGGACCCCGACCCGGGTTCAATGCGGGAATCAATCCCGGGACGTGGTTGCTTTCACACAGAAGGTGACCTGGCAATGTTTCGGCAATATGACGGGTCCGACGTGCAGTGTGAAAGGGGCTCAACTGTGCAGGCGTGCGTTTCACAAAAGCAACTATGGTCACAAGTTCCGTCGTTACCGATCGATTTCAATGGAACTAATTATCATCGTTAACTAACGATGCTTTTCTGAAACACACCCCAGGTTGACTATTAGTCACTTACTACTGAATATATATTCAGCAAGCATCATGGAATGGGATGCAATGCTATATTGGGAGGTGTTACGCAAAACACGCAACTGAGATTCTTACAACATCCACAAAGTGTCAGTGATGAGTTCCTTGTTCACAGATATTTAAGAAAGAAACAATAAAAATTGTGTGACAAATGCAGCTTTTTGTCCACTGTCTGCACTATTAAATTTCAGAAGTTATTACTGCTTAAAATGTCTTCGAACCATTTCTAGAACTGCAGGTATCCCTTCATCCCCTCACACAAGTGCTCATCAACACGGGCGTTTATTGTCACATCTCCAGTAGTTTTTTATTTTTTTATTGTTCAGTCTCTTTCTTTTCGGACTGGCACACAATGGCCCGGGTCACTAGAGCAAAAAATAAAAAAATAAACAAAGGGAGAGATTCCAGCCGCATGTATGCACACAAGCTTGAGTGTTAATGAAAATCAGACTGAAAGTGTACAGTACACAATACATTGCTGATTGCAAAATTTTTATATCACATGCATTGAAGCGCCCACATTACTACCCTGGACAGTGCCAATAGTAGAAATCAAACACATACTAACATATAGGCTAAAAAAGGGTTACAATTTATAATAAAGTGTTTTAATTAAATATACGTTTAAATAAAATAAGTTATTGTCTGTATACTTTTGTATTTGTAACAGCCATGGCAGTTTCATTGGATTGACAATACAGAGCAGACGAGGTCAACAAACCATGCCCTGATAAGTCAAAACTAATCTTCAGGGCATCTCAGGTCTGAAAACGACTCACATTAGGCTTTTGTTGTGACTCAGAAAGACCATTTAGGATTTAATGAGACATAATGAGTTGAAGACCAAAACATCCTCACAAACCCAGGGACCAGAAGAAGGGAAGTATTTTAACATCGCCTTCACTTGCCCTGAAGTTTTCATGCTCCTGTCAAGAGTGCACACATTCAAGTCTGATACATTTTTAAGACTGATATGCAAACAGCAAGAAAGAGTCAAGTTTAGGCCAGTGTCAAGCCATTCATTGTCATGCATTCATATTCATATACAATGAATCCCAATTATGAGCAATTCAGAGCCAAACAAGTCTGGATTTGGGTGAGTAAGGCTAGATGGGATGTACATCTGCTGACCCCATTGTGACCCTAAGATCCTCCCCCTACAAATCCCATATTTTTAGCCCATTTCTTGTATAACCCAAGATCCAAGTTATGTTTGTTCATCATAACATTAATGACATTGTAGATTGGGTGAATTTTCATTTTTACACGAGAACAAAGCTCAGGTGGACCAATGGTGAGAAGCCAAGCCTAAATAAACCAATGCATTCTTCTGGGTTCCAATTGAAACACAGCGTTAAGTGACCTCTTTGACGACACTCAGGTCCCAAGAATGTGTTTACATTCAGTCTGAAAAGGACAAAAGACGACCTCAACCTGAGCTCTTTCCAGACCGTGTATTCACCTTGCAGCCCCATCGATCAGCAGATCTGTGGCCACCTTTAACCCTCAAAGAGCTAGGGTCTTGTTACACAAATCGCGACCTGCTATAACTCTCCAGATGAAATGGCTTCTAAAGAGAACCCCTAAAGTTTCACATCTCTGATTTTGGGAAAAAGTGTGTCTCGTCAATCCGGAGCGAAGTGACACACAGAGCATGTGGTAACAGTTTTGTGCGTCACTGACGCTGCAAAATCACAACCGTTCCCTTCACTTCTTCTTCTGGCCTGCAAAGGCGCCAGTCTTTGTCTCGCACTCTCACAGGGTTTGGGGAATCTGGCAGCTCCACAAAGTTACGCAAGACTTGATTCTCAACACCCGCACAAACCACTCACTGTGTACTGGCGATTACTTTGCAAGACAGGAAGGGAAGCTCAAGCCTTGGCTCATTTACAGACAAGATCCTGTCCTGAAGCTTAAAGGCAGCCACTTTTGACAATCTGCCAAAAAATGCTGGTGTGCCAAGATAGATATGGTTTTGTTTGTGTATTTACATATCAGAAAAAGCCCTGTTCTGCCAAGCACTAGGAATGCTCATATTGCACAACTAGTCTTGCCACATACAACAATGTGACACAAGAGAACAGTATAGCACGATCACACATAATTATCATACAGTAGCTACATGCATAAATGTCAAAACACAATTAAGCCAAATATGTTTATTAAAGATTAGCCTTACACCTCTGCATGCAAAATAAGATCATATTTGCACACATACACATAAAGATATGTCTCATTTTATTGTAGTTCAATAAAGCTATGGCTAGCTTGATTAATATTTGTAAGGAAACTCACTCAGCCGAGGTAACCCTCAAAGCAAAATATTAATACTTTTGGCCAATGGCCAGATAAATCATAACATGGAGAATTTAACTGTTAATCCTGAGTTAAATAAAGCGAGAAACATCAGTTTTCTCCAAGTTCAGCGAAGCATGTCGAGCTCAGACAGACGGACGATTTAAATGTCTAGTTTCATAACACACATACAGATGAGCCATGTGGCTTCTGGCAGCTCACTTCTAAAGGAAAGCAGAATAATCTAATACTTGAGGGTAAGATTGTGGGAGACATTTTGCCTTAAAAGTTCCCAATATACATTCATCATTTTAAAATAACATTTGACATACATCGTTCAATAACGCTCAAAACACTTTCAGGTCGAGCGGGATCTCACGCCGTCATATTTAAATACCCCCATCGCGCGTCACTAGCACTTTCACATGACACCCCAGATTTACACCCAAAATACCCTCGTGGCAAGGCGGCCTGTACATACCAGCCGTTCCACATCTGTTAAGGAGGCCATAATTTCCATACCTGCCGTGGAACCAGTCTGTACAAATGTCGCATTCGATCATAAACCGGTTAAAATCATAGGGCTGCCGGCAGACACAGTAGAGCTGGGCAGCCGCCATCTTCCTAATGTCCCTAAACAACGCTGAGCACTGTTAGGGGCGGGATTTACGTCAGCGGGAACTCCCGAAGGGAAATGGGGGCGTGGTTAACATACACGGAAATTGCCGAAGGAAAATCCGGCCAGTGCCGAAATCAGCGCCTGCCACTGCAGACATGGGCTCAATCACGAACACTTGGGGGTTTCGATGAATTAAGATTGTAGGCGTACTTCTCTTCACAATAAAATTCAATCCATACACTTAACTGCTGTTAAAAACTTTATTAGGGTTATTATTTTTCAAATCCAAAAACACCACTGACCTACCAACACGATAAACAAATGACATTCAGAGCATCGCTTGAAGCGAGATAATAAAAGTAAAGCAGGTGTATAATATAAAATATAAATAAGATTTTATTACTACTAAGGAATATTTGCCAATTTACTCTTTGTACGCCATATATTAATATTTCAATATCAAAAGAAATGCTGCACGCTTTATTTATAAATATATATCATAAAACAGAACGAGACATTTTCACCAATCATCTGTATATTAATTCAGAATCAGAGTGCTGCACGTGTACTACGTGATCAGCGGCGTTCTGTGACATGCGCAGATCGTGGACTGGGGGAGGGGCTACACACACACACACACACACACACACACACACACACACACACACACACACACACACACACACACACACACATAGGCTTTTATAACTGGGCAAATATTCTTCAAATATTCTAAGTTTTTGTCTAGTGTTTTATTGTAATGACTGTACAAATAAAACAGGAAAATAGTAAACATTAACATACATATAATGTAAAAATAATAATAATACGGACATTAATACTTAATAAATTAAATATTAAATATAAGTAAACAAATAATTAGAAATATATTATGAAGACGTACACAGATATTGATATAAATGCATGTAATATGATGTTTCCATAACGATGATGAAAATATAAATGAACAACATAAAAAATAATGCATTGCTTAATAAAATATACAATTAAATATCACATGACAAAATTAACACAAATTGGCCATAATACTGGAAGGTCTCAATGAAAATGGGGGAAAATAAGATGTCATGATGTTTCCCAAGTCTTCATGAAGTGGCTGAGCAATTTTAATAGTTTCAAAAATAATTTGGCGAGGAGGGATGCATATTAACTTCACTATTTAATTTAATTACTGCTATTTAATGGATATAGTGGCAGCGAATGATTCATTTCGTAGACGTGTGCGCCTCCTAGCGTTGGATGGATGCATGTGACAATGAATTAATACATTACAATGGCTTTAGAGTAACACAAATAAATCAGTAATGCATGCATAAGGTATAGGTCTAGTTCATTGTTTAAAAATAAATAAATCATATGAATAATAATAATACGAATTATAAATAAATGTTTCTAACATTTCTGGTTAAATAGCAATTATTGTATCTGCTTACTCTGATAATATTGTCAATTGTTATTTTATTATTATTATTATTATTATTATTATTATTTCAATCCCAACAATAGTAGTAGGCTAATCATAATTGTAGCTTTGGTATTACTAGAAGTAGTGCATAACTGTTTTTCACTCTGTATGTTGATATTTAACAATGTTATGAACATAAGTTGTGGGAATAGTTGCTGGATCATTTGCATTGGGAATTTGCTAATTATTTGACAGAAGAAATTTCAGCAATCTCACTGAAGAGCCCTTGACACAGCTAGAGCTTCGGTTCATCCTAGAATTGCTTGATTTTATTTGCCACAGTGAGCAAAATAACATCCACTTCAAGGTCCATGTTGCCTCTGACAAAGATATCAAACACTAGATCTGAGTAAAGCTCATATAGTGGTGCTTGTTGGTCAGGGAAAAGAACAAGTAAGATACAATTTTAATATATAACAGATTCAGAGGATGAGGAGGCCCGAGATGACACAGAGGCTCAAATCAGAAGACCTCGTCCAGACTCCACTGACCACGATTCTGAGTGTAACATCACCATCATCATTCAGTACAGAGACACTGAGGATATCAGCGAATACCTGCATACAGTCTATACCGCAGTGGTTATGCTCACTTAGGACCTTTTGATGTGCATTTCTTATGCGAGTATCAGCATCAGCAGCAATTCAGATGAACTGCCTTCATTTCCTGCTGTTCGAAATGCGTGTTGTTCTCTCAGTGACCGCTAGATGTCGCTAGGACCGTGTTCTGGTTTTGTTTCATTGGGAAGGTGTACATTCTTGGCCAGATTGTCGACAATGTCCCGTGTCTTTTTGTCCATTTAGTTTGTGGACATGTTAACGTCATTTATCAGGTTTAAAAGTAAACTGGTGGATGTCTTTTAAAATTAGATTCAGTTTATCCGACAAATCACCCTTCTGTTTTAGTTTATGCATTTGTCATTAAAATATACATTCACCATGTAGGTTCTAGTGTCTTTTTTAATCTATTACAACCTGCTCTGAAACCAATGCTGCTATTGCATTTCAAAGACATTTATAAAGTATGTGTTAAATCGTCCATGCTGTATACAGAAATTGCATATTTGCATCAGTTTACTAAACTTAAATTTACCATTAATGCCTCAAGAATAGCTTAAACAAGGTATTTATAATAGTGAATACTTAAGTATTCAACTCCAAAACTAAATATTTAGTAATACGTTAGTAAATTTACACGAATGCAGCTTCAAAGAAAGTGAAAGTGTGTTAACTGTTAAAATGTGTGTGTGGAGCCAGGAGGGCCCCAAATAAAGGACAGCTGACTTGTTTACATGTAGAAAGGTCAGTATCCTTTCATCTGAACCTGTTCTGTACAAGCACATAAACACATGCATGTACAGATACATTGCTAGAATTTCTTAAGTAGAAAAACATGCCACCGATACGTTTGGGTGTTTCAGTGATAAATGGTCTTGCTTGTGTTGCTTTGTGGTTGCTAACTCATACCCCACCACCAAGTTGAGATAAATATGGCTCAGGTCCCTCACTCGGTGTAAATCTATAGGCTTTTTTGCTTTGTTATGAGCAACAGTAGCTAACACCACTAACTGAATATTATTCATTCCAGTAAATAATTTAAAACAGAAATATACTATAATGTACTGATAATATGAAATGCACCCAACACTTTGAAGGCAAGTTAAACGCTTTTCCATTACATCGCAGGAACGGTCTATCTATAGATGTGCTGATTGGCCATAAGTGTTTTTGTTTACTTGATACAATCCTTAACACTCATTAAAAACTTACATAATTAGTAAATATGTGTAGATTAGCCTCTTAGAGATGCATTGGATTGTGATAATTTTAACACTTTACAAAACATTAGACCTCATTTCCTCTTCTGATGTGTCTAAACCTCATCTGAGCACTATATCCCTGCAGGAAAGTGGTGTGTATCAACACATTAACTGTAGATAAGTGCTGTATTTCTCCTCTCCAATGGCTCTCTATCGGTCTTATGGGTCTCTGTGGACAGGTGCACATATTTCTCTCACCTGAAGAGTCTGGTGTCTTCCTGTGAGAGTTCCCCTGACCTCAATATTACTGTCTTCATTTATTATACTTTAGGTATGATGCTTAATCATATTCCACCTTTGTACCCATGTGATTATACCAATATAGATCTACTGTATATTGTTTAGTCTATTATAAGAGAAGAGCTTTTGTCCTGGTCTAACATAATGGCATATAATCATTATAATAATAATTATTTTAAATAATAACACTACTAGTAGTACATATATAGACTATTTTATTAGCCAGTAGCCATGTTCAATAGCTATATTTTCATTAGACAATAAACTAAAATACAATTGTGGCATAAAAAAAAACATGGCATAAAATTAACAGTCTCATGGTGCTACAGCCCTCCTTATTTCATAATGAAGGAAAAAAAATCTAATTAATAATAATAATAATAATAAAAAAGTAGTTTTGCACATTATCATAAATAAACAGACAAACAGATAGATAGATAAAATATGTATGTATTGTGGGTGTAAGGTGTAAGGAAAATGTTTTTACAGTTTTATTTATTTGATGGTTTCACCAGATGACATTTATAAAGTAAAAAACTGAAAGTTTTCTTGAAAATGACACAATCTCTCAACACCATGACACTAGCATTAATAGAAAGAGTTTATTTCTAAGAAGTTGTCATGTGTTTTAAAATAGATGTTTTTGAAAAAATCCACTTTAAGACCAGACGAAGCTGTATAAAGTAAAACAGACTTTGCCGACAGTCAAAAGTCTGGCTTTGGATTACTGATGTTCATCTGCTTAATAGTTTACAGACCGGAGTGTTAACTTTTCTGACAGACAGGGGGAGAAGTCTGGCTATAGCAGAGGTCCAGATCAAATCACAGTGATGCAGCACACTGCTCTCGAGCAGTAATAATTCCTCTGCGGACACTACTGTTATCAGTGCTAATGTTGCAGCACCATGATTGTTTTTTCCATCTTGAGCTCAGTGAGTGGTGTATCAATTATATAATGACAACACGAGCGTAGGGCTGGGAAGCACAAGAAAAAATATGTCAAGAATGAAGTAATTGCAATGCGTTCCAGATGACTAAGTACCACGTGTGTGTGTGTGTGTGTGTGTGTGTGTGCCCTGCCCGAGGCCTCTAAAGTGAGGTCTTGGGTGAGTCCTGGTTGACTCAGTGAAACAGTGGTTGTTGTAAACCCTTGGCCTGCTGATAAAATAAGTTAAGCACCGGACAAAAAGGTCTGTGACCCACAGTAACTGAGGTCTAGGACAGACGTCACAACCAATTAACAGAGCAGCAAAGATGACCACTGTGCGCTTCCTTGCCTGCAACACATTCAAAATATAGTATGATGCGTAGAAGTGTTAAATAATCTAAAATGTTAGATCAAACCAAGAAAAAACTAAAATCTTCAGAAATTTAGACTTTTGAAAAAAACTTTCTTGTGGCTTTTGGTTAAAATCTGTAATTATTGTTATGATGGGGGTCAAATTGACCCTAATGCGATTCAGTAAACTGTACCAAAAATCTCGCTATCAAACACAGTATATAAATAATGTAATACTATAGTACTAATTACACACAATATATAGATCACTCTAAAAACTTTAATTTTAATATTAAAACGTCTCACTCAATACAATAAATAATAATAATTAACTGTTTTTAACTTTTAAAAATATATTTATACAGAAGAAGTGTGGAAAGGCATGTCAAAATGAAGAAAAATATGCTAAAATATAAAAATATTAATATGCACAAATTAAATTTGAGAGCCCCATTGGAAGCCACGATTTTGTGAATGATTACTTAAATGTTGTTTTTTTTTTTTTTTAACATAAGGCTGTCATATGGCTTCAGACTTCAAATACAGTGCATAAAGTTGTATGGACTACTTTTACAGAGTTTTTTTTTTTTTTTTTTTTACTTTTTACTTTTTTTGGAGCTTGACAGTCCCTTGTTGAGGATTTAGCTAAATTATATATAAAGTTTTCCACAGAAGGAAGCAAATCATACGGTTTGGACTGTGATGAGGGTGTGTAAATGATGATTTTTGGGCGAACTATCCCATAACGCTGTAAAGGGGAAAACCTACTTTGTGAATCCACACTGGCAAAAACAGTGCAGGCTTGGTAAACATGACTTTCCATTAAATTGTGAGCAGTTCTCTGGAGTCAACACTGTGGGCTAGTCATCAGTGATTCATGCACAGAGGGTGGCACGTGGCCACTCGTTTATGAATGAATGCCCTATGTGTTGAAAAATTTGGCTGATTTCCAATACAATCATTAAATTACTCACTGGCCAATAGTCAATAGGCCCTATTTCTTTTCTTGTTTGCCTGACACCACATTTTACACTAAATGTGCATTGTGTGCCCATATAAAACACATGGCTGAAAGAGGAAGTTTCAGGGCATGGTGTTAGAGAAGAAAGTTTGTTTTAGCAAAAGTGATTTACTGTCCAAGAACGTGTATGTAGAGTGAAAAAAAAAAAGAAAACAGAAACAGGAAGTTTCTTCAGGGGTGTGAAAAACTGATATAAAGTGCCTATAGCCTCCTAACTGTCATACATCTAAGTGAATAAAAGTAAGTGACTAATTTTGGAAGTAAAAACTATTTAATAAAGTCGCAACTGCAAGTCAAGGTCAAGGTCAAATGTATTTATTTATATAGCACATTAAAACAACAAGAATGTTGACCAAGGTGCTTCACAAGCAGAGCAAGTGTACACAAATAAAACAGGGCTGGAAGGTATTCAGTCCAATCATAATTTTTTTTTAATATATATTAAAAAGAAAAGATCAAAACCTACTATACCCCCCCCCCAAAAAAAAAACCTACAACCCATAGATATACATAAGATAAACCCAAATTAAGAGGTAGGTTTTAATTGATACTTAAAAAATGCGTAATGTATGAGAAGCTCTGATAGTTAAGGGTAGTGTGTCTCAAAGTTTTGAAGCATAGCCTGAAAAAGACCTGTCACCTTTTGTTTTCAACTGAGATTTCGGAACGTTTAAAAACAGCTGGACTGAAGACGTGAGTGATCTCTAAGGAGAATAGAAACTTAAAAAGTTTTGATACATAGTTAGGGGCAAGTCCATGTAGAGCTTTAAACACGTATGTTAAAACCATGAAATCAATTCTTTGTTTAATGGAAAGCCAGTGACGATAGGATTTTTTGTCCCAGTCAAGAAATGAGCTACAGCATTTTTGACTATCTGTAATCGTGAGAGTGATGACTGACTAATTCCAGCATACAAGGCATTGCAATAATCAAGCCTTGAGGAAATAAAAGCATGAATAACAGTCTTAAAATCCTGAAAGGTGAGGAGGGGCTTTAACTTTCGTAGTCGTTTTAGCTGGAAAAAGCTGGCCCTGACCACTAAATTTATTTGTTTAATCAAACATCAGGTCGGCATTAAAAATTAACCCCAGATTTTTCACATAGGAGTAATTTTATGACTAAAAATGCCCCAAGAGACCACTGTATTTGCCAGTCTGTGGTTTGGAGCCAAATAGGATAATCTTGGTTTTATTTTCGTTCAACTGAAGGAAATTCTCATCCATCCATTCTTCAATATCCTTTAAACATGCTAGTAGAGAAAGGACAGATTCACTACCAGAATCTAATGGTAAGTAGAGCTGGGTATCATCTGCATCGATGTGACAGGAGATTTTATGGCATGTTTCAAAATTGAGCGCAATGGAAGCATATAAAGAGAAAATAAAACTGGACCCAGAATTGAACCCTGTGGCACCCCACAGGTAATTGGCATAGGGGATAATGAAAATTCTAAATTTTCTACAGAAATGCTCTTATTTGATAAGACCCAAACCAATCTAAAGCAGCATCACAAATGCCTGCCTCATAATTTAATCTTTTTAAGAAAATCCTGTGGTCCACAGTGTCAAAAGCTGCACTTAAGTCCAACAGAACCAGGACTGCACAGTTTCCAGAGTCAACTAATAACAAAATATCATTAGTCACTCTTAGTAGAGCAGACTTCAGTCCTGTGCTTAGCCTTAAAAGCAGACTGAAAAGGATCTAAGATGTTGTTAGAAGTTAAGTATGGTGTAATTGAGTTAAAGACACAATTCCTATTAAAAAAATAAAAAAAACATCACAATTGCAATATACAGCCACATTTCGATATATAAAATCTCTCTCTCTCTTTAAATACATGTGAATCATGTGAAGTATACAGGGAATGCTATGTTCAACAAGACACAAACAGGAATATACATATATTTCCTGTATCCTCTTTTTAAGGAAAACGTTTGGGAAATGGAAAATTCTGTAATTTATCCGACGTATATGCAAGTCAACATTTGGGTCAAAAGAAGGTATTTTAGCATAATGATAATGCTAAACATACAATATTGGATTTGAAACTATAGTGCTATTGTGTATAGATTCTATTCACTGGATTAAGAGCGGCAGGTCACCAGGCTGTGCCATTATATATTTAGAGCTAAACTGGCTGTGAAATGTTGGATTGGGCCCCTGGGAGCCCTACTGGCTCCAAAGGCTACAGTGCACAACCATGCTTACCCAGCATGCCACTGAATGCCCATGTCAAGTGCCTCCACAACCGTTGACAAATGCACCAGACACTTAAACAGCATTATGTTAACATGGTCTGTTGGTTAATGAGCCATTCAATGTTAATCATGACAACAAAATTACTGATGAAAAGGTCTGCTGATGAGAAATTTTGTGATTTCATTAACAATAACGAAGACAAAATATATTCATTATGATTATAATTAAAGTATTTTAATAAAATAAATACTGCATGATTAATAATCAATTAACAACGTTTTTAGAAGAAAATTGAGGGAGAAAAATGAAGAGAGAGTTCAAATAATCCAAACAAAATATGCTGAAGATTGTTCTGCTTGAGCTGAAAACAATGAACTACTGAACCACTTTAATAGCTAATTTGCACACATAAATGTTTCCTAGATTACATTAATCAACTATACTCACAAAATAAACATAACATTACAAGCTACATTTACACAGACAATACGGTGAACACACAGGTGAACTTTAAGTTACATGGAAATAAGAATATATTACTGATATATAGTTTTACTAAAGTATTACTACTGATATTGTCTATATATATATATATATATATATATATATATATATATATATATATATATATATATATATATATACACACACATATATATTATTTTTCTTCTCACATTAAGTGTATTAAATTAAAATATAATATACAACTATTTAACTCTGTACATTAACGATTTTTTTATGTAAACATGCAAACAAATTTACATGGTATATTTATATTTTGCAATGGGCAAGTCAGTTTTATGATTAATAAACAACAATTTGCCACTGATAAAAAGAGTGAGAGAAAGAGATTTAAAGATTTCCTGCTTTTTTTTCCTGATGAATGACGTAATTTCCTCTGTTTATTAGTAACTCAATAACAGTGACAGTTATATAGCTCAGAACCTTTTATGTAATTAAAACTGGTCAATGTCTGGGAGATGTAATTAAGAGCCTTTAACAAATTAGCTGGAAATTATCTTCGAGACTGAACCCATTTGAAGAGGGATAGTTGACCTCAACATTTGAATTCTGTCATTATTTATTCAGTTTTGTTTCTATATGCATTTTTTCCCCCAATTGTGGTGCATTAAGACACAACACCATGCCAGTAATGGAGTTTACATTTGAATGTGCAAGGCATGGTTGTGAGTTTTGGTTTATATTTGGGAAAAAACAAAATCACATTAAAGACTAAATGTGGAGTGAGTATGGGATTATGGAAATTCCATCCCATGTCCATTGATAATACCACTTTTCAGCTCAGGTTTGGGCTTGTCACATGTTTGTAATAGTGTGTGGTTGATTGGCCAGCCTGTTTTGCCATAATAAACCAATTTCCTGGGATTCTCAAAGTGGCCTAGAACACTGTTTGAACCTTTCATCAGCAAATGAGGTAATGGCACAATGAAATTTTCCAGTAAAGAACCAAAGCCTCATATAAATGGATACATAAATCCATCTGCTGGCTGCAGTCTTATCTTACCAGGTCTGTACCTCGAACAACTTTACATCCAAAGATGTTCAAAAGTCTTTATTATCCAACATCTGAATCAACAGTTTCTGTCCCAAAAATGAAGTGGTGCTCTATGAGTGTGGATGTTGAGGTTATTAGCACTGTTTGTTTCATTCACTTATCTTTCCAGAGTATGTGATTGCAGAACGATTTCAGCAGGAATGGGAAATTACTACTATTTTATCTGCTCCGTGTATATATGTTATTCTGAATGCTTAAAATATTATTAGGCAACAATAAAATCCTTTCCTGGAATCCCTTCAGGCATTGTTTTTGAACTGTCCTGAGCTGTGTTATATTGTGATATGTGATATATAGTTTATATTACATATATTTTAACTATTATTTTATATATGAGACTTCTCTTTCTAAGTCTAGGAGATTTTGTTTTTGTTGCTGCTTATTTAATTTAAATGCACATTTTTTTTCTTTTAAATCTGGAATGTGTCTTGTTAACCGTCCATAAAAAATGCAATCCATCAACTGAGGTTAACATGCATCCTTCTTCATTAAATTAAATGGAATTGAATTGCACTGTGTGTGGATGACAGTGTCACGGTTCGCAGGTTTGCTTGCTCATTTTGTGTGTACTGCACTGATCTGATTGCCTATCAGCGCCAGCTGCGCTGACGAGCAATCAGATCAGTCGCAGGTGTGTCTCGTTTACTAGTCCTATATGTAGGGCTGTGTCAGTCAGGTTCAGTGTCAGATCGTTTGGGTTGCTGTCTGTGTTCTGATCTCTGTTCTGTGCAGTTCTGGTCACGCTCTTGGATTGCTCGGAGATCCAGCTTATATGTCTGCTTGATCTGTGGTCTGCTTATGTTTGAGGATCGTCTCAGCACATCACATTTCTGGTCTGCCCTGCTTGGAGTCTACACTACAGCTGTTGTGTTCCCTAGGACCTGCTTGGTGCCCGTTGTCTGCAAGCAATTCTGTTTGGTCTACTGACTGTTGAAATAAACCTTATTTCTACTCGCTACTGGATTCTGTCGAGTGATTCCTGACATAACGATCTGACCCACGTTATGGATCCAGCGAGTGTAAACGAACTGAGAGAAGCCCTCCACAATAATAATGCACGATTTGATCGACAAGACGAACAGATCATGGCTTCTGGTCGAGCAATACAGGCCTTGGTGGGACAAGTATCGGAGTTAACCAAGCAGTTACAACATCTTAGAGTCGAGCCTGCCCACGTGCCCACTGCGCCCATTCCACCACCCGCTGTTCCCCCCACGGATCATCGCACCTACAATACGGAGCCCCGTCTGCCTCCTCCTGCTGCCTATGCTGGTGAGCCACATCTATGTCGATCATTTTTGACAAAATGCTCTTTGTTTTTTTCTCTTCAGAGGTCATCATTTCCCACTGAGGAATCTAAAGTGGCTTTTGTCATTACCCTTCTATCTGGAAGAGCGGCGCTATGGGGAACCACTGTTTGGGAACAGGGACATGACTGTTTAGAGTCTTTCCAGACTTTCAGCACTGAGCTCAAGAAAGTTTTTGATCGGGCAGTTGCAGGCAGGGAAGCAGCCCGAGTGTTGGCGGATTTACGTCAGGACCACAGATCGGTTACTGACTATTCCATTGAATTCCGGACACTAGCTGCAGAGTGTAAGTGGAACAGCGAGGCGCAGTGGGACATGTTTTTGCATGGGTTGGCCGACCGCATCCAAAATGAGATATACACCCTGGAGCTACCTGCAACTTTGGATGGGTTGATTGATCTAGCTATCCGAGTAGACACAAGGTTACAACGTCGAAGTCTTCTGGTGCAGCGAGGTCGAGTTCCAGATATGGAGGTCCATCCGGTCTTTCCTTCAGGTGATGTGGTTGGTGACTCGTTCAATCCGGAACCCATGCAGGTGGGCAGAGCTCGTCTCTCCAGGGAGGAGAAGGAGCGCAGAAGAGCGCAAGGACTGTGCCTATACTGTGGAGCCGGGGGTCACTTTGCGTCTAAGTGCCCGGTAAAAGCCAACACCCGTCAGTAGAACGGAGGTTACTGACGGGTGGCATATCCTGGGATGAATCCTCTCGTGAAGCGACACTCCTTCCAGTAAGACTGCAGTGGGGCTCCTCTTATCATCGATGTGAGGCTCTGGTGGACTCCGGGGCTGAGGGGAGTTTTATGGACCATGACCTGGCACTTCGTCTGGGAGTACCTATAATTCCCGTCACTCACCCCATCTCAGTTAATGCCCTGGGTGGACAACTCCTGTCATCGGTCACCCACTCCACCGGACCGGTGAGTCTGATCACGTCGGGTAACCACGTTGAGGAGATTCACTTTCTCCTTATTGACTCCGCATTGGCTCCTGTGGTGTTAGGACACCCTTGGCTCACACTGCACAACCCTCACATAAATTGGCGTCAGAACTCTGTCATGTCTTGGAGTGATAACTGTCATGCATCTTGTTTGGTGTCTGCGTGTTCTTCTGTGTCTTGTTCTGTGTTGCAGGATGAGCAGGTGGATCTGTCTAACGTGCCCGGGGAGTACCTCGACCTGAAGGAGGTGTTCAGTAAGTCCCGAGCTGCTTCTCTTCCTCCGCACCGTCCTTATGACTGTGCTATAGACTTATTGCCAGGTACGTCTCCGCCTAAGGGCAGATTATACTCTCTTTCCACTCCGGAGAGGGAGGCCATGGAGAAATATATTTCTGATTCTCTGGCAGCCAAACTCATCCGTCCTTCCTCTTCTCCTGCAGGGGCGGGATTCTTCTTTGTGGGCAAGAAGGACGGTTCCCTGCGTCCTTGTATTGATTACCGAGGGTTGAACAGCATCACGGTAAAGAATACTTATCCTTTGCCGCTGATGTCTTCAGCTTTCGAGAGGCTGCAGGGTGCTTCTTGGTTCACCAAGTTAGATCTACGTAACGCCTATCATTTGGTCCGCATCAGGAAGGGGGATGAGTGGAAAACCGCATTTAATACCCCCAGGGGGCACTTTGAATACTTGGTTATGCCTTTCGGTCTTTCCAACTCCCCCGCGGTTTTCCAGGCACTCGTTAACGATGTGCTGAGAGACATGGTTGATCAGTTCATATATGTTTACCTGGATGACATATTGATATTTTCTTCGTCTCTCCAGGAACACGTTCAGCACGTCAGACGAGTGCTTCAGAGGCTGTTGGAGAATGGACTTTTTGTCAAGGCGGAGAAATGCGCTTTTCATGCACAGTCTGTTCCTTTTTTAGGATATATCGTGTCGTCTGAGGGGGTGCGCATGGATCCCGACAAGATTCAGGCAATGGTTAATTGGCCAACTCCAGATTCCCGCAAGGCCCTGCAGAGGTTTCTGGGCTTTGCCAATTTTTACCGGCGTTTTATTCGCAACTATAGCCAACTAGCCGCGCCTCTGACAGCCTTGACCTCCACCATGACGACTTTCAGGTGGTCTAGTGCAGCTGATGTTGCATTCTCTAAACTCAAGAACTGCTTTGTTTCAGCCCCCATTCTCGTTGCTCCTGATCCCTCTCGTCAGTTTGTGGTGGAGGTCGATGCGTCAGAGGTGGGGGTAGGTGCGGTTCTCTCCCAGCGCTCCTCTATGGACGGCAAGGTTCATCCGTGCGCTTATTATTCTCATCGTTTGTCTTCCGCTGAACGTAATTACGACATTGGTAATAGAGAGTTGTTGGCAGTCAAGTTAGCCTTGGAGGAATGGCGTCATTGGTTGGAGGGTTCGGGGGTACCTTTCATTGTTTGGACCGACCACAAGAACCTTGAATACATCAGATCCGCCAAACGACTTAACTCTAGGCAGGCTCGGTGGGCACTTTTTTTCGGTCGGTTCGATTTTTCCATTTCCTATCGTCCAGGTTCCAAGAACATCAAACCTGATGCTTTGTCCCGTATTTTTGACCAATCTGAACGCCCGGTTTCTCCCGAGTCCATCGTTCCACATAATTGTGTGGTTTCAATGTTGACCTGGGAGATCGAGTCGAAGGTCCGCATGGCCTTAGATGGGGTAGTGCCTCCGCCCGGATGTCCACCGGGTCGTTTATTTGTGCCAGAGAAATTGAGGTCCAACGTCATTCGGTGGGGTCATTGTTCCAAGCTGGCGTGTCATCCAGGAGTAAATCGCACCATTTTTCTCATTAAGCAACGGTTCTGGTGGCAAACTATGGCTCGTGACACTCGTCGTTTTGTATTGGCCTGCTCGGTCTGTGCTAGTTGTAAGTCTTCCACTCGCCCTCCTGCTGGGCTCCTTCAACCGTTGTCAGTTCCTTCGAGACCCTGGTCACATATTGCGCTAGATTTCGTTACAGGTCTCCCTGCCTCACAGGGTAACACAGTGGTTTTAACTGTGGTGGACAGGTTCTCGAAGGCTGCGCATTTTATCCCTCTGCCCAAATTACCATCAGCCAGAGAGACAGCAGTTGCTGTCATAGACCACGTGTTTCGTATCCATGGCCTCCCGACAGACGTGGTCTCTGACAGGGGTCCCCAGTTTATATCCAAATTTTGGAGAGCGTTTTGTCGGTTGCTGGGGGCGAATGTCAGTCTTTCTTCTGGGTTTCATCCCCAGAGCAATGGTCAGACGGAGCGGGCTAACCAAGATTTGGAACGAGGGTTACGATGTTTAGCGTCACAGAATCCGTCCTCTTGGAGTCAGCATATCTCATGGGTTGAGTATGCGCATAACTCATTACCAGTGTCGTCCACGGGCCTTTCTCCGTTTGAGTGTAGTTTAGGGTACCAGCCACCAATTTTTCCTAGTCTGGCATCTGAAGTCGCGGTCCCCTCTGCTCACGAATTCGTCCAGGGGTGCAGAGACATCTGGAGAACGGCCAGGGAGACCCTTCTCCAGGTGGGTTTGCGCACTAAGGTCCAGGCCGATCGCCACCGGTCGAAACCTCCCGTCTACGTCGCTGGTCAAAAAGTGTGGCTTTCATCTGCTGATATTCCTCTCCGCTCCGTTTGTAGAAAATTAGCTCCTAAATTCATCGGCCCGTTTACCATCACCAAAATTCTTAGTCCGGTGACGGTCCGCCTCAAACTCCCTCCGGCATACCGGAGGATTCACCCCGCCTTCCACGTATCTAAAATCAAGCCCGTTTTTCGTTCAACTATAAATCCGCCTGTCCCGGTTCCCCCACCGCCGCGAATCGTAGATGGGGAACCAGCCTATTCGGTTAATCGTATCCTGGATTCAAGGCGGAGGGGACGTGGATTCCAGTACTTGGTGGACTGGGAGGGTTACGGTCCGGAGGAGAGGAGTTGGGTACCTGCCCGGGACATATTGGATCATTCCCTTATTGATGCTTACAATCGCCAGGTAGGACCCTCTGAGAGCGTCAGGTGACGCTCCTAGGGGGTGGGGTAATGTCACGGTTCGCAGGTTTGCTTGCTCATTTTGTGTGTACTGCACTGATCTGATTGCCTATCAGCGCCAGCTGCGCTGACGAGCAATCAGATCAGTCGCAGGTGTGTCTCGTTTACTAGTCCTATATGTAGGGCTGTGTCAGTCAGGTTCAGTGTCAGATCGTTTGGGTTGCTGTCTGTGTTCTGATCTCTGTTCTGTGCAGTTCTGGTCACGCTCTTGGATTGCTCGGAGATCCAGCTTATATGTCTGCTTGATCTGTGGTCTGCTTATGTTTGAGGATCGTCTCAGCACATCACATTTCTGGTCTGCCCTGCTTGGAGTCTACACTACAGCTGTTGTGTTCCCTAGGACCTGCTTGGTGCCCGTTGTCTGCAAGCAATTCTGTTTGGTCTACTGACTGTTGAAATAAACCTTATTTCTACTCGCTACTGGATTCTGTCGAGTGATTCCTGACAGACAGGCCCCGCTCAGATCCAGATTTACATGATGATTGGTCATGCCTGTTTGCAATGACCTCTGGCCCCAGGAAGCATATAAAACAGCAAGATGTTTAGACAGGGCGGATTCATAACAGCTTGCTGAATGTTTAGCCAATATACTCTTTCATCCCGCCCAGCCAGACTAATAAGAAAAAATGTGGCGTAGTCCCACGTTAATTCACCCAGTATGCACAGGAATAATGCATGCCGCCCTATTCTTAATTGTAAAAACAAAGTCTTGAGTTGAGTGCATTGCTATTGATTGTGCAGTCTTAGCAGATCTTTTTCTAGGGTGGAGGAAATTTATAGCTGTAATACAATTCAATTTTCAGAGGAGGCTTTCATATTATTAGTTAAACGCTAGAGCACTTTCAGTGGGAGTCACTGACTTCCTGAAGTCAGATTTTCTTTAGGGAGTGTTTATTGAATAATGATAAAGGAAAATGAAACCATAATGACTCAGAGAGTGGAAAATAAGTCTAAAATATTTGTAAGCAGAGAAACTGGCAACATTGTCCTGAGGCAGAATTTGCTCAGCAGCTACTGGTAAAATTAGCGTCATGGAGCCCTGCATGACAATCTGAAATAACATGATTATAACATAAAAAATGCTTTTGCCAGGTCTGAGAAAATACTTGTGTGCAATCTATTACTTTTACATTAATGATAAATGTAACTAACATGTCTTAATATTATTCCATCTTTTGACATTATTCAATAATGATCTAAAGTAGTTTATTTGATTATGAAAGTAACCATGAATGTGGTTTACCATTTAAACCATGAAATAAAATTGGTTCAATTTACTTAGTATATTCATTTATGTTAATACTTTTAAGAATGCAAATTATTTTCTAAGTTCTTAAGTATTAGTGTAAAATTATTCTTTTTAAAAGAGCCGAAGGAAGAAACATTATATATATATATATATATATATATATATATATATATATATATTAGGGATGCACGATATTGGATTTTGGCCGATATTCGATATGCCGATATTTTCAAAATAATTTTGGTCGATGCCGATACCGATATCGATATATATACAAATATATACTGATATATTTAAACTTTAATTTTACTGAAGAGAAATCCATGTATCTCTTCTGTACTGATTCTACCATAAATGTATTATTTTACAAATGTAGACAGACATTCACATCTGAAAAACAGGTCAATTATTTCACTTGGAGAATATCGGTTTGGCTCATCGGCAGAAATATTCATATCGGCCGATACCGATAATGGTCATTTTAAGCTTTTATCGGCCGATACCGATATTGTGCCGATATTATCGTGCATCCCTAATATATATATATATATATATATATATATATATATATATATATATATATATATATAGAGAGAGAGAGAGAGAGAGAGAGAGAGAGAGAGAAAAACACAGTGTCAAAGTCTTCACATTTGAGTTGTGACACAAGGAGTACAAAAACAGACCTAATGTCATGATCTGTTGCACATTAAAATCATCACAGCATTTACTGGTTATTGTTTTCTGAACAAACTAATAAATAAATAGATATATAAAAGGATATGAAATACTTTTAAAATGAAGGTTAAAATTAGTGTAGTGTGCTATGAGAGATTTATTTATTTATTTGTGACTTGGGACAACGCTGTTATACGGTTTAGTTTCATTATTCAAAACCATTTGTCCATAGAATGTCACAAATGGCACTAAATCAGATCACATTGATCAAATTGCTTCTCATCTGTACATCTGTCAGTGTGTTTCCCAGTGAAATGAATGCACATCTGGACTGGGTGAACTTCAGGTCACCGTTCAATGCTGCCTTGACCTGGTTATTCTTCAGAAGACATCCTGCCCTGGTTTCTTAACCACAGGTGACTCATCTTAGTAGGTTTCAAGGGGATGCTGGGACAGGTTTTAGTAGCTGTCTTGGGGATAGTTAGGGTGCAGGAAGTTTCATTTAGGGCAAAAAGGTGGCTGCAAGACTACATAATGTATGTTCTGAAGTACATCTATTATTCCACAAGAGACGGTTCTACCTCCCTCAGAGCCACACAAGGTCCCAAGGATTTAATAATGTCACATCATGCATCTACATTCAATAGCTGGAGAGGTAACTGACCTCAACAGAAAGGCCAACATTCGTCACGCAGGACTGGGCTTCTGGAACATCTGTCAGAAGCGGTCGACGCTCCCATCCATGATGAATAGCTGCTAATGGAACCTGACTCAAGATCCTTCCACATGTTGTGAATTCTTAGTAAAATAGAATTTCAACTGTGTTTTGAGACCATTTGAGCTTTGGTAACCATGTGGTAGTTTCTATGTCTTAAATGGTTTTCTTTCTCAATCTACTGATTCCTGCACTCTTTGTGATGTGGTGGCAATGGTGCTCACTTGGGTGGAAAGAGTTCGAATTTGGCCTTATGCAGGAGTTAAATAGGGATTTTGGAGGTAGATGGATGGTCTAGGTGGCCAATACCAATATGGAGCCAACAACCCACAAAGAGCACTCCCAAAATTATGTTTTAAACCCTTTCATGGCAGTACGATATAGCTATATTTGCAAGAAATGAGTAACATATCACCTGGTTCACTGTAAAGGCTTTGTTTGCTTAAGCTGAACTGAATGATCTATTAGAAATAAAAGTTGAATTGGATGTTCAATTCACTGATCATAGCAGTTCTCCAGTCAGAGCTACAAAACTACAGTATGACTTCAGAAGATTATAATAGGTAATATATATTCATAATATTATATTCTTTCAGCCATTCAGGTTATTCTGTTTAGCTTTTACAGCTACCAACTTTTAATATATGAATTGTATTAAGGTTTTTCTAAATATTACTTATTTAGTCTCTCAGTCAAAATAAAGCAATGAAATGGTATGAGTAAATAAAAGTGAACTATTAATTTATTTTAATCAGTCCCTGTTTTTTGTTTTGTTTTTTTGTATAAAAGAATGGAGCACATTTGGTTGCATTTCGCTTGATTAGTTTCATACCATATCTGTTCTGACACTGCCAATTAAAATCAATATGTTACTTTTCACAAGAGTAGGCTACTCCATTTGCCAGATGAGTATTCTTTCTGACCTTATTTCCCTTGAGGTCGAGAAGGTCACCCTTGAGACTGCCACTCCAGTTGAGACGGACAGCTGACCTATGACCTTTCCAAAAGCTCAACAGGAGAATCCCGACCATTCACAGCAGTCAACACTGATGCGGTTTTCTAAAAGAGAAAGACAACAGGACAAGATCTATTGTGTCCCAATTGCACTCGATAAGAGGTTTTCCATGAACACAAGCAAATTGAAATTCCTCTGGTGTGTCTTTTTGAGCTTTTCAAGATACTAGACCCGCAAAGGCAATTATATTAAAACAATGTACTTGTAAAAAGTCAAAGAAAGAAAGAAAGAAAGAAAGAAAGAAAGAGAGAAAAATCACTGCTTATTAATTTGTGAAAAATGGTTGTCCATCAAATCAGTAAATGATATCATAGATAGGTCCTTCAAAGATCTTTATGACTGTGTCAAGGGCAAAAAGTCTCTGGAATATTGGCGATTCCCAAAACTTTATATGTATACACTTTATATTTGATATTTAATCATATTTAATATTTATATGTGTGAATTAAAAAAAAAAATTATATGCAATGTGGGAAGGTGCGTCACATTTACTTAAAAAATCCTATTATTTCAATAGAAATCCACACAAACAGGAATTCTGTGTGAGCGCAAAATATTTTCCAACATGGATTTGGCTAATTTTGCAACAAAATTGCCATGGCGATTAACAGAAAACTCCTTGATTTGAAAATGACTGTGAGCTGTGATTTATACATCGCTACACTAACTTACTGTGGTCAGTATTATATGTGATTGACCCGAGAATGCAGCTGAAGCCTCAACATTCAAATCTGTCTGTTTGACAGGAATGCTGTTTTAAGACCCAAAACAATGTGTATTCAAGAATGTATCACCACTGAATGGAGTAAAAGGAGTAATTTTGATGGATGAGTCAAATGAAGGGAATGTTGAACCTGGTGCACCCTGTTCCTAACAGGTCTAATTTATCACACTTGTTTCAGAACTATCTACATTGAGGGAGGTCTGTGACCATCATCAGAATGTATAGAAATTAAGCCGTGACCCCTTGAAGAAAGGTCAAGTAGGTTGGTGAAAACCTGAGGGTAGCCCTCAAAAGCGTTGTTTTTGTTTTTCCTGTCTGAAAAAGCAACCTTCTGTGTCCACGTACACTAAGTAACACATTCTTTCTAAGGTGTTGGGTTGGTATGTTCATCTGTTTTCACTTGCTGTAGGTTCCACCTGTCTATACCAGCGAGTCAAACAATACCGTGTCGATGGACCGACCACTCTTTTTTTCTGTCCCGTCTGATTTCCTTTCAGGTGAGTCTGTTGGATCTGGTCCAAGAGACACTCAGAGAGCAGACAGACCATGAAGAAGGTGATTGTTTACAGGTGTTCTGGAGGCACCAGGGCAAAGAGCATGTTCTGCAGTATATCACATTGATTAGTACATGGTGCTGCGCTATTAAAGTTATATACCTCCAAATAATCCTCAAGCACAGGTTCAGATACAGTAAGTTTAAATTAGGTACAAAGGAAAAAAAGTTCACCGTTATCTGTATTTGCTCACACTAATGTTGTTTTAAATCTGTATGACTTTCTTTTTTTTTAGTGGGACACCAAAAAGTAGATGTTTTGATGAATGCTCATGCAGCTGTGGTTACAAAGTAAGCAGGCGCTTTCAAGCTCCAATACAGAAAAAATTGTGAGTTACTCACATAAAACTTGAGCAATGTCACTTGAGTAAATCTGGAATCTACTGCATGGATAAGTTGTAGGATGCTTTACATTCAGTTTATGAACAAAATAAATAAAAGTAAACATTTTCTTTTGGTTTCCACTAAAGAAAAATTTGGAATGACATGGCTGAGGGTGAGTAAATGAAGAAACATGTCTATTTATGGGTAATCTATGCAAATGTAAATCTGTATACATGAACTATCTCTCTTTATATGAATTGCATAATGATCCATGTCCAATAAAGGTTCAAAAGTTGTTAATTTGTTGATAGGAAGAGAGATACACTTTCTTTTCTGTCACTCACTCCAGTGGATCTTCGTGTTGCTAATTTGAATAACTCATTATAGCAAATAATTATATCCATCTTGTGATGTCCCACAGATGTGTATCTGCAGTGAAAGGGGCTCCTTTAGTGCTGGTGAGCGAGGGGAAGAGGGAAAGTGCAAAATCTTATAAAAAATGAGAGACTATTGTCCCCTAAATGCCCAAATTTTGTCAATTATGTTGTGTTGTGCTATGTACAGTAGGTCTTCAGAATATGTCTCACTTTTGCCTCTTTTACTCATTGGCTCTGAGCAGTTCTGTCAAAGACCGAGGTTTAATGGACATTTTTATATGCCGTTCTTAAGAGCCTATAGGGCTGTAAAAGAGGCAAGTGTGATGTATGTCAAGGGCACTTAAATCAGTGACATAGCCCAGAATACAAACATTTTCTGAATGCTTTTAAAAATCAAAGCAAAGCAAATCAAAGCAAAGCAAAACAAAAAACAAAAAACAAAACAAAACAAAACATGACACAACACAACAAAACAAAACAAAAAAACAAAACAGAACAAAACACCACAAAAAACATAAGATACAGTGCAACAAACAAAACATAAAAGAAAAAATACATTTGAGTGCAGTAAATTAACACATTAAAGGGACAGCCCTATTAAAATATATATATATATATATATATATATATATATATATATATATATATATATATATATATATATATATAAACTGAATTTATGCCAAAGAACAAAAGACAAAAAGGTTAACCTCTCTGAAACTTACACCCACGCTGTCTTGCAGCCCAAATCAAGCCATGATTCAAAATAGCGGTTCACTTTAAAGTGCAGGAAATGTGATCTGTCCAGGGGATCTTTCCATGAGCATATTCTTTATGAGGATAAAGCTCTGAAATGAAAGGGATATTAACTTTAACACAAGTCTGAATTGATTTAAAATCCAGTGATTATTTAATCATGAAAGCATGTCTTTTGCTGTCAGCTTTATGAAATATGTTAGTATTAAAATTTGCTGTAGGGGACAAAATTAATTGATCGATGTTTATACCACATTTTTCCCCCCAAATATCCGCTCCCACTGAGCACTAGGAGAATGGAAGTTATTAAATATACTGTGTGACTATCATACATATATTTTACGGAAATAGATGGGATTTGTCTTTTATTGGTAACATGATTAAAGGAGGGTTCACACCACTTAACTATGCTTCATTTCGGCTACAATCAGACTGGATTACTGTGTAGAGAAAAAAAATAAGATGTAACTGGTTGGCGAATACACATATTTGACAGATTTTGTAAATTTTAGATCTGCTCTGCTTTAAAAATGTCACAACAACCTGTTTTAAGACACAACAAAGGCTTTGTTAGTAGTAAAATGCCATATCAGTAAAACCATTTTATGGTTTTGAGTTTCAGAAAAGTACCACTATTTTGCATGATTTTAGTGGGATTTCTTTTTTTTTTAAAAGCGCACTTAAAATATATTTATGCACTTGTAGTGTACTTGAGCTTTATAAACTGTATTTGCTGATAATATACTATATCACTGTAAAAATAAAAATGGTTCTGCAATTAGTTATAACAACTTAAAATATGTTGAGATCCCCTAAATATCCAACTTAACTAAAGTTAATTAAACTTAAAATTTTACTTCAAGCAAAAACACTTTAATTTGAAACAGCATTATTACTTATTTTAAGACGTATTAACCAATCACAGCGATAATTTTACAGTGTATAAATAAAATGCCAAATAAGAATAAAGTACATTTTCATGACTGTTTTTTTTTAAACATTTTTAAAATGTGCACTTTGTAATAATGTCAAATAGATTTTAAATCATTGTTTTAATAATCATTTGTTGTGCTTTAAAGCAAACCTGTTTTGATATGTTGATTAGCATACTAAAGCACATGTAAAGTACTAATTATCATTTTAACCATAGTTTGTTCTTCAATATTACATTTAGGTTTAAGGTAATTTATATTTAAATCTAATACAATAGAGCATGATTACAAATGTTTTTAAATGAAACTTACATTAAATTATTTATTTTAGCCTTAAATGTTAGTTTTTACATTCAGCGGTACATTTGAACCAAACTTCAAAGACAAAATAATTATGAAATTTCATAATAATTGTGAAATATAGGTGTACTTATGAAATTAATTAAATATATGTTTAACATAATCTATGATTAATTTTCATTTAATTCCAGTTTACATGCAATTAAGAGTCTGAAAACATTACATTCAGTTTGCCAAATTATTATTTCCATAAATATTCTTTACAAATGTAGCTTTATTACCATTGAATTTAAACTCAAATTCAGATTTCGATATATGTTTTTCATTTCTCATATGCATAAAGTTGAGCATTTCTCCATATTTTGATGCTCTCACCACTATTTTGAGGTACCATATGGGAAAGAAACAGACCGATTTTGACACAACAACACGTACTCGGACAGAAATGGTTGCTGAGTGAGTCAGGATGAGCTTATCTTGTTAGATCAAGATCACGCAGCTCTGGTATAAAGCTGACTTTGTCTTTTTCCTCCTCATCGCTCACTTACAAATTTCCCCCGTCCCTTTGGTTCAATCCTAAAAATCACGTGCCGTCGATATTGCTTAGATATAGAAGTATTCTGATGTCTCTCCCCTGAATGGCAAGTCATCTTCCATCGAACAACACAAGAGCCTGAAATCAATAACCAAGCCTGAACGTCTAGTTTCATTTTTCAAGAAACAAATGTTAGTGGAAATCTCACTCAAGCTCTTTGAAGTTGAGACCGCTAAACCTACAGATCTATGTGTTCTCCAGGGTATAAACAACTTGATTTAGCATGACTTTCACAGAATAGAAAACTCTCAGTGCTTGAAGCATTCCTCACAGACACAAGTACCACCATAGTCTAGTTGGTGGCCAACCAAAGTCCAGTTTTGTCAATCCTTTGTCAGTGATTTAAGCCCACTGACAAAATCTTTTAGTAGCTTAACACTTTATACTCTGTTGTGCTACTTATTAGCACTCTCATTATACACTTTTCCTCCTTTTATTTATCCAAGCTTTGCTTCCCAGTTTCCAGACCCGGCTGCAGCTATGCTAGATATGCTAAAGCTAGGTCCCCTGGCCTTTCAGGGAACTATGCGTTTCTATTCAGAGTCAATAGCTAACAAGCAAGGCTATCAATCAGCAGATCTGGCGTTAAGAAGTGACTTATTCATCAAAGAACCTTATTAGAACTAAAGAAGTTTCACCGAAGAGAGCTATAAAGGGCCATGCTGGGTGACTGTAGGTGAAATTTCCCTGGAGCATGCTGGGTAAAAAAAAAAGGGAACCCTGCTGAAAAAAAAAAAAACTGCATATGCTGATTAGGTATGTTTTGACTCTGCGATGCTGGTTTATCCGGGTCCTTTGACAACACATGACCAGCAAAGGACTAGCTTAAACAAGCAAAGGACCAGCTTAAAGGAACACTCCGACTTTTTGGGACTTTAGCTTATTCACAGTATCCCCCAGAGTTAGATAAGTCCATACATACCTTTTTCATTTCTGTGCGTTCTGTAAGTGTTATCTGACGCACCCACCGCTAGCCTAGCTTTGCACAAAGACTGGATGTAAATGGATACTGTTAGCATTGTAATCCCAATAAGTGACAAAATAATGCAAACATTTTCCTATTTACATGTTGTGATCTGTATAGTCACAGCATGTACAAATAACAAGGCTATATGAGACAGAGACCATTTTTAATCGTATAAATACTGGGAACTATATTCTCACTTGGCGTAGGAGCACAGCTAATGTTACTTGGGCGGAGTGGCTACTTGAGCGGAGTGATTAGCGCAGCACACGAGGCGCGCCGTGGTGATGAGCAGAGTGTTCGCTCAGAGTTGGAGTAATAGAGTCAGCAATTACTAGAAAGTACATTTATAATGTACAATCATGGGTGTTTGCTGTATTGTAAAGAGCTGTGACAATAAACAGGGGAGACCAGGAAATACTATGATGTTTCATAGAATTCCAACCAAAAATGCTGACCTGATGAATCAATGGCTACTTGCTCTGGAAATAGATCCAAACACGCCTGTAAACACCATCACGAAGTATTTCGTTTGCTCTGAACATTTTACTGTGGACGACTATTTTGAAAAAATGCAAATTGCCGCACGGACCATGAAACGCGTGCTAAAGTATACAGCCATCCCATCGATAATAAAGACAGGACAAATTGGATCACCTGTTGCTGCGGTAAGTGTTCCGTTATGTTTTGAGATGACTAACATTATCCATACTGTAACACTGCCATGCTAATGTAATATAACTTTAGTAGTGACACTATTACGTGAATAGGGGCTCCGTGTATCCCCTTTATTGTTATTATTGTGTTGTCATGAACACACTGCTCGTGATCATTATAACAAAATCACTTACTTGGTGGACAGCTGACCATTAGGTTCACTCGGCATGGGGCGTTTCTTCCAGTTGATCTTGTCACATTAGGAAAAAAAACGACAACTGCCGGGTGTATTAGGGCAGAGAAATCTTCCCTGGTAGTGACGGAAATATTTTGATTGTCATCAAGCCTTGATATTGATGGCAATACCCGGTCCCATTCATTACAACAAAGGCACTCGGTTCTGTCGGCATAGGTTGGTTTGTTCCACATTTACAGCACCAGTCTGTGTTCGTTCTGATTCTCCCTTCGACATCTTGTCTTACAGATTCCAAATTTTGTAACTCCTCGTCTGTGTATTCTGGCTCAAAACTATATGGTTCTGGATCTTGGTTTGATACACAGTAAAATTCCTGACAATTCCTCAAAGTCAACCATGATCACGAGTCACGTCTAGCTAGTCACTTGTTTTGTTTATGGAACCATCAACAGCGCGTCTCGTGTGCTGCGCTAATCACTCCGCCCAAGTAGCCACTCCGCCCAATATAGTTCCCAGTATTTAAATGATTAAAAATGGTCTCTGTCTCATATAGCCTTGTTATTTGTACATGCTGTGACTATACAGATCACAACATGTAAATAGGAAAATGTTTGCATTATTTTGTCACTTATTGGGATTACAATGCTAACAGTATCCATTTACATCCAGTCTTTGTGCAAAGCTAGGCTAGCGGTGGGTGCGTCATATAACACTTACAGAACGCACAGAAATGAAAAAGGTATGGACTTATCTAACTCTGGGGGATACTGTGAATAAGCTAAAGTCCCCAAAAGTCGGAGTGTTCCTTTAAGCAAGTAAAGGACCAGCTTAACCCACCAAATAACCAGCTTAAACAAGCAAAGAACCATCTTAAAACAGCAAAGGACCATCTTAAAACAGCAAAGGACCAGCTTAAACCAGCAAAGGACCATCTTAAACCAGCAAAGGACCAGCTTAAACCAACAAACGACCAGCTTAAACCAGCAAAGGACCAGAAAAGGACCAGCATAAACAAGCAAAGGACCAGCTTAAAACAGCAAAGGACCAGCTTAAACCAGCAAAGGACCAGTTTAAGCAAGCAAAGGATGAGCTTAAACAAGCAAAGGACCAGGATAAACCACCAAATCACCAGCATAAACAAGCAAAGGACCATCTTAAAACAGCAATGGACCAGCTTAAGCAAGCAAAGGATGATCTTAAACAAGCAAAGGACCAGGATAAACCAGCAAAGGACCAGGTTAAACCACCAAATCACCAGCATAAACAAGCAAAGGACCATCTTAAAACAGCAAAGGACCAGCTTAGACCAGCAAAGGACCAGCTTAAACCAGCAAAGGACCAGCTTAAACCAACAAAGGACCATCTTAAACCAGCAAAAGACCATCCTAAACCAGCAAAGGACCAGCTTAAACCAGCTAATCAAAACCATAAACAAGCAAAAGGACCATTTTAAAGCAGCAAACGACCAGCTTAAACCAGCAAAGGACCATCTTAAACCAACAAAGAACAAGCTTTAACCAGCAAAGGACCAATTTAAACCAGCAAAGGACCATCTTAAACCAGCAAAGGACCAGCATAAACAAGCAAAGGACCAGGATAAACCAGCAAAGGACCAACTTAAACAAGCAAAGGACCAGGATAAACCAGCAAAGGACAAACTTAAACCAGCAAAGGACCAACTTAAACCACCAAATCACTAGCATAAACAAGCAAAGGACCACCTTAAACCAGCAAAGGACCAGCTTAAACCAACAAAAGACGTGCTTAAACCAGCAAAAGACCATTTTAAACCAGCAAAGGACCATCTTAAACCAACAAAGGACAATCTTAAACCAGCAAAAAAAAAAAAAAAAACATCTTAAACCAGCAAAGGACCAGCTTAAACCAGCAAAGGACCAGCTTAAACCAGCAAAGGGCCATCTTAAACCAACAAAGGACAATCTTAAACCAGCAAAAAAAACAAAAAAAAAAAACATCTTGAACAAGCAAAGAACCAGCTTAAACCAGCAAAGAACCATCTTAAACAAGAAAAGAACCAGCTGTTCCTAACCAGTATATGCAGTTTGTTTCAACAGGGAATATTTGTGTGTTTCAGCTAAAGGTTTGAAAATAGGTGTAATAGTGCAGATTAACCTGAAAGGTAATATATTTAAGGGCTGTTACAATGCTGGATTCAAACTCTTTTGACAGCGACTGTGAAATTTTGATAATGACAGATAATTTTGGTTTAACCGATGCACAATGAAATTTGAAATGTACATCTTCTATTTTAGTTAATTCACCTATGTATCCACAAAATGTCTTACCGGTATTTGAGCTGTAAATTTGTATTAATCATCTTTTTTGTTTTGTTTTTGTTTTTTGGCCTTTGAAGTGCTTCCTGCAATTTTAAGGTAATATTTCAATAATTTAAACATTCACAAATTCACAGTTGTTATTTGATGTTGGTTGATGGTGACATGCAGGTCAAATTAGATAGCCTTTTTTATAGTAAGATTTTAATTTAGATTATTTTAGATTTAAAGTTAACAATTTAATAATTTACAACACATTCACATGGTCACATGACATGCAAGTAAACAAAATACTTCATTTTTAGTGAGTGATTTCTTTTGATTGCTTTTATTTTGCTTTTTTATTATTTATTTTCATTTTTATGATTAGCTTTTCATCACCTCACAAACCCCCTGCACTTCCCTAAATCCCCCTAGGGGAAATGCATTTCTATGTGAACCGTTTTGACTTTTCAGACAGTCCAACTTCAGCAATTCTTCAATCAAACTGGAACTAACTGTGCAAAGGCAATGTTAGTAAACAATTTTATCACATCATCCTCATGACAAAGTGTAGT
This sequence comes from Carassius auratus, assembly GCF_003368295.1. Classification (NCBI taxonomy): domain Eukaryota; kingdom Metazoa; phylum Chordata; class Actinopteri; order Cypriniformes; family Cyprinidae; genus Carassius; species Carassius auratus. The sequence goes on from NC_039271.1 coordinate 15,738,802, forward strand.
GGCTATAAATTCATGCTAATTAAGTGTAAAAATTATGTATACACAATTTTCTTTTTCTTTTTTACAAACTGAGGGAAAAGTCTTTCTGTGGAAGTCAATAGAGCTTAAACTGGATTAAATATATGTGCAAACTTTTCAAAGCAGTGTCACCAGGGTCCAGGTTTGAGTCCAATTTTTCATATCCGGATCTAAATCTAAATAATACCCAACTTTTCTCCACTTCTTCTGTTGACACAAGGACTTGCAAAAAAAGTTTTGCATTAGTAAAGGCGGTGGTCTGTGCAGAATGTCTGTGTGTCTTTACATTAGCATGTGTGTCCGTTTGTGATGACCATTACTAATGCAGAGTTTAAGCCACCTCTGACCCCAGATTATGTATGAGCCACTTAACATCTGTGTGACAAATGTTGAACATCTGTAAAGAGGTAAGGAAGCACACACGCATTAGTACAAGTGGACAAAAACGCAAATGCAGCACTTCTCTGCTGTGTGACTCAGACAGTCTCCATTTACTATGTATTATTTTCCTTTCATTAAAATAATCACCTTAATATTCCAGAAACATTTCCTTCAGGCAAAGCATTGTTTTGGCAGCCAACCCAACCATTTTAGGCAAGTTTCTAACATCACAGATATCCAGGAATAATGCTTCCCAAAGCAGACTGAGTCATCAGTCTTTATAGACACAATTCTTTATGATCAGACATTTCAGCAAGTCACGTGTGTTTTTGTGGTTTGAGGCCTGAAATATTATCTAAAACTCTTTTTAGTGTACGGTTTGTGATGTTTCTTTACTCAAGTAAGTAATGCGGCACGTCTGTGTGTGGATTTACAGCCCAATGAACAACCCATCAACCCGTTTCACTGAAAAGCTGTAAATCACTTCAAGAGAGAAGAGCTAATTATTTCCTGCTGTCCCAACCAAGCACATACTAATACACACCCATACACTTACACACACTTAGTCTTATTGTCGAGGCAGACTGCTAATGTATTTAACCTGAGACTGTAATTACAACACAGTAATCTCTAATTACAGCTCACAACTTTAGGAAACCCCTTCACACATCAGTGAACAACAGCAGATATTTAACAATTTAGCAGTTTATCCTTTTCCCTACAAAATTAAATAGATACAATAGGCTATTGCATGAATTATGGAGAAAAATATAAATGTCAAAATGAATATATTATTAGTATATTGCTTAAAATATGAATACTTTCAGAAAAAGCAATGTTTCTGTTTTCTGTCTTTTTTCTTTTTTATTGCATATTAAATCCGTACAATAGCCTAATTTATTTATTTAAGAATTCAATGCTTTGAATTGTTCTAAAGATGTTCTTTATGGGTCTCCAAGGGACAATTGTGGATTTTTATGGTTAAAGTATTACAAGATATCTTTATAGGTCATGTCACATCATAGAGGAAACGGTCTTCTAAAATCAATTGATCATTTGCACCCAGTGTGTGCTTTATTTTCAGACAAATGCAGCATCCTTTTGTTAGTTTTGACCAGTAAAGTTGAATCTGCTAAAGTTTAAGAGAAAAACTGATTGTACTATAAACGTAAGTCACACAAAAATGCATAAAAGTCACTGCATTAGACACACAATTTGAAACCAAGTGGCATTTGCTTCAAGAAAGCAAAACAAGTTACAATTTGTAGTGGCTTATTTGTCCAAATTCTGTTTGGGGCCACTGTAGCTGTCATGCATTTCATTTAGAGTACTGTATTTGGGCTCTTTGTAATTCCATTGAACACTTGGCTATCATTCACATGATACAGATCCAGCTTTCACCATCTGTAATTAATAAATTGCGGTGGTGAGGTCAATTCTGACTTTCCTTGCTGAAGTCTGCACAATGTGGTTTGAAAATTGGCTCCAGAGCGTCCGGCTCCCTGCACTCCCTTTGAAACTGGAATCCTTAGACAGAAATAACATTTAATCTGGGATGTGGATGTGTGTATGGAGACATTTTACTGTTGATTTATGGTGCTTTATATTAATAGCAGGATGCTTGTTTAATCCGGTGGTTCTGAACTAGGGGGCTGTGCCTCAAAAATGGGCCGCAGGGCTGTTCTGATAGCCGCACATAGCAGGGATGTTAAAATATAAAAACCTACTAACCATATATTTGTGAATCAAGATAGGATAACAAAATAATAGGATTCCTGGCCCTGATCACCCTGTTGGGATTCATTTTCTGGTAACTCGTGAATTATTTTGAATTTGTGAATTTTTAAACAGGAAAATAACTTTCCCACGTGAGGAAGACTGAAGACTGACGGAATGCATGGTTCAGGAAACCTCTTTAAAAAAAAAGAAAAATTGCAATGCAATTTGACGGCACAGAAATAGCATCAGTTTTTGTGAATTAAACTCATCTATGCAATCTGTATATTGTTGGTTAACAGTTAACATAAAAGACAAAGAAAGTAGAAATAATAACTATAGTAATAATAAATAAATATATATACATTGCTTCCATAAAATAGGCTTAACTGTTTTCATTTTTGATAAAAAAAAAAAAATAAAAATGGCCATCATAGAAAGATTTTTTTTCTCTGCTGAGCTGTGTTGCACTTTTATGTAAATGTAAATCTCGTACTGTAAATTCTGCATGCACTAATGGATCTAAAAGGGCTTTAATAAGGAGAATGCGACTCTGGAGCTCAGGCACTGTTTCCAAAGACTGCTGCTGCTCACTGAGCAGGCAGAGTCAGACTCGGAGGTCTGGAATATCTGTTCAGTGACTTATAGACAGAGACAGAGAGCGAGAGAGAGAGAGAGAGAGAGAAAGAGGAGAGGAGGGGAAAGAAAAGGGAAAGAAAAGGGAAGGGGGGCTCAAGAAGAGAGGAGTGTAACAGGAAACCAGTCCACCCTTCTCTCCCTCTCTCTCTACCTCTCAGTCTTCTCAACCGCTCTCTTCTCTGTCCCGCAGTCAGCCGGTTGGACTAACACCTCTCTTCACTCTCACTGGGGAAGTCCACACAACCCTGTATTTCTTCACCACGTCTGTGACTACAGCACTCACCCGCTCTCTGCTCAGGGAGGAAGCCTTAGAAGGTGAGTCCCGTTAGGGGCAGATGAGCTCCTGTGTGGACCGAACTGGACAGCGTTAGGGGAGGGGGGACTCCAAGCTCAGGCTAACAGGTGCAGATGCCCACCAGAGACGGGAAATCATAAGACCTGATGAGAGAAGAGTCTATATAAAAAAAAAATAGACAATGCTTATCTCGGAAATAGACAGTCGTATATAGTGTTATTTCTGATCTTTGTTATAATATGATTCCTACTCATTCAAAAAAGCTACTTATAAAAAAAAAAAAAAAAAAAAAGAGGAATTATTTTAATACCTGATGATGTCCCAAAAATTTTGCTTAATTTCAATTTAGTTCTAAGATTTATTAATATATTAGGATATTTACTTGTTAATTTACTTGTTAGCACTTTTACTTATACATTTACTTGCATTTTTCTTACCCCATTAATATATATTTTTAATAATTGATTTTGCTTGACTTTAGTGAAATGCTATTTTACATGTGTATTGCTTGTTTAAAAAAGTGCTTTTTTGCTTCCAACGAATTCCACTGATGCATTTTTGAACAAAATCTGATTTCTTAACTGATTTTCTATTTCTTGATATATTAGTAATTGTCTTTATTTTTAGATATTGTGAAAAAGAGCTGTCTAGTTGTCTCAGTTTGACCACTGGTATGTATTCAATGCGTCCTGAGACGTTGTGGAATGTGTGCTGTGTGTCTCACAGACAAGACAGCAGTGAGTGTGAATGAGTCTATGGGAGTCTGAGACTGAAGACACTGATGTTATTATTTTATAAGTGTCACTAAAGATAGTATCTGGGATTTAGTCCAATGTAAAATGCAATATTGAATGGGTGCTTTTATTGTCGTCACACTGTGGTAGAGTGTGCATGCCTGGCACTGAGTGTGTATGAGCTGGTGAATGACAGGGTGTGGTATGGTGATGATAATCCACAATGCACTTCCAGAATACATTTTATCTGCATAAGGTTAGGGCAGCAGTTATTATATTAAAAACTAATATATGACATTTTTATCAAACATTTGAATCTCTAACTTAAAGGTGCCATGTGTCATGTCTGGCAAAAAAATCAAGTCATACTCCACATTCTATTCCAGATGGGGGCAGTATGCCTCAATAAAGTGAATTGGTCTACTCAAGAGTAACAAACGAGAAACGGCATAGTCTCTATGCTCCGCCCCTACCTTCACAACAACACTACAGACATAGCCGAAGCCTAAGAGGACGTTTTGCCTCCAGAGGAACGCTGGGTGATGTTTGGGCAACAGACATGAATGGTGCCTTAAATCATGCAGTTTGTTATGAATATTTGCTTTTATATCAAAAGGTGCAATCACTTCAGTCCATTGTGTATTGTCAATAGTGTAGCAATGCATGAAGCACAGCTCACACAGAAGTCACTTGCAAACCAAACAGCTTTATGTTGGTCATTGCAATAAACTGTCAAACTAAATCTCACTGACTTATATTAAAGAAGATACCTTAATATCACAGAGACTAGCAAGCACATAGCATTGCTTTTTCAACCACCAAGAACACCTTCATGGCAGTTATGCACAGGCAGGTAGCACTAGAAATCTAGAAGCATTCATACTGTATAGTCAAGTTTCCATAGCATTGTTTCAGAACATTACAAAAAAACACTTAATTTCTTTCAATCTGTTAAACCTACTTAAGATGAGCCAGTTCTTAGTTGAAGTTGGCTGTTATATTTCTAGTGAGCAATAATTGGATTCAACTGACACTTCCATAAGGAGAATGATGGAAAACTCATTACGCAGATAGCCATGACAAACACAAGATGATAAGCTTGAAGATAAACCGCTCGTAATACGTTTCCAGGCTGCTGTGCTCCGAGCTGAAGTGGTATGAAAGACAGCTTTGATAGACGTTTGACTTTCTCAGATCACACTGTGATCCAGTTTGCATCGAGTTTTGGTTCAAAGCCGCTCAGAAATCACCTCATCGCCGAATTCATAAGGACTCTGGAAATGTCAGTGAAATAGCTCAAATGTATTTTCATATTGTTGATTTAAAAGAGAATAATCTAACTGTAACTCTTGAATATTAACCTAGCATGGCATTCTAAAAATGTGGTACTCATGGTGTGAGATGCTGAAAAACCAATGAAATAGGTTCATCATCGTCCTTATAGAGGATATTTACATGCAAAACAACTTAAAAAGTGGATTCCGGGCGAATAGCACCCTAAGTGGTGTTTTCTTGTATTCATACATTGCTGCTCACTTTGAACGCACCCTGTGCAGTGTGCTCATACCTCATATGTCTTGTAAAAAGTTGCTATCAATCTTTCACATGATTCATGTATAAGACATGAGCATTGAGACTGTGCTATTCTTACTCTGTTCTTTGTCCTTCTGCACTCGCTCTGCTACAAAACAAACATATTATTAATATATAATTATGAACCGCATGTATTCTTATTTTCCAAGAGTGCACTGGTCAGAGAAGGCTGTCTGTTCTCCTTGGAGCACAAAGCAAGAGTTCCAGATGAAATCAATCTCCTCCCCATGTATTATTGAACTTTTTGTTGTCCCATAATAGAACAGAGGGGAAAGAAACACAAATGAGTTTCCATTCATTATTTTGTTAGAAACAAAAACGTCCATTTCTCTGAGCTACTCCTACATGAACATTCCTTTTATACTGTACAAGTCTTTCTCGTGTAAAGGTAAAATATTGACTCCACCTGGACAGGAGCTATTGAAATATGTATTTTAACTGGCTGCTTTTGATACCCTGTTGATTGTGCACTATATCAAAGCCAGTTCTTCTCACAGAAAGTGGCTAATGTTTCAAACGCAAAGAAATATGTTGAACTTTTAAAGGAATGTTGTGGGTTCAATAAAAGTTGAGCTTTTTCTAACTCTGCTGCCTTACGTCAATAACCACACATTTTGAATTGTTCCGTTGTTTGTAAAAATGCATGTGCTGTAAGGCATTAAGAATGGAAGTCTATGGGGCAAGTTAAATGAAGCTGGTATGTTAATTTTATTCGTACAAAAATATGCATTACTTGACGTTGTACAAATGGACCTTTTTACAGTCAAAAGTCGACTTACAGTACCAACATAATTCTTGTGATTTGCCAGTTGCATCACATTTTTTACATGATTACGGCAAGTTTAAAATAGAAAAAGTGGCAGAACTATGCACATGACTGTAATGCCTTGGCCCTTAGACTTACGTTGTATGATAATTATAGTAAATTCTGTTTAGATATCAAACATACATGCACGCACACACACACACACACACACATATATACATATATACACACACACACATATATATATATATATATATATATATATATATATATATATAAATAATTTAAATTAATAAAATATGGCATCAATACTAAAATGTAAAATTAAATTAAAATTTATGCATTTAGCAGATGCTTTTATCCAAAGCAAGGTACAGTGCATTCAGCCTAACAATTTTCTACTATCATGTGTTCCCTGGGATTTGAACCCCAAACCTTGCGCTTGCTAATGCAATGCTCTACCAGTTGAGCTACAGGAACATTCATGTTCCTAATAGGATTCCATACAGTGCATACATTTTATTCTTTCCATCTGAAGCCTTTGAAAAGTATTTTCTCCTCAGTACAACTCTTTTGTCATGAACAGTTCCTTCACCTTGTCTGTGCAGGTGGGCTGGTCTGGGTGTCTCTCCTCAGCAGTCATGGGGAGGTCAGGAGCGCTCAGGGTTTGGCCGTTTGGGACGAGCATGAGGTTGTTACTTCCCCTCGTCCTCTGTGTCACCGGCGTCCATGGTCTTTTTCCACCACAGCCACGGGTCTTCCTGTCATTTCAAGGTAAGAACTTCAGACTCCAATCAATGCATTTCCTTTTAAATGGAGGTTTCTCTAAGAACAAAAACCCTTTGCAATGACATCATGTCCTCTTTAAGATAAAACATTCTCATCAGAGTCCCCTAAACCAGATTGAGGGGTCTATTTGTCCCTCATTATGTGCCTGTGCCACTGTCAGGAGGTCTGAATGTGCTACTTGGGCTTTGACAATGCGTTCAACAGTGCTAACATACTTAGGATAGGATGAAATAAAGCTTTTATTATATTAAATTAAGGTTTGCTGTTTATTGATCGATCTGTACTAGGTATTTTGTTCACTGATTGGCAGAGAAAAGCTTCACATTTATTCAAATCAGTTTTAAACTGAAAAACTGAAAGATTTTTATTTTTGGATTAGTTCCTATATGGTAAAGTTAAATATAATTTGGGACATAGTCAAACGTTTTAAATCTGATAAAATTGTGGCCAGGAAAAATACTTTTTGGGGTGCACACTGAGCTTTTATGAAAAAAATATGACCTTATATTACTGGTTGAATTACGAATGATGAATAAATTGTGGAAAATATCTTTTTTAGATCCTTTTGCTTGTGAGTCACACCAGACTTGCACAATATGCCGTTTTAACTGCCGTTTAATTCCTCCAGAAGAAATGCATCACTGCTGCAGATGGTTTAATGGTCTCCAATAATAAAATGTGCTTTGAGCTGAAGTGCCAAACATAAATGCTAAATGTAATATATCCACAGTATGGCATAAAGCTTATATTATGTGCTTGAAACATTATCTGTGGGTGTAAACTCAATAATAATGTTTCCATGATCATTGGAAATGGCTGAGCTGGTCTCATATCAGATGTCAAGGGTGATCTTTCCTCTTATCTGCTGTAGCAAACATTTAATATAGTTGAGTAATGGAAAAGGGGGTGTGTCAGTGCATTCGGGGGCTAGACGTTCACGGAGAACCAGTTGTTCTGCTTTCTGGGAAAACATGTTCACTTTGAGATGATTTTCTGATCTGAACAGATCGGACTATTTTGCTGGTGTAAAACGGCCAGGTGTAAAATGTAGACAGCTTGATTCAGGCATATTAAACAATACATGTTTCCACAAGAAAGTTAAAGGAGAATTTGATTTTTTTTTGGTTTCATGCATTCCTGAAAAACATTTACACCATTTTTTAAATTGCTAAATATTGAGCATATTGTCACTGACTCAAACATAAGAGCCCAATTTATGCTTTGTTCCTCAGTATTTGACATTGTCTGGTTTTGCCAGTAGTGGACATTTGTTTCTTGTTCTTACCATAACACACTGTTTTTATGTGCATTCCAGCACTCTTTTTTTCTTTCAATCTATGTTTCTGGCCTAATTTGTCATTCCATTCTTTCTCCTCGTCTTTCCAGCACATTCCCAAGTGTAGTTATCCGTCTATGTCTTATGTGCTGAAAAGAAGCAGTGGGAAGCTTTGGAAAAGGTGATACGAGTAGTGTCAGAGAGGATTTTGCCATGGAAAAACTATGCTCACACTCAAAGCATTCTGGAACGGCTTTGCGTCCTTCTGAAGAACGCCACGTAACACGCTCTGTTTGACATCAATAAGAACATCCTAAACAGCCAGCTGTCACTGTGCTGCAAACAAATTAAAGCCAGATTAGTTTGTACTAATCAAGCCAGCTTCATCTTAGACTATAACTCTTCACAGCAGGTGTGGATTTGAGTAAAGTCTCTGTGAGGTTGAGACGGCCTCTGGAGAAGACATTCAGTTCAGAGACCTTTTTGGTTGAGAAACGAATAACAGAACTACAGAAGACATCTTAATCATTGAAAAATCAGATGTGTTTGTATATTGGAGAGAGTTTCACACAGTAAATGAACAGTGTAATGTATAGTCTGGGAATGTGTCAAAAGAAACAATTGATGAGGTCCCAGTTTGTCATCTGCATGATTTAGACATCCCTTTAGTCTCTTAGACCTTTTGGATCATTTTCATCTTTCGGAGAGTTTTGAAAGAAGACAGATGTATAGGTTAAAAAACATGAGTATTATAGCCAACAGGGTCTGACTGTATTCTTGAGGAGCTCCAGTAAAGTTATGTCTGAAAGCGTCTTTATGGAGAGAGCTGGGAGCTTTGGGTGTCTCTCAGTGTCCATGACTAGAGAAGAAAGGAAAAAACCCTCACTATTCCAGTTGAAGTTATTCCTTAAAGGGATACTCCACCCCAAAATGAACGTTTTGTCATCAATCACTTACCCCCACGTCGTTCCAAACCCGTAAAACCTTTGTTCATCTTCGGAACACAATTTAATGTATTTTGGATGAAAACCGGGAGGCTTGTGACTGTCCCATAGACTGCCAAGTAAAATAAACTGTCAAGGTCCAGAAAAGCTCCAGCTCCACACATCACGGTAGTGCCATTTTGGAGAATATGAGCTGGACGCAGGCGGTGTACACACTTCTGTATCAGCCATGCCACAAGCATATGTTTTCTACATGTATTTATGCTTTGCTTTAAATGAAAGCAGCGCATCAGTGCAGCGCCGCCTGCGTCCAGCTCATATTCTCCAAAATGGTGCTACGGTGATGTGGAGAGACACAGAGGAGACAAATTGTTCAATAAAGTCGTTATTTTTGTTTTCTTCATGTACAAAAATTATTCTCGTCGCTTCATCATGTTACAGTTGAACCACTGATGGCAGATGGACTATTCCGACAATGTCTTTCATACTCTTCTGGATCTTGACAGTGTATTTTACTCTGCAGTCAATGGGACAGTCACAAGCCTCCAGGTTTTCATCCAAAATATCTTAAATTGTGTTCCGAAGACATTTTTATGGGTTTGGAACGACATGGGGGTAAGTGACTAATGACAAAATTTTCATTTTGGGCTGGAGTATCCATTTAATAAATGGCATAATGCAAATTTTGGAGGCTAATTGAACATATTAAGAAAAGCTAAAGATAATCACAATGCTTTCCAACATCAATTCATACTGAAAAATCTTGTCTTTTGCCAACGACAGTAACCGATGGCAAAATAACTTAGCAAAGGGTCAGTTACTCAATGTGATTTGAACTAACACCTTGAGAAAAAATAAACCTGGGCGATGAAGTTGGCGTCAGAATGTTTAACTGTTTGCTGGTCAGTCTGGCATGAGCTCTTTTGAAACTCGAGTCTGAGGGATTTTTGCGGAAAGCAAGATGTTGAGAGCTTGTGTCGTGCTGAGAGGAGAACTGCGGTCTATGAAATTTTTCCTATCTCTGCCTAATAATCTGTTCATCTAAAGCAATTGCCAGGCAAAAGAAACTCAATAATAAACCATAATGAAATAATCAGGAAATTATCTAACAAACATGTCGGAGTTGTAAGTACATAAGTAAAATATTACAATCATGTATAAATATTTTTCATTTCGAAATATGATTTTCATATATGAGATTTATCCATTTAGAATTTTTCCCCTCCTCCCAAACAGGGAGGAGACAGCCAGACATGTGCCAATTTCATGAAGTCAGCCTGATTAATAATACATTTACTTCAATTAGGACACAATCGCACACAGTTGGGTGTTAACTTGGCTCACCCCCTTTAAAACGATAATGTCTGTTTATCAGTTCTGACCTGAATCCACCCAGTCTAAAATGTGGTTTAAACCACATTTGTGAACTTGAGCCAGGTAACACAAGGCAACACCCTTTGCAAATAAAGGAGGTCATGCATTTTAATCGATACTGGTTTTGATCGGTCCATGGGTGGGTTGTTGTGGTTTTCAGTTAACCATCAGAAAAGTATGGCATTTTAGGAATCCATCATAAGATATTCTTTCCAATCGTGAAACGAACACAATTGTTTTCAGCATCTTTCATGTGACTCCGAACATGAGTAGTATGACCTTCACGTTGTTTTACTAGCTATGTCAAACTATGTTTATATCAGCTGACAGTTCTGTTCTTTGTTATTTATAAACTGATATTTAACAGTGTATCAACTGAGGCAAGTAAGGCATTTCATCTCTGTTAAAAAATAGGAGATGGAGAAGACAGCTGTATTGCACAACATTGCTGGTTGTTTCCATGTTGTGACTGGAAGCCATCTATGACAAATGTCTGCCAGTTTGCGTGCATGCACAAATTATTTTGTTTCCACAAAAACACACACCACAAATTTTTGCACCCAGATTGTTTTAGTTGCATGCAATTATGCAGTATTAAAACGCTTTTATCCTCCAGCAGGCCACAACACAGCATTTAAGAGTGTATGTGTGCCATATACTAGCACTGATGCAATAAATTGAGACTGTTCACTTTTATGAAAATACACATGGGAACTTTGAAAAAGCCCCATCTATGAAGGTCTGATTTTGATCTTAATTGTAGTCCTTTTACAGCAGAAAATCAAGACTAACATTTGCTCAAACCCAGTCATGGTCAGGGTAAAGCATTTTCTGAATTTTCTACCCCAGATATCACTTTGAGGATTGAAATCTGCCAACATAATATTCATCGGCTATAAGGTAACGTCTTAGCCATTAATCACTTCTGAGCTGTGCCTGAAGCCCAGAAGAGTGATGTTGAACAATCCATTCAAAAGACTAAAACTTTTACTTTGGTTTGACCATAATGATGGTGTTCCTGCCCTGTAACATGTGATATCTCACAATAAGTGCATATTTAAATGACACAATTGACCATTCGCAAAGACCCACCTCCCTTAGTTACTGTTGCTAAGCCTGACAAGCCATGGCGCTCTTACGACACACATCATCACGCAGTGAAAAAACACAGGACACTGAAACATGCCAACAGTTAGTTTTGGAATTAAGCAAAATCTCAGCTTTAAAATCTGGCCTTTTTTTTATGTAACCACAAATGCTGTTTTGTGGCTCTTTTAATGTGTCATGACACTTTAGTGTCACATGAACTGATCATTTATTTCTCTTTACTTCTTATAGCGCAACATAAACATGGATGAACATCAGAATCTCAGTTATCTAGTTTCTTATATTTTTTAAGTTCACTTCCACCGACATTAATCTACTTTCCTGTCTGGTTTGTTTGTCAGACAAAATGGCAGATTCACCGTTATAATTTTTTTTGAAGTTTCATACACAGATGACAATGTTCCCCATTCACATGGATCCTCAAACGGCTAAAAAGGCTGTATTACACATGCCAAGCCAGTAGTTGGCGATGTCACTTTGAGTTCATTTAACTTTGAGTTCACTACTTTGCATGTGCATGATGTCACCGCTTTCACAAATTCACATTTTTGTAGTTTACAGGGAGAGAATAACAGAAATGAAAAAATAAATAAATAAATAAATAATTTTCCCAAATGCTCCCAAAAAGGCTGTTACTGTGTACACGAATGGCCGAAACAACATACAAAACTTCTGTTTTTAGTTGTAAATGGTTTTTGTTTCACTTTTTTTTTTTATGTTCTGAAATAGTTGTTAGCTCATTGCTACGATCTTGCTTTGTTTTCTAGATGGTTGCTAGGGTGTTGCTTAGTGGTTCCTAAGGTGCTTACATCACCATTCAAAGTGATGTAAGCACAGTAAGGACAGTAAGGCATTCTTACTGTCTCAGTGTTTCAGAATCAAAGTCTAGTCAGCTCAAAAAGTAATTGCTAGGCAAGTTATGCAAAGAAATCTAATACTTTAACCAATTCAATCAATGCTGGGTGAAAGATCTTTGGCTACAACTTCCTCTTAGTTGTGTCTGAAGTCAAGAGGTGGTGGTTAGGTCAGGTTAGGGTTAGAATGAGGTCAGATAAACTATAAATGGAGTGTCAGCCTATTTCAAGTAAAGACTAACAGACCAAATAGTTCTTTGGAGTTGTAAAACTGGTTATTTTGGCAAAGGATGATAGCTATGGACATTGGACACATGTTAAATATTATGCATTGAACACACGCAAATACTGAGCAGAATAGTTGGGGAATTCCATTTTATACAAAATGTGATTTGTCGAAGCTGTCAGCAGTGCCATATTAAGGCCAACAAATGTGAGGACAATATCTGTCCTCTTTCTTTCCCCCATTTCACCTTGCTCACCTTTTTAGCCTTGGTAAATAAAACAGTTTACTGTTGCTTGCAGATACCATGATCAATCCATGTCTGTCAATACTGAGAACAGCCGTCATAATGGTGGAGTTAACATGCATGTTCTGCCCTATTGATTCATGCTAATGTATTCAAGGGTTTCTAAGCCGTTTTTGCCATGTTTGCTCAATCTGTGCAGGCCTAAGGATGTTTAAAGCCAAATATGGTCTATGGTTTGAAGATTCCTAAAGCTTTTCCAGCCGAGCGGCCAAAACTCTAAATTGTAAAAGGAAAGAGGTTGGTTAAAAAGAAAAAGAAAGGAAACATTGGCGTGATGGAGTAGACAGGTCCTTCCTGTGTTCCTTTATAAACAAATGTGAATTTCATTTTCAAAATGAGTCTTTAGTCTACATGATTGCGTTCACTTGGCTCCCTCCAAATTCCAGTAGGCTACTTTTATAATAATACTATCTCAAAATGTTTTTTGGGGACATTTTGGGATAAAATATGCCAATTTTCATGAGATTCATCCCAGTATTTCCATTATTTGTTTTAGGGAAATCAGCATGCAACACTCTGGCTTATATGCATGCATGTTTATGGATAAGCGAGGGGTGCCTCGTGTTAAGGTGAAAGGTCACGGGGGGCCCCAAGGGGATCGGTGACAGGTGAAGATGTGGCCATGTGCTAATTGGGGCAAAGCAGCCATTAGCATGATGGGGAGGTTAACGTGTTAAGTTACAGCTCCTGTGGAGAACCCTGTGCGGTGCCAGAGAAATACAGCACTGTAACCGAGCCCTATCTGACGCAGAGATACAGAGGATCTAAGCCTGTTGATCAAATTCAATGCTGCCAAGAGAACTGCCCTATCTGAACTCTGTGCTAATATTTTGCTGTAGCAGAAATCTGACAGAACAGTAAATTGTATAACCAATAAATGTGAATTGAAGCCCAATCATATTCAAACAGGAGGCACTTCTTTTTCTTGCAGACTTTCTAAAGGACCTGCTTTGTCCTCTGCTGGCCTCAACAGTTTCATTTGTAAAGTTTCATTTAACAAGTTCATTTATAAATTATTCATTTTTATTCACTAACTGTAAAGTTAATGGCAACTACCGCATCCAACTAATAAATGAATAATAAACAATCAAAAATAATCATTTAATATTAAGTATACAAATAATTTACAATTGTATACATTTAGTTCTGTTGGTATATTGCATTGCAATTGTTAATTATTATTTATATTATTAAATGATGCATTTTAAGGAATTTCTATTCCTATTTTCATTTTTATTTTGTTAGATGATAACACTCAAAGTATGCCACAAATTGGGGCTGTATTATAATTTTTATGACAATTATTTTTATGACACTTTCATGCACAGGAGAACCATTGTAATAGTGAGGCAGAGAAAGCTCTTCTCTGACTGGCGACCCCAGGGGACAGATGTGTTGAAGGATTTAGGGGGAAAATGGCAGCCCAGCAAATGCAAATTGATGTAGTGAGTTGCTAACAGTGCTGTCAGTGTGAAATGCAATGCATGCAGGTCTTCTTCCCCTCTGCCGGTATTTATAAATGCTTATTGAATGAGAGTGCTAGTGTATTTGTGTATGTGTGAGTGTGTAAGCGTGCATTCTAGAAGCCGGAGGAATGTGCCTAATGTCAAGAGGACAGACTGTCTGACGACTCTGTCGCATGTTACCCTAAAGTCTGGGTGGTCGAGATTAGTTAAGCGCATCCCAACCTGCTTCATGGGTTCACCTGATCACCCTAAATCAAAGTTTCTTACAGTGTCTGTAGAAAACGTAAAAAACAAAACAAAACAGGGTGTTTGGGGTGATTTCTAGTGTTATTTTTAATATTACTTCTACCATTACAGCATTTATTACTATTATCAGTTTTTTTTATTTCATTTTTAGTTTTTATTTGACATTTTACTTTTATTTGCTTATATGCGCTTATTATTGTTACTATTCTTTTTTTAGCTTACATTTTTCAGATTTACCTAATGATTTTACCATTTAACTTCAGCCCCCCCCCCCCCCCCTCCATTTTATTTCAGTTCAAGTTAACGATAAGATAGCTGAAGTTCAATTCACTAAACTAAAAATGAAAGTAAATAAATACAAGAGCACATATTAATTGCATCATATTTTGATCACCCCAACACTGTTATCCGCTATCATAAAATACACCGTGAAGTCGGAGAAGTTCAGCGAAGAATTGTATGCAGAAGGCTTCTGAGAACAAAATGGAAATATTTCCATGACTTTCTAAAGTTTATAAATGGAGAATATACCTGTGAAATGTAAGATATGCATTGAGGAAAACACCAAGCATCCTATCTGTCAGTAGCGAGTGTCTGTGACAGCATCTATAATAAACTATACCTGTTAACTATATCTTACGAGTTATTTCAAAGCCCTTAATATAAGCATGTCTCATGTTTAGAGTGAATTGAATTAATCACTTTCCCTGCAGCAGCTTACTCTGCATCCTCCTCTATTAATCAGAAATATTTGTATCAAATATTGTATATCAATATTAACGCTATTGCCTCATGCCATATCGCTTATAAGAAATATAATGATATATTGTACAAATTCTATATATACCACCCAGCCATAGTTGATAGGTTGTTGAAAACTAATAACATAACTGTAATGGTAGCAAGTACCAATCAATTGAGAGCCTTCATTTTTCTATCTTACATCATGTTAGATCATGCAACTGAACCAGGGCCAACAACCATATTGTGAGCTTTAATGAGGATGACGTATACGGTTGCCTTGACAGAGTCATCGAGTAAATTTGAAATCACTTACACATCACATGTGTGAGCTTAACCATGTGGAACCAAACCAAATGAACATGTTATTGTCTACACAGCGGCAGCTTTTGAAAGGGGTTTAAAGACATTTCTTGAAGGCCAGGGGCAATTCATCTGGGGACTTCAGCCACTTGCTCCCTGTGGAGCACTGGCACCAGTAGCGTTCTGAATGAATGGGACATTACCTTTATATTTGCATACAGTTCATTTATGCATACCAGCTCTTAACTTTAAGGTGATGAGGGGCAAGTTAACAAAAGCTGCTGCTGTAATTGGAGCTTAAGCTGGTAAAGCAAAGGTAATGGAGCCTGGAAAACTTTGGCTTGAGTTTTGAACTGCAATTAGTGTCTCTCAGTAGGTTCATGCAATGGTTTGTCCACCATTTACTTTGTTTTACTTTCAAATTACATGGAAAATCTGAGCTCCAGTCTGAAATCAGTTGTAATGATTCTAATCTGAAAGGAAGCTGATTTCTGGTTAATGTATTGGCAGCCGAGACAGAGACGCTTCAGTGACATTAGCAGGTAACCTAAAGACATTTGGCATCGTGACTTTAAAATAAGTCCAGGTTCTCTTGTAAAATAGCTCAGCTGATCTCAGTTTTATGATCTCTCCAAGAGCAAACCTGATCCTTGTAAGGCTAACAGACTGATGGTATTCTGTTAGCCAGCTCTAAGAACCTGATGATACTCTGATCTGATTACATTTAATGCATTTAACATTTACTTTTGGTTGTTGTTTTGAACTTCATTCCACAAGTAAAATGGATTAGACTTCTCCTACTACTTTTGAGTTGAGTAAGAACTGAGGCTTATGATTTTTTACCTGAAACAGATGTGCAGTCTCATTTACCACTGTTCAGCCAATTTTTTTGTGGGCGAAATACAGCTATTTCTATGTAATCAGGAATTTTATGTGAAGGTGAGATATTTCCCCAAACATATTAGATACTAGGTTTGAGTTGGTCATGTAAATAGTTCTATGGTATATATATATATATATATATAAAAACTAGCTATCATCATTTATTCAAAAATAATTCTACAATTGCCTTGTAAAGCTATATTAATTTGGAATGTAACAGCAGATTACATTGCTTTGTTTGTTTGACAGGACCAACATGTTTACTTAATTTGATCTCAGTTTTAGCATCCAGGTTTTTATCACTGAGGTAATGTCGCTTTACAATGCTAACATGAACTAAGCAAAAACAGTATTGACAACAATGGGTTGGTAATGGGTTTAGCAAAAGATATGGATTATTTGATCCATGTCACGGTGAATGTTTACTCATTAAACTCTTAAACCTACCAACCTGTAACCTGGTGCCCCGAACATGCAGTATGGATTTCTCTGGAAGTTTCTGTTTTATGTTTAAACATATGGTCATGCATACCTTGATGGTCACCTCTGAGCAGATTGAGACCCATAACCCCTTTCATGCTGTTATAATGGATGTTTAAGGAGTTTCTTAGCACAAATGGACTTTGTTCCAGTTCTGATCGACTGCTCTGTATAAATGACAACAAAAAGGTTCTGAGTGGAATGAGGAGGTGGAAACTCATATATAACTAGCTGGCATGTTGGAGGATCTTAGTTCATCTCTTGGTTGGCTGCTCAAAGCTTGCTATTACTAAAGGTCTGAAAACATTTTAAATCCTGCATCCCCATTTTGAGACTATCTCCTACTCTACACATAACATAACACACATAACTGTTTTATACCGTCGACCACGAGTTCAAAGTGTTATCACTACTTGCTTTTTGCAATAGAACAGTAGCCTTTCACAGCTGATTTAAAGGGAAGCAAATTATAGTATAATGAGAATCAACCATCTGGTATTGACTACACAAGCTCATAAGTGATTTGATCAACATATATCAAATTTCAAACCAATGAAGAGCTCAGGAAAAGGCCTAGACATAACACTTCCGAGGAAAACATTCCCAGCACTACTTCGTCAATACAACCCTCCACCACACCATCGGCAGTTTAAAGAGTAGGGATACACAATAAATATTGGCTGATATTTAATGTGCATCTTTTCAGTAAAGCCGGTTCTGTAATCATCGGTAAATCTCTACACGTGCTTGATTTTATGTGGAGCAGCATTTACTACACAGAGCCGTGGTTCACTGATAAGTTGCGCCAATCTACAATCATATTTCAACCGATATTTATCGTGCATCCCTATTAAAGCGCAACACTAGTCACATGTCATGGTCAACCGTATCTACAAAACAACACCCAGAATGCCTCCTCCAGGACCAATCCTACCAGGATTTGTGTCAATCCTACTAGGATGTGTGATGAGCATCTCCTACATGGTTAAATTTTACTGATTTAACCATGCAGGAATGTGGTCCAGCCCATGACTAATACAGCATGTATGTTGGGAAATATCACAAACAAAATGTATTCATTATTAAAAGCTCTCTTGACATGTTTTAGCCTGGGGTTAAACGTTTCATATCAAACTTTAAAATATGGAGTATGGTTTTGATTTGCTTGACGCTGATTCATATTCATCATGCATGAACTACTGACAGTGAGTTTGATTGCTGGAATGGGTTGAATGCATTGACGTCTACCAAATTTCCACAATGTAGCATATCTGTGCATTCTTCATCTTTTATCCACTCTGAGATCAGAACCCTCATCAATAGTGCCTCTACACTAGTCATGGTTGGAATAAATTAATAAATATGTTTTTAAATAAATAATATGCTTTAAATTGTTGTTTACAATTACAAAAAAAAAAAAAAACACGTATGTGTTTTGTAATTCCCTTTCATTGATGACTAGGCTCTCCCGGCTTTTGCTTGAGCTTTTATAGTGTCTGGAGTCTGGACCCGTTCATTTATTCACAAAACGTAAAAAATACTCAGCTTTGTGGGTGCTGAAATCTGTTTGCAACATTGAAGCTTCTCAAAAAACAAATGAAAATGAACAGCAGCATTTAATTATACCTCAATATAAATAAAGACTTATAAAAAAAAAAAAAATCCAATGGAATTTTCATTTCCATCATCCAAACAATCCTGACTGTCCAATGTTAAACACATGAGAGAAAGAACAGGATAGTAAGTTTTGGCTTAACTATCATCACACTTTTGAGAACTATAGTTTGTAACATCACTATGTTTAAAATCGAGTGTGATGTTGCTTTTATTCAATAGTTCAGTAAACAAGAAGTTAATCTTTAGTAACTAAGGGGGGGGGGGGGGGGGTTCTAATTATTTGCCCATTTCGAATTATTTCGAATTACCCCTCAAATCCCCCTCAAATTTTGGGACAAAACGTGGCCCATCGTTTTAAACTGGATTTTTCTTTTTTAATATCTTGAACATTCATATTTGTCATTGACCCAAATATATTATTGCAATCCTATTTGTCATACTGAAATATCAGATGACATCTGAAAACACTGCCTTTTCAAAAGTATTCAGACCCTAATAATGTCTCATTTGGATGTGGCTGCCAAGCTTCTCTTGCAGCAATCAGTGTTTCTGTGAGGTGCACACTTCAGCTTTGGAGAAAGTTCATGATCCAAAACACAGGGACAAATTATCACTGCAGTGGCTCTTCGACAAAAAGATGAATGCTCTCCACTGATGCAGTGTCGCAGTCAAAGCCTTGATACCAAACCAACTGGCCTGGCACAGTTTGAAAACTGTATTGAATAAGTGCCACCTAACTAACTCAAGCTACCTGGAGCGAATCTGCCTAAAAAATGGGCTGTAATGTTAAGATAATAGCACAAAAAGCATTCTTCAGTTTGAAAAAGTTAAGCTATAAAAATATTTTACAGCCAATCAAAACTGTTTCGACTTTACACTTTAGGAATTACCATCTGGGAAATATTTTGTGCCGCACATACGTCAAGAAAGAAACTTAACCTTAAGTTACGTACTTTAAGATTTTTGAGCAACACAGCATTGTCATATTAGATAGAGCCTGAAACAAAAGCTGAAATGTGCTGAAAAATTAAAAGGCACCTGACAACGCAATTTAAATTTCTTTAAATGAGTCTGCTGAATAGGGTGAAATGGGATTTTGGGATTTCTGTCTGAGGTTACAGAAGCTGCATGTTTCTAATTAGTCTCCTGAAACCTAACCATAAGCGGGATTTCTCTCTTTTGCTCCCGCATCAGAGATATTTTATTGATTGCTTATTTCCTCACATATGCTTCCTCCACCGTATCATCTGTCTTCATTCCTCTCCGTCTGGTTCTCAAGCACTCACTTCAGTCTTGCCCTAAGGAGTTCTTTCAACAGTAATAATGCCACTCTTCTCTTACTAAGATGCTATCAGTGGTGCTTTGAAGCCTGGCTGATATAATCTGTTGCCCTGTACACCACTTTTTATTAAGCCTACATTAGAATGACGAGTAAGACAAGGCCTAATACAATCCCATAATAGTCTGGCGAGACATGCTGTCTACTGTCAATGTTGATCAAAGAGCCTAGGGTTATCTTCACCTTGTCTTGTGTGCTGGTCCCTTTAAATCTATGGAATAATTCAAATCTGTTAAAAAAAGGTGGGAATTGCACAGGTTTCGTGTTTATAGGCAGCTTAGTGAACTTACAAACCTATTTGGCAGGTACTTTATACTGACATCTTATTCGAACGTGAAACGTGAAAGAAAATAAATTGGTTGTAGATAAGAGAAATGGGACTTTTATTGGGACTAGTTGGAGTTATCTGGTCACTCAAGAGAAAAATAATAAGGGGTTGTATTTAGAATCATTGTCAATGACCAAAGTGGCTTCCACTTCTCTATAAATTAGTGAATAACTAATGAGAAACAGCAATGAATATTCCTGAGTTTGGTCTTTGGAGAGTTTGATGGTATGGTGAAGGGCCTTGAGTCTTTGTATAAGTATGAGAGTATGTGTGTGTGTGTGTTTTGGAATAAGGCTAAAGATTGCCAAGGAAACACCTAAACCTCACATACAAATGCAAAGAACATGTTTGTGTTTGCATTACAGAATTACAGAAAACCCAGTCTTTTGAATTCTACACTTTGTCTGAGAAGGCCATGGACTATAGAATCCTTTTCATGGATGAGGATCAAGACCGTATGTATGTCGGCTGCAAAGACCATGTACTCTCGATGGACATCAACAATATCAGCCAGACCACACTGAAGGTGAGAGAGCAGTCAAAACCTCTCTCTATCCACATGAAATGCAGCACAACAGTTCTGCAGCCGTAGAAACCAATGGCGACCACATTTCTTTCCTTCTTATTTGACTAATGGGAGTGTGGCAGTTCGGTTAAACAGAGCTGGCTTTTGAGCAGACAGCTTGAACACAACTGGCAAAGATTATGGAAGTTTATCTTTCCTCATTCAGCAAAGGCTGGCAAAACTTTAGAGATTCATTGCATTCCAGTGCAGGGATCAACCCCAAACATGAGTTCACGAGTAAAAGCCTCACCCAAGCTGGAGTACAATACAGAATGAGTTAATGTACATCTACTTTAACAACTGGATAAATGACTACTAGACATTTTTTTTTTTTTCATGAAAGTCTAAGGAGAAATTTGGCAGAATGTCTAGGCTGCCCTTGTGCATATAATGAACGGTGACTTTTGATCAGTTTAATACTTGCTTAGTTTGTCAAGTTTTATTAAAATTCTAAATCAAATATTGATTAAAATCTTTTTAATAAATTAGCTTATTACATTTTTGCTTGTGTAATAGTACCATTAGACGTGCATTGTAACATAAATTTGTCAGTCAAAATAATATAACAATTTTTTCATTGTTTTTTTTCTCAGATCTTCTGGCCGCCATCCACTAGTAAGGTTGAGGAGTGTCAGATGGCTGGCAAAGACCCCACAGTAAGAACATTGACACTTTTAAACTCTTGGGATGTTATGGTTGGCCAGATCTTTTCTGCCTCTAATTCACGGAGAATACAGCAGCATTATTGATTCAACTCCTATTTGTCTGTTTCTTGGTGAAGTGACCGTCCAGTGAATCCAGTGAATATCGGCAATTAATTAAACTTGTCCCAAATCAATCATAAGAGCACCAAGCATGAGCTGATTTTAAATCAGTGTTGGATCAGAAACAGATGGTTCTTGATCAAGTGCCTAAAAGCACGAGCAATATATGTTCCATATATGTTATCTGTAGCACAATTGGGGGCCACATCTTCTATTTGTCATCAACTACGTGTCTTAAACCAAATTAAATGCAGGAACGGACTTTTGTTCTCAACCGGCCAAAGAAAAATACTGTGCTTCACACCCATACCACAATTTATAATTTTAAACCTATGTTTTATATACTAATGAAATACAGGAATTGACTTGTGCGCTGAACTGAAATATTAAATGAAGTTGTATATTTTAATTGCAAGTGACTGGAAAATAGGGCAAATGAATGTAAACCTATCTACATTTTGACACTGAGATGAGCGAAAATGTCCCAATTTACTGGTTTATGGCCAAATATTTTAATTTATAGCCACAGGAGCGGCAGCGTGTGACCTCACTTGATCTGAATCCTTCTGCATCGTTTGGGAAACACTAAGATGTTTCTTTAACAGAGCTGTAAATGATACGAAGACGTGTTTATGGAGCTGAAGGAAAAGGATTCCTACCATAAATTAGTAGTGAATACAAGCCAGTAGAGGATACAGTTATAATGTTGATGTGTGCCACAAAAAAAAGAACTATTAATGAAGAACATGTGAAAGAGATCAAAGGGAAATGGGAGGAGTGGATGGTTGGGTGTGTGCTATTGGAAGTGCTGTTAATTTTCTGGAGTTGCTCTTGAAGGACTCGTGTGTGCGCATGCAAACCGAGAGCTCATGCAGCTGCTGTTTTGACACACTTTGCCAAGTTCCTAACTGCTCCCTTGGTGCTTTTCTTTCTCTACTCATCCCTCTCTCACTCTTTCTTTGGGCTGGATCATGTGCAGTCAGTTTAGTTTGGGATTCCCATATTCTAAGATAGGCCTTGAATTCCTATATAAACTTTAACTTCTTCAGTGAATCAAAATAAATTGTCTTTTTGTCTTTCAAATTGTAATCTGAATTGACATTGTCAGGTTCAAATAAGTGTATCAGCTTGCTAATAGAATTATGTAGCACTAAATGACTTTCAAATTACACTCAAAGAGATTTTAGTCTAACTTTTAAGAACAAGAACACTGATCTCTCCCTCTCTCTTTTGTTCACCTCAGCATGGATGTGGAAACTTCTTACGAGTGATCCAGCCATATAACAGGACGCATCTGTTCATCTGCGGCAGTGGAGCCTACAGCCCAGTGTGTGCATTCGTTAACCGCGGCAGGCGTCCTGAGGTCAGTTTACACTTGCTAATGAAAAGGTTATTTAGTTCAGCTTCACCTTACTGGGTGGGCCACTGGTGCAATGGATAACGTGTCTGACCATGGATCAGAAGATTCTAGGTTTGACTCCTGGCTGGCTCGCTCTGTGTTCATTTTGGGGGAAGTCGTGGTCTAATGGTTAGAGAGTCGGACTCGTAACCCAAAGTTTGCGAGTTTGAGTCTCATACCGGCAGAGATTGTAGGTGGGGGGAGTGAATGTACAGCGTTCTCTCCCACCTTCAGTACCATGACTGAAGTGTCCTTGAGCAAGGCACCAAACCCTCAAATGCCCCCCGGGTGCCACAGCAAGAATTTGCTTTCCACTGCTGTGTGTTCACGGTTTGTGTGCGTTCACTGCTGTGTGTGTGTGCACTTGGGATGGGATAAATGCAGAGCACTAATTCCGAGTATGGGTCACCATACTTGGCCACATGTCTCGTCACTTTCACTGCTTCAGATTTCTAAAATGCTGTATTGGGAAATAGACTGTAGGCATATATTCCACTAATTTCCTGGTACAAATGTATTTATGTATTGCTGTAAAGTTCAACATCATACTTCCTTTAAAAAGCCCTTGACAATTTAGGCCAGAAAGGGAATAAAGGTAGTCAGGAGTTCAAAGATCAGGTGAGACAAAATGAGATTAGGCAAGACATGGCAATCGAGAGGAGAGCAAATAAAGCCCAAATTATACTTCAGTGCGCAACATAAATTTCATCACCAGAACAGTACGTTTCCTAAGCGTGCATAAAAAAATTAAAACCTTGAGATGGGATGAGACGAGAGGGGACCAGATGAGATTAGGAGCAGTCCTGCTAGCCATCAGCTTGTTTTCTATCATTCTTTTTTTGTTGTTTGAAAAGCATTTTACTCTCTCAGCCCTCTGTCTGTGTCCATCTCTATTGGCTGCACACCAGCTGGACTATTACAGAAGATGAAAACTCTGCAATAGGGTGACCTATGACCTTTAAAAGTGTGCAGAGTAGCTTTGAGACATAATGACATGGCCACCCTGGAGTGACCATGTGACTCATCTTTGCCTATAGTTGCGTGTGATGTAAAGAGCCAATTCGTTAATGAATACACATGTCCCCTGGACAAATTAGAAGCTCTACCACCAGCAGAGGCTCTCTACGTCTCTGGTTTCTCTCACTTCACGTAACTGCCCAACATCTTGACCCCAAAGGAGAGGATTGACTGGCCCGGCAGTCGGAAACCTGGAAGCCTCTGGGCAAGTCTGTCCAACCAATCAGAAGAAAGCTAGAACCACTGCACTAATGAGTGCTAGGAAATTACTCAGAAATCTTTTTATATAGACTGGCTGTGAAACATTTCGGATCGAGCTGAAAGTTTTGATGATGGTAAATGGGATAAAATGATAACAAGAGCATATGTCGATTATTTGACTTAAAAGGTCAACTTTGCAGAAAGACCAACATATAAGGACTGAGCACTGTCTGTTTTATCTGGATGGTTTATCTGAAATAGATTTTTTGAGTATGTGTGAAATGAGAAATTTTATGTTTTTGGTGTCATTGGCAGGAGCAAGTGTTCCAAATCTCTTCCAGAGCAGAATCAGGGAAAGGAAGATGCTCTTTTAACCCACAAGTCAACACCGTCTCGGTCATGCTCAGTAAGTGCTGTGTGTCTGTAGTGTTTTGTGTGTTTAACCACAGGTGCCGTTTTGTCTCGGACACGTATAACAATTTCTCTGTGATCTCTTTGTTCATGACCCTATAGTGTCATAAAAACAAGTAATTTTGTTGTGTTTTGAGGGTGTTGCCTTTCAACTAGCTTTTTAGTTTTATTTTAAGCTCTTTTGTATTGGTTTAACTGTAATAACCCTGAAACACATATGCACTCATATGAGAACTAACTGCATGTGCCACACATACATGCCTACAAAAATCACATACGCACACCTAAATATAATGTTATGAGTCATCGATGAATCATCTGTATATGAGAAAAGGTTTTAAGTGGTTATACTATTAAGTAAAAGTTCCTACCCGTCTAGACAGCAGCAAAGACTGACAGTCCTTGACATGACAGCCTACAGCTTTCTCTGTCGGATGTCCGTCTGACAATTTCCATCATACACTTGGCCCTTAGCCGCACATGTCAACCATGGGCCCCAGCAATATGGAGTGATGAAGTGATGGAGTAGTGCACTGATGAAAGGAAGGAGAGATTTGGGGAATGGAGACTTGAGCAGGTCATTAGTGGAGCACACCGCAGAGAAAAGCACAGCCACAATAAATCCATAGGTCTCACATTCAACAGACAGATGTGCTCAGCCAGTAGCAGAAACAACATTTTTTTTAAGCGTTTGAGTTTACAAAATAAATGTATTTTAAACGGGGCTGTCAAATTTAATGTTGACGCACAGGATTAAATGTTTAATAGCGTTATTTAAAAAAAGGAAATTACATTAATGCATTTATTTGATTTGACATTATGACTTTTTCAATCTGTTCTGTGTAATTATTAAAACGCGACTAGAACAGATCTCACACACACACACACACACACACACACACACACACACCCTATAGCTAAGCACTCATTTAAAATGAATGTAATATTTTACAAGTAACTTACTTATAAATCAGTCCCAGATAGAATATTTCATATATGTGAAATAATTTGTCATTTTTATTTTATAGTTGACTTTCAATAACATTAAATTATTGAAGCTCCAACAAATCACCAACAAAAATCTCTGTCAATCACAGAAATGTTAAAGCAAAAACATTTCGTACATGCAATCAAGTGCCGTAAAGGTTTTATTATTGATTTATGTATTATTTACTTTTTATTTATTTAAGTGTCTTCCACATCAGTACATTTTAAAATGTGGAACTGAATGTATTACAACTATCTACAGAAATAGATTACATTATATAATATATAATTTAAAAGTTCAAGAAAATTCAAATTCACAATGATCTACATCAGATGAATCCTACTAAATTATTTGAATCTATTTTCTTTCCTAGTTTAATTCCCCAACCTTCCTATTCATCTGAGAAGATATGAAACCCATACCTAGCACAATGAAAATGTGTAAAGAAAATCTGTATAAAGCAACAGTGGGACACTGATTCTGTTTGTGGTTAGATCAGGAGCTGTTCTCTGGCATGCACATTGACTTCATGGGGACAGACGCGGCTATCTTCAGGAGCCTGACCACAAGGAACGCAGTGAGGACGGACCAACATAACTCCAAATGGCTGAGCGGTACAAACCATATGTGATTTTATCCATCTACATTATTATGACTGTTCTTTTAGAAAATTGGGCATGTTTTCTTGAAGCTACAAATAATTATTTATGTGGAGCATTAAATTACATGTTCACCTTCCATGCCATTTCGGTAAAACAGTACACCACAAAGTAAAAACCTAATTTCCCATGTCAAAGGAAATAGCTGAAGACAGGGCGGACTTAATATC
Organism: Carassius auratus; assembly: GCF_003368295.1. Lineage (NCBI taxonomy): Eukaryota > Metazoa > Chordata > Actinopteri > Cypriniformes > Cyprinidae > Carassius > Carassius auratus. The sequence goes on from NC_039271.1 coordinate 15,765,394, forward strand.
TGTTCACAATCATTCCACCAGGAAAATGAAAGCATACATGCATGATGGTTTTCTCAAGACGTCAACATTTTTCTTTAACACAATGAAATGCATATTTGGTCAGGGTCTGTAGGATGCAGTTTCTTAACTCAGTTCACCAGCAGCTATATTATGTTTCATATAAACATTAGCATCATGCGGAGAGGTTGGATTCTTTAGGCAAGAAATGATACAGTACAATCTTCTCATTCTCTTTTGTGGTTGATGTCGAGCAAATTGAGTGTTTAAGCTGTAGTTATTCTTCTATTTTGACTAGAGCCAGTGTTCATTGATGCCCATTTGATTCCTGATGGCTCAGACCCAAACGACGCCAAACTTTACTTTTTCCTGCGCGAGAGACTGACAGACAGTAGTGGAAACACTAAGAACATCCACACTATGGTGGCCCGAGTGTGCCCTGTAAGTCAAGTTATGCAATCATGTTCAGGGAGGTACATTTGTTTTAAATGAATTTCAATCTAGTGCAATCTCAATCTTATTTTGAATATGAATATCATTAATATGAACTGTATAATATATAAATGTATTAGTAATTTTTTGTGTGTCGTTGTAAATTCTATTTAGAATGACACTGGTGGTCAGCGCAGTCTGGTGAACAAGTGGACCACGTTTTTAAAAGCTCGGCTGGTTTGTTCGGTTCTAGAGGAGGACAGTACAGAGACACACTTTGATGAGCTCGGTGAGACCACACACACACACACATGCTGGGTTTCTATTTTTTAAGGGGGCATTCCATAGGCACAATAAACTTTCTACTTTACAAACTGCATTTTCTATCCCCTTACCGTAACAAGAAAGAAATATATATGTATACACTCACTGGCCACTTTATTAGGTACACCTTGCTAGTACTGGGTTGGACCCCCTTTTGCCTTCAGAACTGCCTTATTTCTTTGCTGCATAGATTCCAAAAGGTGTTAGAAACATTCCTCATAGATAATGGTCCATATTGACATGATAGCATCATGCAGTTGCTGCAGATTTGTCGGCTGCACATCCATGATGCAAAAAAACATCCCAAAGCTGCTCTATTGGATTGAGATCTGTTGACTGTGTAGGCCATTTGAGTAAAGTAAACTTATTGTCATGTTCAAGAAACCAGTCCGAGATGATTTGAGCTTTGTGACATGGTTCATTATCCTGCTGGACGTAGCCATCAGAAGATGGGTACACTGTAGTCATAAATGGATGGACATGGTCAGCAACAATACTCAGGTAGGCTGTGGTATTTAAATGATGCTCAATTGGTACTAAGGGGCCAAAAGTGTGCCAAGAAAATATCCCCCACACCATTACAACACCACCAGTCTGAACCGTTGAGACAAGGCAGGATGGATCCATGCTTTCATGTTCTTTACGCCAAATACTGATCCTAACATCCAATTGTAAGAGCAGAAATGAGACTCATCAGTCCAGGCAACGTTTTTCCAATCTATTGTCCAATGTTGGTGAGCCTGTGTGAACTGTAGCCTCTGTTTCCTGTTCTTAGCTGACAGGAGCGACACTCTGTGTGGTCTTTTGCTGCTGTAGCCAACCTGCTTCAGTGTTCGATGTGTTGTGTGTTCAGAGATGGTTTTCTGCATACCTTGGCTGTAATGAGTTGTTATTACTGTTGCCTTTCTATCACCTCTAACCAGTCTGCTCATTCTCTTCTGACCTCTGACATCAATGAGGCATTTTCATCCACACAACTGCCGCTCATTGGATATTTTTTCAGATCCTCTGTAAACCCTAGAGATGGTGGTGTGTGAAAATCCCAGTAGATCAGCAGTTTTTGAAATACTCAGATCAGCCTGTCTGGCACCAACAACCATTTCCTAATTTTTTCCTCATTCTGATGCTCGGTTTGAACTTCAGCAAGTCATCTTCACCACATCTAGATGCCTGAATGCATTGAATTGCTGCCATGTGATTGGCTGATTAGCAATTTGTGTTACCAAGCAATTGAACGTGTACCAAATAAAGTGGCTGATGAATGTGTGTGTGTATATGTATATATGTTTTATATATATATACACATTGCCATATATTTTGGGACTAGAAAAAAAAACCTAAGGGACCTTTAACTCCATTGTATCCTAATTAGATGCAGTCTTGACCTGTATTAAACCCAAAACACTCCTTCAAAAGCCTTACAAATTTCACAGTATAATTAAACAGCTTGCTATAATTACTGGTCATTAATCATAAACCAGCCATTTTGGTGTTTTTCAGTATCCAACAACGGACCTCGGAAGTTTGTAAATCTTTTCACCTCATTAAAATCATTTTACGATCATAAAACACTCAGCACACACCGTTTACACTGGAGAGTTAAAGCCTGTGATGGATTTACACGCTTTCACCTGTTTTGTTCTTGTTAAGCCAAACTAGAACCGTGTCACAATGTTGTAGGACAGATGTTCGGCTATCGAGTGAGTGTTTGTCTCTTTCTTTCCAGAGAATGTGTTTTTATTGGAGACGGACCGGGGCCTCCTCATCTTTGGAGTTTTCACCTCTACAAGGTAAAGCCAATAGCAATATTGAGCTTGCCGCTAATGTGTGTATAAATATGCATGTGCATGTTTTTATGTGTATATTTGCCAAATATACAGTATTGTTCAAAATAATAGCAGTACAATGTGACTAACCAGAATAATCAAGGTTTTTAGTATATTTTTTATTGCTACGTGGCAAACAAGTTACCAGTAGGTTCAGTAGATTGTCAGAAAACAAACAAGACCCAGCATTCATGATATGCACGCTCTTAAGGCTGTGCAATTGGGCAATTAGTTGAAAGGGGTGTGTTCAAAAAAATAGCAGTGTCTACCTTTGACTGTACAAACTCAAAACTATTTTGTACAAACATTTTTTCCTGTGAATCACTAAACTAATATTTAGTTGTATGACCACAGTTTTTTAAAACTGCTTGACATCTGTGTGGCATGGAGTCAACCAACTTGTGGCACCTCTCAGCTGTTATTCCACTCCATGATTCTTTAACAACATTCCACAATTCATTCACATTTCTTGGTTTTGCTTCAGAAACAGCATTTTTGATATCACCCCACAAGTTCTCAATTGGATTAAGGTCTGGAGATTGGGCTGGCCACTCCATAACATTAATTTTGTTGGTTTGGAACCAAGACTTTGCCCGTTTACTAGTGTGTTTTGGGTCATTGTCTTGTTGAAACAACCATTTCAAGGGCATGTCCTCTTCAGCATAGGGCAACATGACCTCTTCAAGTATTTTAACATATGCAAACTGATCCATGATCCCTGGTATGCGATAAATAGGCCCAACACCATAGTAGGAGAAACATGCCCATATCATGATGCTTGCACCTCCATGCTTCACTGTCTTCACTGTGTACTGTGGCTTGAATTCAGAGTTTGGGGGTCGTCTCACAAACTGCCTGTGGCCCTTGGACCCAAAAAGAACAATTTTACTCTCATCAGTCCACAAAATGTTCCTCCATTTCTCTTTAGGCCAGTTGATGTGTTCTTTGGCAAATTGTAACCTCTTCTGCACATGCCTTTTTTTTAACAGAGGGACTTTGCGGGGGATTCTTGAAAATAGATTAGCTTCACACAGACGTCTTCTAACTGTCACAGTACTTACAGGTAACTCCAGACTGTCTTTGATCATCCTGGAGGTGATCATTGGCTGAGCCTTTGCCATTCTGGTTATTCTTCTATCCATTTTGATGGTTGTCTTCCGTCTTCTTCCACGTCTCTCTGGTTTTGCTCTCCATTTTAAGGCATTGGAGATCATTTTAGCTGAACAGCCTATCATTTTTTGCACCTCTTTATAGGTTTTCCCCTCTCTAATCAACTTTTTAATCAAAGTACGCTGTTCTTCTGAACAATGTCTTGAACGACCCATTTTCCTCAGCTTTCAAATGCATGTTCAACAAGTGTTGGCTTCATCCTTAAATAGGGGCCACCTGTTTCACACCTGTTTCTTCACAAAATTGATGACCTCAGTGATTGAATGCCACACTGCTATTTTTTTGAACACACCCCTTTCAACTAATTCAACTAATTGCCCAATTGCACAGCCTTAAGAGCGTGCATATCATGAATGCTGGGTCTCATTTGTTTTCTGAGAATCTACTGAACCTACTGGTAACTTGTTTGCCACGTAGCAATAAAAAAATATACGAAAAACCTTGATTATTCTGGTTAGTCACATTGTACTGCTATTATTTTGAACAATACTGTAGGTCAGACAGGGTTGGAGCTGAGGGGATGACAGGGTTTCTGGGAAAATGTGATCACACCGGAGAGTGGTAAATGAAGGGAAAGGTCACTCCTTTACAAACAAATATCTAATCTTAGTTCATCCAATAGCTTTTCACTCTGATGAATTTAATATTTTTATTATAAGGAGGACTCACTGAATGATTTAAATGGATCAGTGTGTTCCATTTAGAAAATGAGTTAAGAAATATTTTTTCTTACATTTACATATTCTAGTCTTTAGATACAGGTTCTTCTAAAAAAAATTGCATATTGTGATAAAGTTCATTATTTTCCATAATGTAATGATAAAAATTAAACTTTCATATATTTTAGATTCATTGCACACCAACTGAAATATTTCAGGGCTTTTATTGTTTTAATACTGATGATTTTGGCATACAGCTCATGAAAACCCCAAATTCCTATCTCAATAAATTAGCATATCATGAAAAGGTTCTCTAAACGAGCTATTAACCTAATCATCTGAATCAACTAATTAACTCTAAACACCTGCAAAAGATTCCTGAGGCTTTTAAAAACTCCCAGCCTGGTTCATTACTCAAAACCGCAATCATGGGTAAGACTGCCGACCTGACTGCTGTCCAGAAGGCCATCATTGACACCCTCAAGCAAGAGGGTAAGACACAGAAATAAATTTCTGAACGAATAGGCTGTTCCCAGAGTGCTGTATCAAGGCACCTCAGTGGGAAGTCTGTGGGAAGGAAAAAGTGGGGCAAAAAACGCTGCACAACGAGAAGAGGTGACCGGACCCTGAGGAAGATTGTGGAGAAGGACCGATTCCAGACCTTGGGGAACCTGCGGAAGCAGTGGACTGAGTCTGGAGTAGAAACATCCAGAGCCACCGTGCACAGGCGTGTGTAGGAAATGGGCTACAGGTGCCGCATTCCCCAGGTCAAGCCACTTTTGAACCAGAAACAGCGGCAGAAGCGCCTGACCTGGGCTACAGAGAAGCAGCACTGGACTTTTGGACAAATTTTGCATGTCATTCGGAAATCAAGGTGCCAGAGTCAGGAGGAAGACTGGGGAGAAGGAAATGCCAAAATGCCTGAAGTCCAGTGTCAAGTACCCACAGTCAGTGATGGTCTGGGGTGCCATGTCAGCTGCTGGTGTTGGTCCACTGTGTTTTATCAAGGGCAGGGTCAATGCAGCTAGCTATCAGGAGATTTTGGAGCACTTCATGCTTCCATCTGCTGAAAAGCTTTATGGAGATGAAGTTTTCATTTTTCAGCACGACCTGGCACCTGCTCACAGTGCCAAAACCACTGGTAAATGGTTTACTGACCATGGTATTACTGTGCTCAATTGGCCTGCCAACTCTCCTGACCTGAACCCCATAGAGAATCTGTGGGATATTGTGAAGAGAAAGTTGAGAGACACAAGACCCAACACTCTGGATGAGCTCAAGGCCGCTATCGAAGCATCCTGGGCCTCCATAACACCTCAGCAGTGCCACAGGCTCATTGCCTCCATGCCACGCCGCATTGAAGAAGTCATTTCTGCAAACGGATTCCCGGCCAAGTATTGAGTGCATAACTGAACATAATTATTTTAAGGTTGACTTTTTTTTTTATTAAAAAAACTTTTATTTTATTGGTCGGATGAAATATGCTAATTTTTTGAGACAGGCATTTTGGGTTTTCATGAGCTGTACGCCAAAATCATCAATATTAGAACAATAAAAGACCTGAAATATTTCAGTTGGTGTGCAGTTTAATTTTTATCATTACATTATGGAAAATAATGACCTTTATCACAATATGCTCATTTTTTGAGAAGGAACTGTATACTGTTATACTATTTCATTGATAAATACTATTATAATATTTAATTTGATCTAATAATATGAGTTTATAAATGTATTTTTATTGCACATGATTAATATATTTAATTACTATTATTGTAAATGTTTGTATATATTCTAGATTGTAAACATTTGTATCTATTATACAGTATAGTATACTCTGAAATATATAATTTATATTTACTTTATAATAATTTATAATTTTCTTACACATAATATTTATATAATTTTTATAAAATGTTTATAAAAATATTTTCTATATTTTAATGTTGAAGTCTTCAACACAAAAAGGATGGCAGACTGCGTTTTATATAAATAAGAGGTCAAAAATAAATTCTAGGGGCAAACGTCTCTTTCAAAAAATAATAAAGTAATGCCAGTTTTAACACTACCAACAGGCATAACTCTGGATAATATTGGATAAAAAAATGTTTAAGTACAGAAGTCGTTTGATTGTAGCACATTTAGAGACGTTGAAATGCCTTTGTTTTTCCTTAAGAGAAAGATCCGAGAAGCCAGTGGTCTTCATTTATTATCTCGTTGTTTAGGCAAAACAGTTCAGATATGAGGTGTCATTTGGGATATTTGCTATGGATCATTTCATTATGCTTGTTATGATGGGTTTCTTTGGGTGTATGTAAGTTGTGGTTTAATGAGGTGAGATTTCGTTCAAGGTTTCCGAACTGTGGTTTATTCTCCAACCTCGTTGAATCGCTGTGGTTTTCCTAATGAGGCCAATCCAAACAGCGACAGCTTCTCTGCCCATGACCTGCTCTGTTATTTATCATTATATTTTGCCTCTTTCCCCTTGTTTTGACATCAAACAAATAAACGCTTTGTCTTGCTGTCTGATCAAAATCTACGATGTCCAGCCAAACCACACTTCAACCAAAGTGGTGTTCCCTTTCCTTTACACTGCAATTTTCCACTGTCTGTGGATCGAGTCTCCAGTGTAACTGTGTTACATCATCCCTTCCACCCAAATGTTTAGGAAGGATGCGCAAGACCGTCTCTTTACCATCTGACTTGCTTCATGTTAAATTGGTCTGTGTGTTTTGTGTTATTCCATCCAGTTCTGTGTTCAGAGGTTCTGCTGTCTGTGTGTACAACATGGCCGACGTCCTGACGGTCTTCAACGGACCGTTTGCACACAGGGAAGGGCCCCACTTTCAGTGGGTGGCTTTCCAGGGCCGGATCCCATACCCACGACCGGGAACCGTGAGTCACACACATTAATGTCTCTCTGTGTATAATGCCATTAAACTGAGTAAATATTTGTGATTCACACTTTAGTTGAAAATGCAAATAATTACAGGGGAGGAATGTTTGCTGAAATAATCATAATCATAATCTTATTTTTAGTTTAGTTTAGTTCATACATGAAATCTGGTCTGTCCTCAGTCATCCTTATATTTCAAAGCCATTTATTTTTTAGAGAAAAGTAGTAAAAATTGATTATAAATCAATATATATATATATATATATATATATATATATATATATATATATATATATATATATATATATATATATATATATATATATATATATTAATATATATAAAATATTGTTTTTCAAACCTCTAGCTTATAATTCATGGTAAATTATTTTTATATATAGGAAGTGACCCTTTTTAATCAATATTTGACTATAAAATAATATCACTATATACATATATACATGTGTATGTATATATATATATATATATATATATATATACACACACATGTATATATATATATATATATATACACACACACATGTATATATATATATATATATATACACACACACATGTATATATATATATATATACACACACACACACACATGTATGTATATATATATATATATATATATATATATATGAAATATATACATATATACACACATGTATATATATAGACACATGTGTATATATATATATATATATATATTAGTGCTGTCAAAATTAGCGCGTTAACGCATTCGATTAATTTGAAATATTTAACGCGTTAAAAAAAAAACGCAATTAACGCGGTTGCAGTTTTTTTTTATTTCCAGTTGTGGCCTATGTGTGTTCAACGTGCAAAGAAATATGGATAAGACCAAGGAAGGACTTTTAGACGGAAAGTTTCAGTATAAAACTCTGCCGGATTACTCTTCAGTCTGCCACAAGAAACATTACTCTTCATTTAGTCTGCCACAAGAAACAGCAACATTAAAATCATGAACTCAAATGTCATTGTTTAAAAAAAAAAAAAAAAAACAATGACTGTAACAGTGCGTAAATCAGACCTTTCTGTAACGCTAACGTTAATAAGCTTAAACGAAAATAACGAAATAATTGTGTAGCGGAGTATTTTTTGTACACAGTGCCACGAACTGTCAATCACTCCTGTACGCGTGCATCACTGTCCTCCTTGCAGCTGCAGCAACTTGCGCTCTCACTCTTCATCAAGCTTTAAAACAAAAAGGGGACAAAAAGATCATATTGTCTTTGTGCATAGGCTATAGATTAATTAGATAAATGAATATCTAAATTTGTGCCTTGCCGTCTACGGTATTTTTTTAGAACTTAGAAAAAAGATGCTGCAGCCAATGAACAGCCAGCGGGGGATCGACTCAACCTCCGCAGACAGTTTTTAATGTTTATCAGACAATAAATACTCAAGATTTTGCTTTAGTATAACTCACAACGAGTTTCACACACCTTCTCCGGCCACGTTGAGTTGTTGACACTTAACAGTGGGAAAAGCGACACATGCGCTATTCACTTGTATAACTTAAGGGTGAATGGGTAATGTAGTTTCTGCTCTGGGTGGGATGAATTAGGAAGCTTGCATTGTGAAGGGCGCTCTGAAAATCGGCAGTGCAGGTAAAAGATTAAAACCTCTATTAAAACAGATGTCCAAATGAGCGTACCGGTACGCTAAAAGCATGTTCTGGGCGCACAGAGAGGTGGCGGTACGCTCAAGAGCTATATTTGGAAGTGGCGGTACTGAGTACCGGTGTGTACTGGCCCACTTAAAGCACTGGCAATGACTATACTTTGGAATTTTTTTGCAGTCCACTTAGAATTCCACATGGAAATCATTTTTGTTTTTTATTGGCATTGATTGTTTTGAAATTCAAATGGTACTTACATGCCTGTGTTTTTATTTCTGTAATAAATATGGCTTTCAAGCCAACAGTTAATTTGGAGGATATTGATGGTTTATTGCAGGTATGTTGTTTACATGAGAAAATCTGTGTTACAAGTTAAACAAAAATTCCAATAAACAATCATATTTTGAATTTAAATAGTTTCTTTGTCTTGAGTTTACATTAATTATTTACATTTTACATTTACATATCCAAAAAGTTTCAGTCTTTTAATTGCGATTAATCGCGATTAATTTTAAAAAGTTGTGCGATTAATTAGTGAATTTTTTTAATCGATTGACAGCACTAATATATATATATATATATATATATATATATATATATATACATATATATACAGTTTCTTTTCCCATTCATCCTCTGACTGAAGAACTTATATTTTATGGTAATTTATTTTTTAGATAAAAAAAATTATTATATCTTATATATATACAATTTTATTTATGTAATACTAAATAATCATCATAACTATTATTGTGTGTATTTCAATTATAAAAACAAACTTAAACCTTAAATTAATAAAGTTTTGTACTTTTAGTATTAGGGGGAACTTTTAAAATTAAGCACACTAAGTAGATAAAGATTCACTAATATTAGTTTGAGTCTGAGTGACAAAAAGACCCAGTTAAAGTGACAGAGCATTCATAATCTAAAGCATGATTATCTAATCCTTCAATTGTTTGATCCTCTTCCTGTCAGTGTCCTGGTGGCGCGTTCACCCCTCATATTCAGAGTACTAAAGAGTTTCCAGATGATGTGGTGACGTTCGTGAGGAATCACCCCGTCATGTTTAACCCCATTTACCCGGTCGGCAGGAAACCTCTTGTGGTGCGGACACATGCCGATTATAAATACACCTCTATAGCTGTGGACCAGGTCCCCGCTGCAGACGGACACTACCACGTTCTATTCCTGGGCACAGGTACAACCCCACATCATGACAAATCTCAAGAAAAATAAGCGACTACACTAGAACATTAACATTCTCAAGAGTTACAACCGTCAAATGAAAATAATTCAAATGTTCCAAAACAGATTTCAACCACTACCTCATGTAATCTGTTTGTGTAAGGAACTGGCACACTTTACTTGACTGCTTGTTGACCTTTTCAACAGACTAAGTAGCTTTTTCCAACTAAAAATGAGAAAGGCAGAAAAGTTGGAAAATCTTTTACCGACTGATAAGGTTTTACTAAAAGTATTTTATCAGTTAAATTATGCATTATTTAATATACTTTAAAATGATACTGTGCTTTAATTAATTTTAAAACGGCGTTTTAAGAGGAGCATTGCAGTAGTTAGTTCCCATGCTCATGAAATGTTGAGCTGTGGTGCTAATGTAGGTGATGTAGGTTTTAATCTGGCCTGCAACATGTCCCATTTACTATAGATCTTCTAAACCATTTCTATACTATATTTTAAAGCAGTGGTTCTTAACCAGGAGGCCTGGATCCATTATAAGGCCTCAACAAACTTCCAAGGGTGCCGCAGGATCACTTAATATTATATTGACTTTAATATTTCAGTACAATGCAGATTCATATTCAAATGATTGTTATTATTCAAAAAATTAAATACTCTAATTTAATTATAATGCTAAAACATTATTCATAAAATCAAGAAATATAACAAATATTTTCAATTAATTTTTTTTTTTTTTTTGCTTACCCCAGCAGAAATATTGTGGTAAATGTCTTCCTTTATACGGGGGCCTTTAAAAAATTATGTTGAATAAAGTGGGGCCTTTGATTCAAAAAGGTTGATAACCAGTGCTGTAAAGTGTATTCAATACTATAATAATAGAATATATTAATATAGTAGAATATTGTAGAATATATTAAACAAAAAAATAAAATAAAGATTCTCTACCACTTCATTCCTCTCAGAAATATAACAAATACATAAAAAAGATCATACAGACATAAATCGGTCTGCCCTGAGCACCTCTAGGGGGCAGAGAATCTACACAAGCTAAACAGTTATTATCAACTAATCATTTTTATCATAAACCTCTTTTTTCTATGTCTTCTGTATTAGCTAAATGGAAGAAATTATGATTCCTGCTGTAAGACAGCACAAGATACACTTAACTTTTGGGATGGCAATGGAAGAATGAGAGAAAGAGAGAGAGTGTGTGTGTGTGTGTGTGTGTATGTGTGTGTGTGTGTGTGTGTTTGAGAACAGACTCAGAAACACGACAGCAGACAGGCTCTGTAGTTACTAGGGACATTTGGAGAGAATTCAAAATCACAGCTGTTTGTATTTGCATGTCAAAATTCCTGATGGAAAGCCAGGAGCATTGTGCGCAGCAACCTGCTTTCTCCTTGGCAGGGTTTCATCTAGAAATGTTGGCTATTTAAAATGGGAATTTCCAGGGTTTGAGCTGAATTCCCCATCGTCCATTTCTCTGAGGGTCTGCAGCAAAATATACACCCCTATCATGAGCTCACAGAATTAACGAGCTTGACAATTAATGGTCATTAGCAGCAAGTGGCATCAAATTCACCACTCAAGATATCCAATCATTTCCACCAAGCAGATGACCAAAAATAAAAAGCTTAAACTTACATTAAGTAGGGCCACGGGCCATATCTAGGGATTAGTGGGTGGGCTCTTATGACATGAAAATCACCTAGCAACCACCCAGAACACCTAGGCAACCACACATTTTCCTCTGAAGTTTAGTTTGCAGATCCGTTTCTCAGAACAGACGTTCAACAACACCAAAAACCAACCCAGACATGCACACTAGCTAAAAGATTTCAAAGAGAAAATCTGTGAACAATAGAAAGTTCATATGCGGTTCAATCCCAGACCGCATTACTGAGGTTGTTTTTGCTTTCCGGACTGTCCATGCTCTCCTGATGCTCTGATATTCTGCTCACAGATAAAGGCACAGTACAGAAGGTCGTGGTTCTGCCGTCAAACGGCTCTCTGGATGAGGATCTAATCCTGGAGGAGCTGGAAGTGTTTAAGGTCTGAGTTCTCACCACATATCAAAGTATCTAAAGAGGAGACTGTAGGAGCAGAGCTGGCAGTGCCACAAAGCGTTTATTAAACTCATTGTTATTCTAAGGGAATGCAGATTTTTTTTATAGAAACAAAGACTGGGCATGAGAAAAGGAAAAGGTTACCTTGTGTCGTTTCTTATGATCTGCTTTGAGTGGCTTGAAATCGAAATGATCACAAAGAATCAATTCATGGACTATGTAATGCCACACACATAGCTCAGTTAAATCTCAACACAGTCACAAATTGGCACATCAAAACTCAAAACCACCTGAAATAGGCAATTTCTCTTACATTATTTTCTTATTGTCTTATCACATCCATGATGGTTGCACCACACTGAATCTACACTGTTGAAAATAATTTCATAAAAAATATCAAATTCTTACAGTTACACCACCTTGATATTTTTACTACCAAAAATACTGTTGAAATGTAATATATAAATGTATATATATATATATATATATATATATATATATATATATATATATATATATATATATATATATATATATATATATATAAAATGTATTTTTATATATATATATATATATATATATATATATATATATATATAAAATGTATTTTTTTTTTTACATTTAACTTCATCCAATTACTTTTTTTGATTTTCAGAAGCAATCTCCTATCACCGACCTAAGAATCTCATCTAAAAAGGTAACTAGTGGGAGTGGCAGAGGAAATGTTGTTGCTTTAATTCTGCGTAATTATCTTGTCACCAGTCCTGTGGTTTAAAGGAGCAGCTTTTGAGATATCTGGCTTGTTTTCGTTACAGCAACAGTTGTATGTTAGCTCTGAGCATGGAGTGTCCCAGGTGTCTTTGCACCGCTGCAACGCATATGGCTCTGCCTGTGCGGACTGCTGTTTAGCACGGGACCCGTACTGCGCCTGGGATGGGCTCAGCTGTTCTCGATTCTACCCTACTAGCAAGAGGTACACAGACACACACACTAACACCCAGGGTGGACAAGGGTGGCATAAACGACAGCAGCAGTGGGACAGAAATAAATGATGAGACACTGCTTTGGTTTCATTTAGTCATAAAAGCAGATACATAGTCTGGGTCGAAAGATTATTCATAGAATTTGAATAAACCTCTTAACCTACATATTCAAATTCAGTGTCACATTTAAAGAGTTCTGGCTTAAGATTTTCCTGGCAGACGATAAAACAGATGAAAAAAAAAAAAAAAACATTGAGGGCTAGAATATCAGAGATTTGAGGGCAGACATTTCTAATTTGGGCCAGTGATTAACTACCCTAGCAAGTGCATAGCAGCTCAAGTAAAAATCCCTCAGAACACTTTAGTAACAGTGTGGCAACACTTCAGAAACCGCCCAGTCTTCAGAACTCTGACCGCACACATACTGTACAGTCTGTCAATCAAACAGAACAGCCCTCATATAACATATTCATGAGTATTTAAACTGTGGCTTCTTTCAGAATGGGGCGTTAATCTGATACCTTAGCCAAACTGTTTTTTTTTAATGCCAGATGTTTTAATAATGGAAAATGTTTGTAGAAGGCACAGCCTTTTTTTGTTTTTGTTTTGAGAAATTAATCAAATTTTACTTTCATGACAAGGAATGTGTTTTATAAAAACTAAATTGTGCAAATATCCAGGCACTGATGTTGATAAAAAGTGAGAGAATGTAAGAGTGAAAGATAAAAATGCATACAGGTGCATCTTTAAAAATGTGAATTTCATGGAAAAGGTCTTTTTGTAATAAATTTTTTTTAAAAAAAGCTAACTTTTTTATATTCTACATTCATTTCACTCAAACAGAATTCATTCTGATGGTTACGATCTACAGCTTAGTGAAAAAAAATTCAGTATCTCAAAATATTAGAATATTCCATTTAGAGCTTGATTAGTTCGATTCATTTTGAGTATAAATACTGCGTACCTCTTGGGGTAGTTTAGAACATACAACCACAATTATGGGAAACACTACTGACTTGACAGTTGTCCAGAAGATGTTCATCAACACCCTCCAGAAGGAGGGTAAGTCACAGAAGGTCATTACTGAAAGGGCTAGCTGTACACAGAGTGCTGTATCAAAATATATTCATAGAAAGTTGACTGGAAGCAAAAAAAAATGTAGTAGGAAAAGGTGCAAAAGCAACAAGGATCATCACAGCCTTGGGAAGGTTGTGAGGAAAAGCTTATTCAAGAACTTGGAAGAGTGTCACAAGGAGTGGACTGAAGCTGGAGTCAGCGCATCAATAGTCACCACTAGGGGTGCACCGATCGAGATCGGCCGATCGTTATGCGCATCTCGTCAGTAAAGCCGGTTCTCTTATCAGCGGTAAATTCCATCAGGTGCCTGATTTCACATAGAGCCATTGTTAACTGAGAAGCTGCGCAAATCCATGTTCATTTTCAGTGTTTATTTGCACATCTTCTCCGTTAACAACGGCTCTGTGTTAAATCACGCACCTGATGGAATTTGCCGCTGATTAGAGAACCGGCTTTACTGGTGAGATGCACATTAACGATCGGCGATCGCGATCAGTGCACCCCTAGTCACCACACTCAGTGGTCTTCAGGAAAAGCGCTACAGCTGTCACATTCCTAAAACAAAGCCACTCCTGAACCAGAAAAAAAAAACATCAGAAGCATTTCACCTAAGTAGGAAACGAACAGGACTGTTGCTCAATGGTCCAAAGTCCTCTTGCAGTCTGGAGGAAGACTGGAGAGGCACAGACTCCAATGTCTAGACTAGAGTGAATTTTCTGAAGTCAGTGATGATTTGGGTGCCGTAATGTTTTCTGGTGTTGTTCCATTCTGTTTTATCAAGTCCAAAGTAAATGCAGCTGTCTACCAGGAGATTTTAGAGCACTTTATGCTTCATCTGCTGACAAGCTTTACAGAGATGCTGATTTAATTTTGCAGCAGGACTTTAGCACCTGCACACAGTGCCAAAACCACTTCCAAGTGGTTTGATGACCATTATATTACTTTGCTTGACTGGCCAGCCAACTCACCTTACCAGAGCCTTACAGAGAATCCATGGGGTATTATGAAAAGGAAGATAAGTAACATCTGACAAACAATACAGAGGGGCTGAAGGCCGCTATCAAAGAAGCCTGGGCTTCAATAACACCTCAGCAGTGTCACAGATCTGCCACGCTGCACTGAAGCATTAATTTGTGCAAAAGGAGCCCCTACAAGGTATTGAGTGCCTAATTAAAATTGCTGTGGAGATCATAGACATTTCTTTTTTTGTAAATCTTTTTTGATTGATCTTTGAGGAAAGATTCAATTTTTTTTTTGAGAGACTGAATAAGTCATATCCATCAGAATTATAACAAAAAACTCTTGAAACATTTCAGATTGTGTGCAATGAATCTAAAATATAAGAAAGTTTGTTTCGTTGAATTCAATCACAAAAATAAAAACTTTTCCATGATGCTCAAATTTTTTTGAGATGCACCTGCATATGAAAATATGTTGGATTAATCATATGCAAATATTTTTCCAGGAGAAACAGAAGGCAGGATATTATGCATGGGAATCCACTGACTCATTGCAGAGGGTTCAATCTAAAAGGTAATGAGTACCTGCATGTCAACACTTGGGATAGGCAAAAGAAAAAGTCCCAAGGTTATGTACTGAGAGAATTTAATTAAGATTTCAGTAAGCAGTTTTGTGACTGGCAGTTTGAAAAGCTTGTTTACATTTATTGAATTTAAAGTCATTGCAACTTTATATCTCATAATGAGACTTTATATCTCACAATTGCAAATGAATGAAGCATATATATATAGTGCTTTATTTTGTATTGCTGTACACCAAAAGCAATTTACAATCATATGATGGGGTCTCTCTTCAACCACCACCAGTCTGCCTCATCCACAGTATAATGGTGTCAGTGTGCTCACCACACACCAGCTATAGGTGGAGAGGAGAGAGAGATAGAGTCCGTTCAGTGGATGGGGATTATTAGGAGGCCATGATTGACAAGTGCCAGTGGTGGGAATTTGGCCAGGACACATGGGTACACCCCTACACTTTATGAGAAGTGCCAAGGGAGTTTTAATGACCGCAGAGAATCAGGACCTCGGTTTAACATCTTATCCAAAGGACTGTGTTTTTTTTTTTTATTATATTGTCTCCGTCACCATAAAGGACCCACACAGACCACAGGGTGAGCACCCCGTGCTGGTCTCACTAACACCTCTTCCAGCAGCAACCTAGTTTTCCCAGGAGGTCTCCCATCCAGGTACACTCTTAAAACTACAGGTGCTTCGAAAGGTTCTTCAAGCGATGCCATAGAAGAACCATTTTTGATTCCACAAAGAACCATTCAGTCAAAGGTTCTTTAAAGAACCACCTCTTTCTTACCTTTTTATAATCTGAAGAACCTTCTTGGGACAAAAAAGGAACCTTTTGTGAAACAGAATGCTTCTTCAGATGTTAAAAGCTCTTTATGGAACCATTTGGACAAAAAAAATTATTATATGGCATCATGAAGCACCTTTATTTTGAAGAGTGTACTGACCAGGCACATCCCTGCTTAGCTTCAGTGGGCAACCAGCCATAGGCTACAGGGTGATATGGCTGCGGGCCATCATCCATTGTCTGCTGTCAACAGTGTAGAGTTGTATGAATCAGCATTCACACAGATGCCTCTTTCAAACCAAGCAGCTGTGTGTTAGCACAGTGAATCTGCGAGACAAACTTCAACCAGTTGCAAAACCTGAAAACGGAAATCTTCAGCTCTTTCACAGAATTCCATGTGAAGTCCTAATGAAATGACTGGCTTTGCCACATTGTGCTGCATTTTTGCTATCTAATTGTGAGGACGAACTGTTTTAGAAATGAAGTCTGGTTAGGTTAATCAATCTAGTGACTAAGTATTTTTACTCATCAACAACACTGACACAAATGGATGCATTTTGGCGTTATGAACGTTGCCATAGAATCTGATCCTTTCAAACTGCTCGTAGTAGAATCTCAAAGTTGTCATCTTGTAATTATGCAAATACTGAAGTGAACGCAACCAAAGCTAATGCTTAAATGCACATGCATCGAAGTCATTTTATGATGTGTTGACAGTTGTTCAATACTAGCATATTTTTATACATATACAATGTATTTTCCTAGTGAAATACATTTCGGTGCTTAACTTAAATGCTAATTGACTCACACATTTCCCTTTTACTCCACTGCTCATTTCCTTTTATTTCCCTCTCACGTTTGTTGAATTCTTTCTCTCCTTCAGAAAGAATCTGTCATGGAACTAGAAGACCTGTTCAGTTGAATACAATTGGCACTGATTTTGTCAGTCGTCCAGATGTTAAACACTTGGATGCATCAGAATTATTTAATAGCAGTCTTGATGAGGGGACGAGTTATCCCAGCTGTATGCACAAAACAAAAGTAGCATAATGTCAAAACAGATGTTGAATGTATGACATCACTGGCCAGTGTACAGGGTCACTTATCCAATTACACACTAATCTGGCCCACCACTCTTCAGAGTATAATTTACTGCATCCTCAGTGAACTTGAACCCCACCATGACCCTCATCCGCAGATGTTAGCTTGTCAGTTGAATTGCAGTAGAACAATTACAATTAGTATGCACTAACTGTGCGAGAGAAAAACTTGAGGTCTTGTTTCAGCCTACAGGAATGCAGTGGAGATGACTCAGTATGGAGTCAAAAACAACACCACCTTCCTGGAGTGTCAGCCCAAATCTCCACAGGCCTCAGTTAAATGGCTCATTCAGAGAGACAACGATCGCAGGAAAGAGGTCAGACAACCCTTTCCAAAATGACAACATTAAACCCTGATACTCGACAGCCAATGCATAGTATATTGCTCCATGCTATTGGGTGGATTATGCTTACAATGAAATATCATCAATCGTTTGTAATCATCAAACAGACCGAATCCTCATAAACTGCCATTGGTCCCTCTGTGCTTGAAGAATAAGAAAATAATGGATGCACAGGGATGTTAAAAACATCTTTGTCTTTTAAAGGTCTGGCTTACAAGTTCAATATTCAATATTCTATAGATAATGTAAGTGCTATTATTAAATAAAGCATAATCTCCCACACTTGTAGATTTTATGCAAATGTAATTCGATTTACATAAAAGTAAAATAAACATGGAGTTCATTAAATTGCAAAAAAATAAAATACATTTATTCACCAGAACAAACACGTCCCTACCCAAAAGGATCCCATGCGTATCATCTGTTTTTGCATTTAATAAGCATTTAAAAATGACACATTCACCGGTCACTCTTTTCTCTGTGTGCAGGTGAAGCTGAGTGATCGTGTGGTGTCCACCGATCACGGTTTGCTCATCCGTTCAGTGCATTCTTCAGATAAGGGTGTGTATTACTGCCTGGCCACAGAGAATGGCTTCAAGCGCACACTTGCTAAAATCCGTCTCCAGGTTCTGAGCGAAACTCTGGTCAGCGCTCTGAGCAATAAATATTCTCCCTGGGGCTGGGCAGCCTCACTGCACCCTAAAGCCCTGGTGTCGGCCTTCAGCCCTGCTGAGACACTGGCCATGCAACAATACTGCAAGGAACGCAAACAGATGCAGAGTCTGCAGAACATACAGAGCCCCATGAGAGGCGAGCTGGGTAAACTCAAACCCTTGCTGGACCACAGGAAGAGCAGGAACCGCCGGAACCACTGACTACAGGAATGGAGTTGAAATGTAAAGTAAGGAGATCGAAGCAGAGATAATGAAAAGGAAGGAGATGGATAGAGAGATGATGAAAAGGAATAAAAGACATGCATCTGGAGAGAACCCGGATGGAAAATAAAAAAGGAGAACGTTAGAGAAGATTCCTGTGTTATGAACCTCATTTGTTGTTTTTCTTTAAACTTAAAGCATCTCAGGTGCTTCCTGTTCGGCAGTCTTATATACATGAACACCCAGAGCAGAGGACTCTGGGACACCCTCACACACAGGCACTCAAGCCAATCTATGTTTCAAGCTGCATTATACAAGATGCCACATCTGTCATCCAGTAGTATTGTTGTCATTTTATGTGCATGTGACATTTCACAACAAACGATGAAGTAATACAATGTCCTTCAAGTCCCAGTGAAATAGCTAATGAGGACAAGGTTTTTTCTGGGTTTTTATTCTGTTTTGATTTATTTCCTAGTTGGGGCGGGACATATGGAGAGGCTAATCCCTTTTTTAACAGCCTTTAGTTTACATTACAGACATGAACTTTTATTTATTCTTGCTAATGCTAGTGAAGTATTGCCAAATGGGACGGTCTCAATCTATAGTGCATTTCATTGGACATACATTTGGATATACCCCTTAGTGCAACCGGTGTCATCAGTATTTTGGTTTGTTTACTGGAAGATAAAGACTGTAAATTGCAAATGCTTAAGATTTCTCAAATTAAGACTTCATAAACTAAAAGAAATTCAGTTTCTAATGCATATCTTATTAGATATGCATCATTAGAGAATTTGTAAACTTACAGATGTAAACTTGAATTAGATTTAGCTTCTAAGTGAAAAGAAATTTACAGAAATCCACAAAATCTCAGTATTGATACCTTGTACGTTCTCTTTAATATCCTTGCAGAACATTGGGATTATAAATGCGTTTATTCTAGCAATCCAAGTTTGATTTACATGACATGTTTAGGCCAAGCAATTTTGGAAAATTGCCATTAATGAAACAAATGTATCAATTCTACTACCTACAACTCTTCCATACCCCTGAATTAAGGCAATCATTTGTGGATTAGAGCTTACAGTATCTCCAGTTTGTTAGTTAAAAAACTAAATGTTTATGGTTTCTGAACAGTTTAGAATAATATTTCTTGGAGACATTGGAGATTACACATTAGACCAAAGTACATCAACCCAGATGCACCACAGATGTTCGTATGGGAAGTGAGAGGGAGAGAAGATGGTTTGGAGACGTTTCAAACTGTATCAGACAGGTGGCTCTCTGACCTCATAACACTAAAGAGTGTTGTCTTTTTGCCAAGTGTTGTGCTTTGGGAAACATCATTAATCCACAACACATAATTTAAAGAAATGACAGTTTAGTTGTCATTTACTCACCCTCGTGACCTTCCAAACAAGAAGAACCTTGAATATAGTGCACAAGTCATATGGACATCTCTTATGGAACTTTTTTAGCCTTTAAAAGACGACAGAGTGGTCATGTTTTAAGAGCAGCATTATCATTCTTCAAAATATCTCCTGTTGTATTTCTGAAAGAAAGGATGAGATGAGGGAATATTAGGACAGAATTTTCAGAGGTGAACTACTGGTTTAAAATGTATGTGCACGTTTTCTTCTTTTACTAACACGGTATCCACATTATTTTGCAACACAGAAGAGTAATCTATTTTCTGTGAATGTGTGAGACTCCTGATTTATAAGCCGCAAAATGTAAAAAACTAGAATAACAAAGTGCAGTAAACAGTAAAACTATATGTGCTTCAAACTAGTGTTTACAATCATGGCAATACATTAAAATAATACGATAAGAAACCCCAGTTTTTAATATCAAGCAGCAATATGGACAATTGAAAGTGAATGACAATGGAAGCCTCACATATTCAAGTTCCAAATGGCTGCATTCTGCTCTTGTCTTGAAAAATAAAGTGAATACTGAACCACAATGAATCAGTTTAAAGTCTATATTTTGTAAAGAACATTTGCTTTAGCCCCAGAAATACCATAGCGTTTAAATCACGTAGGGATAGGCCAAAAAAGGAATGTGATCAGGCATGGTTCATCATTATACAGGAACACATTGATGTTGGAAATGAATGTCATGTTAATGTTTTGTGGTTTGCTCAGTGTGCACAGCCATAATGTGATTGTCTCTCATTTTAGATGATGTATAGCATTGTACAGCTTCTGATTTTTGGATTAATCTATGTCTGTGTAACTTATCTCTTTTTGTATTTTGAGCGTCTGTAAATAGTGAGAACAAATGAGAAATTGAGTCACACAGTTTGGCAATAGATTTTTCTTCATTCACACAGTTTGTTGGATGAATTGGATTTTGTTTAATGCCAAACTTCAGATGTTTTTGACTGAATCTGCATTTTGCAGACATTTCATGTTCACTTAGTGTCCTCTTCAAAGAACATTTATTTTAATAATGTTTTAATATAATAGGCTATATGCTGTATTCCCTGTGAATGTTAATGTTACTTTATTAAATGTCTTGATTTGTATAGGCATATTTATTAATGATAAAAGCCTGGACAACTGCATTAAACAAACTGAATCTCTCTCATGTTTTACAAATTAATCTGAGAATTGATTCATTATCTGTAACGTTACGGAACAGTATTCAGATTAAACTCAAATGTAAGTCAAGGTGAAGTTGACATATGAAACATAAAAACATACAACCGTAGCCTACTGTCGGTTGTTATTATTATGTGCCGTGTGAACGGAACCATGTAGGACAACCAGTTGCGCAGCAAATTCGTGCGTTTTGGTGTTTGAAGGGTATTTTATGTGTGGTTTCGATAACTTACAAAGAACCAGAAACGATATGTGTCATCTGAAGATCCAGTCTTTCACAGGAGTAGCTGCGGTCAGTTTTATGGGCCGCTTCACGCAGGTACACAAGCTGTTGTCGGTTACTGGCAAATGAATGCCTAATTATCGCGAGAATAGAAAAGATCGGACAGGTGCCAACGGTCTTTTATATTCTTAGACAATTTTTTAAATACTTAATTTTCTGCTTTATTCAGACAGCTGATATGGGCCTATTTAACGTTAGCTATTATAATTACTATGTTACTTTTTATCGGGCAATTAAATGTATATGTATATATTACCATGTCTTTATGGCCTTTAACTACAATGATGATGACCGATAAACGGGCGATATTCAAAAAATATAACACTAAAATATTTTTTTAAATGATAAAAATTTAATTACCACAGCATTATAAATGAATGAAATGAGCACACACAATGAATCTTAGTAATTTCAGTCGATATACAGTACAATACAAACAAAAACCTCTAATACCAATTCATTAATACCAATTTGGTCCTGATATATTGTGCACCCATTTTAAACTGCATCATATGGTCTTATATTATTTGAAGAGTTGTTGGAATGTCATTGTTTAAAAACAATTGTGTATATTTTTATGTTAGCAGTAAGATTATTTGCCACCAAGTCTTTATTCCAAGGTAGATTATAAACCTACATGTTGTTCACTTGGGCCTTAAGCGATTTAAAACCCATGGGTCAAACCAAAGAACCAATCCAAACCAACCAAAGCAGTCGGAGATGACCAGTTGTATTTTAGAAATAATAAAGCAGGAGAGGGGGTCGCTCCCAGGCCTACTAACAAACCAGTTTCCCACTCAACACAAGCATCTTGCTCTACAAAACCTCCTATTCTGATTTGTCACATGGATTTACAAGGTATAACAAGGAAATCTGTTCCAGAATTTCTTCTGTTCCTGTTTTTCAGTCTGGTCCTTGTTCTTACGCATGAGAAGGCAAAAGTTGATATGTGATTTGAGATGTGTAGAAAGCAACAACTACGCAAAGTGAATAGAAAAAAAAAGAAGGAAAAAAAAAAAAAGACAACAACCAGAAAACCAAAAATGACAATGAGGCCAAGTTTCACAGTTCTTTGTTTTACTGAACTTGCTCTGACATACAAAACTATTTCATATTTAAATTAACCACAATAAAGTACCACAATATGGCAGAATATTTGCTCTGATAACTTTTAAAGTATGGCTTAATACAATATCAAGCAAATTACAGAAAGAAAAAATTTTGCTCCACAAAAATGCAGAGTGCATAAATTATATAAATAGTATTGCGATACTCTGAGCGCAAATAACAATTACAATATACAATTCCCACAAAATGCGATATCAAAAATCAAACACGCAAAGCACCAAGCATCCCTCCCTTTATTTATTTAAACAAGTTTGCATTTTTCGGTTTCATGGATACCACAATCAATGCAATTAAACAGCTGGCAAATAAGATTAAGCCAACCACTATGAGTCCGATCTGAAAGCCTTCCAACAACTCCATCCGACCAATCAGCTCTTTCTTGAACATTTCAGCCGTCTCATCGTCCAGCGCTGCCGTCTTAACACAAATAAGAGACAAAAACCTTACAGTCAGCAGTGAGGCGGCACCTAATACTGCTCCGGTGAAGCAATCAAATGGTGCAGGGGTCAGACATGTGATAGATTAGCTGTTTATGGACCATAATAATTCTTCTGATATATCAGATACAAGATTACAGAAAATACTTTGTTGCTCCCCATTGGTCTAAAGTACCTATTTAAAGCTGAGATAACAGACTGGACTTATTGCATTTAAATGCTGGACCCATCACAACTCACAGCATATAATCATACACTATACATAACACATATATATTATATGCTGTATTTAAAAAAAGGATTTAAATATGATTTTAGTGACTTGATTAACTTAGATCACTGGTTGGACGTAAAAAACTATTGTTAGACGTATCCTTAGCTGGACCTTAATGGTTTATTTTGACCAATTTGCATTAGTTGGACCTTTCAGCAAATACTTTATTTGGAGCAGAATGCTTTATTTGACATAAATGCTTTAATTAAACCTAAATGTTTTAGACAAACATAAATGCTATAGTGGGACCTAAATGCTTTATTTTGATCTATATGCTTTCATTCAACCTAGATGCTTTGTTTGGACCTATATGCATTAAGTGGACCCACATATTTTAGCTGGACCTAAATGCTTTATTTAAATCTAAGCTTATATGAGCATGAATTCTTTAATTGGACTTATATTCATTAATTCAACCTAAATGTTTTATATGAGCATAAACTCTTTAATTCAACAATAATTTATCATATGCACACACAAACACATTTATTTTATATATAGTACTTAGTAATACTTAGGTTATTATAGCTCTTTTACTGGACCAATATGCTTTAATGAAATAGATGGTTCATTAGCGCTCACCTCGTTCACCCACAAAATAGGAAAAATTGTGTGTTCCGTGATGTTTTTCAAAATTCTGTGAGAAAGACAGACAAGAAGTTATGTTAGGACGTGCATTTATGAATTACGCGAAGTGAACTATTGCACATGCATCCATGACAATGTGTGATGTCGGTTTACATACTCAATATGATCCGACGGGCCGTACAACATGTTAAGCTGAAGTCTTTTTGCAAATCTCAGAGTGAAACCTGTAATCTACAGATGACACAAGATGCATAGCCATTATCTTATCTTAAAGCTTCATCCTTTTAATAAAAGAAAATGTATGCAAACTCAGATGGGTTCCTCACCGGTTCTACATCCAGAAATATGGAGTGCTCATCGAAGTTCGGGTTCAGTCCGATCACACCTTGGAGGAGATCGTTGCTGCCAAAGAGAAAGTGGGGTAGAGAGAGGAACACTGGAGCTCCTGTTGAAAAATATAGAATAGAACATACTCAAATGTAAAAGAACAATGCATTCAGTATACTTCAGTTTAAACATTATAAGAGGCCTAAAGTGCTTACCTCTACAGGCAGTGAGGTCAAGAAGTCCTGCCGTAGTGCAGTTTTTGGTTAGCACAGGGTCTGTACAGTAGCACTGGTTATCTGGGTTCTCCACTGGAGAAGCCAGAGCTTCAGGGGGCAGCATGTACCGATACACATCGATTCCCTTCAGGTCAATAGTGCTATTATACTGAGCAGATATTGACCTAGAGGACAAGCACAATATTTATCACAAGTGTAAGTGTTACAAGGAATGTTTCATCAACTTTTGACCCCCAAGAAAGTGTCTGAGTAGTCTCAGTCTTCTAAATGAAACAGTATATAAATGGTTTTATAATTGATATAATACACTACCATTCAAAAAGTTTGGGGTCTGTATGATTTATTTATTTAAATCACTTATGCTCAGCAAAGCAAAATTGTTACAGTAAAAATGCTTACTATTCAAAATAACTGTTTTCTATTTTAAAATAGCTGGAATCTAAATAAGAGCATCAATTTGAAACACACCATTTAAATTAAATTCAATTTATGCATTTATAGCAGACACTTTTATCCAAAACAACTTACAGTGCATTCAGGCTATCAGTTTTTACGTATCATGTGTTCCCAGGGAATCAAACCCCCAACCCTATGCTTGATAGCACAATTCTCTACCAATTGAGCTACAGGAACACTATTTCTGTAACATGTATCACCGCCTCGGGTGTGCATTCTTTTTTAATAGTTAAAAAATAGGATTCCAGATCAAATCTAATCAGATGCGCAGAGATGAATGTCCACGAACCCTCATGGAACAGACTTTATCAATAGATTATGAGAACATTGCTGATGAGTGGCATTTCAAGATAAACAGTGTCCTCATAAAGGATTCTGAAATTAATGCGTCCAATCAAATGTATGAATGCCGTAACAAATGGTATTTATTTCTTTAAGAAAGATAAGCATTAGCATTTGACTAATCACCTTGAGAGCAGCTAGTTAAAAGTGCCTTCTGAGATAATGAATTTTGAGAAAAAGTCTAATATCAGATGTTTGCAGATCCTTTGTTTCATATTTTGTCCTAAAAGTAAGCAAACTGAAAATACCTGCAGATATCAGGAGAAAAGAAGAACAGGGGTTTTTTCTTGTCCAGGAACGGGTGGAAGGAGGAACCATCTGTTAACATATGAAAACAAAACTGAATAATGTGATTAATGTGGGACAGTTTACATTTGTTGAACCTTTATATCAGAAATTTTTGAACACATGGTGTCCTTATAGAAGTGCTCACAATCAAAAGATGATTAATAATTAAACGAGTTGAAAATTTACAGCATTGAGACCTGCCCACTATGTTTTTATTGGACACATACGCCAAGGTTTCAGGCCAGTAGCGTTGGGACAGAAGTCATACTACAGTATATATTTGCTTACATGTCAACAATAATGTAATTACGTCACAATTATTTCTATATCAATGTAATAAGAGGTAAACTTGCCTGTTCCGTTAATCTTGTTGCAATAAGGGTCATTCCAGTAACTCAGTGATCTGCACAACATCAAGTTTTTAATGAGATTGTGTGTTGAAGATATGAATGTGATTGATTCATTGATTACTTAAAACATAAAGAAAATGAGTGACAGTTGTTTCTCTATGAACCATATCTACATTTAAGGTCTGGGTCGTTTTTTTCTTTTAGAGAACTACAAACCCATCTACAACCCGAAGATTTCTATAAATGTTTCATTTTACACCATTTTTTCATGCTAGTGGAACATATACTCACGTTTCACCCTGCCAGCGTTCAATCGTGGCTACCTTTTTGATGTCATCTTTGCCTGTGGATACAGTGTACGGTCCATCCAATGTGCCATTGTACTAAAAGAAAAAAGAAAAAAAGGTAAGATTTTCTCTGAATGTTAGAGCATAAATAACAACAAATGGGGAAACATAACTGGAGACATAAGCATGTTTTTATTATTATTTAAAGACATTCAGAAGAAAGAGACATTTTATGGATTAGCTTCAAGGCTAATCTATAACCAGCTTTCATTAAACTATGATCCGTGTAAGATTAATTTAAACGTGCTTTAAAAATAAAATGTACCTTTCTACTTACATTCCACTCAAAACAAAAACTTGTACTCACAAGTGTACTCACTCTAAGGCTACCCAAGATGTAAATGTGTTTGTTCCTT
This sequence comes from Carassius auratus, assembly GCF_003368295.1. Lineage (NCBI taxonomy): Eukaryota > Metazoa > Chordata > Actinopteri > Cypriniformes > Cyprinidae > Carassius > Carassius auratus. The sequence goes on from NC_039271.1 coordinate 15,792,338, forward strand.
CATCTGAACATATTTGGAGAAATTTAGCATTACATTTCTTGCTCCACAATGGACTAGTAACAGCGGTGAATGGGTGCCATCAGAATGAGAGTCTAAACAGCTTATATAAACATCACAATAATCCACACCACTCCAGTCAATCAATTATTGTTGTGTGATGCAAGAAATACATACCAAATACAGCATTAAAATGTAAAAGTCATCTGTCCATATTAACAATTCTACTTCCAGTAAAAAAGCCTAATTATCTGAATCAGGAGAGAAATATGCTTAGATGAAGCACTGTTTACAAGTGAAGAATTCTAATATTTCAGTGGATTTCAATGTGAGAGGACAACGGGACATGGACTTTTTCACTGGAGGAAGCGTTATTATGGATTATGGACTCATATTTTGGCTAGAAGCAACAGTTTAATGTTAAGACACCTCAATGATGGATTTGTTTAGTACAAACATGCAGCTTTTCACTTCACAAGACAAGTGAAATTGGTTGGCTGGATTTGTGTGAATTACTTGTGGATTACTGTGATGTTTTTATCAGCTGTTTGGACTCTCATTCTGACGGCACCCATTCACTCCATTGGTGAGCAAACTATATAATGCTAAATTTTTTCCAAATCCGTTCCAATGAAGAAACAAACTCCTTTACATCTTCGAGGCCTGACGAATATTAAATATTCGACAAATTTCATTTCTGGGTGAACTATACCTTTAAATATTCTTACACCTTACATTCTTGTTATTACACACAAACTTATATATTTGCATATGTTGTATTGTAGGTCTTCTTATTTGTAATAAAAACTGCGTTTGTTTGTCTGCATTATCAATCATGAAGCTATAAATATGTTTTATTAAGTGAATGCCATCAAGTGTAAGCAACCTTACTGGATAAAAAACTCCAAGTGTGCTGTTCAGCATTAGGTCGTGGTAGCCCCACAACAATTCCTTAACCGTTGTTTTCTGGAAGAGTGTGGATCTGGAGCTTTGGATGAGAATGTTTGCTAAAAAATGAGGCATTAAACTGTAAACACCCTGGAAGAGAAGAAAATAAAGTTCAAGTTGATCAAGCACAAGTATGAAACCATAACCTGTCATAAATTCACCTGCCTAATGAAAATAAAATTCCTTTGCATTTATTACTTCTACAGCACGTATGACTAAACATCACCAGTGATTAAGAATATAATCATTTACAAAGGTGAAGACTGTGCAGCATTGTTGGTTACATAATAACATAAGTGCTGTGCTGACTCTAGACAGATAATCGCAGATATCAACATTTTATTGATGATATGATAAACTTTATCTGATTTTCTTCACAGCTGACAACCAATGTGAAGCAATGTAATCAATATGAGGGGTCGGCAGTCTTAGGCACGTGAGCAAAAATTAAGACTTCATGTATTTATTTTATTATACCCACACTGACACTATCGTTCAACATGTTGGGATTGGTATGATTTTTCATGTTTTCTCACCAAGGCAGCATTTATTTGAAAATACAGCAAAACAGTGATATAGTGAAATATTATTACAATTTAAAATAAATATTTTCTATTTTATTATATATGAACATGCAATTTCCTTTGAACATTTATTTAACCGATAGCCATGCATCACAATAACAAGGCATGGAGAACAAGGGAAGAAAACAGATGAAAAGGAGGACAGAGAAAGATGGCAAGAGATGGTTGTCATGATACATACCGCTACAGCTAGATTGAGCGATGTGAATGTGTCCTCCTCTGTGCCTACTGACATACTAGGCTCAAAGATGGCACCCGCCGGCAGCACAAAGGACACAGTGTAGTTATCATAGAAGGTGATATCTTTTTTGGGGATAAAACGCGTCCTAGAGGACAACAGAGAGCATGGGAGTATATTAAACCACTAAGAAATACATTAAGACCATTTAGTGGCTTAAAATTGCCATGAAAAGGAAGGTTAGGTGGTGTTTTACTAGTCATTTTACTATACAGCTGAACAAAAGCCATACTTTAAGAATGTATAACAGAAATGTCATGCCAAGTAGATTATGAATAACTTATATTAAGTATTTGTATCTTTGGTAATTAAGTCAACTGATGCCCCTAATGTAATATAAAAGTAATACAAATAGTTCTACATAAATTATATATATAATATATGTATATATATATGTATGTATATATATATATATATATATATATATATATATATATATATATATATATATATATATATATATATATATATATATATATATATATATATATATATATATGTGTGTGTGTATATATATATATATATATATATATATATATATATATATATATATATATATATATATATATATATATATATATATATATGTGTGTATATATATATATATATATATATATATATATATATATATATATATATATAAACAAAAATAGATAAAAGACCAATTTTCAATTAATAAAATAAATTATCAATAAATAAATAAAACATGCAAAAGTATACACGGTTCAGTAAACTGCTATTTATATTATTTTAGAACATAACAGAATTCTCTCTGCGTTATTTCAGGTAGCTCAAGAGATATGGATGCTCTTGAGTAAATTATAAAGAGTGAATTTTTCTCTACATTTGAGAGATACAGAGGAATGGTTTGTTTACACGAGTATTGATCGGAAATCTATTTCTATAGCAAGTCTTACCTGTATGTGTATGGTCCTTTCTGCACTAGCACAGGTTTGGCCCCTTGTTTTACAACATCGTCAGCATTCTGCACGTCAAACAGCCAAAACTGCCTGTATATTGAAATGTCTACCGACGTCCAGGTGTCAAATGCTAAGGTCCCGTTTTCCAACACCGTTTCCTTTAGAGACACAAAACATAGGATCATATACTCTATACACTTTTATATTACATTGTGTACTTGGGTAGGCTATAATTTAAAATGTGGCAGGCCGGGGCAGTTCGTCACGAACTAGTGAATAATGTATCTACAATAATGTTACCGGACATTTCCATTTTTTATTTAATTTTATTTTTTTGCCTAAATATAGAAATATATCTCATTTAATGCACACAGTCATAGACCTTGACACCATGATGTAAGTCAAGAACCTGCTGTTTAAATGCATTAAATATAAAATACTATCTAAGATACACATATTTTATTAAAAATAAAAGCTATTTAATGGCTTTTCAGCGTAATTTAAACATAATAAATAAAAAGTTGATTAAAGAGCAGATGTGAAATTCAAATCAATCAATAAGACTGGCTCCAACCACACATTTATGAAAAAAACCCTTGACCCATAAACCCCTTTTTATTTAATCTCCTACATCATTGATAGTACATTGTATCCTACACTGTAAAATTTTTCACAAGATATAACTGTAATATTTCACAGTTAATTACATTATTACCACTTCACAGGCTTTAACTGTGATAATTCACAATATAATACCGTATTTAGACTTTTACTGTGAAAATAATGCAGGCGCGGGGCTTTTACAAGAAACTACTGTAAATGCCATCTTTTTTGAGTGGCAACTGCGGCAGCGTCATCAGAGCTCTCTGATCTACGTGGTCTCATTCGGTGGATTCAGACAGCGGTAAGAGTTTAAATGTCAAACTTTATCAATTTGATGTTTTTTATATGATAGTGCATGTAATTTAAAAGTATGAACCAAATTAGCGTTAGTTGTAGGTTCTGTTGTCATGTTTTTGTAACTTAGCTGGAGCAGACTTGCATCGACATTTAAGCGTGCAAATTTGAATGAAAAGACGTTGGTTGTAGTGTTAATTATACCGTATTAAGTTAACTTAACCGTGTTGAGATGTCTGATTAGATACACCGTCGAACATTTAACTTTAGCTTTACTTAAAGCTTATCTTAGTTACTCTAACAGCGTTCTCTCTTTTACCACAGCATTTTCTACATTGACCGACGATAAATAAAGTTATACGGTAAGATGTGGCCTTAATGTGGGTATTATGACAGTTATTATCAACTAGATAAATTATGGTGTTTGTGGATTTGGGCAAAGGTGGATTAAATTCATCTCAAATTAGTAACTTTATAATTTTCTTCCCTTCTGTGTGTGTGAAACGGAGCAACCGTTGTCTTTCTCGTCAACAGAAAAATGAAGTGCGCATGTCCATGTATTTTTTTTAATTATCTTGTCTCTGGAATTTTCCACTGCCAAAATAAATGTTTTGCGTGGCAGTTTTCCCGCTGTTAGACCAATGTGCACTTATCTGTGTTTTGCCAGTACATTAATGTTGGTTATAACTAGACAGTCCAAAGTAATTGCAGTGATTCGTATCTGTAGGATATACGTTTGTAATTATTGTCTTTTAATCATCATCTGGTAATGGTGTTTGTATATACAACTTAAATACAAACCGTATAGTTTAGTTTCCAGTAGCCTACAGGGTGGTGATGTAGCTTTCTAGCTACACTACACACTGTTCATTTTAAAGTGTGGACGGAGATCGTATTCGTTTTAATTCTCCGTTTCTAAACGAAAACGCAGTAGTGTGGACGGGGCCTTAATCTGTGTGTCTGTGCTGGAGACCGGACCAGATTAGACCAGAGACAAAGCTTAAAAAAAGTCAGAAACAACTAGAAAACTGGGTGCTTTATTGTGAAAAAGATATAAGAAATGAAATGTTTATCACATCATCTGTGAACGGGTAATAATTCTAGGAGGAAGAGTACAAGTAGAAACAGCCATAGGGAGATGGACAGGCAACAGGCTCTTACTCCATCCTCTGCAAACGGAACATGTAAATTATGTAAATTGTTGTGTGCGAATGCTTTGCCTAGGTAAATCACACACCTCTACTTTGGTGAAGGTCTATTCTTGACTGTGTTTGTGATGGAAATGTTTTTCAGTTCAGTTCCATGCATTCTTTTTTTCTGAATTACAGTACTTACACCTGAATTACACCTTTGTTTAAACTGAGCTAACTTTAGTTTGACTCTGTACTGCAAAAGCAGTGACCCACTGAAGGTGGTGACTGGGAACTGACACCTTTTTCATCACACTTGAATTAAACTAACAGGTTCCTTCTGACTTTTTGTCTGTAGGTGCTTCTTGGGCATCAACCCAGAGACGGGCACAAAATCTAAGAGGCAGAGAGGTCACATGAACCAGCAAGTCTGCACCCTTATCAGGAAGCTCATTGACTTCGAATGGATGTCAATCTAATGTAAGCTGTGTTCCAATTTAAGAACGGACTAATGAAACACAGTATCTGTGTTAAAGGAACACGCTGACTTTTTGTGACTTTATCTTATTCCCTGTATCCCCCAGAGTTAGATAAGTCTATACATACCCTTCTCATCTCCGTGCTTGCCGTAAGTCTGTCTGAGGCACCCACCGCTAGCCTAGCTTAGCACAAAGACTGGAGGTAAACGGCTCCAGCTAGCATACTGCTCCCAATAAGTGAAATAATAACGCCAACATTTTCCTATTTACATATTGTGTACGCTGTTATACTACATGAAAAAACTCAAGGCCCACATAGAAGGAAATGAATTGTGGAATAAAGTTGTTTTTTGTTTTTTTTCTACGCACAAAGTATTCTCGTTGCTTTATAAACTTAAGATTGTGCTACTGGAGTCACTTGGACTATATTAAAGATGTCTTTAATACATTTTTCTGGGCCAGCAAGTTTCAAACCCTTAGAAGCCGATGGAGGAGTGATTCAGCTCTCAGATTTCATCAAAAATATCTTAATTTGTGCTTTGTAATTACTGACAGAATTTTCATTTTTGGGTGAACTAACCTTTTAACCTCAATCATGTTACTTTCAGTCCTGTTACTCACGTTAAAAATAATAGGACTGGGTAAAAGTAACAGGAGTGATTAGAGTCCTGGTTTGTTGATTTAATATTAATTGAGAGTACTATTCACATAATTTTTTTTTAATAGTTGAAATTACTTAAATTGTAGACATTTTAGGATTAGTGTTACAATGCGAGCACCATACTTACAGGGAGTCAGTCCACCACAGAGTAACTTAAACTTTTTGTCCTTCTTATCTTTTGTATATAGTGGATAGAACCCACACTATGCAGGTGCCAGCTGCGAGGGAAGGAGCGAGACACCTGCGACCCTCTCTATTCCCACCTTTTTGTCTTTTCTTACATCTCTCTCCCTCACTCTCTCTTCTCTGTCTCCTTCTTTCTCTTTTGACACACATTCCTGTTACCCAGTGTCAATCCCTGTTGCCCAGTGTTTTATTCATGTAATTAAATTGTATTTTATGTCACTGTTTTTATCAGTTTTGTTTGGTCCATCATTTATGCTAAATCACAGTAATAGATAGACATTCACAGTTATGTACAGTAATTCTACAGCTGCTTACTGCTAAATTACAGTAATAGATAGACACTAACTAATTTCACAGTTAAATACATGAATTCTACAGCTGCTTGCTGCTAAATTACAGTAATAGATAGACACTAACTAATTTCACAGTTAAATACATGAATTCTACAGCTGCTTGCTGCTAAATTACAGTAATAGATAGACACTAACTAATTTCACAGTTAAATACATTAATTCTACAGCAGCTTACCGCTAAATCACAGTAATGCGATGTCATAATTACTGTGAAGTCACAGTATACAGCTGTCATTTCACAATAATTTACTGTAAAAATGTTACAGTAACTTACTGTGAAAGTCATGCAATTATTAACCTGCAATTTATTGTAAATTTACAGTCAAATAATTAACAGTGTAGAATAATTTAGTTTCTAAATTATACATAATATTTAAAACTTCATCATGTACATAGGTTTCTGGGGGATCTGCACATGCATGTGCGCCGAATATTGATATGAAAACACGTCGACTTGACTTACCTTGTGCACGGTGTTTTCAATGAAGTCGTTGCCCACAGGGATGAGAATCCCGCCCAGCACGGCGATCAAGGCGCCCAGCACGGTCCCTGTGATGAGCCCGCATTTCAGATCACAGCAGGTCATGATGGCGAGCAGCAGCCTGAACCAACACCGAGCGGAGGCGCGTCAGGTGCGAGCACGAGGACGTCCTGGGACTTATGTAAGTTCCAGCGACCGAAGGTTGCAGAGGAGGAGGTTTAGGTCTGGACTGCTGCCTATCACACCCGGAGACCCTTGTTAAGACGGAGTTATCTGAGCGCGATAACGCGCTGCGGGGCGGGGAGCGGGCATTCAGCAGCCAAGGCCAAAGTCGCTATCAGAAGAGAGCTGACTGAGCTTTAACACAAGACTCAAGAGCGACTTTGAAGTATCTAATCGACTTCGAAAAGACCTGGGAGACTCGAAAAAAATAAAAATATATATAAAAAATGAGTTCTTTCAACACTAAATATAACACTAATAAATGCAAATGCAATGGATTCTATCATTACCTAATAGACTATTTATTAAATGTTGCGTTTAATTTACTTTTGAGCATTATGTTATAATATTTGAACAGAATAATTAAAAAATAGATAGAAATAGAAATAAAATTTTATATGCAATTAAGCAATCAGAATAAAGCATTTCACACACTCTCATATATGCATAGGTAACTATGTGTTTGTGTGTAATTTAGAATAGAATTGAACAGAATAGATCAGATCAGTGAATACTCCAACTGACCAATCAGAATCAACCCCGGACAACCATGAGGGAGGAAAAATGACAATAGAAAATGGAATAGAATATCAGACCACTAAATGCATCAAACTAACCAATCAGAATCGAGCACTTCACTTCATACGACAAACATGCTCCTTTCCTGACATTTAAAATAATATTATATTTACAAGCAGCTGTGGAGGTAGCTATCTATAGATAATGGACATATCACACAGTAAATCAATAAAAAGTTCAACGGTTGTTATTGCTGCCCTGCATTATGGGAGTACATTTCACATCTCCCTCTCTCTCTCTCTCTCTGTGTGTGTGTGTGTGTGTGTTATAAAAGAGAGTTCTATTTCCGAGTTATCTGAGTAGTAATGTTTTTATCAGAATGAAGTTTTAGTTTGTACTGTCCTCTAGTGTTCATGGGTCTGTAAGCCTGTAGTGTGATGATGTCTCATGACACGGCTGTCAGAGTGGGTTGAGACACTATAACTGTAGTTACCTGTGGGCTTCGTGGGGTCCTTTCAGGGTACAGGCAAAGGCTACTAGTAAAAACGGACAGCTTGAATTTACTAAGTTGCATTGGAGAAAATGAATATAAAACGCATACATCTAAATACGAATATAAGCAAACATTTTCCTTTCTCTGTTTCTAAATTGTGCAAAATACTTTTTGATGAAGTGGTATTCTCCCGTGCACTCTATACGTCTGCTAATTAACGCACATTCATATCTATAGGGCACTAGAGGGCAGTGTTCAGGTATTTGTGAAAAACGTATTAATGGTTATTGGCTAATTTTGGTAGGGCTTTACCGTGACGTCACATTAAACCGTGACAGGAATTATTGCAATTTTCAGAATGACAATGACTATCTGTGTCTGTATTACAGTAATGTTTAAATATTTATCGAATAACTGTTAATGTCCACAGAGCTATTATCACTAGAGTTTAACTTCTCAGCATGTGTAGCAACATTATTATATATATATATATATATATATATATATATATATATATATATATATATTTTTTTAAATAAAACTAAATTTGTTATATATATATATATATATATATATATATATATATATATATATATATATATATATATATATATATAGTTAAAACTTTTAAACAAGGTCTTTTTTTGTTAGTGTTGTCAATTTACAATATTTGTGAAACATTTCTTAATATTTGACAATATTAGTTAATAAAAATACAACTGTATTCTTTGTGTTCATGTTAGTGTTCAAGTTAGTGTATTGGTGTAAGATTTTAAAACTGGTTTTAAAAAATGTAAAAAATGCTGTAGAAGTACCGTTCATTGTTAGTTCATGTTAACTTATAACAACAAATGAAAGCTTATTGTAAAGTGTTACCAGATTTCTGCTTAACATTGCCAAATATAGTAAATTTATTAATATATTTGATTTATGATAGACAAAATAAAAATAAAAATAATAAAAATAAATTAAAATTAAATTAAAAAAATGGGGCATTTTGTGGCATATGATGGCTATATTGACAGAAGCTGCCAAAAATGTAAAGCGTCCCCTTGGAATTATTAAGGTTCTATCTGACATTTTTGTCAAAACTGAGTTATTCACATATTCTTATTCTGTGACAATTTATTTACATTATGTGATGTTTTATTTTAAGTTGTGTACATTCTGGGATTTTTTATTGAAAAAACAAAAAGGTTCCATCAACAGAAGTCTGTGGAACACAAAAACTTTAAAGCTCAATATCCCAAAACTACTCAGAACGCAGATAGAACCTTACAATTCCAAGGGGACGAAAGGTCAACTCTCTAAATAACAGATTATGTCCGGTTCCAAAGTTTTGACAAACACGTTATTTTTATTTTGTCTTATCGCCTCGCACATGTCCTTGCTGAACTGTAGAACTGTTGTCAGACAGTCACATACTTTGCATACAAGCTGTAATACCCTCATATGATATGTAAATGTGTGGTTACAGTGCTGTAACCCTTTGAGATCCAATGCAAATGCTCACTCAAAGCAGATGTGTTTTCCTGGCCCAAAACAACTGTAAGGTCTGTGGTCACTGCCTAATTTATCTGCTTTAACCTCAGTCATGCTCGTATATTAAAAGGCTGATCCACAGCATAGGAGTGACAGTGTAATGATTTTTGAAGCTCTTTCTGCAAATGCTAGGATGACAAGGGAATAGAAAAGAATAGAATAGAAAAAAGAATATCCAGGAAACAAAAGTCAGCATGTGCAGTTGTTACCTGAAAGAGCTACCTTAATGGCATATCCAAAAAAAAAAAAAAAAAAAACCCAGAGAAAACAAAATATGAGGATGTAAGTTTAAATGTGTTAACTCAAAGAGCCCTTCAAAAAAGGGTTTTTTGATTTGGTCTCCTTTACCTTCGTCCCTGCATGCACTGGAGCATGAATAATTAATATGGCTTGATTGTTTGACTACTTTCCGCTTTTATTTACACTGTTGTTGTTGATTTAGATGCCATGTTTACTTTACGTTACCCTTTTTGAGTAACTCTTGTGTTGTGTTATTGTTATTGTATTTGATGAGTGTTTATGCGCTGTTAATGATTTAACTCTTACAGATACTCTGAAATGGAACAGTTCACTGAATCTTCAAAATAAATAAATAAATAAAATATAAAAAAAATGAAAAACAAAACAAAAGTTTGCATATTTGTTTTAAGTTTTGTATCATATTTGATATATCAGGCTTTTATGGCCCATAGAGTATGATATAGGAAAATATTGAGCTACTCAAGAAGAAAATTAAAAACCTTTATTCATCCAATCCTTTTTATTCATTCAAACTGAGCAAAGTGAACATTAAAGTTTTTGTAGCCAAAAAAAGAAAATGAAAAGTAATGCAATAAAATGAAGAGGAGATGTACATAGAAACACTAATCAAAAACCTAGTGTTTTATATTTGATGCATACACTTTCTAGAATGCATGTAGAAACTATCAATCAGAAGGCATTTAGTAGCCAGTTTTTTGGCAAGTTTTGATCATTCTGATCATTTAGAGGCCTTAGAAATTAATTTATAAAATATAACAGGCTTTATAGGGTTTGGCTAGAAACTATTTAAGAAATCTATCGCTTTGATATTTTAATCGAAAAAAGTAGGCTAACTAACAGTTATGGCTGTTTTTTTCGGCCATTAAGACAGCTTAACATAAATTCACCCAAGATATTTACTTAAGTACACGAATCCAACAATATTTAAGTTGTACAACTCCTTGCATTGTAATCTTACATTATAAGATTGAACCCCACAACAATCATTCAAGAGCAAGCTCCCATTCATCCTGTCAGTCTGTTTGACACTGGACATGAGAAGAGCAAAGCAGCAGTTCATTGGCATCAAGAGATGCCAGCTCCACCAGCGCCCTCCATCATTCATGTCCTTTTACTGCTGATGCTGAGGCAAAGCGCGCGTCCCCGTCTCGACCGAACGCCTCGCACACACGTGAACGCGCCTGCATGCACGCGAACAGGAAGCAGCGCGAGCTCGTCAAAGAGGACTGACGCGCTGGGGAGCGGATCGCTACGCGTTTACGGACCTTTATTCATCCCTTTGAAGGGATTTACGGTGAAATAACGGCGGCAAAAGAAACCGTCTGGATCAAACAAGGCAAGTGCCAGACCTCATCCTCAGATTTTTCAGATTTTAAAGACCCCCTTTCGCCCTCGGTTTTCTTTTTTAAAGAAGGGCGTGTGGTTTTCCGGAGAGAGCTGGTGCATGTTGAGTACTGCGCGTGAGATTTAAACGGTTCGGATCGTCGCGAGGATGGGCTGCACGTTAAGCACGGAGGATAAGGCGGCAGTGGAGAGGAGTAAAATGATCGACAGAAACCTGAGAGACGACGGAGAGAAAGCGGCCAGAGAGGTCAAACTCCTGCTGCTCGGTAAGACACAGTTCAACACATCCGAGAGGCCTAAACTGTCTCGTTTCTTGGTTGCAACTGCATTACACAGTCACTAAAACTGTATTACGCTGTAGTTACCATTTAAAAAGTAACGGAAAGTTTGGTTGTGCGGTAATGGTAAGTATTTTGATGCCCACCCGTTAGGCTAACGTTACACTACTCAACCCGTCAGCACTCGGGATGTTACTTTTATAGTTTTGATATCTTTATATTGCTTTATTTCCTTGATAACTGTCGAGATGGTCAACATTTCACTTTGTTCAGAAATATAATAAGTGAAACAGTTGGTCAGAAGGAATTACTGGTCGTCCCAGTAGGCTCAATGGCCACAAAGTAACAGAGCTGTCATAGAAAACTGTCGCAGTGCACTCAAAACAAACCAGTTCACACTATGTGATGCCCTGGAAACAGATTTAAATGGGCGGAAAGTTTTTTTTTTTTTTTTTTTTTTTGAAGGGTCTGCTTGTGTTGATGATGGTTTCATCTATAGAAGAGGACTGTCAATGGGGACCTGTTGCTTTCTTCATGATAGATGATGGCAAGTCTCGTGTTTAAATGAGTCGTATTTGTGGGTGATTTCTGGACTGCTGTAACCCTAATCCAAACCCGAACTAACTAATCTCATTAAATGTTACTGTCTAACTAACCCCAATTTTTTATCATCAACTGAATCCTAAATTCCGCCCATATCGAATCCACCTCCAAATATTAAATAAATGTAAATGTTACAAGTTCAGATTTTTGAAAATATAGCTGTCACTAGTACAAAACAACATACACAGAACACAGTACAATGCAATTGTGTGTGTATGTATGTATATATATATATATATATATATATATATATATATATATATATATATATATATATATGCCTTACTGTTTTTGTGTTGAGTCTTGGTAATCTGTATCAATTATTTTCTAACCCCAACTATCTAACCTTAATCCTGGTCTATAATTACTAACACTAGACCTCATTTATTCATAAACTGTTTACTGTCATGAGCAATTTATTATTGTTCTGCTATAAAATATTAGTTTACAGCCTTTTTATGAAACAGCAGTTGTGATGTATTTAAGGGCTACAAAATAATAGTTTTCCATTCTTCAGTGAGCGCGAGAAGGTAAAAGATTGCTAGATATCATACTCTAAACCAGTCAAGAGATACATCATTTGCGTTTCTCATGATGTTTCTTTTGAATTATTTTGAATCTGCAGTCATCTTGACCTCAGTACACGCTGCTTCAACTAAGATGCTAGCGAGATGGTGTCTCAAATGCTGCCACTCGTCTCCAGGCAACACGCAGATGCACACAGACACACAAACTTAATGTGTTCAAATTAGGAAATTACCCATAACAGTGGCACCAATGGAGTCTGGTGAAAGGAAGGAACCAACACACACACACACACACTCTCTCTCTCTCTCTCTAAGAGCATTAAATATGGAGCCTCTTTGGTTTGCTGAAATAACTAGCACATGGAGGATTTGGTGACTTCATCTGTTTGTCTAAAACAGAACCGTACCGGGCACAGGGTCATAGTCGAGCCCGTGAGTCTTACACTGGGGTGCATTGACACCTGACATGGTTTAACAGCCAGAACACTCACACGATGAAGCAATCGCTCAACGTGCCGAATGTTTGGCTTCAAAATGGTGTAATATGAGCATTTCAATAAGCGGTTCAACTGTGATAAGAATCAAGATCCAGTAATATTTGAAATCCAATCCATTAGAAAAAAAGAGACGTTTTATATATTTCATGGGCAGATATGAGATTTTTTATGGCTTTTTTGGACAGTAATCTTGTAGATTTATATGAAAGTAATTTATCATACATACATAACAGATTTGCTCAAAATGATTTATGGTGGAGCAAATATGATTTTCTTTTAGTGTCGATTCTCAGTGGTGACCTTAGTTGAATTATCATGTAGCTCTTTGTACTGATTGGTCAATGTTTGCATTCGCTGGTGAACTATTTTAAATATTCTTTCTCACATTATAACAAATACATAAATTATAGTTAAATATTAATATTTAATGATAATTTAAATTAGTTTTCAGGTGGTTTATACAAAATAAGCAAATGGAATCTTTTGCGGTATTGATCGCCCGACTGTACATTATCAATTACATGTAAACTAAAATATATAATCTGATTTAATGTTACCAGGTGATTAGTTTATTTAGACAATATTTTCTCAAAGTTTACAAAAAATATCTAAAACCAGAAACACATTATGCTTTTTAAAAAACAAAAGGTCGGTCCATTAACAAGGCTGTCTCTGGTTATTTACACAAAATTAACATTTCTGTTCCAAAGCAAAGTGAGTGCAGTTTTTGGCTGAAATATCAAATTAGCTAAATGTTGACCGATTATTATTTTTTGGCTGATATGTATCAGTCTATCACTGACACCGTCTCTTTTTTCCAGTTTGGTTGATTTTCAGTAGATGTTGCTTTAGCAGCTTTCGGCAGGAAATGGCTAGTGTTTGTGCACCATAGAGATCAGGGTGTGGTGTTTTGCGGATCATAACCTGAAGCTTGTGTGTGATAACCCAACTGATTGCTGGACAGCTGGTCTCAGCGGAGGTGTGTGTGTGTGTGTGTGTGGAGCTGCAGGGATGAAAGCAAACTGACTGGATCTAATGTAACAGCACTAATGTCTATGTAAACCGCTCAGACCATCTCTCTCTTGATCACTTACACACAGAAACACTACTGTGATGCACCGCCTTGGGCTGCTCAATTATGGCAAAAACCATAATCACGATAATTTTGGTCAATTTTGGAATCACAATTATTTAAAACGATTGTGAGGGAGCCATATGACCAAAACTTTATACGAGTGATTTATTTAAAATATAGCGATCAATATCTAAATATCTGTTTCCTGTAAATACATACATTTAATTTAATTTAATTAAGGTTGCTATGACATCTACATTGCAGAGGCCAGCGGAATTTCAAAAAAAACAAAAAAAAAGTCTTGAAAATTATTGAAAATAATTAAACTGTCAGAAATTAAAACAAAGACAAATACAACAGAATAAAAAGACACAAATGAAACAAACTGTGCTTTAATGTTTTTTTTTTTCATGCAAGTATCGAGCAGTATTATTATTTTATTTATTCACTATACTATTCAATGTCTCATTTCAGTTTGGCTCTGATGTGTATTTATTTTATTTTATATGAAAAGGTTCATGTAGCGTGGTACAACCTCCTACAGAAATGAATAATCAAATGTAAAATAAAACATAGCCCGCTGTCCCTTTAAGAGCTGCACAGATCCAAATGACCATTACACGCATATTTTCATTCTCAAGTCTTTACGTTCATTAATTACATGGCAAACAAAGGTATATATGAAAAATCACCAAGCGCAACATTTTGACACATTTTTGAGCTATAAGATGACTTTACATGTCCGAGTTGTGTTCCGCCTCTGGGCTTAGGCTATATCTCTTCCTGAGGAGCACTGCAAGTTCTCTTTCACGCTTTTAAAAACATGAATAAATATACTATATAAATTGGGCTTTATGCATGAACAAACGCATCGCTGCAAAGGGGGCGGAATGGAGCGCAATAATCATTTTATCTCGATTATTGTATTTTCATAATCGTTAGGGCCGAAATTGAAATCGAATCGTTTTTTCGATTAATTGCACAGCCCTAGCATCACCATACCCTTGAATATCTCCTTTAATGAAAAACACAAGGAATCAAGAAGAGTGTTCAGTGCAGAATATATCCGTCATGGAAAAGCTTTTTCATCTTGGTCATTTTTCAAAGCTGGTGTATGGTGTTATTATCTGTTATAAGGTAGCTGTTTGTGTGGGTGAGCAAAAGCATAGATCGGCCTTTTGACGCGTCACCGTTTGAGGGTTTTTAAGAGGCTCTGATGTGCATACCGGTGATGTCATCAGAGGGTCAGTTCAATAAATTACCATCACAAAGCACTTCAACACATTTGAGTGTTTTTCACTTGTGTAGTATTGTAATGCCTTTTAAAGTCAGCACAGAAACAAAAATGACCGTATGTTGGATTTGTTTTTCCTTCAAACACAAGGAAATATTTTGAAAAATGTCAGTGATCGACAGCCTCAGTCACCATTTATTCATGGTGCATGTGAATGATGACTTTCTTTTTTCTGGCTGACATGTCCTTTTGTGTTCACGTTCTCCAACTCTGAAAAGAATTTCCTATTCGGCTGATAACAATTTTGTAGGGCTGAGGAAATAAACACATTCATTAATGTGTACGGTTATACTGTACTGTTACATAAAAAATTGCTAATCAAAAAAATGACTTTCAAATATAGGACTTTTAAAATATAATACAATAAATATAATATTATTCACTTTTCAAATATAATAAATGACTATTTACTCATTCTTAGAAATTGATAAAAAAAGAGATTAATCTTAAAATATAATTGGTAAAATCAAATAAAATGATTTATACAAAATAATTTGTTTACCAAGAATAAAAAAAATTCTGTTGATTTATAAATGAATGAATTGGCACCCCTATCTGTGATACCGGCCTGTGATATTTGCTGTCTTTGAAAGTCTATTAAAAATCAATATATTATAAAACACGCTTCCTTTATTTTGATTGTAACAATTTTGGAGTCGGCGTGTAAATATGCACTATTTATAATTACAAGTTTAAATTGATTTACTTCCTATTTAGGCATTCTAAGTTTTTGTAAAATCACTTTTAAGTCAATTCCTGACCTAATCAAGTCACATCCTTTTTTAAATCCAGTTTAACGCCATCACAGTTTGACTTTAAGGTTAATCCAAACCCTGCAGAAGAGAATGAAGAAGTTTACAAATGAAAAAGCCAAAGAACTCCTGTGAGCATCAGCTGTTTGATGAGTCAGCTCAGTAGATGATGTTTTGGGAATACCAAATGTGATTGTTAATCCTCATTAGGTGTTTACGTGCTCAAATGAGAGTTCACATCTTGTTTTTATTGGGCTCCAAAAGAACAAACTGTTCATCTTGGGTCATCTAATAAACTCTTTGCATCTGCAAGGCTCTGTGTTTCCTGCTGGCGTTCTCATGGATGGGTACATTGATAAGTCCCCCTGGGCTACAGGCCTCTGTGGTGAGACATAATTAAAATAATGTGGCCTCTCTATTCCTGTTCTCTTTCCTTCTGAAGGAGTCTTTCCAATTACAGGTGTCTGTTCATCTATGTCGCTGCCCGGTCAAATGTTTACATTGAGCTGTTATTAAAAGTAATAGAGTAGCTACTGTAGAGTGTGCTTTGGGATTTAAAGGAAAAGTGTGTATTTTCTTTCCGTTTCATTTTGTTTTTTCTGCAAAAGTAAGCTGTTTGTACATTGACCCTGTGGTGCTTTCAAATCTGATCTGTTTGTGTAAGCAGTCAACTTATGATTCAACCAATGGCGTGAGTTCGGGGTGGGGCTAACTGTTTTTCGACCAATAGTAGACGAGGTGCTGGTTAGAATTTTGTTCAGTTGGTCTCACAAAAGTTAAATTCTGAATTTTATATAGATGTATGATTTGATATTTTACATTAAAATTAAGCAGTTTTTACGTATTATCAAATGTTAAATTTTCATTTCTAAAAAAACAAAACAAAAGATCAATAATTCAAACAATACAGTTATTATACATTTTTAAGACATTTATAAGACAATTCAAGTAATACATTTAGAAAAACTCCATACATGTCAAAATTTCCGATTTCTTGTTTGTTATATTCAACCCCTTTTTACTGATGCTACCAAGATTATGACATAAGTTTTTGCAATTTTCTCATATGTGTCTGCCAGGAAAATAACTTTACTTGGCTGATTAGTAAATAAATTTACAGGCACAATCTGCATCAAAAAAAAAAAAAAAAAAAAAAAAATTCACTTAAAAGATGCATATATGTGTGATCCTGGACCACGAAACCAGTCTTAAGTCTCAAAAAGCAAAATAACTAAGCTTTCCATTGATGTATGGTTTGTAAGGATGGGACAATATTTGGCCTATTTGAAAATCTGGAATCTAAGGTTGGAAAAAAAAAAAATATATATATTGAGAAAATTGCCTTTAAAGTTGTCCAAACGAATTTCTTAGCAATGCATATTACTACACTACAAATCACACACGTCATCTTTATGAATTTGCTAGTGAATATTCTGAAATGCTAACTGATCTCACCTGCAAAAACAAGACGTGAAAATGTATCTGCGTATGAGGTTCATTGGAAGGGCTTAAAGTGTGTAATGTAATACGGAGCGTGTGTTTGCTGTAATCTAATAAGACCGGGCAGTGCGACAAAGCATTGCATTAAAGTTGTCACATGGTGTCAGTGTATTGAGACACCCTGGAGTTGTGTTTCACAGATAGGGCAGTGATGCAAGTCTGTTATCAATTGCTAACTGTACAAAAATGGGTAGAGGCATCCTTGAAAGTCCAGAAAGTAGTAGTCATGGTGTCAGAGGTTCCCCCTCATATATTAAAGCGATAGCTCACCCTCACGTTGTTCCAAACCTGTATGGAAAAACAAATCTATGGATGTCAGTGGCTACCAGCAACTGTTTATTTACCAGTACTCTTCAAAATATCTTCTTTTGGGTTCAACCGTAGAAATTCATACAAATGTAGGAGATAGATGCACTATTGTCATTTTTGAAATGTCAGAAATAATACATATTTCTTGGTATTTGCAAGTCTGCTTATTTGTCTATTAATTAATCAGACATATAATTACTATGTTGTGAAAAAAAAAAGGTATTTGAATGCTTTTCACAATACAAATAGTTTCCAATAGGGATGCATGATAAATATTGCCCGATATTTAATGCGCATCTTTGGTTCTGTAATCAGCGGTAAGATGCGCATTAAATATCAGGCGATATTTATGATGCATCCCTAGTTTCCAAGGCAATATAAATGTATAAATTTGTATTTATTAAGATATTTGAATGGGATCTATAACAGGCAAAAAATGCTTTTTAATTCAAAATAATTTTAGGGTGAAATATAACCTAAAAACTACTTTGTGAGATACACCATAGAAGGAAATGGTTTCATCCAAAGCAATTCCAGCATCTGTTGACATTTGTTTATCACGCTCCAGCAGTCGTATCAGCAGGTCTGCTCACCGCGTCCCAAAACTCTGACCTAATTTGTAAGTTGTACAAGGTGTTCAAGTGTGTCCATGGTGTGTGTTCTCTCGTGAGGAACTGCTTGGTTCGCTCAGTCCACAAAAGATGCAGTGAATTATCAGCCAGGCAGATTAATCAGCTGTTTTGTCGAATGTTGACATTTTCTCATAAACGATCTAATTTTGGAGCTGTAGTCATTTTTTACTACCATGCAGCTAAACGGCAAACTAAGTGAAGCTTTATCTGATGATTTCTCCCATTTGGAATCTTGATGTTGTCAAAAAGCACAGCTTAAATCTTCTACTGTAAATAAATTACTAATTTACGACTGACTTAAATGTACACCCTTTTTTTGTTTCATACTAGATGGTTATGTCAACAAATCATTACAGTTCTAACAATTTACACTGCATATTTACATCCAGACCTTTGACCACACAACATGGGCCGCCAGAAACAACGATCAGAGAGAAGAGGTTTATCTGCCACAGTAAATTGGCACAAGCATTTTTGCATACAATCAGCAGGAAGCCAAGAGCAAGTTACTATGACAAATAGGGATTATCATGCATTACTGGAAAGGCATGCATATGAGGTATCTGGGCCCTGTTTGGCAGCATGTCCTCAGAAACAGGCCTGGTTTCTATGGCAGTGTGATAAGAGTCCGGACTCGGCTATGCGTCAAACAGACAAAAGCTAGATGAGTGTAATTGTGCCATGGCTCACAGCTCCTTCACAGTTCATTTTCACGAATAGAAACTGGCTCGCACCTTGTTCCTCTAGTGGCACGTTTCTCTGGGTTTGTCCGTTGCTTTATTAAGATCTCTCCCAGGTTGCTCTAGCCCTGAAGGGCTGTTTCCAGCACTGCTCACACAGTTTCTTGTTATAAAAACATACCACCTCTGTTTTCCGATTGAGTGGTTTAATATTCCGCCACAACCTGTCGTAATTCTTGCATTACAGGTGTAATAATGTTTTGGCTTTTAAAAACAGTTGGATAGAAATGAAACATCTGTTTTGTTTTCCATGGCAGGAGCTGATTTTACACACTGATAACAGGGAGCAAAACACATAAGGGTGGAAATACCTTATTTTTTCCATAAAGCTGAATTAAAATCTAAAATGTTTTCTTTTTAAACTGAGATAATTTTAAGATGAGATAAGACAATGAGATAAATAACACAAATCCGCCATTATACACAGACCGCGTATAATTTCTGCTTTTGCGTTTTTTTCCCCAATGGTTAAAGATGCACGTAACTGTCGTCTAGGATCTTTTGTTCTAGTTGTTTTTATATTCTATTGCGAAGCTAAAATTGCTGTTCGGAAAAAAGCCGGGTAGACACTTCCAATACAACAACTGCTGTCATCCAGTCTATAGCCTTGCTGTTATCAATAATAGCCTACTTCAATGTTACGACGAAATAATCATAATAATAATAATAATAATATAATGCCTATTATTATTTTTATGCTAGTGTAATGCTAAAAGACTGATATTGTAAAATAAAAAAAGCTAATAATTTTTTTTTTTTTTTTTTTTTGCGACTGTGACAATGTTTATTATTACTGTACATACTATCATTACAGATGCATTTATTCATGGACCATGATTCCAGTGGTGGCTACTTATAATTTATTTTCCAATTAATCTGATTCAACCATTTCCAATAACTCCAGAGCATACAAAAGTAAAAATGTATTGAAAAATAATGTATGTAATCATTTCCAAAAGTCTCGTTTTATTTACAGAAATATTCTGCTTCGGTTCATATTTGTTGGAATTTAGACTTTCAAATAAGCTACAACATTTTGACTGTGGTGAAAAACTTTTGCTCTCCCGCTTGCCGGACGGACACAAAGCGAGACACGCACATTCAACTTTCTGTTCAGGTCAAGACAACACACACATAGCAGTGGAGTTTCCGGTCTCTGTGCTAGGTAACGATATCCCAGTAGATAAGCAGGTTAAATGGGATTTTATAAGTGGAGCCATTATTGAACCAATCAATGCAGCAGTAGAAGGCTGACAGAGTTTACCAGCAGTGCACATTTGTAAACATACACGGAACTGAACCAGCAGGTGTGGTCTGATGATTTTATCTACTCAGCATTTTATTTATTCACTCTCTTGTCAAGCCGTATGGCCTTCTTTCTTCTATAAACCATAAAAGGAGAAGTTTAGCACAATGTTCACGCTGCTTTTTTCATACAATGAAAGAGGATGGAGATTGCGACTGTCCCGACTCCATAAACATTCTTTGAAACTACATCACTGAAGATAGAAAGCTGTAGTTGCGTGGAATGACACCAGGGAGTAAATGTGAGAAATGTTTTTCCTTCAAGCACCACTCTGAGAAGTCAATGAAATATTCATAGGCAATAATGAAATAATGAAAGTGTTAGAACAACTATGTACAACAATGTTCACTGTCTTAGATCTCGTATTTTCAGGATCATGTCTACATCGCTCGACAGGGTTTTAAAAATTCAGGGGGGGCCCCTCGGAAACAAAGCGTCAAGATGAAACTGTCAGGCTTTTGCATCTTTTTTATTTTCATTTTCTGTCTTGTGGGGCTCATACGAGTTTCATTAAGCCACTGTTGTTCTTGAAATTCACTATGTCTAGACGCTTGCACTTCTTGTTTTGTTTGTAGACGTAAGCTATCTCTTACGCAACTGCTCTTTGACAGGTGCTGGAGAGTCTGGGAAGAGTACAATAGTCAAACAAATGAAGTAAGTAACTCGTTTTCATTTTCTAATCTAATTAGACTTCAGGTTTAGTCTGACTATGATTTATTGGTTACTCATATCTCTCTACATAGAATCATCCACGAGGCAGGCTACTCGGAGGAGGAGTGCAAACAGTACAAAGCTGTTGTCTACAGCAACACTATTCAGTCTATCATCGCCATCATTCGTGCCATGGGCCGACTTAAGATCGATTTCGGAGACGCAGCACGAGCGGTGAGTCACAGGATTGGTGCCCTGGTGCCCTTCATGTCACCTACAGCCCACTTGTGTAGATTCACAGACACTACAAGAATGTGAATGAACAGGAGAAATTGTACTGGTCAGTATGCTAGCTGGAAGTTCAATTAAATGAATTGCCTTTGATAGTCAATGTTGCAGTTGATGAAAAATAGTACACTTGAAATACACTTAATTTAAGAAATTTTAAGATTTTTTTTTTTGTTGCAATAAAACAGGACAACGTTAATTGAATGTGTGCAAGAATTGAAAGCTGCTGTACTCTCTGTGTCTCAGGATGATGCGAGGCAGTTGTTTGTGTTGGCGGGCAGCGCTGAGGAGGGTTTCATGACAGCAGAGCTGGCTGGAGTGATAAAGCGTTTGTGGAAGGACAGTGGAGTGCAGGCCTGTTTCAGTCGATCCAGAGAGTACCAGCTCAATGATTCAGCAGCATAGTGGGTATCTTTGTCTTCCTCTAGCCGTTTAAGCCCCCATGATGTTTTCATGTGTTTTTTGCATATATGTTCTCTGCTTCACCTTACACCACATTCTAACCAAGTGTGAAGCGATATGTTATGTGATGAATCACATCCGAGATCTTTTTAATATTTCAATTTGAGAGCAAACTGAAACTTTAGCATCTACGATAATGACCTTAGTAATCTGTGTCTCTTCTAGGGTTTCAGAATGTATAGAACTGTACTCGGCTTTGCCCGTACAACAAAGCCTGCAATCAACCTCAACATTTCTCAACAAATTCTTTCAAAAAACCATATTAGTAGCTATGGTATCCAATTTTCATTATATGCATGATTTAAGTCTTACAGTAACTCTTACTTTTATGACTTCTAACAGATTTAAGAGTCAAAGTTGGCTCTTAAATCAAACGTAATTGAGAAACCTCTTGGTTGGAGATTTCCTCTGGGACATCTCGGCGATCTCTGTTCTTTGTGACATTGGGAGTCATTTGGTTTCTATAGAGTACAGCAATCAGGTTCCAAAAGTAAAAATCCCATTCATTTTTTCCATAGGAGAATAGATTTTTTACCTTAACTTAAAAACCATTAATTTGAGACTTGTGATTTCTGAGGTTGTTAATCAATGGCATATGCTTCGGTTGAAGCCATCAGCCTACATTTTTTTTTTATAATCATGTTTAATAGTGGAATTCCTGCTTAACAGAAAAACAACATTACCCATGATTTTGATCAGAAGCAAATCACACCAAAAGAACACTTTAACACTCCCATGAATGACGTAGTCAGTCGCCTTACACTGTCAAACGGCTTAAATATTTGCATGTATATGATTACTGTGCAATAAATGTAAAATATGTTGTTTCAATACATGTAGTGTTTAAATGAACGGTTTTCTAATTTATGTTTTAATTTGATTCTATCTTTCACAATGGGCCTGTTAGTGTTTTCCTGGATTGAAGCCGTTAAGTACAGAGTCTTGTACTTCTGGAACCAAGGCAGTTAAAAAAGTGGGCAGACACTGTTTCACGGTGTTTTAATTGCTCCGCCCACATTGAATTCTCATTGGCTCAAAATTCCACTCAACACAGCTACATATTAAAAAAATAATTTGTAACGTTTTATGACTGAAAGCCCACACTGGCTTTGATTTTTTTCAAGTCGCACAGTATTTTGCTTTCCGCAGGGCTGTTTCACATTTCACCAAGTTGAGACGAACATGAATCACCTCATAGCTTTTTGTTTTTGTCCTCCACAGCCATTCTTTATTTATCTTTCTTTATCTGTCTACCTCACATACCATCCTCACTTCCTATCTCTCTCAGTCTGTTCACCTTTTCGGGTGCTCAACCATTCATTCCCCCTTCTGTTTTTCTAGTTCCCTCCCCTTCTGTTTTTCTTGTTCACTGAACACCAGCCACTGCCAAAACAGCAAGTTCGAACAGCTTTATCCGGTACACTGAGATCTCCTGTCTTACCCTATCCAGACTCTCACTGAACGAGTTTGTCAATATTTGCCCCACTATAGCTGCCTGCCTACTAGAACATGCCATTGCCCTGGACTGAGAAAACCTCCGTCCGACACTAGCCACACATATACACACATATGTTCATATTCACGTTAAAAGAAATACACAGAAGAAAGTGTGTCACATGCTACAGTTGAAGCATGCAAATATGTGTGGATGTATGTTAAAGTTTAATGTTGAATCAAACTGGTGATAAAGATAAACAAGTTAAATCAATTCGAGATAACAGTTATGAAGTGTACGTAGAAATTCCTTTTCCCCTTAATCGAACTGTTATGGCAGTGCTGTTTTCGTACAACTGTTTGTGTTTGAGTTTCTTTAATTCAGTTCCAAAACCTAATGAGCTGTCTTACTGTCTATTTGAGGTACACTAGGGCACAGTTGCCTTGCCAGTGGTCAGGCACGATTGTCCCCCCTCTCAATGTCCCGCTGCCCTGCACTCACATTGCACTTTAACAGGCCTGAGCACACTTACGGCACTACGATTCAAGCGTAAAAAATAGGGGAAGAAACGAGTTCTTGCTCAGCACAATGGAGTACGTCCTAATGCTAACTTTGTGGCTTTTTAGTTCGAGTTGTTTGTGGTGCAGTAACACCTGGTTCTCTCACATGCGCAATATGTTTCTTAATTAATCTATCACTTATGTCGTGCAGAAAGTGTGATGTGTCTCGAGTTCCGTGGTTAGTGCCCACATTATATGCATTCTGCGCAAACTGAACCAGTACGGTGTGGAGTGATCTGGTATTCCGGGATTGCCTTCTCTGTTAAAGACTCATTTCAATGTGGTTTACAGTTCATCCAAAATGAAGCGTGATATAAGGATGCCATTTAGAAAAGTGGGTAGCTCGCTAGGTTTTGGAACAGAGCTTCTATGCAAATTTGTGTGTATGTGGTAGATGTCTCATTTGTATATTTGTGAGTGCATAATGGTGTTTGGATTTTGTTTTTACGCTGTTACTAAGCATTACCAGATTGCGAGCTAAAGTGTAGCCTCTGTCTCACCATTTTAGACAGGACCATGAACATCATATGGAGTAGGCAGTTGGCAGACGTGACAACACATTGTTTGTTTTTCAGGAAACGGCCTTGCTGACTGTTGTGCAACTGTTTGAGTGGACGCGAATAAAAATCTGTTTTGGCAGGTTGAAATTTTAAATCCCTGTCTTCACCCATTCCCGTCTTGTGAGAGACCCAGTCGGGACCTCTGTGCCAAGAGATTTAATGAAAGCACGAACTGCACTCAAGACGTTTTCATTTCATCTGAACTAAAACCTCCCTCCCTGTTATATCTCCACAGCTACCTGAATGATTTGGACAGAATATCACAGGCCACCTATATACCCACTCAACAGGATGTGCTGAGGACTCGAGTCAAAACCACAGGCATTGTTGAGACACACTTCACTTTCAAAGACCTCCACTTTAAGTGAGCACTTCAGGGTTGCTTTATTCAAAAAAATATATCCAAAACATATTCTTGGCAAATCAACCCAAAATCACAAGAAAAAGAAATTATAGTATGCACAAAAATCAAGCCTATTTTAGGACCATTTTGGACATTTTCTGTTCTCCAATTCTCAGTAGCTTATAATAATGCAAGAAAATCTCTTACTTTTCACTATTACCATAATGTACACTTGTAGAATATAATTGTACATACATTATGATAGTATTATACAGTAATGGAATTTTGGGGATTTTTTTAATTGTCATTGAAATTATAAAACAATTTTTTTTTTTTAACTGTTCAAATATGTAGGAAAACAATATAATATTATATATATATATATATATATATATATATATATATATACACACATACATACAGTACAGACCAAAAGTTTGGAAACATCACTATTTTTAATGTTTTTGAAAGAAGTTTCTTCTTCAAAAAAAATTTGTCTTCTTTGATCAAAAATACAGAAAAACATGTAATATTGTGATATATTATTACAATTTTAAATAATTGTTTTTAAATTTATAATACTTTAAATTATCATTTATTTCTGTGATGCAAAGCTGAATTTTTAGGATCATTATCACATGATCCTTTAGAAATCATTCTAATATGATGATTCATTATCAAAGTTGAAACACTTCTCCTGCTTAATATTTTTTCAGAACGTGATACTTTTAGGATACTTTGTTAAAAAAAAAAAAAAAAGATTCTATGTTTTTAAAATATAAATATTTTGTAATAGCAATATACACTACTGGTCAGTAATTTGGGGTGAGTAATTTTTGATTTTTTTTTTATAAAAGCAATACTTTTATTCAGCAAGGATGTGTTAAATTGATAAAAAGTGATAGTAAAGAAAATATATTATTAGAATATATATTATAAGATTTTTCTTTTTTTGAATAAATGCAGTTCTTTTAACCTTTTATTCATCAAATATATTAGACAGCAGAACTGTTTCCAATGCTCATAATAAACCAGAATATTAGAATGATTTCTAAATGATCATGTGATAGACTGGATGTTACATGTGACACTGAAGGCTGGAGTGAGGATGCTGAAAATTCAGCTTTGCGTCACAGGAATTTTTTTTTTTTTTTTTTTTTTTTTTTTAAGTATATTCAAATAGAAAACTATTATTTTAAGTTGTAATAATATTTCACAATATTACATTTTTTTCTGTATTTTTGATCAAATAAATGCAGGCTTGATGAGCAGAAGAAACTTCTTTCAAAAACATTAAAAATAGTAATGTTTCCAAACTTTTGGTCTGTACTGTATATATATATATATATATATATATATATATATATATATATATATATTTTTTTTTTTTCCAAGGATAAATATGACTCCATAGTGATGTATTAGCTTTATTACACTTAATATAATATCATATGCATTTGCTTATCCACGGATTGAACTATTAGGAAGTACTTTATAGTATTAACCGTGCAGATAGTGTGTGATTGTAATCATGTGCACGAGTGATAGAAAAGAGAAGCAGAGAGAGACAAATGGAGAAGTGTCAGTCTCGGACTGGTTTGCACTCTGTTTCAGACAGGAAGAGGAAGTACATATCGTCAGTTTTTATGCCCATATTTAGCTATAGACCTCTCTATTGTTCAACTCACTATTTGTGTATGTTATGTATTTTTATGCCAATCAGAGCAGCAATAGCTTAGCAACATGCAAACACTGAACTCTATTAAAAGCAACTATCTCAGGTGCATGTCTCATAAGGACACTATTTTCGGGGGCACACTATTGCGAGTACCACAACGATCACTTCTGTGGTTTCACGTCAGCTAGTATGCTCCCTTAGTAAGGCAGCTCTCTAGTTTAGAACAGAGTTACAGAAAGTTGATAACCATTTTAAAATGTCATGTATTTCAGGATGTTTGATGTTGGGGGACAAAGGTCAGAGAGAAAAAAATGGATCCACTGTTTTGAAGGTGTAACTGCCATCATCTTCTGCGTGGCACTGAGCGATTATGACCTGGTGCTGGCCGAAGATGAAGAGATGGTACCAAAGTACTTCCTGTGGTTTCAAAAAATACAAAATTACAGTGCCTGCAAGGCAGTGTGTATAGAAAATCCATGTTTTCTTTCTTTAATTTGTTATTACGTTTTGTGGTTCAAGCTGGAAGCATGAAATGTGCAAATTTGATCCAAACTTTCTTTTTTTGTAGTAGTAAATGTTCGTTTTTGAATGCCCAGTGAAAGATTAATATATTTTTCTTACATTTCTTAAGAGTTTATTTGTGTATAGAATTGTGATAAGTCTTCTTTCTACTTGCATTTTTTTAAGAATAAAAGACTATTAAAACATTTTTGTTAACTGAAATAAAGCTTAAATCAAATCAAATATTAATATTAAATGAAAAACAAAGTAAAAGAAAAAAAAATGCCTTGCAAGCATTGGTATTTCTGTATTTTATACAGAAAATGTTAATCTGTATACTGTGGTCTAAAATCGATAGTTGCCCAAAAAAGAAAATTCTGTAAATGTCATCTTCTTCTGATAGCTTTGTTTGAGCAACAATCTGTCATTTAAGTTATTAGCAACTAGGACATTCCGCTACATAACACTTTTATCCCTGTAAACCTATTAGATTTTATAATGATCATATTGTATACAGGTCCTCCTATTATATGAAATCTGTTTGAATGTGTGAATGGAGGGTAAATTAAGCCTGACGAGAAAACCAGTTCTTGCATTTATCACATAATCTGTAAAAGTCATATCGATTCAGTTTCAGTCCTACTTTAATAAGGGATTTCAAACAGGTATTAATTGATTTAATGATAAATGGGCTAAAGCACATCTCCATCCCCAGTCTGTATTCCATAAATCAAGCTTTTGAGTTGTGTTGAATGGCAACTCGATACAAAGATGTAGTCTTTACAGTAAATAATCTCTGAGTAGACTGTGTATATTCACTGTGTAACATTTAACTGTGTAGTGTTTAAAATTGCTTCCAAGCCAAGATGCTTAATCAACACCCCCTTTCTATTTCTCAAAGTCCTCATTTCTTATATTCCATCAACCAATTTCTCTTTCTGCAGAACCGAATGCATGAGAGCATGAAGCTGTTCGACAGCATCTGCAACAACAAATGGTTCACAGACACCTCTATCATCCTGTTCCTCAATAAGAAAGATCTGTTTGAGGAGAAAATCAAGAAGAGCCCGCTGACCATCTGCTATCCAGAATACGCAGGTCAGACCCCCATACTGGATTTGTAACAATATACTGATAGAGAAACATTTGAGTGGTCCTTTATATATACCATTGTTTCCAGTTATTTTATACCACAGGAACACGTGACATCACTTCCTCATATAGAAAATATTTCCTGTCCATCTCACAGGGTCTAATACATATGAAGAGGCTGCCGCCTACATCCAGTGTCAGTTTGAAGATCTGAATAAGCGGAAAGACACCAAGGAGATCTACACTCACTTCACCTGTGCCACAGACACCAAGAACGTGCAGTTTGTCTTTGACGCAGTGACCGATGTCATTATCAAGAACAACTTGAAGGACTGTGGACTCTTCTAGAAGCTGGCTTGTATCTGGTGAGGATCAGCTTCGTAAAAGTCATGCGTGCCTATGCCATGCTGGTGTGTTTATATGCAAAATAATCAATGTTCATAGTGAGGAGGAAGTCACATACTTGGCCTGGAGGCATCATGGAATAAACACTGCAGAACAAATGTGGGTTTGAAGGTCATGTGTTCAGTTCGTTCATTGTTTTGGTAAAGAATGATGCATTTTTGGTGAACTGATTCTTCATGGCATTAGTGTAGGGCCGGACTACCTCCTTAGGGGGCAAAAGCTTTTTAAAAATTAATATTTTTACTCCGCAAAGAGGCATTCAGATGAAAAACTTGAACTTTCTATTCATCAAAGATATTAAAAGAATTAAAAATGTTTCCTGAGAACCAAATCAGCATATTTGAATTTCTGAAGGATCATGTGACACTGAAGACTGGAGTAATGATGCAGAAAATTCAGCTTTGATCTGAATAAGTATAATTTTTAAATATATTAAAACAGAAAACAGTTAAGTGCAATTGTAATAATACTATTATTTCACACTATTACTTTTTAATGTATTTTTTGATTCTGAAAGAATAAGCACAAAATCTTATCCTCCTCTTTAATCATGATGTTAAATGTAAGTAGTTTACTCTTTATGCCTTGTTCGAATATGGCTTGTCACATTTAAGTAACTCTTTCTTCTTTCTATTTTTCTTTTAGGTGCAACGGAAGCCAGTTTTGACGTGCATTTTGTTGGAGAAAGATTGCAAGAATAAGTCCGGAGAAAATTGGTCTTGGACCAGTGCTGTACATTACGCAACTTTTGTCGGCTTTATTTATGGTTTCTGTCTCTGGAAATTTTCAAACGTAGCATTGAAAAATGAATTGTGTCGAATGTTCGTACAGTCGTTGCTGTCGCAGCCATGTTGTTTATTTTTCACCCTGACACAAGTTTGTTTCTTTTAGACGATGGATTTCTTTTTATTTCGCTTTCTTGCATCAGAGGAGTTCCCCTTTACTTGTAAAATGTGTTTTTTTTTTTTTTTTTTTTGCCTTTGCGGTTGTTGTTATGGGGAGAGAGGAAGATTGTGCTTCTCAATCCAGTTTGTTGGTTCTCGTGCCTTCGCATGCGTTTCAGTAGTCCTTGTCCATTTGCTTTGAGTTAGCCTGCTGAATATCTCTCCAACATTAAAACAATTCATACTGGATGTTACTAATCAGAGCACATATGCATAATGTGGGTGTGTGTGAGAGAGAGAGAGAGAGAGTTTGTGTTTATCTGTTTGCGTATATATATATATATATATATATATATATATATATATATATATATATATAAATAATACGTAATGTCGAGAAAACTAATGGTTAATACAGTGAGCGGTGGTCCAAACCTGTGGGTCTCCATGGCAACAAGAGTAGACCCAACAGCCACTTCAGATGGAGATGAGTGCTGTTCAGCTGTCAGACACAGGACTTGGAATCTGTCTCTCGAGCACCTGTCATCAGACACTGGCCGCCATTTTAACGGCGTACTGCTCGGAGAATTACATATCACGAGGAACGCCACTAAGAGACAGAGGGACTGAGAAGGGGTTCGGGATTCACGGAGAAATAAAACAACAACAATATGATCATGTCTGCAAACAGACGTTTGAGGCAAGCGATACTGCTGATTGATTTTAAAGAAAACTGCCACCTCTGTGTGTTCTCCATATTGGGGGAACATTTGTACACTCATTTCCCTTATTTTGCTAATAAAAGGCATTTACTTCCCGGGTTGTGTATTTGTAGTATTTGTCACCCTCTACTCATCCCCATCTTCTCACTGGTTTGAGAAAGACATGTATGATACGAGGAGAAAGCAATCACAAAATGAAGTTCCAACAAGCTCAGTGAAAAAGCAAATCCAAAATTGGCAAAACAACGTACAAGTACACTTCATTCTGTACCAAAAAGTATTGCTATTAGTATTGGTGTACTTTAAAATTGATTATTTTACCTAATATTTTTTCCGAACCAGAATACCACACTATTAGCTTAGCCTCATGCTAACGTCAAACTCCACTCAAATAAATTTTGAATCAAATCTCCTGAGTGGAATATAAAACTCGAAAGTGAATTTGGTGTGTGCAGTGCTTTGTGCATCGCTACACTATAAAACAGCAAATAAGACTCTTTTTTTTGGACACAGTTTGCCAAAATGTTTCCATGTTTAGAAAGAGACTGCCAATATACAGTAGGCAGCGAGGCAGATCACTGGGTTTTGGAGCAAAAGCTAACTCTGCTAATGGTTTGTGGAGTCTCTAGGATGTTTATATAAAGGCCTTCATATCCTCGTCAGTCAACATTCAGTGTACTTTGTAAAGTTTCTTTCCCAGTGAAATGGGAAAATAATGTACAAATGGAGTTTTATTTATCCATCAGGAGGGGGTTGTTCCAAAGAAAAATGGAGCCAGTCTTGAATGAGAGTTTTCTAAAACAATTCCCAAACAGCTGCCTGGCTATTGGCTAACATTATGACTAGCTCGCTGACTGCCAAGAAAAAATGTAATTATATCAGTGCTAATGTAAGTTTCAGACAATTACAGCTCACTGTTGCCTCATATAAGACTCGGGGTGGTGTTTTCCTAACCCGTTTATAGTGAAAGCATGCCATCAAGTGTAGTTGCTGGATCCAGAGCTGGGCAAATGGAAACACTGAAGATTACAAGCTACTGTAGGGAATCATCTAGAAAACCTGGCATGAATATAGGTCACAAGGCAGGGGGCCAGTAGAGGAGGATATAGAAAATTGCCTACAGCATTTTAGTGCTCATAGTTTTGTTGAAACTGGGAAATCAGTAGTAAACTTGTTTTTTTTCCTTTTTTTTTTTTCAAGAAAGTGATGGACATTTCTAGGTGATTGAAACTAAATGTCCACTAGGAGTGCCTGTGCTATTTAACCATCTCCACAAAAAGTGTACTCCAGCTTATCCAAAAAGTTAAGGCCAAAAGCAGGTTTTCTAATGGAAAACTGTAAATTTCTTGCTAATCTAATATGATGTGTAACTAGAAGCATTGGTGCTCATGTAAATATTCTTCGTTTTTGTACTCACTTGAACATTTCCCCACCTTCCCAGACAGCTAAACCACGGTGCAGATCCAACTCTCTCTTTCTTCAACTTGATTCAGGGCTGACGTTCTTGAGTGCAGGTTTATGCTAGGATTTACGCCTGTGGAGGAAGAACAAGACAAGACGAGATGAAAAGATTATGCTGCAAGTAAGTGATGATGTCACAAGGGGGTGGGCTGGTGGGGATGATGATGTAGCAGTTTGACACAATAGCTGCGTTGCTGACAAACTCGGACACAAATAAGCTGAACGACTGATGTTTGTCAGAGAACAAAGAGCATTACCGTAATGCTTCTTTCTATACATATTAGTGTTTGTGAAAACCAGTTAGCAGAGCAGTGATAATGAGTCTTATCAGTGTTGTTCCAGCCCTGTGCACAATGTCAGTATCAGGGACCTATTTAGCACAGAATGAATGCCATTTGCCTTACCTTGGTTTCAAAAACATATAAATGAAAAAAGCACTATAAAAGTGTGATAGAAGACATCTGTACATCCTCTGTTAAGTCTCCCAAAGCTGTTTGACAATAACTCAGATGTCTTTGTTCCTCAGATTAATTTATCAAATTGCTTCAGAAGGTGGTTTTTCGTAACATAACAGCTCCAGTTCAGAAAGACATTCGTCAAAACAGATTTGATTGTGTTTTTTCAATTTTGATGGCGTGAGGAGGGAGTAAATTGTTTGACAAAATGCACCTGAATTTAACATTTCTATTTGAAATCTTTTAAAGGCTCATATTAATGGAGTTATATAACCACTTTTTGGTGGCTCGTGTACTGTAAAGTGATTGATGATAATCAGGAGTGTGTCTAATTGTTGAGCACTCAGTTGAGTGTGGGAGACCAGAAGCATTAGATTTTCCATTAGTGACCTTCTCATGCAATTAGACATGTTGTAAAGCATTAATTTGATTAATAGACAGCACTTCCACCGAAGCAAGAAGCTTTTGAACATGGAAACCGCACAACCAACCACACAAATTAGCGTTTCGGTTTACATACCCAAAGCTTTGGTAATCTAAAGAAATTATAACTTGAAATAAGTTGCACAAACCTAATAAATAAAGAAAGAAGCTGCGCTTGATGCACGTGTATGATATCTTTGACCTGTAACCAGCAGCCTTTCTTTCATATTAACGCGTGCCCCGTGATGTCATCCACTCTGGACTCCATAGCAACAGAGATATTCCTTAGGTCTGGTGATACGTTCAGCGGGCTGTTATTAATAGCTCCTGATGTTTTCACTGTGACACGCGTGAAGATGCACATGGACTCATGTTTCGGGCTATTATAGATCTTCTCAGAGCCCATTTTTGATGTGGTTCCTGTCAGTTGAACACATATTTTCATAAAACAGCTACCTAGAAATAGCACTAAAGAGTCCATTTAAAAACAAATGAACATTCATCGACAGTGAAAAGAGGCTATTATCATTTTCCACAAGCTGATAGCAAGCGGTTCAAGTGGGTCACAAAACGATTTCGTCGCCCACTCGTTGATCAGTTTGTTGGTCTCTCTCTCGCGCTCATTCTCGCTCTCCCTTTATGCTCTTTATTGCTAATTTCTCGTGTTACGCATACATTCCTCCCACATCTTGCTGCTTTAGTACGCAGTACAGAGGCACAGTGCTCATATCATTTTAGGAAAACTCAACAAAAACACAGTTTATTCATACAAACATGAATATAACTTGAAAGAGTCAGATCATTTTTGTACAGCTGACAATAAAATAGATGAGAACTTCTCATATACTCACACTAGCAGCACTTTAAGGATCATAATGGGTCTTAATGCATTTATTTTTCTATTTTTAACAGTAATACTGTGAAATATTATAAAGATTTTAAATAACTAATACTTAAATAAATCGTCAAATGCAATTATTTTCCTGTTTTTGTGCAAAAACTAATATTTTTTTATTTTAAATATATATATATATATATTTTTACAATGAAAATTCTTACAGTCACTATTAATCCATTAAAAAGCATCCTTGCTGAATAAAATTCATTCATTCTGAATAACTGAATTGAGTAATTTATTTCAATGTTTCAGTTGGTACACTTTTTAGACTTTCAGTCCAGGCTCAAATAGGAAAACAAACAATGGATATCTGTTATATTTCTGCATTGCATCACAGGATGATGACTTGCTGGAAATAGCAGCATGTGTTTATGTTGTTTTACCGAATCGAGAGAATCTGTGGGCAGAACGCTGAGAGTTCTTGAATGAATCATCCAAAGCATGGCCTACATTTCTGAGTCTGAGTTCATACTGTGACATGAAGACACAATTAATATGCAGAGCGGCAGCCCACAAACGCTCCTGCGTCTGTAAACAAGGAAAACAGAAAATACAATGTGTTTACACAAACAGAAATGTTCATCATGCCATTATTCGGCTCGGTTCTGGTACTCGTAGAGTCTTTGGTTGCACCATTTTAACCTGCAACAAAATGGATGTGATCAGATGAAGATGGCTAATGAATATTGAGCAGGTAGCATAGTAACATCTGTCCTCCAGTCATTAAACTGTGACCACACAGAGCAGGGCCACTGTTTAAACACTTAATCAATGACTGGAGCTCCGTCAGATATATATTCAATCAGTTCATTTGTCATTTAGACTTGCTGCTTTCAGAAACTCCTTCCCTAATTTATAAGGATGAAAAATGCACAGGCTTAATTCATTCCTCATGCATGCTAAATGTGGACGAGCACTTTATGCTCAAATGATGGCTGCTTCATTTTTTGTGATTTAGTGACTTTAGTGAGTAAGCACTTTTTATCCTATAACTCAGGATTTTGATAACATTTTGCCAATACATTTAGCCATAGCCACTTAGCCATAATGTTCCCTTAACACACAACATACTGTGTTTCAAAAAAGTGTCCAATTGCTCAATCGGAAAATACTTACTGTGGGTTAGGTCAAAGCAATCAGCAGTTTCACACCCTCTCAATTTCGAAATGAAAAGACGCCGAGCTGTTCAGTTCCTCATTCTGATTTACTGAGTGGAAGACGCTGTCCTGTGTCACAGCGCCACCCAGAGGACACGCGAGGAATGAGTCGTTCACCGCGCGCGCGCACACACACACACACACTTTCTGAGGAGTTTTTTTTTTTTTACACATATGCCAAATATAGCAGACATCAAACACCTAATATACAAGTACTTTAGTTTAAGTACTAAAGTCATTATGTAAACAAATAGTGTTTATGGTTAAACTAATATTTTTCTGAAAGCTTGTGCATTAACGAAGAGTCATGTGTTGTGGGATTGATTAATTCATTCCCAGGGGCTCTGCTGTTTCCTGTGTGGGAAGGCAAAGCTCTTTAATGGGAGTCATGGAGTCAGTCATCAAAATGAAGCTGAATATGTTTCCCAGAGACCCATTTATCATTGGAAACAGTCTAGAGTTGTATTCTAGATGCTATGATATATTCATCTCTTCCATCTTTATTTGACCCTCTAACTTTAACACTCAATATTCTAATTCTATTCTTAAAAAAAATCTATCTACCTTTCTAATCTTTTTGTATTCTATTTTCTTTTAATTTATTATGCAATTGTGTGTGTGTGTGTGTGTGTGTGTGTGTGTGTATGTGTAAAGACCTCTAACACTAGCTTGCTCTATTCTTTTTCTATTCTATCTGTTTTCTTTTTATTTTTTATTATATTATTTAAAATCCCATGCTACGTGTACTGTGTTAACCTAACTGAGACTTGTTATAGCACTTATATATCATTGCTTTTTTGTTGTTTTTGATTGCTTCCATTGTCCTAATTTGTAAGTCGCTTTTGGATAAAAGCATCTGCTAAATAAATAAATGTAAATATATTTTAAAACATCATTTATGATGGCAAAGTAGATTTTTTAGCATCATTACTCCAGTCATCAGTGGAGCGCATCCTTTCTGAATAAAATATTATTTTATATATATATAAATAAAAAAAGAAAGAGCAGTAGAAGGCACTTAAATGATATCAGGTATTATAATTTAACTCTATTCATTTAAATTTCTTTGCTCCTGGTTACAATTTGGACTTTTGACATGATTGTAAGTGTAAGAGTGGACAATTTATATTATGCACAGTGAAACTGCCTTTTTTACTGGACATATTTCTAAACTAACTAACTAAATATTGAGAAATGTGAGGCACTAAATTATTTCTCTGTTCATGTAATAGTACATGACTAAATGCAGTAGTTACCAGGAGTGAGAAAGTAAACTAATTTGTTAGAGCAAACTAAAAATATATGTAAGACGACGAACAAGAAAAGACATCGCAGACTGAGATGCCTCCTCTGCCATTTTCTGTGACAGTGGCGTCCTGTCTCAATGTTCCTCTCTTAGACAGATCTTTACAAATACGGAGATTTAAAAGGCCTATCTGCTGTTTTTTCCATGCACCCTTATATTAACACTTTTAAATGAACCGTCTTTACTAATTAGGCTACTCAAACACACGAGAAGTTCTTTATCAGATACGTCTGTCTATTCAGCCAAGAAGCAGAGCGACCCTTATTAACACCGAATGAAGAGTGCTCAACCAGCCCCCTGGGAAACAGCCTTTTAAAGAGCCCTAACAAACTTGTCAAAGGTCTGCTGGTTTGGAGAGCAGGAGGATCTGGATTAGGAAACGCCCCCACAGGACTGACACGAGGGTTCACTGTGCTCTTACTTCCTGGCAAGCAGGCGGCTCCTGTCAGAATGACTGATTTCAGCTTCGAGTTTCTCAGCTGAGCTTACACGGACAACAGATTGTGGACCACTATCAGGAAGCCCATCGCTTTAATCTCGTGTCCTGCACATCTTGCACAGTCCTGTGACAATAATGAACAGTCTTCCTACAAGGGTTTCAGAGATTGTTTTTTTTTTGTTTTGGTCATGTTCTCTGTGCTTATCTCAATTTTACATGTAAGGTCATCATTTATAAAAGGACGTGTGGCTTCGATTGTTCCACTTCGTGACATTAGATCCTGGACTAAAAACTCTCTATTATACTGTTATACTGATAAAAGACATGCTGAGTTAGAATAAAAGCTAAAAAATAAAATCATTGGGGGAAATAAATAAATGACTTACATTTTTTTAAAGAAAAAAAATAATAAGAGTATCCTTAAAACAAGATACTTTTAATACAAACTAACATTTTCTAAATTTACATTTTCTTACCCCATTATTTATTTTCATATATTTATTGTTTTATTTAGTAAAAACGAAAATTGGCTAATACATGTATGGAAATAAATACATAAATGTAAATAAAGCAATTAATAAAAACAATTTACTTATTAATTATAAACAATTGTCCTGTTCTGTATAAAAATTTTTTTAAATTATATATATATATATATATATATATATATATATATATATATATATATATATATATATATATATATATATATATATATTTTGTTTTTTATTTTATTTTTTTTTTTATACGGGTTTCTCAGTCTGTCTATCAGGGATTTTAGATTTTAGTGACCATTTTTGCACGTTCTATTATTATTGTGAGACTGTTTGCACACTAGTGGTGCACAAACAGACAAAGCAACCGGCAGTTCACTTGTGTTCAGAACAACAGCACTCTAACTTATGTGAAATAACTTCCCGTTTAATCTCTGTTTATATATAGAGTCTCTGGTGGTTTATGCGTCTCTATAACGTCATTCCTCCAGCATTCTGATGGGCTTGACTTTGAACCTCTGCACTGTGATCAATCACTCATCCATCCCATTAGCCTCCCATCATGCATCTCTTCCACTTTTACAGCTATTTACTGGAGGGAGAGATTGATTTTATGTTTTTATAGGTATATGTTTGTTCCACCATTATTTATTCATTGATTTCTGTTGAACATAACAACACATTTAAATATAAAAAACGATACGGTGTTCTTTAATAAGCATGCTTAAACTTAATTTACATTCAGATTTAACTGACTTTTTTACTTAAAGGCTACCATGTAATTTTTTTTATGACAACATAAACCTAGAATATTGATATATGAAAAAGAATTAACCATCATTTATTTAGAGATTACAGATATTTTAAGAACTGCATGTTCTTCAATTTAAAAAAACAGTAGTTATGAAAAATAAATATGATTTGAGTTTACATCTGGATTGTGTGTGTGTGTTGCATTTTAATGGAGAGTTAGATAAATGTAAAAATATGAACAATATTTTGTTAATTTAAATATAATGATTTAAATCACCCTGTGATCCCCTTGGATGTAAAAAAGGGACATGTCCAGTGAATTCCAAGATTTGATGGCAACAAGCTTACAAGTCAAGTCAATTCAACACAGGTTTACCCCTTTTGATGTGATTGTAAAGATCAACACTATCAAAGCATTCAAAGCAATTGCATAATCCATGCTGTACAAATAAACAGAAAATCAAAATAAATAAAATGTAATAACTGCAGAGAAATAATGTACAAAAAGGTACTTTGGCCTAAACAGACTAATTGTCAAAAGGTCTGTTGGACAAAATACATATGTATATACATCTATTGCGTTTCATGTTTTTGTGTTACTTTTTCCATTTTTTTCTGTTTATTTAAGGATTTACATTGTGTAAAGAAGACACTGAAGACATTCATCAACACCCTCCACAAGGAAGGCAAGTGACAACCTCATACTAGCCTATAACCAAAATCATTTTCGTGTGTGGTTTTACAGTAACTTACAGAGGCGGGGATGTTATAAGTTGCGTGTCATCTGAAGTTTTTCGGTTTTCCACCGGAACCGCTTCCATCAGTTGTGAGGTCCGCGTGCAACTCGAACGCTTCCAATCAAGAAGCCTCCAAAACTTATGTCGCTTTTGACGAATGAACTCGCACCTCGGTTGAACATCGTCGTGACAACTATAAGACTTTCTATGATATCACAGGAGGTGATTATATAGTATTTTATATTGACTTCACTCTCTGTCACTATGCTCGGAAAAACAGGATTTTCTTCCGTCTGTTTGTAATTGGAAGGAACTAACGATGCTTTTTTTTTTGTTTGAATCATTTTTTTAATCGGTTCTTTTCAATGAGTCGGACATACGGGTCAGCAAACCGGTTTGAATCGATTTGCGAGTCACTCTGAATGACTCGGACAGGTCGCAGATATGTTTTTTATTCAGTTAAACACATTGAGTACACATTAAGTAATCTAACAATCGTTGGATTAGAACACACATGACAAAATATAACCAAACTAGAGTACATTTTTAACCTTCAATGTACTGGAATCAAACTAAAAACTAGTTGTGAAGCCGGTGAGTGTCACTTGTTGCAAAACAACAGTGAAAACCAACCCTTCTTACCTAAACAGATGCGTTTTCACAAATATTGCACATTAACATTAATGTTGGTGTATCATCCTTTAAATAATTGAAGAAATTGTCTGGTTTTATAGTTAACCATATTGGTGAGATTTTTTATTTATTTATATACAGTATATATACAAAACATCTCTCCAGTTAAACAATTTACCAAATTCAAAACAACAAATCTTTATTCAAGCACAAAATTACAAAGCTTTTAATTTTTTTCTGAGGACATGAATAGCATGAAACAAACAGTGTCTAGGGCAGAATCTCATATGTAAGAGGATCCAGCCCTTTATCCAGCAGGAGCAGAGAGGATTCCCTCATCTTCTGGAGAAACTTCTGCAGCTCCTCTTAAGAGAAAACCTGACAGAGAAAGACAGTTCAGATGAATGCATTTAAAAACAAGACAGTATCATATTTACCCATAAGCGCTTAGGTTCAGGAGTGACCTCTTGCAATTTCAGCCATTGTCTTATTAACAAACAATATTCATGTTTATATTAACAATAATTGTTTGAATGTTTCAGACATCACACCTCATATAATCGGTGTTGGTCAGACGAGATGATGTCTGCCAGATGCAGACTCTCATGGTGGCGTTCAGTGCACTACAGTACGGTTAACAAAAGGACGGACATCATGGGCAGACACAAACGCCGCAGCAGAGTCATCTGATGAGCACGCTCAGAGTCTTTCTCAGCGTCCTGCAAAAACACAACACACCATGATTACAGGACATCCTACACTCAAAAAAATGCACCCAAGAGATGTTATAGATGTTAACATCTCAGCGATTTCCTTTTTTTCTGACATATTGGTATTGTATCTTCTACTTGGATTCAGCTGGATGCAAAGCAACAAAATGTGATTATTTATAGGGGGTGATTCTTTTCTATACCCACTGTGTGTGTGTGTGTGTGTATTTAAGGTTATAAATGACCTCAGACATGACAGCTGTGTTAGCCAAACCCTTAAATGAATACAGAACCTATTCACCTCTCTGACATCCACCATCCAACCTCCATCTACGAACAGCAGCACATTATAAGTCCTCGGTCAGCGCTCCCAGACACCCCTGCCAGTTCTCATACTCCATCTGGTGGAAGTGACAAAAAAAAAGCCATTACACAGTGTTCACTACAGAGAAGTATTCGGCACTGTGTGGACTGTCTGTTCGGACCTTGTACTCTGCTTGTTTCATCTCATGGGCCACCTTCTCTGTAAACTTAGCTTGACCAGGTGCTGTGGGTTTCACCGGAGGACAGTTCATGTGCTTGAACCACTCATTAAAAGCTTCGTGAGCTTTCTGTTGGGATGGGGAAAACACAAATGGGCTCACAGTAAGATCATCTTGCTGTAACCACGTTCATTACAGTGATGCAGAAAGATGCAGTTCCTCACCAGATAGGCACGGATCCACAGATGCTCCCGAAAAGCATTCTCCTTCTCCGCAGGAAGGGGTGTGTCCATGCCCTGCTCCTCCCACTGGTGGTAGATTTCCCGCATGGAGTCTTCAGAATACCCATTCTTAATAAAAGTCCTCCTCAGAAAACAAACGCACACCTCACCAGTAATGCCAGCTCTTATGAGGTTAAAGAGATTTTTGAGCAGGCGAGTGTCGTCCTCTCTGTCCAGGTCTGCCAGTGGTCTCTTCTGTCTGATGGGAGCATCGGGATCCAGCTCGGTGACCAGCGGCCTGCTAAAACCACCGCTGGACTGATTCCTCCTCAGCTTCAGGGTGTGGATCGTGTTCTCCCTACACACGAACAATCCACCATAAAACGATCTACCTGCATGAGTTTTGAGATGTTCAATCATATAAATAAGCAGTAATATCACTTACCAGTACACAGACTTGGCATAGTATTCAATATTATCAGAGAAGTCTCCTATCTAATCTTTGGCGATGCTCTCCAACCAATCCACCACCAGCTAAATCAACACGCACACCAGAAGTAATTCAAGTGGTTTTTCCATGCAGAAATGTGCAGGATGGGTGTTAATGAATGCATGTGTACCTGGCTCTGTCGCACCATACTATCCTTCTGGAAGAACTGCTCCATTACTGCTTTCTCACTCTCAGTGGGCATCTCCAAAGACAACACAAGTTAATATGCAGTGGCTCCAAAAAAAAACACAGATGCCTAAGTCACCATTAATGAATGAATCTCAATGCAATGGACAAAATCTCAAACCAAGTGGCACTGCTAAGATGTAACTTTATGACATTCTAAAAGTCTTGGAACTCTATTTGTTCATTTTGGACAGTATATCTACTGTTTTTATACCTAACAGGCTACATCTTGTGAAATCATAAGGTTTAACATTTTGCAATATATTATGCAATGACATTTATGTTTTCCATCTAGGTAAACCAGTACAGTGTCACACATGCACTTACTGTTATATCCATCATGATGTCTTCTTCTAAAACGCTCTGCACTCTGTGTGTGAGAGATTTAACAGTACGTTAGGAATTTAGTAACAGTTGTCCTGCTTAATATTCTTGAGTAAGCAGTAAAAGATAACTTATATTACAGATAACATTTATATTGTAAATAACTACATATTTCTACTTGAATTAACATCATATCGTTCTGAATTTCCCAGTCTGTCAATGCACTGCTAGGCGTGTACCTTCTCCAGACAGAGAGCCTCATAATCCTCTAACAGATCAAACACAGCTGTGGACGCATGCTGCAAATATGACTGCAGAAATTCAGGAAACAAACCGAGAGAAGCTGGGGGGAGAAAAGAGAGAGAGAGAGCTGTAAATCATGTAAACGGTCACTTTATTAGTGGCGATGATGATTATTAGGATTATTTACCCACCTCTCCAGGATCATCTTCCTTTAGCATGATAGCGCTCATATTGACATCCTCAGTGAAGCTGGATATATATATATATATATATATATGAATTCTGGGCACACACTATGCTCAGACTGCCTTTGGTACGGGGTGTGTTGATGAAGCGAGGAGTTCTGCTTCCTGTCCCGAGGATGGCTGACACATCTGGATTCCTGAGGGCACTTCTTGGGGTGACTGTACATAATACAAAAAAAAATTGCACATCAATACAGACCACTATTCACAAACATCAAACTAAGAGAGAGATATTAAAATAAGTTTATTTACAAGTTTGTTTGAGGAGAGATCCAGTTGTTCGGCGCAGTGGTGGTCTCGCAGGGGTAGTGCTGGTGCCAGGAGTGTTATCCTGTGCCAGTGGGACTGAACACACAAGTAAAGGAAAAAAAACGAAATCACAGAAACATACTTACTAGTGATGTGTCGTTCTTGAATTTTTAATATGACTCAAGAAGAACGAGTCATCTCGGGGAGTGATTCGTTCAGTCGCGCAATATTCTATGTTTTGTTCTGCTAGTAGTAATTCACCTGTCAGTCAATGCAGTCTTTAGCCGGAAAGAGAACTGATTAGTTCATAGTTCAGGTCTATCGGGTTTTTGACCCATACGCTAAACCTATGCAGTCTGAGGTGGAAAGAGAATTGATTAGTTCATCTTTCGGGTCTTCAGGTTGTTCGTCCTTTTGTCCTGTGACATGACAGCATTGGCTAGAGTAATTAGTTCATTTACAACCTTCCTTACAAATGGGTGCATAGAACTGATTATTATTATTATTATTTTTTAATTATGATTTACTCTTACAGTTACATGATGCATTTCTGGTTTCAAATTGTTGCTTTTAATTTCTGTCATGATGGTATAATCTTCTAAATCTTCAAAAATGACCTTGTTGTATGATTTATGTCTTTTGAGTTCACCCTTCAGATTAGACTATAGATCTGTAGTGTTACTTGGGTTGCACTTTATTTTACAGTACGTGTACTTACATGTACTTATAGTTTACTTACAGTGTATTTATCTAAGAAAGTTCTGGTAATACAAGGTAACTACATGGGGTAGGGTTAGGTTTAGGGGTAGGTTCAGGGTTAGTAACTAGTTATTACATAGTTATTGTAATTACTATAATAAGCACATAGTATGTACATGAGGACCAGGACTGTAAAATAAAGTGCTACCATTACTTGTTTAGGATTCAAAATGTTATTTGCTTTTAATTTATGTCATTATGTCCTTTTTGAACAATCTTCTTATACAAATTTAAGACCAATATGTCAAGTCTGCCTAGGAAAAGTAATTATTACACCAGCAAACTCAAAATTGGATTAAAAATGAACAAACTAGGCTATAAATACTTTGTATTGTAGGCTTGGATTATTATATTCTATAACCTAGTGTTTATTTACTGATAGGCAGTCAAAAAGACATATTAATCAATATTTTATTTATAACAGGATTTTATTTATTTATAAAATAATAACACACCACAGATCCTGAAGAAACGTTAACAAAAACACAGTGACAGAAATGTCAGAAATAGCGCATGGGGCTGTCACGTGATTGAGGAATGACTTGAACCCGAAGACTTGTCAGACAAGAGATGAGGTGAGCTAATCACAGACTGGAGACCCGGGTAAAGAATGAATTAATCTTTTCTGTATCTTATAGCATTTTAGTTTTGTATTGTTTTTAGTGTGATCAACATATGCGTAAGTACTTGATGTGTTGGGGAAGTAACATGTAACATTTTAATTACATTTTGCTAAAATGAACTCGAAAAAAGATTCGTGAGCTGGTTAACAACACTAGTTTCTTCTATAAAGCCGTTTTCCATTTTATAATTGCTGAGATTGAAGTACTTTATATCATCAGCAAATTTATTTTTTCTTTGTATTGCTGTGAAGCTACTTTAAAACTACCTGCACTGTAAAGTGTTGTATAAAATTTGTAAGGATACATGCAACTTTTTTGTGTGAACTCTTTCTGCGGGCCGCACGGGTCACCTCGATGTCTCGAACCGCTGGACTCATCCAGGTCTGATTCCTGTACAAAATACACACCAGAATTACATGTGAGAGATAATAACAGTATTATCCATAATTACGTCATATACTCACAAACACAGTTGAACACAGATTCTGTCTTCAGACTGACTAACGTTACTGTATATTTACTCTATCACTCAGTTTT
The DNA here is from genome assembly GCF_003368295.1 of Carassius auratus. Lineage (NCBI taxonomy): Eukaryota > Metazoa > Chordata > Actinopteri > Cypriniformes > Cyprinidae > Carassius > Carassius auratus. The sequence goes on from NC_039271.1 coordinate 15,836,512, forward strand.
TCAATTCAGTTTAGGTGAGCTTTATTGGCATGACAAAAACTTTACATTTGTATTGCCGAACAGTGACAGCTGGGCTGCTTACAAATAGTGCACATATGTATTAACAAAAAGAAAAAGAATAATAGTAATAGCAATAATACAAATATATTAAACGTATAAAGCATGTAGTGCAATATGAATTAGTGTATGTAAGTGTATAAGTTAGAAATAAAATAAAATAAGAAAGTATTAGATTTACAGGGCAAAATATACATCATAGTAATACAATAGAGTAATATGGCATAACATAATCTTCATGTGCTGGAAACATCAGATCAGGGCAGGTTGAGTGTTTTCTGTTCTCTTGTGACAGGCAGACAAATACTGAGCAGCAAACACACAGCAGTTCTTGTGTTCTCCTAACAGATTCTACAGTGTCTCCTGGTTTGAAAGGGTTTTAAAAGTCTGATGGATCTGATGTGTTTTATCACAGGACACTGTCCGTATGTCCGTGTATTTGGAGCATTCAGTTAGAAAGTGCAGTTCTGTTTCCATCCGATTCAGATCACAGTGTGAACACAGTGTCTGCTCCGGGGGCAGCCATGTTTTTCTGTGTCTGCCCGTCTCTGTCATCAGCTTGTGTCCGCTGAGTCTGTATCTGGTCAACGTGCTTCTCAGTTTCTTATCCAACACTGTGAACAGATACTCTGTTATTCAGTACTCTCTCTTTAGGGCCAAATAGCATGATTGCACTTTACTCTGTAGCTGTGTTTGGGTTTGCCAGTGAGTGATGTAGCTCTGTTTGATTTGTGCAGTAATCTGATTGTGATTCAGAGCATCAGTAGATGTAAGTGAAGCATCAGGGCTGAAGCTCTGGATCAGCTGAGGGAGGGGACTGCTTTCTTTGCTCATCTCTTGGTGTTGCAGGGCTTTATGATGATATCATTGGGGGTCGCGGAGTTTCAGATGTTTCCAGAATTGAATCGCCCTATTTTGTAACTTTATGATTAGAGGATATTTGCCTGATTCTTGCCTGATGCATTATTTGTTGTGAGCTGTTGCACGTGTAATATATTTTTACAGAGTTCTGCATGCAGGGTCTCAATTGGATGTTTTTCCCATTTGGTGAGATCTTGATTTGGATTTGCCAGTGGACCCCACAACTCACTGCCATAAAGGGCAATGGGCTCAATTACTGATTCTAATATTTTCTGCCTAATTCTAAATAGCCGTTTTATGGAGTAGAATGCTTTATCTCTCTCTCTCAGTTCATTCACAGCATGATTAAAGTTTCCTGTGGATGTGATTTTCAAAGCCAGGTAGTTGTAGTGTGACGTGTGCATTATCTGGTTAACGTGTTTGTGTTGTGTTTCCCTCTCTCTCTCTCTCTCTCTCTCTCTCTCTCTCTCTCTCTCACTCACTCTCTCACACACACACACGCACCTTAAAATAACTCAAAGTTCCCTGTAAAATACAATCAAATAGCCAATATAGCTAATATCTCTCAAAGCACAACTAAATGACTTTAAGTCTTCTGCATAACATAAAGCGCTCTGGTCCGAAATGCTGTATTTACATAAAATAACTCTAAAATTACATATTTTTTCTCTCTCGTGTTGTTATATCGACCTTTTAAACTGCCGTGTGGAGCCGTTCTCAAGAGAATGTAAAGTAGAACAAACCACGAATAAAATAAAGTCATCAGATAACAGTCATACAACAACATAAAAAATAAAACGTAATATCTTACCAGTCCATCTCGTCTGTACATTCACAACTGCATTCATTACCGCCTTCACTTTTGATACTATTGTTCCTCTGAGCTGTGCATGTCACACTGCCCCCTACTGGCGCGGAAGAACGGGTAATTACAATATTACCAGTATGTCACCTACTGGCCACAGCAAGAACTACACGCACGGCTAGGCCTCTTTTGATTTAATTACCATTCGTAATCCATTGAAATGTATATTGCAATATACGGTAAGGATTACATTTAATCAAGTCCTGATTATATTGCATTAATATATTTAACAAATATTTCCTGCCTAATCAAATTCAACATGTATATTACATGTCTGTTACATTAATGGCACAGTACATATGTATGGTGGGATCATTTTTTAATTTGGAATTTAAATTGAAATGTCACGTCTCATAAGTGGTAGCCTATTTGGTGGCTATTTAACAGATTCTCCGTACAAATGTCATCTAGTTGTCAATGTCAATACTAATGTCAAGTAATCAAGTTTTTCCATGAACGAAGATACTGAACATACACTATGTTAGTGAGTTGACCCGATGAGACTTGTTGTCAAAATGCAACCTGGTACCTTTTCAATAAAACATTTAACCAGTAATTATGAAAAAATAAAAAATCAAACAAATACTGCCAAACCAACAATAGTCAAATACAGAGTAGTATATAATATAGCATTAATACATAATGTAGTATATAATATAGTGTAAATACAGTGTTTTTCTAGAGGAAGCATTTATTAGAGGAATTGTATTTTCTTCTTTAGCACAGCTATGAGGTAATGGCTGCTGAAAATTCAACTTTTCCATTAGAGGAATAAATTGCATTTATATAGGGCTACATAAACCCCATAAAATAAAACAGTAGGTAAACGGGACCCTCAATTGGCTTTGACTGCACCTAATAATCTTAAATTATTAATTAATTAATTTTAAATTAAATGTTCCCTCCTGGTGGAATGACCTCCCCAACTCACTCCGAGCAGCTGAGTCCTTAGCCATCTGTGTGTGTGTGTGTAAAGACCTCTAACACTACTTCCTCTATTCTTTTTCTATTGTATCTGTTTTCTTTTTATTTATTATATTATTGAAAAGCCCATGTACTGTGTTAACCTAACTGAGACTTGTTATAGCACTTATATATCATTGCTCTTTTTGTTGTTTTTGATTGCTTCCACTGTCCTCATTTGTAAGGAATAAATGTAAATTATCTGACTCCATAATTTTCATGCACATATTATCATAATTTTTCATGCACTGCATAAATATCAGGTATGTTTTGCACAGTGACCAAAGTTCAGCTTGTGGAGTTAAGCTTAGGTTTTTTTTGTGTGTTCTATCAATAAACGTGTAATTATGTTACCTCTACCCAGCGTACACTTCAGCATCTCCTCTCAAATAAAGACCCTTTAACCACTGATTGCATAATCACAAGGTTAATTGTGCAGGAGGAAATCAATGTAGACCGGCCTTAAAGGGAAAACACTCACAAAACACTTGCATTTTGAACACTTTACACCATGTCAAGGTTTTATTTGACAGATTTTCAGTAAATATCATACAGTAAACAAGAGCTCTGCAAAAGTAAGTATATATCCATTGAGTTGCATTTCATAAAAATAGTAGCTAACTTACAGTTTTTGTGACTAGGTCATAATACATAGTGTCATATTTTATCGTTTTTAGCTGTATAGTGTGAACCGCGCTTTTCTTTAAGTTCTACACAGTGATACAGAGCCCCTTTTGGGCATTGCCTTGCTTCCATGGCTCTACCGATGAATCATCTCATTTTAAATCACATTATTTATCAGGTTGAATCATTTCAGTGATGCCTCTTCAGCATTTGGCAAACTCAAGACAAAATAAATGGAAAAGCAGTGTGACTGCACTGACACTATACTCTCTCTTTAAACAAACCAGCTAGTCTATAAAAAAAAAAGAAAAAGAAAAAAAAAAAAAAAAACCTAAGGCCAGACACAGCCTACAAGTACATGAATGCAAAAGCTAACTATGCAAGTTCATCACCTTTCTTGTTGTTCCGTTGCACATGTGTCAGAATGCAATTCATAATGTAACACATTGCATTATTAATGTGATATCTGCACAATTCAGCTTGTTTTTTTTGTTTTTTTTTTTGTAATGAAGCTAAAATTTGAAGATTATTCAACATGATATTAGCTAACTAAATAAATAAAAAGAAAAGTCACTAAGCAATTTTCAAAGACAAAAAGGTTAATTGTCTAGTAGTGATGTATAAAGTACAGCTAACACAGAAGACACTTTCAAATCGAGCACACTAACTTGAACCTGTTGCGAAATCTATGATTCAGTCAAAATCTAGATTGAGTCAATTTGATATCTATTGAAATAATTGGATTTCACTTACAAAAAATTAACCATGCACCTTTACAACACATTGTGCAAAAGCAAAGATATTTGAAGGTTGAAGATTTGTTTGAAGATTTGTTATGAGTTAGTTTTATAGTAGCTCAGAAATAGATGCTTAGGATGTTCGATGAAACCGCACACTTACATTGCGCTACATTTGTGCTCTTGCATAGAGTATGGTTCTTGCCTTAAAGGAACGTTCCACTTTAGCGTGGGCTAAATAGGCTCATTTTCCAACTCCTCTAAAAAATGACCTAAGAAATTCTATATTTTTAACCTATTTAAAACTTGACTCGTCTGTAGTTACATCGTGTACTAAGACCAACAGAAAATGAAAAGTTGTGATTTCCTAGGCCAATATGGCCGGGAAATATTCTCTCATTCTGGCATAATAATCAAGGAACTTTCCTGCCGTGCCATGGGAGCAGCAGGCGCAACGATATTTCGCAGCGCCTGAAAATAGTCCCTGGCAACTCAACTCAACTAGCTGGGGACTATTTTCAGGTGCTGTGTAATATCATTGTGCCTGCTGCACCCAACGAGATGCTAATGATTTAATCAGATTTAATGATCTATGCTAAGCTATGCTAAAAGTGCTACTGCCAGACCTGGATATAGGCTGAATGGATTCGAAAACTGTAAAACTCAACTGTTTAATTCTTATAAAATGAGTTATAAAATGAGCCTATTTTTTTTTTTTCAGTGGAGTGTTCTTTTAAGATGACTTATTCCTAAAGCTGATTTTGTACTTTAAATAAATTTGTTAATTTCCTGTCTAACATTACTGAGAGATATCATAGTGTTTGTAGTGAGCCTACTCATTCATATGCACACAATCTTTGCTGGTACTCTATGAAAAATACATTTGCTCTGACAATGTCACTGTCTGTCTGGGATTTCGAAGGATGAAGCACTCACAATGTAATAGCCACAGATCCACACTCTTTTTTGGAGTGTTTCAATTAATTTGTCTTTATCAGGGAAATGTTAGCTCTATCTTGTAATGACTAGATCATTGTCATCTCTCCTTGTCATGTACAACAGTTGTCAAAGAGCGTCAGTGTAACTCGTCATCGCTTTATTTCTGTGGGAGATGAATATAATAGAGACCATATTATGAAAATGGATAGAATGGATGAGGTCTTGTTCACAGGAACTACAATTGACGTATATATTAATTAAAATGAACTAAATTATAAAAGTTGTTAATAATTGGACAACATTTTTGACAGTATTGCAGGAAGAATACACAATGAAGCACCATTGGGTTATTGAAGTGTGTAATTTCTGTGCCACCATCGGTTATAAAATCTGTATAAAAATAAAATACACTTAAAACTCTCCCTCAAAATCATGCAATTGGTTGAAACCATGTTGTTTTGTCAGCCCAGAATTGCAGTTCTGTTTGATACAACTAGATGCACAGAAATGACCTATTTCACCTCCAAGTGATTGTAAAATTTTATATTTATTTATTTCAGTGACATTTATGGCAATGTAACTCATAAAAATGTGAATTATGAAAGAAAACACAGAATAATTGCCTAGATGTAACCCAAAAGTTTGTTCCCTTACACCTTAACATTCCAAAAAATTTATTTTTTTAAGCTCAAGTATGAAGCCCTTTCACATGACTCACATCAATGTTCCCCAGTCCAATTAACTCAACGGAGCAAAACTCAGGGTAGAGTGACAAGTCCCGTTCACGGCAAGAATGATAACTAAAATGATAACTAAGTTAGCATCCACATCAATTCATAATAACATTCCGTTTATTATAAGCAAACAATGCTGTCATGTGGTCTGCTGCTTTATATGCTAACTCAATTTTAAAGTGGTGGATTCTGATTCTGGTTGTCAGTGATTTTATGATTCATCAGTTGAAAAAAAGAAGAAGAAAGTGATTCTCCACTGTGTCATCGTAATATCATTATCCTACTCTCATAGAATTAAAATAATTATTATAACTTTATAGTTATCTTTGTGTGAATGGGACTTCAGCCACCTTGCTGTGTGGCACATAGATGTGTAACATGACACTTAAAGTTCAAACATGTTCAACTTTGACCTCATTTACTGTGGATTTTTCAAAGCATAACCTAGGAAATCTCAAAGAAATTCCATTAGCCGAGACCTTTTAATTGGTTCTTTGTGTTTAAGTTAGCCTTCGATTAGCAAGCTAACATCTTAGCCTACTAGCTTAGCTAGTAGAGACTGATAGACTGTGTCTATGTACATACATCTAAATACAGCACAAGGTAGATGATGAAATTCAAAGAAAAAAAAAAGTAAAAACAAATAGCATTCATTACCTTTTTCATGTACTTTCACAATGTGCTATTAGCAGGAACCATGTGAATGAGACACAACCTTTTATATGGGAATATGCTAATAAACAAATTTTCATAGCAGGATTTTGAGAATTAACTTCCTCGGAAATATTCAATGAATATCATGGATGCACAGCATATACTCTTTCCAGTAATGCATTGTATATGTATACACGTCTACTTAAAGACAAAGTGCTTAACAAACATTTGAACTCCTGTTAAAGATATCATTAATAAATATCTGCACTTATTTTTAGAAGACTCTCACCTCTATTTCTATGTATGAAAATAGCTTTGAATTTTATATTGATATATCTATATTGTGGACAAAAAAACAACCTCTCTATTCACCAATCAGCATTCAGAGACAGGGATGCGACCACATACTCATTCAGTTCTGGCATTACTGTTGCACAGTTTCTACGGAACAAGTAGTCCAATGAATTTATAGCAGCTTACTTTTATTTTATTTTATTGATGCCGTTGCCTAGGATTTAGAGCTCCAATAAAGCATCAAGTGGTCTGCATAAGGCAGGGGTGTCCACTCCTGTACTGCGGAGTTTATCTCCAACCTGCCCCAACACACTTGCCTGGATGTTTCTAGTAATCCTGAAGTTTTTTATAAGCTGGTTCAGGTATGTATATTTAGTATTGGAGCTACGCTCTATAAGACAGTGGCCCTTCAAGAGCAGGATTGGACACCCCTGGCATAAGGCACTCTGCCCTATTCAAACCATTCTATATTTAATCAAAATCATCTTGAACTCAAATTGCTTTGTTTGTGTGCTCACGTAAAGGGAGAATAGATTAAGAGTCAAGAGAAGGTCAAAGCTTATTAGCTCCTTCTGAATCTGTGTACTCACACTGACGGCGATTTGGAGCAACTGGTAGCTATAAATCAGACACAAGCGACCATTGGCATTGATCTTGAACTTGAGGCTCCAACTACCAATGTCAGTGTAGACAGTGAAGGTCATGTGATCTGTTTCCTGTTACAAATCTATATTCAAGTTGAGTAGTAACACCTATTAGCAACCACTCAAGTGTATATCACTGTCAGTGGGAACGCACCTAAAAGTGAAGTAGGAATGAATTCTAGATTACACTCTTCTAACTTCTAACACTGTGTATGATATCAATACTCAAGAATAGGCTCACAATGATGTGTAAAGACCATATTTACAATATGTCTTACATATATGCAGTCATATAATATATCTATTTCTATATTCATTTTACCGAACCTTATACAGACATCTGCAGGTCAGTCTTTAAGGCAGAGTTCCATAGTCGAGTGTCCACTCATTTAGAAGCTTTTTATTCATATTCATTCTTCAAATACACAAAAAACTCTATATCAAGCAACTCCTTCAGTATTCTTCATTTTTGAACGAAAGTGTATAAAAATTGCTGTAGCCACCAGTGGTTGTTCAAGAGTCAGTGGTTCTCTGTGCATGTACATCTCTGAATCTTGAGTGCTTTTCCCCAAGTTCAAACAAGTCTGGGATTCTTTTTGCACGCAACATGCATCACTCATTCCACCGTGGTTCCGTTTTTGGAGTGAATGCTTGCAGTTCTTAAGGTGGTGGGTGTCATATCCATTAAAATAACTTAGAATAAAATATAAATAAAAAATGCTCTGTCTAGAAATGCATGGAAAGGTCTTTAGTGAGGAATATGGAAGGGTGGTACCCAGTCAAGGTTAAACCCAATCTCTTCCAAGTAGAGCAAGCCTGTAAAAAGCAATCAAGAAGAGCCCGAACCCAACCTGTCCCAAATCAAGGCAGATCATGACCAAAGATTGGTTCAAAACTTGGCCAAAAGAAGTCAAGGCCAAAAGTAATGTTTAAACTTGGGCCTGAGATTATTATGAGATGTTATCTGCTGATGGTGGAGTTGGCTGAGCGCAGGGTACTGGGAAGCTTGTCCGAACCAGGGATCTTCCAGGGCCCTGGGGATACTGTGGCCTTCCTGCCTGATGCAATGCTGCTGGTCTTGGAATTGTGGCTGGGATGACTCATTTGCACTTTCTCTGGTTCCTTTGGTAGGGCTATGATTGGCACCAGAGCTCCATGTTGGTTGTTGCAACCATCTAAGCATCCGTTTCCCCCATTCATGTTGGTAACATTTGGAGAAGTTTTAGGTGAGTCTCGCTTTCGAGGTGTGTTGCTCTGCTCCCTCCTGCGCTCCTTGGACTTTGCCCGGCTGCTTTTGTGGGATTTGGGCTCTCCTGCAATTTCATCAAGGTATTGTTGCTGACTCTTCCCTCCACTAGAGCGATGGTTGGTCCTGCTACCCTCCCTCTGTTTGGTCCCACCCCCAACTCCACCTGCCACAGCTGACCTCTTCCCCACACTGGCTTGAGCCCTGCTCTCTGGGCCTCTAGGATCCTGGCAACAGTCTGGACCTACTGCTTCCAAGGATGATGTATGAGGTGGGTTGGTGGGTGGGTTCATATGAGAAGAAGCTGATGGATTAGGTAAACTGTCGAGGGGTGGTGCTACTTCCGACAGACTTGGGGAGGCTGTAGTGTGAGCATCCCAGGGGGCGGGACTATCTGCTGGGGAAACATGGAAACAGTTACATACAAATATTCAAACCAAAAAAGAAAGAAGCACAAATGGAAACACGCTCACACACTAGAGTAAGAAAGATAAGTGGAACCAAGGCTTACACTGGCAAAAAAGTACTATCTAATAAACATGAACCACACAATCCCCAAACCAGTTCAGTGCAAACCCAACCCTGCAGCCGGTTTCATCGATCAACTCAATCATACTGAGAAAAATTCTGACTTTATAGATTCAGTTCAAACTGTAATGGATTCAATGACAAACAGTATTTCTATCTATCAAAATACTATTTTAGGGTTTAGGTTGGGGTTAGGGGTTAGTCATTCTTTCAGTGTTGTGTATGTGTAGGCAGTCAGCACTGTGATTTGCATGACCAACAAAATCTTCTTTAGAATCTGCTGCAAGGTGGGATTAGCACTTAACTGGTTTTCGGAAAAAAAATACACAAACCACATTAACAAAAAAGTACCAAAAAATACTGTGATATTACCACGGCTGTTTTCTACATTGTACCATGCAAATGGTATGGGATATGTATTATGATAATTATGTTGGAATGCCATTTAACTACAGTACCATGGTATATTACCAACTCATACTGTCAGTGTATCATGGAATTGCCACAATATGTTTCTTGTAAATAAACAAAGGACTTTATGATATTGTTTGTAAATAAAGGTTTGCATTAGGGCCGGTAAGCGATAATAATAAAAAAAAAATCTAATTAATTACATGATGTGGTGATTAATTCATATAATTAATCGCACATCAAATGTGAACAAATTACTATGAAAATATAATTTAAAGTCATTGTTGTGCAAAGCATCAAAGAGAACTTACAAAAAGTAGGTTCAACAAGAAATATTTAGTTTGATCAAATTTATTACATATACTCTTTTGGACCATGTGAGTCAATGATGACAGAATTGTCATTTTTGGTTGCGTGAACTATAACTTTAATAATACATTTTCTTAATTTTCTTATTATTACTATGCAAATATAAAATTATTTCTTTAATGAAATGATACTTTACATAATAAACTAAAACTGCCAGTAAGTGGTGGTAAATGTCTTAATGATTAAGTCATCGATTATTAATCGATTAAGTCATCATTTATTCATTCATTTGATTTGTTCAAATTGCTGATTCATTCAGGAGTGAAGTAAATGGTTCTTTATGAATGGTTCATTGAATCATTAGGCTTGTTCGACTTGAAGCGGATCACCACCATCATACCAATCGGTGTGTGACATCAAAGTATCACAACAGCTTTAGAGAGCAGATGACTCCTTGTCCTTTTGAATTGCCCTTGCAGTACTTTGATGTCATACACCGATCGCTCTGTGCAGCACCACTTCTAAGCTAAAGCATATGCCAATGGTTCAACGTGCCAAATCAGTTCAAAATATGGATTAAGTAATTAAATTCCTCTGCTGTTTGCTCAGAGATGAATGGTTCTGCTTTGTCTTTATCTTCTGGTTGGCAAAATTGAGCAAAACAGACAACATTGAGTCTAAAATAACATAATATTAACTTCTTAATGAACTGTTGTATAAGAGGAGTATCACATTTACACTCATGTGATATTGCACTTAACCTATAGCTCGTGTGATATTTCTTAACTATATGATGTAAATATGAGACAAAATTTCAAACAGGGGCATTTTGCCCCATATATAAACATTTAGGGATATTCTCTAGGCTCCATCACGCAGTAAGTTGTCGCTCTGCCTCATATTACTCATCAATCGACTGTATGAAATGGCAGATTATCCACATAAATCTGGGACAGGGCAAGTGCGTTAAATGCGTTAATAATTTTAACGCATTATTTTTCGCCATAATTAATTAATTAATGCATTAAATTACCAGCCCTAGTTTGCATAAAGTACATACCAAACCAACACCCATCTCTGACAGGAAATGGGAAATCTAGTTTCATGTGTGTATGCTGGATGTGGAATCAGGTTGTCCCATGGGCTTATTCTGCTATCCACCCAACCTCCACAAACACAAACATGCACATACACATCACTACACACCAAGATGCTGACATCTCTACTCTTCCTCTACTCAGACTCCCAATACACAATAGCATATTTTATCCACACACTCGCAACCCAAACTGAAAGTGTCACCAACCTTAATATTCTCATCATACATCCCTAATCCAACCTGTCTCCTTATATATCACAGGATACACTGAGGACTGCTCAGCTTTCTACCAACCTACGAAGCACATATGCACCCAGGAGGCCATTTCAACGTGTGCTAACAATCACATTGGCTGGGAATTAATTTCAACACAAGAAAACATTTTTAATTCAAATTTACTGTGGTAAATTTATCTTGTTTATATGGTCCAGGTGTAGAAATCACTGGCCTATAGAGGAAAAAGATGAATCCAAGCTCATAAAGGGTTTTTCACTGTGAAATAGAAGACAGGTATGGAATATAAAACCATCCCATGATGACTGTTTTTCAGGTAGGTTTCTGAGATCTCATTAGGATACTAAACACCAAGTTTGAGCGGAATTCAAAGTCAAGTGTGCATATGGTTGTTTCAGAGGCTGTTATGTGCTCATTAGCATTTAGTTTTCATCACAATGGAGAGTCAGTTACAAGAATGGTAATAATCTATGTGGATCTAGGGGTAGATCTGCTGTTTCTGTTTCAGTGTGTGAATTTTAATAGACGTGCTTTCACTGTATGATGTAAACAGATTATGGTTGGACATTATACTAAATATTCAAAATATATTCAATATTATTATTTGGTGATATAAAATTACTATGATTTTAATGCACATTTGCAAATAGATTCAGATACAAAACACACAATGTTATCATCTATATATGCTATAAGTTATAAATAAATTTTATATACTGTACATAAAAATTAAATTAAATAAAAAAAATCCAAACCACAGCACTCCAAGAAAGAATGATTGGTGTGTTAGAAGGCATGCACGCTGTTACAAACCGTGTCTTTAGGATGGCCCATTAGGAAGAAATAGGGGGAGCCATGGTCACTTTTCATGCACATGGAGAGACTGGAAGGTACCATTCCTATAAGAGGTGAAGTAACAACCTAGACCAATCATTAGGGTTAGAACAGCAGCCATAGGCTAAGACAGTATTAAGATCAGTGCTGAGATAGTATTCAGTGAGGAAAATTGAGAACGGAAGTGAGAATTACTGTATTTACTAACAGCCATAACACCGATGAAAGAGAAGACTAGCTATATCTAAATTAATACAAAGAGCATGCTGCCACAGTCATGTTAATGAAGTGTTGTGTTAGCAGGAAAATTGTATTAGTGTACAATAGAATGTTTTTTTTTTCCTCAATCGCTTTGGCTCAATGATTGAATGAGATTTTTTTTGTCTCTCAAAACAGATAATTGAACACTTTGTTGCTTTTAAAATATTTTCTTATTAATTTTATGCAAGTTCTACATGTTTTGGCACATGTGTCCAAAATTGGCAGAAAAACAATCCACATAACTTGCTGATTTAAACACATTAGTTAATTCTCAGTAAAATTACTGTGTTCTTCACAACTAAAACATTCCTATATTGGTTGTTGAAGAAAGTGTTAACAGCAGTATGAACTGATGGCGATATATATGTACTTGTAGGGGTAATCTGCTAACCTAGCTAGATGTTTTTGTTGTTTTATTCTTTTTTAACATTAGACATTTAGTGAAAAGAGGAAAAATTATATATAAGAAAATACTTTTAAATATTAATCTGCTTATGTGATGAACATTGGTTGAGATGATCTTTGGTATCTCATTTGAATGAATCTTAAGTAAAAAAGTTAAATATTTATCAAAACACATACCAACGCAACCTGTTTTGCAGAATAAAAAAGTTTGTTGGACACAGCCATAATTTTACTTACTCTTGAAATCTGTTTCTAAAAAGCTCAATATGACACACAATATCATTCAGCTAGATAAAACTGATATTCGGCCATAGTATAAGCAGTCAGTGTAAAAAAAAAAAAAAAAAACCTTTCCAGGGTCGATTAAAGCTTTTGGATTACTACAGCTCACATTGACAGTAAAGGTTCCATTTTGGTGCCATTAACCAATTTAATGACACTATAACTAGTTAAGAAGCATGTAAATTGTGTGTGAAAATTGTGTGTTATGTCCCATTTAAAACAGTTGCACTTACAGTTAAAAGAATGTTAAGACTGCTTAAAAAATGAGCTAAAGCATTTGAGAAAAACGTGACCTTTTTCTAAAATGATCAACTAGGAATTCCCATCGAGAGCAGATCATTAATAGTAATGTATCCAATAAAACCTGTCAACTGCACATTTTTTGCTCCTGGTGTGAATAAATCTACAAGAATCCATTATTTCACAACATATTTCAACATGTATGTTGTGATCTTCTGCTAATCTGATATATTATTAATTTCTTTATACATTAACCAATAAAATAAGACCTTCTCCAAAGATCTGTCATATAATAAGACAAACTGATGGTTACTACATCTCTTGAGACCCTGTAAACTAAGTGAGCTAAAGCTGTAGACATTTCTGAGCAGTAAGGTAGGTGTTCAGACAATCTGTGTAAACCTACCATACTCAGGGACCTGCCCTGTGCCTCTCTTGAGCAGCAGCCGAACTCTACGGCCACCCGATTTGATGAGCTCAATGGCCCGAGCATGGGTCATATCCCTCGTGGTCTCCCCATTTATTTCAATGATCTGATCACCAACCTGAAAAACAGACAAAACATTGCTATTATCTGTTGAAAAAGGCCTTTTTGGTGGAAAATCCATCCTAAGCAAACAGTCTACTCTCCAGAATGTTTATATAGCATTCAAAAACCTAAGTTTGTGAAGACAGATGTGCGAATGCACGTACAGAACAGCAGTAATTATTTTCTGACAGCTTTGAATTGCACCCTCTCTGGTTTTAATGATAAAATTAATATGACTATCATTTATTACACATAATTATTCAGTAGGATCAATATAGGTCCATAGCTCAAGTCGGCTGTTTTGGTTACGTGCTAATCTTCATAAGCAGTCATGAATGAGCTCGAGTACTAATTAATTTCAGAATTAACATAAATGGATGAATGAATCATGGGTACAAGGTTCTTATGAGCAACAATACTGAAGCTCTTCATCAACCCTGAGGAAGGTGTATGACTATTGAGGATAACGAGGGACTGGTTAATTGCCCTTCTTTGGTACAAAGGAAGCCGGTATGATCAATATTACTACAATTAGTGTTGTTAAAAAAAAAAATCTTTTATGATTTAACTTAATATTTCTAGCAGCGCTTGTGTCTCTAAATTCATTTTTACTAAAGCATAGCCATTAAAGTGCCACTTGTATAGCGAATCCAGTGCCTTTAACCATAAATTTGAAGAAAGTTACTGTCAGTACTGTCTGATTATTTGATGTGAGCAATATTACTGTTATTGTGCATAATCTGTAGATCTCATTTTGTGTGTGTGGGCTAAGATAGTTTCATGTTATAAAAATATGTTATAATTTCTAAACACACACACACACACACACACACAATTAATAATATATTTTTTATATTTTTATAAGTTATAATATAAATATATATATTATACGTATATGTTATAACCATATATCAAATAGTTATTGAATATTTTCAAATCAATTAGGAAAATTATTTTTCACAACTTTAATAAAGACTATCATAATTTCCCTTAATACAGAAACAAATCATTTAGACAAGGTTGCGTAATTTTGAAAATATAGGTGCCCCTAAAACAGGAAAAGCATATATGCTAATGCTGAGCATGTAGGTGCACTGAACTTGTCTTGTGACTTTGGACTAATTGACCAGGGGCTGAGGAAGAAGAATTAGCCAATTATAGTAACAAATGGAGTATTCCTCTCAAATGGTCTAGATAATGTGGAAGTCCGGGCAGGTCGCTGCCAGTGCTGGGCGGCTAGCTTTTTATGACTCATTAAGGTCTTGTTTGAATGAGGGGCAGAGAGCAGTATGACCCTCAACTCTCTCATTACTGACAAGGAGTGTCTCGTTTTTTTGTTCTTACACTATGTCTGGGGCTGGTTCCTCTGACCTCTGGGGTTGAGATTGTTAGCAAAAGCATCACAGCTAGCAGTGTCAGCATCACTCATGTTTTTGGTGTATCTAGAGGTCATGTGTGGAAATCTACAGCAGCAGCGGTGTCTATCGGGGGCTATATGACTTCATGCTTAATGGACTTTTTAAATACCATGGGTCTGTTCCACCACAAACTAATTATAGATTCAAAAGGCATTTTGTGCTACGGTTATATTCATGCTCCAAAAGAAGACAGGATGATGTTTACAGTCAGAACTGAGGCTCTGGAATGTAAGGGAACGGTCACTGTGTGTGATCTGTAGGTAATGGACTAAATATGAAAGGCTGTAATGAGAGTAGGAAAAAAGAGAGAATATCCTAAGGGGACTGTTTTATTCACATTAGCTATGACAGCTTCATTACAGATACAAGCTGAACAAGGAACAGAATAGCAGCAAAATAAGATGGATGGGTAGATGGACAGATAGACAGACATACAGAAAGACAGAAGATGGATGGATGCATAGATAGACAAACAGACAGACAGACAGACAGACAGACAGACAGATATAAACAGACCAAAAGACAGACGAAGACAGACAGACAGACAGACAGACATAGATAGATAGATAGATAGATAGATAGATAGATAGATAGATAGATAGATAGATAGATAGATAGATAGATAGATAGATAGATAGATAGATAGACAGACAGACAGTTAAGACAGACAGCAGAAAGCTCACCCTCATTCTTCCATTGCGTATTGCTGGTCCGTCTTCAGCCAATCGCAGAACGAACAGGTCCATCTTATACTCGCGGCCTCCACGGATACTAAAGCCAAAACCTTTCATACCCTTTTCCAAATCAACCGTGAAGTAATCAAAATCCTGCAAGCACACACATAAATATTATGGACATTTTATGGGCATGCATAATGCATATTTTATGGAAATGAACTGTCAGTGCCACTTCAGTGATGAATTATAATACATAGTAGCAGCAGAGCTACCTGTGGCATCCTGTAGTCGGGTAAGGGAAAGGTGCGAGGGTCAGTGGACAGCTGTCTGTAGTCTAGCAGTGGGGGGTGTCTATAATCGAGCGTTGGTGGCTGTCGGTAGTCTGCTACAGGAGGGTGTCGGTAGTCCACCGGGGGCTGCCGGTAATCAGTGAACGGCTGCCGAATATCGGGCTTTACGTCCTGTCTTGCTTTCACCTCTGACCTGTAGCTGAACAACCAATAAGAGCAGAACCAATGGCATTTGGTGATGTTGAGTCTTATGCATATATATATATGAGTATGGGTCACCATACTTGGCTGAATGTCACTTCACTTATATATATATATATATATATATATATATATAATATATATATATATATATAATATAAATAATAAATATATATAAATATAAATAATATATATATATAAATAGTGTATCTTATATACTGTACACACCCACACACACAAGGAGATTCTCTCATAATATTTACTCCGTTTACGTCCGTTTTCCAGCAGATGCCGTCAAAAATGACTTCCCACTGACGGAGCTACCTCTCTAATGAATTTAAAAGTTTAATGCAGGATAATGTTCTGTTGAAAATGGCGAAGCCCGAGGAGCTCTAGGGTGTATATTGAAACTTGAGTGAGCATGGAGAGGAAGTGAAATCATTGGTCCCCGCAGGCTATATAAATGATTAAAAACTGTTTTAAAGAGCCATGTAGGTAAATAATTCAGTTCTGTAAGAGATAAGTGATTTTACGCAACAACCTAACAGTGAGAGGGAGTCTGTGACTCAGAGAGGTTCAGATTCACTCTATAAATAGTGAACTTTAGTAGAGTTTTAACTGGAATACAGAAGAAGTTTGACTTGAATTCATCCTTTCAAATTATTAGGGATGCACATTATTTCCTTTCCATATTGGTTAGAAGTAATCTTTAGCAAAATGTATATAATTAATAACTTTCATGCTGTATATAATTATGTTGTGGTCTAAATCCATTAGCATTTTAAATTACAGATTTTTTTGTTTTTGTTTTGTACATTTATTAATATCAGTCATAACATACAAGGGTGCTGTCACACCTGGACTCATTTTGTGTGTTTTTGCCCGTGACCCAGTTTCTGTCTTTCCGTGTTTTGGTTTGATTAGTTCCCAGGTGTGTCTATTCTCTTCCTCATGTGTGTTAATTTAGTGATTCCATCCACCTGTGTTTCCCCATTATCCGCTGTACATAAGCCTTGTCCTTTCAGTTCTGTTTTGTCGGGTCTCTTCACTTGATCCTCACTTGTGACTAAATCACTGACTTACGTGTGTCTATCGCTGTGCTCCATGAATGGTATATATTAAAAGCCTTATTCCGTTTATCCTCGACTCCGTATTCCTTCAGGCAGCGTAAACCGTGACAGAAGACCCGACCTAAAAAAGAAAGTTTAAAACTGCGTGTTTTCCCCTCCGTTTTGTTTTTGTTGTTTCACAGTCCTTTTGTTTCGTAGTCTCTATGGATCCCCTCTATAGCCCCGAATTCCTTCTCCTCATGCTGGAGCAGGAAGGACATTCTCTCGAGGATCATACCAGACGGTTTCTTCTATTAGCCAATGACACCAGCTACCCGGACGACGCGCTCTGCACCTTCTACAACACCAGCCTGAACTCCAAGTGCAGAGCGTTGTCGCCCGAAGATGGTCCTCGGGAGGATTTCGCCGCATACGTGGAGTGGACTCTGGCGAGAAATGGCTCATCTTTCACCATCTGCCCCATAGAGGATCTCGCCAGTCCCACTCCCGACCCAGAGACCAGCCAGCCACCATCTCGCTACACGGAGCCAGAGCCCACCGCAGCCGCAAAGCCCGAGCCATCCACTGACAGGGAACAGGATCTCGAGAGCGCGACTGACCAGGTGTGTGAGCCGGCAACACCGTGCATCGTGGGAGTCCTAGTGGAGATCGAGGGCGTGGAGGAAAGCCCTGCCCACACTCCTGCGACTGAGGGTGAGCCTTATACAGTCTCTGAAAGTCATATGGAGCAAGTTCTGGATCTGATGGACTGGTCTATGGAGGTAATCCCTAATTTTCCTGTTTCCCCGCTGGGTCCGTCCAGCCCTGATTCCCCTGTATACCCTCTCAGTCTCCCACTCCTACCTCCTCCAGTCATTTCCTCTGCTCCATTTCCGCTGGTTCCATCCAGCCATGAATTTTCTGTTTCTCCGCTGGTTCCGCCCAGCCCTGAGTTTTCTGTTTCTCCGCTGGTTCCGCCCAGCCCTGAGTTTCCTGTGTCTCCGCTGGTTCCGCCCAGCCCTGAGTTTCCTGTTTCTCCGCTGGTTCCGCCCAGCCCTGAGTTTTCTGTGTCTCCGCTGGTTCCGCCCAGCACTGAGTTTCCTGTTTCTCCGCTGGTTCCGCCCAGCCCTGAGTTTTCTGTGTCTCCGCTGGTTCCGCCCAGCACTGAGTTTCCTGTTTCTCCGCTGGTTCCGCCCAGCTCTGAATCTTCTGTGTCTCCGCTGGTTCCGCCCAGCTCTGAATCTTCTGTGTCTCCGCTGGTTCCGCCCAGCCCTGAATCTTCTGTCTCTCCGCTGGTTCCGCCCAGCCCTGAATCTTCTGTCTCTCCGCTGGTTCCGCCCAGCTCTGAATCTTCTGTGTCTCCGCTGGTTCTGCCCAGCCCTGAATCTTCTGTGTCTCCGCTGGTTCCGCCCAGCCCTGAATCTTCTGTGTGTCCGCTGGTTCCGCCCAGCTCTGAATCTTCTGTATCTCCTGTGTTCCCTCCCGGCCTCCCTCTCCCACCTCCTCCAGGACCTGCTGGTCCCTCTGCTCCACTTTCGCTGGTTCCGTCCAGTCCTGATCCTCCTTTCCTTCCTCCCATCCTTCTCCTCTCTCCTCCTCCTAGACCAGCCAGTTCCTCGTCATCCCTGCTGGTGCCAGTCAGTCCTGCAGCTCACCCTCAGTCCGCGCCATCGGGGCGCGATGGTTCGCCGCTGGACTGCCAGTCTCCGGCTCCGCCTTGGCGCGTTAAGGCCCTGTCTCCGCCTCCAGCCTCCGAGCCCTGGACTCCTCCTCGGTCCTTCGACCCAGCGGCTCCGCCTTGGCTCTTAGCTCCCTCGTCTCCACCGTGGCCTGTCATCCCACCTGCTCCACCGGGCTCCCTCGTCCCTCCGGCTCCACCTTGGTCAGTCGTCGACCATCCGCCGCCTCGGGACTCCACTCCTCCGGTTCCACCTCGTCATTCCATCCCTCCGGCTCTGTCAGGCTCCTCCTTCCCTCCGGTTCCAGATTATTACTCTCTCCTCCTCAGTCACAAATTTGGGGGTTCAGCTTGATGCACAGTTGACCTACAGCGGCCACATAAAACATCTGTGTAAGACATCATTTTATCAGCTACGAAAAATTTCCAAACTCCGCCCCCTGTTAACTCTTCCAGATGCAGAGAAACTTGTCCATGCCTTTATCTCCTCAAGGCTGGACTACTGTAATGGACTTTTTGTTGGGATTCCTGCTAAGGACATACAAAAGTTGCAGTACATCCAAAACAGCGCGGCTAGAATCCTAATGAAAGTAAGGAAATTTGAACATATCACCCCCATTCTGAAATCACTCCATTGGCTCCCTGTTTCTACCCGGATTGAATACAAAATCTTCCTGTCCAGTTGCGAGTCACACAGAGACTGGACACTTTTAAAGCAAACCTAAAGACTTTTTTATTTAGGAAAGCATATAATTGCTGAGCTGTCATGTTTTAGTAATCTGTGATGTTTTGATCTTGTTATTTTATTGTAGCACTTTGAGATTCCCCCAATGAAAAGTGCATTATAAATAAAATCTATTATTATTATTATTCCTCCTCCATCCTCGGTCGCTCCGGCTCCACAGCGGTCTGCCAGGACCCCGCCTCCGCCTTGGTCGCCTGAGCCTTCTGCTCCACCTAGGCCCTCCGGAACCTTGACGTCCCCCTGGCTCTGCGGCTGTGCTGCTCCATCTTGGGCTCCTCACCCACCGGTGCAGTCTCCGCCTGTCGGCCCCCTGGTGTCGTCGACCCCTCCTTCACCATGGCTCCTCCCGCCGTCGACTCCACCTTGGATCTCCGTCCTGGCTGGTCTCTGGTGGACCATCTGGCTCCTCCTGCTCCTGTCTCCTCCCTGGCTCCTCCCTCCGTCGTCTCCTCCCTGGCTCCTTCCTCCGTGGTCCCTGTCTGCTGGCCCCCTCCTGGGAGTCCGTCCTCCACCGGAACCTCCTCCCAAGTTCCCACCCACGCCTCCCTCGGTTGTTTCTACGGTGCGAGGACGCACCTACCGGGAGGGGGGGAGTACTGTCACACCTGGACTCATTTTGTGTGTTTTTGCCCGTGACCCAGTTTCTGTCTTTCCGTGTTTTGGTTTGATTAGTTCCCAGGTGTGTCTATTCTCTTCCTCATGTGTGTTAATTTAGTGATTCCATCCACCTGTGTTTCCCCATTATCCGCTGTACATAAGCCTTGTCCTTTCAGTTCTGTTTTGTCGGGTCTCTTCACTTGATCCTCACTTGTGACTAAATCACTGACTTACGTGTGTCTATCGCTGTGCTCCATGAATGGTATATATTAAAAGCCTTATTCCGTTTATCCTCGACTCCGTATTCCTTCAGGCAGCGTAAACCGTGACAGGTGCGGTTACATTAGCAAAATTTTGCAAAATTCCCATAGCCTTATTTTTATTTTATTTTTTGACATTTTTTGGATCTTTCAGCAATTTTTTAATTACAATTTCTTGGTTTCACCCTTACAAAATTCACAATCATATGGATTTCCATTGAAATTACTTTCACAGAGCAAGAGTAAAACTAGCGCAACAGCTTGAAACATATAGAAGTAATAATGTCATTTGTGTTGGTGCCTTACCTGCTGTCATGGCTGTAGATCTGTACTGGCACTGTGGATGGCTGGGTGGGCGGGTTCTGTTGGGTCACTGAGCTGGGCTGATTGGCTGGGCTGGATTGAGTGACAGGGCTCGGTTGTGCTTCTGAACTATGCTGCATTATGGGGCTGGGCTGAGGTGCAGAGTTGAGTTGAGGGGTGGAGTTGGCTGGATGGGCAGCACTGGTCTGGTTCACAGTGCTGGGTTGGCAAACTGGACTGGGCTGGGCCATAGGGCTCTGCTTCTCTGAGCTGCCTGCAGAAGGTGTGCTGTTCGTCTCTGAAAAATAGAGGAAAGACAAAAAGCTAAGCTATTTTCAGAGCTTCTCTTTGTAACACCAGTATTTTTTAATTCTAAAGCAACATTTAAAGGGTTGCATGTAATTTTACCACTAAATTCACAGAAATAATTATGAAATTAAAATAACATCGCAAAATGCCCAAAATCTGTGAATGCAATTATTATGGCACAGTTTTCCAACTTGGAGGCTGGTTCTGAGTGCTAACTCATTAAGTATTCAGCAGACTACCATAATCTGGCATACTTTACTAAAGGCACAGCATTGCAAATTTTGAATAAGGCAGAATCTATAATAAACAATTTACATAGAAAGGAAGCATGTTAGCATGAAAAAAGAATGCCAGTAAATAGACTAGTTAAATCTGATTTCTGTACCTTAAACAAGTGGTGCAACCATTTCAGGAATTTGCATCATTATAGGATAGTTCTCTCAAAAATCCCATCACTACCCTCATGTCATTATAAACCTGTATGACTTTCTTGTGATTTTTTTTATTTTTATTTTTTAAACATTTGTATTTAATTTTAGCATTGACACTTCAGTCACAATCTCACGAACCCCTTGGAATTTCATCACAAATTAACATTCAGAAAAAACAGCAATAGCATCCAATCACATTTTATCTTCTAATAATACTTATATTATATATATAAACAAATACAAAATAAAAAACCTGTCAAAGGATAGCTTGTTTGAAATAGCTTAGATTCTTTTTTTAAAACCCTTATGAAACAAAAATGTATTGCAGTATATTGGAAAATAGCATGTAATATATTAGGCATATATTCTTATATATATTTATTTTTTCCGATATATTGCAATATATTGAAAGTGGCAATCATTTGTATATTTTGCAATATATAATATAATATATGTATCATCAATATATTATTCAATGTATTCAAAAAGATATAATATATTAGAAAATAAAAAGGGAAAATAATATATCACAATATATTTTAAGAAATATGTTGGTAAATATATTTCCCTTTCGTAAGGGAAGCCAGAGGTTCCTTAAAGCTACAGTGTAAAATCTCTGCTTCACCAAGCACACGGCAGAAATAATGTTCCACAAACACTCTGACCAGTCTTTTTACCCCACCCTCTTCCATTGTTCAGAAAAAGAGGGAGCCCCGCCTTACACTATTGGTTGAGCCATTTGACATGTCAGAGCAATGTTCAGGAAGTCAACCTATAAATGGCTCACTTACAGTTGTCCCTGCATATTAAACTTAGATAAAAAAAAAAAAAAAGTATTTTAATATTGAAATGGTTGTTTCAGTAGAAGAATTGATATTTGCAAAAAAGTCCCTTTTTAAATTCTTTCACAGATGTCAACTCACCCTCGTGAGGGATGATCCTGAGTGTGACGCTGAGTCCTGCATCCTTGATCAGTTTGACGATGTCGGCATGTGGCATGTTGACGATAGACTGATTGTTGACAGCCAAAATACGATCTCCAACCCTAAGCTTCCCACAGTGGTCTGCTGGACTTCCCTCAATGATCCGTCCAATCTTATGGGGTACGGCTGACAACACACATACACAAATACTTTTTACATAATGCATTAAGAGAGCTCTCTATCTACACTCTGTCCTTTGTGGTTAGTGGATCTGTTTTTATATACGAGCGTGGGCGCTGCATTAGAACATTGTAACTAGCCTCTTCAGCCCTAAAATAGAAGTGCATCCATTATTAATACACAGGTTTATGAGAACATGCTGCACTTTAAAATCACTATGACCCTTTGAAGCAGCCAACCTGAGTAAGCTATTACAGTAAAGGAACATTCCAGTTTGAAAATAAGTTCAAATAAAAGTGTGTGAAGTGTACAAAAATGATTATTCCTTACCAGCAGCAGCCGCGGATTCGGGCCTGTTCAGTGAACTGATAATAACGAATCCGAACCCTTCGCTCTCCTTGCGCTGGATGGTGACATCACTAGGCTGCAGATTCTGATTGGCTACATTGTCTGGTGGGGAGGAGCCTGTGGTGGATGGGGCAGAGTTATGCAAGGGGGCGGAGTTGTTACAGAACATTCTGGAGTTTAAGTCACTCCTGGGGGAACTATGCTGGGTCGATCCAGGACTGCGGCCGTTCTCTGGACAGTGTTCACCTGACAATAAAAGAGCCAGAAAGAAAAGGACTCTGAAATCAGTGATGATATATACTTATGAAGCTGATGGGAGAAGCCAATGAGTAAGATCCCAGTCTTATTATTAAGACACAACAAGATTTCGGACATCCATATTTTATCTCAGAAATACATTATGTTTAAAGAAGAAAGTTTGACCAGGCCTGGAATTAATATAAATCTGAATGTCGTCTGCAAAAAAATAGTAATTAAGCTCAAGTGAAATAAGAAGCAGTCCTAGTGGAAATATGTAAATAAATAAAAGGGGCCTAAAATTGAACCTTGAGGAACACCCGTACAGACAGAGCCCATCTCAGACCGAAAACCACTCATGCAAACAAACTGATGATGATCAGCGAGGTAAGATCTAAACCAGGTTAAAACAGTCCCCGAAACAACAGTTTCCAGACGATTGAGTGAAAGGTTTTAACAGTATCAAAAAAACAGAGAGAGAACCAGAATCTGAGGCTATTAGCAGATCATTGGTGACCTTGACCAAAGCGGTCTCAGTAATATGAAATTTTCGTAACCCAGACTGAAGGGGTTCAAAAAGATAAAATACTATGAGATGATCGATCAGATGTTCTATATATTTGATTCCAATTGGTTAATTGTTGTGATCCTTGTGCATTGAAATATTTCTGTATTATGACCAGACCCCTAAACAATATATTTCAGAAGTTTGAGTCTCTAGTAAAAATAAGATGAACACAAAACTTTTAAACTGCAAAGACACAATAAATAGTTTAAAAAGGAGAGCAAATACATGTATAATGTTATAAAATATTTCTAATTCAAATAAATGCTGTTCTTTTGAACATTCTATTCATCAAACAATCCTAAGATAATTATATCAAGTATGATATCGAAATATATCAGAATGTTTTTTGAAGGATCATGTTACACTGAAGAGTAATGATGCTGAAAATTCAGCTTTGCCATCACAGGAATTAAATTAAAAATTTTACACACACATACGCATAAACTTATTTTAAATTGTAATCATATTTTCAAATTTTACTAGAACAATTACAACTTTAATATTCAATCAAATCTTTTTTTTCTAGGATTTTTTTCACACATTTCCCTGTTTGTTGTCTTTCTTTCTTTCTTTTTTTTTTTTTTTAAATCTCTAACAGGTACAGAATAATGTTAAATAATATTAAATAATATTTTTTGATACAGAAACAGGTATCAACTACGATTAATACAAGTGAATGTGAGAGGAAGAAAGAAAGAGTCTATAGTCTAGGGTTTGGCTAAAGCTGAAGTCTGAAGTCCTTTTGTGATCAAACGGTAAGCCAAAAAAAGCCAGCAGCCAGATATTTCCTCAACCGCTCCACTGAGATGAAAAGGGGGAGAAACGATTGTCCAGGGAAGATAAGACTGAGAGGATGAGCCAGACAGCGGGATGGATGAGGGAGGTAGAGCTTGAGAGGGCACAGAATCTAAGCCTCAGCAACACCAAGAATTATTAGACAGAGTGGACGGGAGAGGGAGAGAGAGACAGACAGAGGACACATAATAAACTGCAGAGATACAGTCTAACAGAACCTGCTTCATTACCTCCATATATATACACTTACATATACTTTGAAACAACCTATAATTGCTATAACTATCAGGAAATGACAAGCTTTAGCCTTTAAAGGTTGTTCCTTCAGCTTCAGACAGAGTTGACCCCCAAAATTTATTATTATTAGAACTTTATTATTATTAAAACAAATGTCTTTTTCTTTCTTTCTCTCTCTCTTTTGATATATGAAAGTGATATTAAATCTGCACTGGAAACTTTGGATCATGCTACCATCATTTACCCCAGTTATTTTTCAAATGTGTTTTATATTTTATTCCTTAACTCTTGTACTAGACCCAGACTTTTAATCTTAAACTATGAAAATCCATTTAGAAAATCAATGTTACATGTTTAGAACTATGATAATAAAAAAAAAAAAAAAATGATAAAAATAAAAAAAATAAATCACATATTTGTTCAGATTGAATCTCTTGTGTTTTGCTAGCTTGCTTGTGGGTTGTGAAAGCTTTTTTAAACATTTTATATTCACTTTTGGTATTATGATTAAGTGCCATTGAAATGAAATTAGCCTTAGTAAGACAACGAAGGTGGCCGCTTTCCACTCAGAATGTCAAAAATTAAATTTCTACCACAAATACCTATGAAACACAATAGATATGACACTATATTAAACACATACGTCCAAAGTTGGACATTGTGGGTAGACAAATGAAATAAACATCAGCCATTTCTCACCTGTGGACTGAATTCTCCGTCGTACAGTGAGTTTAACCTGCCCAGTCCGGGCCGCCCCATGCATGAGGTCGATGACGTAACGGTGGGGTTTTCCAGCCACAGGAATCCCATCGACTGACATCAGCTCGTCTCCTGGCCGTAGACGCCCGTCTTTATCTGCTGGGCTCTTCTCAACGATTGCACCAATCAGGATCTGTAAATGCACAGCACGGTTACTACTCTCTTTAAACTGTGTACAGAAGCTAAAGCAGACGAACAGACACATTATCATGTTAGTAAATGACAGTGAACTGTTTTTTAGGAAGCGTGCGGTTAGTCGTAGAGTACGGGCCTTCTCCGGAGCCTTCGGACTCACAGGCTGTCCTGGTTCCTCTCCGCCCAGGATCCTGAAGCCGAAACCAGACTTCTGTCTATGCAAATGCACCTCCACCTCCTGGAACTCTGATGGTGTCAATGAAAGCACACATTTATCTCACAACTAAGTCATTTCTCCAGACTATTCTCATCCTTCAAGTGTAATTTAGAGTACTGGATGACATTTAAGACCCCTGTTTCTGTTCATTGAGTACTTAATTTGTAAAATCATTCATTTTATGTTCATGAACCTGCATTGAGAGGTTAATTCTCAAGGCAGTGAGAATGACAAGTGGCAAAAGCTGGCAAAAAATAAAACTATCTCAAGCTAGTATTTAATAATATGTAGATAAAAAAGAACTAGACTTTCAGACTTTATTTACAAAAATGTTTAAAGTAAATAGAGTTAGATTTTCGAGTTTATATAGGTCTATTTGATGCATATGTGAATGATTTTAATGTACAAGGCATTCCATTTTAAACTTTATTTTATTACCATTAGAGCAAATACATTAATACTAAATATTATTTCCAGCCTTTTTACAATATATATCAAACATTGTTCAAATAAGTTTTCAACAGAAGGTATGTTTTAGTTTTTTATGATAATTTTGATGAAAAATGTCCTTAAAATTGGCATAATATTTGAATAATAAATGCAGAAAAATATCAAACTGCAACAGGCCAAACATTATACCAGGTATATATATATGTATACATACACATAAAATAAGTTAAAACTTTTCAGACTTTATTTTATGCAGACTCCTTCTGTCAGATTGTTTCTGTTTTGGGATAGATTTATTTACTCACCGGAAGGGTCAGCAGGGAGAGCTGCTCGAGGAAGCCCTGGCTCTAAGAAAGGGAGAGATACAAGGACAGCCCATAAATCACTGCTTATATAAACTCACACACCTGCAAATATACTTACTACAACATAGACATCACCTGTCTCACTCATATAATGCCCAACCGCTACAAAGCAATGAAGATATATGTGAAAATACAGTGCCCACAATGCACTTAAAAATGTCCTTTCATAACAAAATCATGGAAACTACTTTGATAATTATGACTGACTTTTAATCAGCTGGTGCTTAGGTGTTTTTTAAAGTCAGTTCTTGATTTTGAAGATTGGCATGAGCAGTGAATCTCGGCCTGAAAACCTATACACGGCCATGTATTATGCTATATGTTGCATTTAAACTAGGTTTTAAACTGATCTGAATCATTTCTGCAACCTCATCTGCCCTCTCTTCTGGAGCTGGTTTATATTACCAACCATTATGCTGGTGATATCCAACATATTGGTGTATATTGTGATGATTTACCAGCTTTTCATTTGACTGTAGTAGGCCGGTTTAAGTATTACAGCATTAAGATGTTAAGCTCTCTAATTTAAACCTCAATTGCATTAGTTTGATTCATTTAGGCAAATGAGCTCTTTTGAAATGAATCGGTTCAGAATTAAATTATTTGTGGAAGTCTCTGTGTGATATTTTGCATGCTTTGGAATGTCTCAATAAACATTTGCAGTTGAATATTGCTGTTTAGTATTATTTATTGTAAAAGGAGTGCATATAAAATGATTAAATAATTTTCTTTGCATTCAAATGAAGAGCATGGAAAACATGCTTCAGTTACATTAACTTGTAATGATTGATAGAATTAACCATACTATATATATATATATATATATATATATTTTTTTTTTTTTCTGTAGTGATGTCCTGATAAAGTTTTATGGAAAGAGAAAAAAAACTTAAATATTAGCCAAAAAAAGAAGTATAAATCAAAAGTATAAAGGTATACAATTATAAAAAGTAAAAGTATAAAGCTTTATTAATTCAACCATCAAAAATTATATAAAATATGCATTAACATCAACAGAATAAGTGTCCTTCTTGTTAAAACCTAAGCTGCTGAAATGCTTGAACATAATTCGCATTAATGAGATTTGAAAAGTTTCTATTCACCGACTTGACAGAATGCAAACTCTACAGCATCTTTGCAACATCAAGTGCATTTAAAAAAAAGCTTTAAAACATCAACAGCATTGTGACTGAACATACTCAAACATTCCTGACACTTTCAGTTAAGAAAAGAGGCAATTTCACAAAAGCAGGCCCTTTAAAACATCTTCCTCACAAAATGAGATGCGGCTTACAGAAAAATATACAGAATCAATCAACCATCAGAAAGCAAGCAAACTTACCTTAAAGAGAAACTAAACTGTTTGCACACCAAAATCTATAATCACCAGCGTGTGATGCTAATATATTAGTAATAATAATAATAATAATAATAATAATAATAAAGCAAAAACCTCTTATAATTCAATGGAGAATCATTACACAAGAGAGAAGGTAATCATCAAACAACATCAACAGTAACCAACATCTCCATTGCTACTGTAACCTGTCATTGCCAGCTGTGGAAATTAAAGGGGGGGTGAAATGCTATTTCATGCATACTGAGTTTTTTACACTGTTAAAGAGTTGGATTCCCATGCTAAACATGGACAAAGTTTCAAAAATTAAGTTGTACGTTTGAATTTCTGTTCCAAAAATACTCCTTCCAGTTTGTCACAAGTTTCGGAAAGTTTTTTTCGAGTATGGCTCTGTGTGACGTTAGATGGAGCGGAATTTCCTTAGATGGGTCCTAAGGGCACTTCTGCCGGAAGAGCGCGCGCTCCCGTATAGCAGAGCACTGAGAGCACAACAGACTTCACTGATCAGAGCGAGAGCGTCGCGAAATGTCACAAAAGGAGTGTGTTTTTGGTTGCCAGGGCAAGACAACCCTGCACAGATTACCAAAAGAGAAACAGCATTAAAGGACCAGTGGATGGAGTTTATTTTTACAGAGCATCAACGGAGTTGTGCAAGTGTTTGTGTTTGTTCCCTGCATTTCGAAGATGCTTGTTTTACTAACAAGGCCCAGTTTGACGACGGATTTGCGTATCGTTTATTTCTTAAGGATGATGCAATCCCAACGAAAAAGGGTCACGATCGTGTGTTGGAACCGCAGGCGGTGAGTAAAACTGCTTAAAATATCTCTGCCTCCTTGTTAGTGCGTCCCCTCCCATGCCGGAGAGCCGGGTTCGAGCCCCGCTCAGAGCGAGTCGTTGCTACTGCTGCTCTCGTTCAGTTTCAGCCTCTGGATCTGGATCATAAATAAACGGCTGAATCTGACTGTTAGCCATGGTTTGTTTTGGATGATGGGTTTTCCCTCACGGTAATGTCACAGCTTCCAAACCCTCTCAACGCAAAAGCCTATTCGCGCTCCTGATTCTTTAGCTCCGCCCACACGTCACGCCTCCAGCCGGTCGTGTTTTTCCGGGAAAAATCTGTACAGACTATCTTTCTCTTATGAATATAATAAAACTAAAGACTTTTTGGAGTTATGAAGGATGCAGTACTACTCTATAGGTACTCAAGATTAACAGGATATTGAGTGAAAACGAGCATTTCACCCCCCCCCCCCTTTAAAGAGAAAACAATATACAATCTAAAGGAGGAGGCATAGACTAGGAAATCTTAATGAGGAAGAGCACACCTGCTGATTTAAAACAGTTGAAAAATGTCAGTAGAAAAAGGTTTATGCAACCGTTAAGTGACCAATAATGAGAGAGCAGACAGAAGTTGAATAGAAACGCCTGCAAAAAGCAGAACACGTTGACCTCATGTTGATTCAATCGCTGTCAATCAGTTTAAAGCACCTTTAGAAATGCAAAATAAACTTTGTCGACAGTTCAGACTTACTTGTTCAATATGCAGTAGATTTGAGGTGCAGTATGAAGTATGAAGTATGGTGCATTTCAAACTATTTGCTGAATTAAACATATGCTTCCACTTAAAATGCAATGAATGTTGGTTCACAGGGTCCTCTGAAAAGTTCAGAAAGCCTGTATGTGTGGTGAAGTCTCTAAATTTGATTAAGAAAGTACCTGCATTAATAATGGAAAGTGTTATATAACGTCAAAATCACTAAGACTAAAGTTCTCCCAGACCCCAGAGCAGCTCTACACAGATCTCGTTTTGGGAAAATTCCAAACTGACAAGATGCAACATCATCAAAACACTTACCATTGAGGACAACATTGTATGACACAACAATGAAAAAGTAATTTTTGAGTCTGAGTTAGCTGACATGGTCACTCAGTCCATGTTCTAATCAGGCCCAACTCAATAAGGGACCAGTAAAGGTAATTTTTTGGTCCAAATGGAAAGTTGTAGGTGAGCATATTTGAAGCTTAATATCAGTTTACTCAGTGGCCATCTTGAACTCTGTTTACTCTTGGTAACAGACATTCAAGTACAGCTCTGATTTGATTATTATCAGTAATAAAATGGCTTCTTTAGTTGCTAAAAAACCGTTATATGAAAACCACTCAATTTAACTTCCATTTCTTCAGCCGATATTTGATGCTACGATTTCTTCCATTACATTACGATTTCTTCCATTACAAAAGATTGTTTTTATTGTTAGCTACTTTAGCACATTGTGCCTCATTAGGACACGCTGCTACATATCTTTTGAAATGTACAACAGGAAAAGGCAATTGGTGTTTGGTGTGCATAAGCAAGTGTTCAAATATCTAAGTGGAAAAATACAGTAGGTAAACAACACAGATTAGCAGTAGGCATTAATGCTAGTTTAGTTGCTAGCAATACGTTTTTCTTTTTTTTTTTTGGTTACTTACGCCTATTCTCAAAGATAGCCCTGGACTTCTCATACAGGTCATAGGGGTCAGGCTTGGTCAGGTCAAACTCTGGACCTGAGGGCCAGTGGAGATATGGAGCGCTGTGAGGGAGAGCATGGATAGATAGACTGGCTGTGGGACTGCTGTAAGGATCCCAATGTTCCAAGACCTGCAAATACACCGGCATTCAGTAAAGCGGCCAGCGCTGAGCTTATTAAAATGCTGAACTGAGTGAGCAAACGGCGCTCTTCCAGGCAACTTCCGCCTTGGAATATCACTGGCTGTGGGATAGGAAGTTGTTTAACAATGAACTCACTTTTGCGGTAATTAGTTTTGAAGCATACACACAATACGTGGCAAGTTAGTTCAAGCTCAGCAAAATAAGGCAGCATCAAGGGCTCATCAAGGACGCTGGATGCGTTTCTCTATTGCTGATGACACTGAATGTAATCTTTGTGTTTTTTCATACTAATTTGGCTGTGGGCGAAACGTTCCCAAACCACTTCAATACCACTGGGCTCTTGCATGACACCCAAAATTAGTTTCTGCAAATAGAATTTGCAAAATACAGCAAGCAGGCATAATCCACTTTTTCTAATATTAAAGCTGTTGTCACACATGATTTGCTTACTTTGAACCCAAGTTTTATTCCTCCACCCACTACCTCTGCTAGTTCTGATTCCTCTTAATGGTTTCATTAAAGATTCTCTTAGTAGTTTTACAGAATATTTATTTAAAAAAAAAAAAAAATGTAATTCCATTCGCAAATTCTGAGATGATGTCAATAAATAAATGTAAAACAATTACACGGATGTTTTTATAATGTAAAAAAAAAAAAAACACTTCCTAATATATCTAACGATATGATCATGCACATCTAGTCAGTAAAGGTCTGGTTCTGTGATTACCGCTAAATCTCCATCACCTGCTTTCAAATGTAGCGGCATTTAATAGACAGAGCCGTAGATCACTGACAAGATATGCAATATCGCATTCATTATCGAAGGCAATTTATCTACGATAATGAACGCGATATTGCGTATCTTTCAGTGATCTATGGCTCTGTCTATTAAATGCCGCTACATTTGAAAGCAGGTGATGCCGATTTAGCACTAATCAGGGAACTAGATTAACTGACTAGATGCACATGATCATATCGTTAAATATATTGCCCAGCCCCAGTATGTGTATTTTAATAGCCTACTACTGACAAAACTACTGACTGATTTGGTTTTTATATCTGTTCATTTTTCAAAAATTCTATATACTGACAAAATCACTTTAAAGTTGTCCAAATGAATTCTTAGCAATGCATATTACTAATAACATTTTTAGTTTTGATATATTTACGGTAGGAAATTTATAAAATATCCCCATGGAACATGATCTTTACTTAATATCCTAATGATTTTTGGCATAAAAGAAAGATTTATAATTTTGATGTTTTTTTGGCTATTGGTACAACTATACCTCAGCGACTTAAGTTTTAAGTTAAGTTTTGTGGTCCAGGATCACATATATGATTCGCAGCTGTACCCGAAATCACCTTTCAATAAAATTTACAAAATTTGAATTAGGTAGCAGGAAATTGAACTAAATTAAAATTTCTATTTATATAATTAAGATATTATTAAAACCAATCGAAAGAAGAAATTTACCTAGATAAATGCAACAGTAATCAAGAAAAGGTTTTTCACAACAAACTATCTGCTAAAATTCTTTAAATTAGTAAATTGTACTTCCTATCATTCAGATTCATGCAATTCAACTTCCTGACGGGTCGTGGCAGTTCAGTTCCAACTTTTGAGCCGACAGCGAGGTGATTACCCAACCCTGGACAGCAAATGGATTCGGGCTCATGCCAAAAGCTTTAGCGTTGAAAGCGCCTTAAATGCAAATCCAAACAAAAGGCCTAATTGAAGAAGAGGAGTAAAAATCAACAAAGACATAAAGTAGATGCCAGAATGAGAAAGATGCCCAGGCTTATTATAGGAGGTCAGTGTTAGCATGTTAATCTGGAGAAGCAAGAGGATGAAGGCAAATGCCTCTGGGCTGCTGTGTACAGCTGGGAAACAAACAGATTAAAACGTCACTGCCAAGCAAACTCATGCACACGCACATATTAGCTCATAGATGATGTTATTATTGCCAGAGCGAAGCACTGTGACGTACGCACTCTTGTAACTAGGTTTTTGCTTATAGCAATCGTTGCTCAAAGAGTCACACTAGAGGTCTGCTAAACTTAACTTGTTATATCTTTGAGTTAGAGTCTGTGAAAATGGAGGCATAAGAGTTTACACCCTCATAGATGAAATGAAAGCACTTTAAAAGTTTAAAGAGTTTAAAAAGTTTAGATTTCTTTAGATTGTCAAAATGATTGTACGTCTGAGTCATATCAGAGCATATACTGTATATAACCATCAATATTACTGTCAGAAATCTAAAAGATATTGATGTATTCCAGCTGTATCATTCCAGCACTATTACAACCATATTCATTTAGGCTGTTCTCATATGGATTACAACATTTCTATATTTTGAAGCTCTATCCATTGTCAGTCTATAGCCAAAGCCACATTATCATGTGCTCGTATCGCATAATTTCAATTGATTGAATGATTCAGTGCTCTGACCATATAATTGTGACATTCAATGTAGGCTAATACTCTTTGGACAAGGATAATTGCAGAAAAAATGGACCATTTGAACATTTTTCGGTCATGAAACTCTGGCTGTGGAGACATTTTTAAAGCAAACGGTGTCTAATTAAACCCCAGCATAAGGGAAGGATAGAGAGGATAAAGCCCAAACTGCTCTACTGTAATGCAGTAGCGAAAGACTTTCGCTCTGTCCCAGTTCTGTTCCCTATAGAGATAGATGAAAAGATATGAGTTGAAGAATGACAGTACAGTGGCCAGCAGCTCAAGGCAGTGTGACTGAATCTCTGTAGAGTGAAGAAAAATCAGCCGATTTATTACCAGTCAAACCTTTGTTATGGAAAGAGACAGGGCAGGGATCTCGAACTAAAAATAAATAAATGTGTGGGTGGATGTGTAGGCATGTAGCATGTACTGATATACTGTGTGTGTGTGTGTGTTAAATTAGAATTTTCATAACTTTTCCAGTTGTGATTACAGAATTTGTAAAAACGTAAAAAAAAAAAAATTACTTTCACAGAAATGCTAAACGCTAGCTGACTTGATCATAACTAGATTTTTAGGAGAACATATCATTAATATAATTTGATTGATTGATTTGTTTGGTTGTAATATGATTTGTTATTTGTAATTTGGTTTTTATTATTATTATAATTTTTCTTTTTAGCGAGGGGTTCTCACATCTTTTAATAATGAATTTCCATAACATTTTCAGTTGATTTTCCGGATTACTGGATTATATAAATTGCACTCAAAAAATGCTTTTCCTGACCTGGGCATGACTAGATTTGGTCTATTTTTTAGTTTGTTCTCAGCTGTAAAATGATCACAAATGTAGTGCTTTTGTTCCAATTAAGAGTCAGACATCTTTTACAAATTTTATAAAAAACATTTTTTTTAAGCTAAATTGCACTCACTAAAATGCAATATCTAGCCAACCTGAGCACAACTAGATTTCACTAAAATGTATATATTTAATATGTTAAATATATTTAACAAGAAAATAATATTTTTGCCTATTTAAATCATTTGATTTATTAGCAAATATTTACATACCATCATAAACCTTATTCTGTCACGTAAATATACATGTACAGTTCAGACTTTAAAGAACATTTTCTTTCGGCTGTAGTCAAGCAAAATTGGATCAGAATCAGAAAAAATTACAGAGACAGACTGCTGCTGAGGGTCAAGGTTTTCCGTGCCACATAACACAGTGCATTGGTTAGTGAGAGAAGATGCAGTGATTTGTTCTCAGCTGTATTATGCGTTTATTTCAACTGGGGTCCCCACAGCTTTTAACAAATGAGACAACAACGTGAAACAATTCTGCAACTTCTTGCTGTCTTGAGCATAAACAGATCTCTAACAAGATTTGAATAGAACAAATTATATTTGTAACTAGAAAATGTTATTTGCTCTGTTAAAATTGGTTGATTTATTTTAAAATATTGTAAAAATAGGTGTGGCTATGAAGCAAGTTTAGTACAGTGCAGTTAGTGGTAATATGTTATAAAAATATAATAAAGCCTTTATTATGCATTCATCTTAGTTGTAAAGCTCAACAGTCATGACTATGCGTACAGAAGCTGTATAATGTATGATGTGACTTAATCACTCAATACTGACAGTACATGGTTGATGTTAGTTTTTTAATTAAATTCGGAGGGCTGGAATACGATACATTTTACCTGTTTAGAAGTCTTCCAAGGTGAAAAGTGACCTGCAATGGAGAACAAAACCTTTAGCATGCTGGATCTTAAGTTTTATTTGAAGTGGGAATTTAAAGCAAATCAAAACAGAAAAGAAAATGAGAAAGCTAGACGATAACCTTTTATTATTATGACAGCGGTTCCCTCTTGAGCTTAATTCTCAACTGTGTAGATGCAGTTTCATTTATTTATTTATTTTTAGCTAGTGTCTTTTTTTTTTCTAAGTGGGGTCCAAAAGATCACATCTATTTTGTAAGTTAATTCTAATTTAAAATTAAATGTTAATACAACTTTTGTGGAAAATAACTTGAGAATGTTTAAAAAGCAGCATTTCTTTCGATGGAAGGAACTTTTATACAAAAATGTTCAAATCTGCCTATTTGATTAATGACCTAGAAATATAGTGCAGCATGAATATTTAATATCTAGACACTTTTTTTGTTTCTGACTGTCTCTTTGTATATTGGATTCAGTAATTAAGTCATTGAATTAATTTCTACCAAGTTACTTAACTTGTTGAAATAGTTGAGGTGTTAAGCATCTGAATAATTCTAAGTAGTGTTAAACAAGTTATCTTTAAAGTGCTCTACAGGTTCAGTGTGGAATTACAAATTGAACAGCATTTAAAATCAAGGCCATTTCATCTGTATTACAACCAAAAACTCAAACAGCGGCTATTCAAATATCTATTCAATTCAGAATTTGCTCCTCTCAAAAAGCAATTGCACTTTGAGTACAAGTGGCTATTATTTGAATATTTCATGTATCTGTTGAGAAAAATAGAGATTTGAATGTAAAATATACATGTTTGACCCTAAGGACTGTATTTGTTGATCCTTTTTGATGACAAAAAAAAAGTATCCTGTTGCAATCAATGAAAGAACGCCCAAATCCAATGACAGAAAGATGCTTAAAATGCACCAAGCGGCATCTCCACATCACATCAAATGCCCATTTTCCCCCTGGAGGAAAAACATTGTCTGAGAGGAGGCGAAAGTCCACAAGGCTTCTGAACTCTAATCATAACAAACAGGAAACAGTGGCAGTGTAGAGCACCTCTTCTGGTATTAATAGCTAAATAATACTCGCCAACATCAAACGGCAAATTCATGAATATTTTCTCTCTAAACTCCTCCTAAATTGGCCTTGAAAAGCACCAAACAAACACACACATACACAGGCCATCCAGCATTTTGCATTCAACTTCTCCCTCTCTGTCTTTCATGTCTTACCACAGATGACCTTCAGGAATGAACACGGCGATGCAAATGACCTGTTTGGAATTAGAGAGAGAGAGAGAGAGAGAGAGAGAGAGAGAGAGAGAGGGAGAGAGTGCACAAACATACTAGAGCTGCACAGTTAACAAAGAATTAAAGGGGCCATATTAGGGCTGGGCGATAAAAATCGATTTTATCGATTAACTCAAATGTGTAGTTTACATCGATTTGTTTGAATGAAAACACTACAGCAGTGTTACTCATTGTGCAACTCGCCAAGCTTTACTTTTGTTGCCCGTATGACAATAATTAATACGATGATATGATCATGCAGTCAATACAAATATTTACTAAAAACATTAAAGACAAGCAGGGCTTTAACATAACTCACACCATGTCTACACCGGACACGAGTGGCACGTTCCAACAAAAGACAATAGAACCCAGTGATGTTGTCTACACTGGACATGGCGCGATGCGACACGATCCCCTTCAGTAAACTGATGCCTCGTTCTATTTATGACGAAATGTACTGACACTACGTTCAGATGATTTGACACTGTAGTGTGGTGTCATCAAGTTTAGACACACTTTTAGCGCAGCGGGCGTGGCACGACATGGTGTAAACGCAGTTAGACAGTGTCTGCTCGATTTATAAATGATTAAAATTTAAAAATTAAAAATAAACTAGTGGCATTACAATATGAAAATATAGACCAGAAAATATATTTACACTTGCTTTGTCCTACGTCCATGACACTGACTCACTGCGGAGCTGCCAGTTTGAATCTGAACAGCTCTTAATGCTGAGTGTGCACTTGGACGTTTAGATACATGATGGGCTAGTGTATATATATATATATATTAGGGCCGGGACTTTAACGCGTTAATTGAGATTAATTAATTACACAAAAAATAACGCGTTAACTAAGATTAATTAATTACAGAAAAAAAAATTCCCGCATTTTTTATAACTTAATTTTGCACCGCGGAACGTTTCTCACTGGATGAGTTTCGGCGGGACCGATTATACTGGAGCACCAACTAGCGTTCGCATATCACCGCAGCAGCACATCCAGCCTCAAGTATCACCTAAACGCAAAACATATAGCAGCTAGCGTGGACTTTACATTTTATGTTGACCTATGTATTGTTTTGGCCAAGGTTGTCGAGAGTTGGACTTAGTATGTTATGGCCTCTGAAGCAACAGAGAGAGGTTTTCTAATAGTCAGGGTTTCCAATATTCTGAATGTAATTGACAGTATTGTGTTTTACTTAAAAACACACTTTACAGAAGGCTCCAGCACCTATAAGCTTCCTGAATTTCTGAAATATACTATTTCTAAATTGTTTCTAAATATGCTATTGCTACACTTAATGGCAAAAATTGCACTGGTCTGCTAGACTTGGTTAAACAAAAATAAACAATATTTTGTTGCTTAAACTTATGTATTCAGTCATTATTCAATGGTATACTATAAATCCATGTGAAAATAAATTACTTCTCACTGTTCTCAGGTCAAATATTTATATGCGATTAAAATGCGATTAATTTCGATTAATTAATTACAAAGCCTCTAATTAATTAGATTAATTTTTTTAATCGAGTCCCGGCCCTAATATATATATATAAACGTAAGGTTTTTCCAGCTTTAAGGTAATACTGCTTTTTTATTTATTTATTTCATAAATCATCTTGCCTAAATTTCAGACAAATTTGACTGGTAAAAGATAACGAATGATAGCCCCTTTTGCATTGCATTGCACAGATTGATAAAAAGACGTTTTTGACTAGATGTACGTTTTGATACTTTCTGATTGACTCTGCCCTATCAGTGCGGCTCCCATGAAAAAAAAAATAGTGAAGACTTCTGACTTACAAACAT
Organism: Carassius auratus; assembly: GCF_003368295.1. Lineage (NCBI taxonomy): Eukaryota > Metazoa > Chordata > Actinopteri > Cypriniformes > Cyprinidae > Carassius > Carassius auratus. The sequence continues at coordinate 15,874,735 of NC_039271.1, forward strand.
TTACAAACTGTATCCAGTACAAGATACAGTTTCTGCTTCGTCATGTCTGGAGCTGATCCTTGCTGGTCACTGGGGAAATACATCAACTTTGCACTGTGGATCACTGAATCAGCTTTCACCGTGGATGAAGCATAGTCCAGTCATATTTCAGACCAATGAGTCTTGTAAAAATCGACGTGTTTCGGAAGGCGGGGAATAGAGGTGAAACAATAATGTACAGTATGCGGAAAATAATGTGTTTTGTGAATCTTAAACCACATAAACACATTTCATTACACCAAATAATGTTAGCAACATCATATGACCGCTTTAAGAATATGTAGTAATAATAATACGTCTCTTAATAATAATAATTATGCCTAGACGGTTGCTTGTTTTTACTTGTGTTGTAAAGTGATTATCTGATTAATATATCATTTTTTATATTCCTAGACTTATTTGTTGCAGTTTTTTATACAGTTATATTGTAAAACTAAAATACCTTTTTTAGTTTGTGCTGTTAGATATTTGGCTGCATCTCAAGTTCTTTTTCGCTTAACTGTCAAATTCATGTCAGATAATAAAAATACTGTAATGAATACAGTAGTTCACTATGTATTTGTTCATGTTTTTTTAAGGGATAAGTCTGAAGCATACCATAAAATGATTCTAGCAATTTACACAGGGCTAGTAGTATATACAGCTGTATATACAGATACACACCCAGGTATCGGATCAGTACTCGCTATCGGCTGATACCCTGAGCCCAGGTATCGGAATCGGTATTGGGAAGAGAAAAAGGGTATCGGGACATGATTTGTTATATATATATATATATATATATTAGTGCTGTCAAAATTAGCGCATTAACGCATTCGATTAATTTGAAATATTTAACGCGTTAAAAAAAAATAACGCAATTAACGCGGTTGCAGTTTTTTTATTTCCAGTTGTGGCCTATGTGTGTTCAACGTGCAAAGAAATATGGATAAGACCAAGGAAGGACTTTTAGACGGAAAGTTTCAGTATAAAACTCTGCCGGATTACTCTTCAGTCTGCCACAAGAAACATTACTCTTCATTTAGTCTGCCACAAGAAACAGCAACATTAAAATCATGAACTCAAATGTCATTGTTTAAAAAACAATGACTGTAACAGTGCGTAAATCAGACCTTTCTGTAACGGTAACGTTAATAAGCTTAGACGAAAATAACGAAATAATTGTGTAGCGGAGTATTTTTTGTACACAGTGCCGCGAACTGTCAATCACTCCTGTACGTGTGCATCACTGTCCTCCTCAGCTGCAGCAACTTGCGCTCTCTCTCTTCATCAAGCTTTAAAACAAAAAGGGGACAAAAGATCATATTGTCTTTGTGCATAGGCTATAGATTAATTAGATAAACGAATATCTAAATTTGTGCCTTGCCGTCTACGGTATTTTTTTAGAACTTAGAAAAAAGATGCTGCAGCCAATGAACAGCCAGCGGGGGATCGACTCAACCTCCGCAGACAGTTTTTAATGTTTATCAGACAATAAATACTCAAGATTTTGCTTTAGTATAACTCACAACGAGTTTCACACACCTTCTCCGGCCACGTTGAGTTGTTGACACTTAACAGTGGGAAAGCGACACATGCGCTATTCACTTGTATAAGTTAAGGGTGAATGGGTAATGTAGTTTCTGCTCTGGGTGGGATGAATTAGGAAGCTTGCATTGTGAAGGGCGCTCTGAAAATCGGCAAAAAGATTAAAACCTCTATTAAAATAGATGTCCAAATGAGCGTACCGGTACGCTACAAGCACGTTCTGGGCGCACGGAGAGGTGGCAGTACGCTCAAGAGCTATATCTGGAAGTGGCGGTACTGAGTACTGGTGCATACTGGCCCACTTAAAGCACTGGCAATGACTATACTTTGGAATTTTTTTGCAGTCCACTTAGAATTCAACATGGAAATCATTTTTGTTTTTTATTGGCATTGATTGTTTTGAAATTCAAATGGTACTTACATGCCTGTGTTTTTATTTCTGTAATAAATATGGCTTTCAAGCCAACAGTTAATTTGGAGGATATTGATGGTTTATTGCAGGTATGTTGTTTACATGAGAAAATCTGTGTTACAAGTTAAACAAAAATTCCAATAAACAATCATATTTTGAATTTAAATAGTTTCTTTGTCTTGAGTTTACATTAATTATGTACATTTTACATTTACATATCCAAAAAGTTTCAGTTTTTTAATTGCGATTAATCGCGATTAATCGCGATTAATTTTTTAAAAATTGTGCGATTAATTAGTTAATTTTTTTTAATCGATTGACAGCACTAATATATATATATATATATATATATATATATATATATATATATATATATATATATATATATATATCCAATTCACTAGTTAATTTTTATTGGATGAGGATTGTAATCAAGGTATATATATATATATATATATATATATATATATATATATATATATATATATATACCTTGATTACAATCCTCATCCAATAAAAATTAACTAGTGAATTGGATAGTAATAGAATTGGAAGTAATCATTGCCTTGATTGCAATCCTCATCCAATAAAACTTTAACAGTGAGATGCTGGTTATCCTGAAAAACTTCCCAGAGTGTTTTAAAACTTCCCCTCAGTGGTTTAAAACGATCTAATCACAAACAAATAAGCAAAACTGGGTTAAAGGGTAAGAACAGAAACTGTACTTCAGTAGTTTTGTGTTAATTACGTTAAATTATTTTAACATTGAAAATCCTAAATGTTATATAAATTTGTAAATATGTAACACTTCACATTTTGGTTGTTGTCAGTATGACTACATTGTTCACATCAGCCTATACCTAATCATGCAAAAAAAAAAAAAAAAAAAAATGATGTAATGTACAGTATCTCATTTATGTACAGATACCTACATATAAAAAATAAGACCAGGCTTGAAACTCAGAATCTTCTGATTGTGATTATAATGTGTTATAATATCTTTATAATGTGAAGGTGACCTTTTTGAGCTTCTGATGTATAATACAGAAACAGTCCTCAGCTCTTTTTGGACGTACAGCCTACATAATGAATCTGACATGCAGCCGCTGCACACAAAATAAGTATTTTAATGCATACTAAATTCAAATCGAAAAAAAAAAAAAAAATCACACACTGTTAACTCTTTCTTCATGCTGAATTTACGGCACAAGCACAACTGGGCTGCTTCAAATGAGCAAGACTGAGCAAGAAATCAGTGACACTAGCTGAAAGGAAAGGAAAGTGGCTTGATTGTGCTCCATCCGAAATTAATGGAACAGTGCTCTGGAGAGCACATATACAAGTCATATCATACCTCATCATTGCGTGAAAATCAAATGGTCTTCTGATGCAAAAAGATGAAAACATACTTTACAAAAAAAAGAAAAGAAATAAAAGCATTTGTTCAAAGAAGTGCTTTGCTAAAAAAAAAACAGGAGCTGTTGGAGCATTGTGGTCGATGGCTATAAATAACACTAAGTGAACACAGCAAACAGAAAAGGTCAGTGAATAACAACCCTCGAATTTCAATTCCTAATGTAGTTCACATCACTTCACAAGTCTTAATCAGCTCACAGATGCGGTTATTAAATATCTCGCCCAATTTGAACCTGCACTGGCTAACACACTGTATGATGCATTCAAATAATCACCTCCTAGATTCTGCAACATCCTTGATGCGTATAAAGCAGATTGTGCTAATAACATTCATCAAATGCTGTAAATGTGTATGATGCAGGTGAGACTAGGAGAAAACCCAATCCAGTCAGGCTTCTATCAGTAAATGTGTCCCACAACATCCTGCCATCTGGCAATAACGGAAGAGTTACCTACTTCTCCAAATTTTCTATTCACTAATTGGTGATCACATGAGAGGAGTTTGACAACAGGGAAAGAAGATCTTACAGTATAGAAAGATTCTTTTCATGTGTGTTTGGACAACAAGGAGAATATAGCAGGGCAAACTTGTCATAAAGGTTAACTATTATTTACGATGTGTGTGTGTGTGTGTGTTTGAACCTGGAGCACAAAACTTAAGTCTCTGGGGTATGGTTTTAGCAACAGCCAATGTATGGGTCAAAATGATCGATTTTTTGTTTATGCCAAAAATCATAAGGATATTAAGTAAAGATCATGTTACAGGGAGATATTTTGTAAATTTACTACTGTAAATATATCAAAACTAAATTTTTCGATCCATTGCCAAGAATTCATTTGGACAAAGGCGATTTTCTGTATATTGTGATTTTGAGCATAATGATATCTTCTTCCAGCCTTTCACGTGTGAGCTCTAGCGCATACTGATAAAAATATGCTGTGGACACTCAGGACACCTGATGTCCATTTTGCCACAAATCAGTGACTTGCTTACCATCTAGTTGTTACTTTATGACTTGAGGTTCCTTTCATTAACCCAACAGATTTAAGCAGCACAGAGATCAGATGGGGAGCATTAATCTTCATTTATTTATAATATACACACAGACCCAGCAGGCAGCAGTCTGACTGCTGAGCACATCGAGGTATGAATATATGTACAAACGGCACATATGTAGTGTTGCAAATATAGCAATATTAAATACTGAATATTCAATAACATGTATTTAAACATGTATATACATTTGCAGCCACTGTCAAGTCCCCATAAGCTCCTTTTGAAATTGTGAAGCGCGTGTCTGGTAAGCCAATGGTCCCATGCCTATATCTGAGTTAATGGCTATAAATCAGCTAATGAGAATATTAGTAGAGCTGGAACTAATTAGCTCTTTGATGAGACGCTGAGAGGCGTTTGTTTTTCTCAACCAGCTAAGTGTCATCTGCTTCTGTAACACACACAAACACACACACACACACACACACACACACACACACACACACACACACACACAGACACACATTACAGGGACTCTCCATAGACGTAATGGTTTTTCTACTCTACAAACTGTATTTGCTATCATACTACACCAACCCTACACCTAAACCTACCCCTCACATAAAACTATTGGCAATTTTTTTTATTTCACAAAGCACCATTTAATATTTATTCTAAGCATTATGGTTTATGGGGACACAGGAATTGTCCTCATAAACCATGATTAGGTTGTTGTTCCCATGTCATTATACACATTTGTGTCCTAATAAACCTTATACCAGAACACACACATACTTTAGGATGGATAGAGCTGCTAGTGAAGAGGATAACTGATAAGCTGGATTTATCACACCATATAAGATATTAATGCAAGCTTTGAAAAGTAATTTAAATAGTGCAAGCATACTCTCTCACATATACACACACACACACACACACCAAGCTAGACAGAACATTTCCTCTAAACACCAGCTACAGTACAACCAAAATAGCAGATGCTTTAACTGGTGGCCATGACAACAGTGAGACAGGAAGCACAAGACTGAATGATATCCACCACCTTGTGTAACCATCTAAATTACTCAAATATATAAACTTGACAAATGTGTCAAAAATAAAACCTGACAATAAGTTAGAGCTGAAGAGTATTGGGTTTTCTACATTAGAATACTTTCTTCTATCCCAGCTTAATATTCAGAGCTTCTTGAAGGTTGATTTCTGAGCATCCTGACTAGCAAAACCAATGGGAATCTAAGACAAACCAGTCTTAAAACAATATAGTAGGAGGGCAGAAACTACACGCTTCAGCTTTAAAATCTAGTCACCTTACCAAAAGACACTAAAACCTTTTTTAATTATTATTATGTATTTAATTATTATTTGGTGATGAGCTGTCTTTTTTTTATTTGCATATAAATTAAAATACATGCCTTTATAGATATACTGTATATAGATAAGGTTTTTGAAAGTACTGTGAAAAACATAAGACAAATTGAGTTTTTCAAAATGTAGAACTTTCTAAATGTTGGGCAAAATAAACAGATTTTTGCAGAATTGTGTGTTTTCAGATTGTATGTGGGCCTGGTTATCACAAGGCAAGCTCTTTAATGCAGCATTGACAACAGTATCAAAAAAATTAATTTGGTTTCTTTAATTTCAGAGATGAAGCAATCATTTTTCTCTTTATTTTTAGGTCCAATTCTCACTATTAACAAACCATTAACTACAAATTTTGCCTCCGTAAGCTCTTAATTTGCTTTTATACTAAAGAGTTAACTAATTTCTTCTGGAAAAAGGTTTTTGTTTCTGGGCATCATAACCAATATTCTGTTGAGCTGTTTGTCATACTAAAGCTGTCATAGTGACGTTCCCAGGGACATTTCAGTGCAACAATTATCTGATAACAACTAGATCTTCACTTAATAAGCCAGTCATTGAAACGGCAGATGGCGCTCTGGAAGGGTTTTTTTCTGGTTGGAGACTCTGATCCATGAGCTGCTCTTCAAAGACAGATCCAACTGATAACCATTCCAGAGGAACATGCCAAAATGCTCTTAAATCAGCAGCCAAGGGCATTTTCACAAGTGAAGAGTGCTAGACATGTGGGACAGTGAAATTATTGCAAAGACAAAGGGATCTGGCAGCAAAACCACATCACCATCTGGACATTATGAATGAGACATTTATAAACAATCAACCCAGTGTTACACCATGGAGAAGCCTTGAGATTTAGCTTTAGACTTCCACACCAAAGATAAAAAGAAGCTAAGAAGAGAATCGATCAGCAGGGATAAAGAAAATTGGCATAATAATAAAAGAGATAGAGAGTCTCAGTCCAGTGTCCAGTGGTGAGACAATAGGGCCAAACTGCGGCACATTAAGAAGTGGCACATCATTTCACTGAAACACTGACAGTTTTATTAGGGCATATAATAGGCTGTCTAAATGCTCCTGGACCGTTCTACTGATTGGATTCATAGAAAAGCTTTTAAATGTTGGCATTAGACATCTCCCCGTGTGAGTGAGCTACACCTTGTGTGACTGACTCACACAGAATCAGACGTAAAACAGAGGAGGCCTGCTTGTTAATTGGTAAACTGCATGTATATCTTGGTATGACAGTCAGTGCTGAGGAACATAATGTTTGTTAGCTCATTTCACATATGGCATACCATAGTTTAGCCAAGTAGGACATTAGCATTCATCCATTCAGAGTGTTTGCCTGCCTATGGCTGAAACACTGGGATAGGCTCCAACATACTCACGACCCTACACAGGACATGTGATTTAGAGAACGAATGGATGGATGAACATGTTTCCACTGTCCAAATCCATTGTGTACTCCATGATTCATTCACTGGACCCTGTACCTAAACCTGACCCTAACCTCTAAATTCTAAATCAAACCACTATTTCTAACCCTTATCCCAAACCCCATGTCCATTACTCCCATCCCTTCAACTAACCTGGTCCTAACTCTCAGTGTCAACTCCTACAGCAGACCGCAACCTAAATCCTAACCCTAACCCTAACCCTTTCACTGAATCCAACCCCCTAAATTCTAAATCTACTGATATAACCCTAATCCCAAATTCTGCTCTCCCGTCCCTTTTTCCTATTAACCTAGATCCCAACCCTCAGCACCAACTCCAATTCCAAACCTAAAGCCAAATCCATCATGATCTCCCTACACTTTTTACTGAACCCTGACCTTAACCACAATCCCAAACTTTAAAATCTAGACCTAACCCCATTTCTAACCATGATCCAACCAACCAAACTCCTTACTCCCTCCCCTTAGTTTAATATGGATCTTAACCCTCAGCACCAACTCCTATTTCAAAGCCCATTGCTAACTCCAACATAAAAATCCCAAACTAAAACCTAACATTTTATCATGAAAACTGACAAGTAAACTGAAAATAATAAAATCTAAATTTGTAACTAAATCACTGAATCAGTTGAACTCAGAATTAAACTCAGAACTGATTTGTCAATTATTATTATTTTTTTTTTGTTAATAGGATAAACCCATTAATTGAAAAGACCTCCTCTTACAAACTCAGATGTTAATTTGTCTAGTGAATAATGATTTTTTTCCCTCACTTAAATAAGTTGTATGGCTTCAGAAAACTTGGCATATAGCGCATCAAAAGGACAGAAGAAAGGAAGAGGTGCAGATAAATACAGATGGAAGCAGCATTGAATAAAACTGACCCTGCGAGAGAAACTGTTGGTTTGTGCAAATCATCTTCTGTCCTCCTTATGTCATTCATGGCATGTTTGAACAGACGGATGTTAAACTCGAATGGTAGCGTGATGCTACAGGCTGTTTAGCGTTTCAGGGCTCACTGTGCAGTCTGTCTGAATATGACGAGGAAAAGAATGGGACAGATTGCTGATGTATGGGACATCAGGCCATATTCATATTCAAGTGACCATAAATGACCTTCAAGCACGCTGACTCAGTTAGTGCCACAGAAGTCTGTCTGGCGACATGCACCAGAAACAAAACATACACCCTGGTTGTGGGTCAGTGCCTTTACAAACACAAATGCTATTAAACAGAATGTACATGTAGTTTCATTACACTTAACGTGTAAGCACAAATCACAGCACATTGACATCAAATGAATGAATACGGATAGTCTTACTGTAATTTGCTCCAAAGAGTTCGGAATTACTCAAGATGACCTCTGTACCCTTCACTGGTCCAAACAAACTGACTAACAATAGAGCTGAATGCCCAGTTTTGAAACAGCCTGGAAATTGCAGAGACTTTACACATATCACAATGTCATTTTGTTATATAATGCAATGACATTAATACATTTGTGTTCATTAAATTTCCCCAAACTTTTTGGAGTCAGTATAATTAGCAGAATACCAGACATGTTCCTACAATAATTATGCATGTGTACTTATGAGAGTGTGTGCTTAGGAGTGCATTTGTGCTTCATACTGTATGTAAAGTGCACAGAGGCTGTAATCCAGCATACTGATCACTGGGGCTTAACAAGGATTTAATGTCTCTCTCGGAAACCTGCACTGACATACAGTAGAGGAGAGACATTCTTCACAAAAACTCCCATGATGCCTCTCTAGATCTTTCTCTTCTTCACTTATTTTTTTCCTATTTTCTTGTGAACCCTCAGAGATGAGTTCTTACACTGTATTGGAAATCTAACTTATTTTATTTCTCCAATTCTAATCACTGTAAACAGAGTGACTAAACCTTGCACAATACAGTGCCTCATTCTCGTTACTGTAACATGAAAAAAATAATGCTGAAATATTTATGGATCATGGTAGCATTTTCTGCATTTCCTTTAATGAATCAAAATAACAGATGTAAAAAAATAAAAAAACCTGTCAAAATTTAATTAACTGTACTTAAAAAATTATCACATTACAGAAATGAGAACCTGAAAAAGCTGAAAAAATACTAGTAGGAGATTACTCTTATTTAATGCTATGATGATACTTAATTGCTTTGAACAAATGTTGTAATTTTGCTACAGTGATGGTTAAGAGCTCAATCTTTTCCCTCTCTGTTCTGAATTTTAATCTATTTATTCCCTTGCTTTCCTTCTCCCTTTCTCTCTGGGTTATAACGGACACTCTGATTGCTACGGGTCATAAATCACAGTGGCTCAAGCTGCTTTTAAAAATGGCTTATATGATCTCAGTCAAGGTGTCAGTTAGAGCTAAAGCCATTTATTGTATTCATTTTTGTATGCTTTTTTATAGTATAGACTGGTGCATGTCGATTGGCTTTTACTACATTTTAGTTTCCTAACATGAATGATAATTAATCTTGGCCTAAAACCACAGGCATAAACACACACACACACACACACACAAAACGTGAGTGCTTCCATCTGCGATTATAGATCAAATGATATGCTTACCAGGCACTGATATGGTGGACAGGCTGTATGCTTACCCCTGATTCTTTAGTATTGAAACAGACAAAACAGGCTAAAGAACTGAAAAAAAGATGAGTCATAGAATTGAATTAGTCTATTAAATATGTTCAGACATAGTCACCTAAATTTGGTTTCAAAATTCTGCTTCTTCCATTTTCTCACATATGTATGTTTTTTTCACTCGTCAACCAATATCACTGTGATATATTACATTAAAGGGGTGGTTGACTGCTTTTTTACTTGGCTTTCTTGTGTTTATGAGGTGCAGTGTAACATGTCTTCAAGCTTAATTTAGAAAACAAAAAATGCCTTATTATTTATATATTTTATATATTACCGCTGATTCTATTGTCAGTTGACTTCCTGTTTCTATGATACCACTCACTCAGAAATACGCAATGGGCTCAAGCAGAGGATCAAGCAGAACCTCTGCAAGCACGGCTCTTAAAAGATGTTTCGGAATGGTAAGTAAGAGTTTTTTGTATTTCTCTCATATATTTTAAATACGCTGAGATTTGGATTTCCTCAGAAAAAAGGAATGAAGCACTTTATTCAGCAACCAGATCATAAACATGAGTAAGTCTCTTTTTATTTATTTATATACTTGTAGTAGTTTTCACATAACTTGTAAACATTTTACTAGTTAGACTTTTTCCAAACTATAAATCCTGATTAAATGTATAATCAAGTGAAACATATGAAGTTTCAATAACAATATACAATACTATACCATTCAAAAGCTTGATGTAAATAATTTAAATGTAACAAATAGATAACTGTAACAAATGTAACAAACAATTCTGTTCTTTCAATTTATCAACAAAAAAAAAAAAAAACGCTGAAAAAAATATTCTGACATCAACATTACTAATACTAATTTTTGTTGTTGTAGAAAATAAGATTGTTAAAAGGATTTCTGAAGGATTGTGTGACTGGAGTAATGATGCAAAAATTCAGTTTGAAAGTCAGCTTTGATTGTTCTAATAAACTGTTTAACTGCACTCGCCAGTGGATACTAAATTACATTGTGGGATAATTAAATATATTCTAAATAAACTACAAACATAAAATTATATAGATTTATTTTGTCCCCACATTCTTTCTTGTAACTCTTCCCTCTCAGTGACACAGCTGACTGAACGGCTCATTATGCAGCACATTAAGCAGCACATTATGCGGGCCTTTGTCTTCTCAGGTGTAAATCACAATGATATTCATGATAGTTGATGCCCTACTCACATATGACTTTTACAAACAAAAACTTAAATTAGAAAATTTAAATCAATATATTATTTTCTGTAAGTGAGTAAACAAGAAGATTTTCACATAATTTAGAAAGAAAAATTCTAGGCTACAAGATCCAGTTCTCTAAAATCCTGGGAACCAATGTTCTGTATGTGTTTTATGGCCTTATTCAAGTGATTTTAAATTTTTAGTTTTTCACTAACCACGCATAACATTTTTTTCCTCAAAAACACAATAATGTACTTACATACTGCTCACATATCAGTATAGCCCAGTTTGTGCTGATTACAGTGAGATTAGACTTTAGGCATTTAGATATTTATAAGAAACTGAAAACTGCACAAATGTCAGGGCATGACAAAACTTCTCCAGGCCTGCATCTACATCTATACTACCAGATAGTTTCAAACACATTTTCAGCTCAGCTGAAAGAAATAAAAGAAAATGTAACTTAAAATGATAAAATTATATAAAACTATAAAAATTATATATAACCCACCAGTGTCTGTATGACCTTGTTCATCTCAAAATAATGAAAATAAATGTCAAAATAAACCCTTCAGGATGAGGGATGATTTTGATACCGCTGGATTTATTAAAAATAACCTGTCAGTCTCACAAAATTAGGTACACATCTGTGAAAACCAAAAGAAGAAGTATAAATCTAATACTTCAGGACATGCATTTTTTAAAAATCTAAACTATTTGAAATATATATTTGAATTATTGAGTTACAGTATTGTACTGAGGGCAGTTGGTTTTGAGGGAAGTGAAAAAAAAAGAATAAAGAAATATTATACTTTATTAAAATAAAATAAAGAAACAAATAAAAGAGCATTCTAGTAATTGGGTAGAATGTAAAAATCTAGAATCTGTAATTATTCTCGGGTGAGAAACAAGTTAGCACCAGCAGTAATCAACAGCACTGTAAAATAATCAGCTCTGATTCACTGCCCCTTGAGAGCTAGACACTGAACCAGCAAACCATAATTTGTATTTGAGACAGTGTAGGTGTCTGGGACACGGTGTACGTGAGTGTAGGAAGTGCTTGTGTGCTGGAAAGCACATCACTGCGAAATGCCATGTGTGAAGCTTTAAATAGCTGTTTGGCATCAGTTTTGGGAACAATTTTGATTTTAGCATAACTTTAAAGACTCAGTGAAGCAAAAGAAATGGCTTGATGACTGCTGTTTTCTTTCCTGGATAGGAGGTGGGACATATCCAAGGGGTCAATAGCTAGTAGCCTTTTGCCATTGGTCTGTTTCACTGAGGTGAGGTTACATTAGCAAAATTTAGGCAACATTTTGTGGGCAAACAAAATCCCTATTTCTATAGTCAACAACACAGTAATGCATAAAGCTCACTAAAGTCACTTTCAAACCAAGCAGCTTTCTGTTTGCATGACCATTTTAAACATGAGTGAAATTCACATGGGGAACTTTTTCGCCCACATGTAAAACTCCTTATTGTGCAGATTCCTATTGAAATGACTGATTTCGCTTCCTATATTTGGCCAAGCAACAGTAAATAAAGCATAGGCTAACATATAAATTAGCCTTAATGCTAAAAGACATGCTAAAACATGATTTCAGAGAGTCTTTAACTGTGCTGGTTTGTGAATTTTAGATGTGTGTGTGTTTGTGAAAGCATATTATGCAACAGTCCTTGTACAGAATGCAGGATATAAATATAGCGAGGACACAGGTAGTGCATATGCATGTTTGTACACTACTGTAATTATGTGTCAGAGTCTATTTTTACCCACAATGCTTTTCTGCACAGTGAAGGTCGGAAAAAGCAGAAACAGCTTGTTCTTCAGCATGACTCAGCGCTTTGAGAAAGCCAAGGAGTGAATTATAAAACTGCTAAGAAAGGCAAGATGGACTAAATTAATTAAGAGCCCCCCCCCCCAAAAAACAAAACAAAACAGAAGTCTCCTTACCTGCCCCTCCTCTCTGCACAACCAACATGGCCTCAGCCCCAACAGGACATTCTTTTAGCAGCTCCACCACCTGTGTGTGTGATAGCGTTAGCGCGGGTTGCTGGTTAATTTCCACGATCAGATCGCCCTCGCACAGCCCCGGGCACCCCTGTGCCTCCAGAATCTGATTCACCCGTTGTCCTCCATTATTGTCTGCTATAGTGAATCCAAACCCATCCGCCCCTTTCACCATGGTAACGGTTAAAAGCTCTCCTCCAGCCGCCCCTGACGATGCCATTGAGACGCTGTCCTCCAGTGGTCCGGTGTCCAGGTGGGTGTCTCCAGGGTGAGGTTGCGCCAGCGTCGTTTGGATTGGGTCGACGAAGCGAGCAGTGCGGGAGATGTACTCCATGTAGCTGTCGTAGCTATTCCGTCCGTTGACCAGCAGATGACGATCAATTAGACTGAGGGGGGACAGCAATGTACTGGCTGCATCCTCCGGGTCATATGGAAGAGGGTAACCCCTGCAAAGGACGAGGGTTACGCTTTGTCCAATTGGCACTGACTGGAAAAGCTTCACCACATCAGCGTGAGTGGTGCCCAGGACGCAGAGGTCATTAATGTAGACAATCACATCTCCTGGTAAATAATTAGACAAAAGGAAAGGTATATTAGCATATGCTAACACTAGTAGGTGTATATTTGGGCCAAAAGCCAAGGCTGTTTCAAAAGTTAGGAGTAAACTTAAACATAGTTATGCTTCTTTACAAGATAACTCATTCTCAGAAATCATTGAAATAAGCACAGTGACAGAAATCATCCAAAATGGTGAATTAGGTAAAACATTTTTTTTTTTTTTTTGATTCTTATATTTGATTCAATTAAGAAAAGTATTGATACAAGTTCTTTATCCATAATGGTAACACTTTAGAACAGGAAACATTTATTCACCAATAAATACGACTTTTTCTCTCAATAAATTCATAATTTGCTGCATATTAATAGTTAGTAAGGTAGTTGTTGCATTTAGGTATTGGGTAAGATTAGGAATGTAGAATAAGGTCTTATAGAACAAGGCATTAATATGTGGTTAATTGGTACCAATAAATGGCTAATATTCTAGTAATATGCTTGTAAATAAGCAACTAGTCAAGAGACCCTAAAATTAAGTGTTACCGTGTATTTTTGTGCCAATAAGAATGTGGAGCCATTAGCTTAGCAACACGCTAATATTAAACTATTTTGACTATCTGCTCCATTATTTGCGTGCTGTGTATTTTTGTGCTTATGTGAGCTAAGTCATTAACTTAGCAACATGCTGAAGTTAGACGCTTCAGAAACAGCAATTAGCTGAAATGCTAGTTGAGATTCTTTCACAATTTGGAACTATACCCAGTGAGAAAACAAACCCTGTAAGAGGGATCTAACGGTCATCCTGGTAAGATCCAGCTGGATATACTGAAATTCAGATTTTTTATTCCCCCCATGACATTAAAAGGGAAGCTTAGGATTGGTATTCCTTTAAGATTTTTTAACTATAGGAGTCAAATCTCCTGTGTGCTTCACAAGAAAAGCACCATTTTTGTGTGGCTTGCTGCCAGTGTAGAATGTTCCAAATCAATCGTTTTACCCGATGTAAAGATAACTGACAGCAAAATATCTCTAGGTTTCGGAACAGCGCTATTGAGGGGGAAAATATATTTTACCCAATAAGAACAGTCAGTCTAATCAGGGTGAGAAACCTTCTCCAATTTGCAACGATTTCAGTCATCCAATATTTATTCATGTCGTCTCCCCTGGCAACTGTGTCAATTACAGCGCACCAGTCGAAGGAACAATTTGAGGGACCTACTCAATCCTTTTCTCAGTCCTTAAATTCGCCATGCCTCAGGACTTGTGATCTTCACTTCCCTTTTTTCAAGAATTTTACCAGTCCTTTAGATGTTTGTTCACTGATTCAGTACAGTTTCACCTTCAGTGCTGGAATGTGAAACCAAGCTTGTGTACCATTTTTTTTAAATGTTTCCGCAGAGTATGTTTCAAATAAAAGCTTTGGCCTCCATCTTTGAATGCTGACAAAAATTAAATATCAGAAATGTAATTATTGTGGAAATGATAAGGTGCTCAATATTGAGCCTGTCCTCCAGCAAAAAACGACCGTTTGTGCAAGCACCTTATTACGACCTATATTTAAGTTTTAAAGTTAAGCGGCCTCTAGCGGGCGTAAAAATAATGACAGTATCGTGATGCATCTATCGTCATGAGATGACCTTTAATGTCATTACCAATCAAAACGCACGTCTATTTAAATGCAATTTGTGGACTTTTTGTGGATTTTTCACAGTAATTCGTACATATTTTACTAGGTGGCTTATTCGTTCGAATGACCACACCTAACCCCACCCCTAAACCTAACCCTCACAGAAATCATGCTAAATTATGATTTATTGAGTCACAGGGTCTACTGGTTTCCTAGAGACATTTCATGCAGTGACATACGTGTCTATCGTTAGGCTTGTCCCCTTCTGACTGTTATGTGTTGTTTGCAGGAATTTAAATTAATCTCGGTAAATACATTCAACATCTGCCTAGAGACTCTGGTGTTCCAATCAATACTTTCACATGCTTCCAGAGAGCAAATGATATTGGTGTGACCGGGCTGTTTCACACCTAGCTTTATGTCAGCATCAGTCTGGGCCGACACTCCACAGGGCAAACCAGATCACTACACTCCTACAAACAAGACATTATCATCCACTTACAATTCAAACTTCAAAAAATTCTAAATTCGACAGCTCCCGTTTTATGTTTTACTTTATTTTTTATCTGTGAATGCTGAAACTGGATCATAAGAGCCACTAAAATTGTTTAAATAAACTTCAACAAACTAAGACTGGGTTATAGCATATAGTATTAATAGGGTGCCTCATTTAAATTGACAAAATGTATAATAAGTTTGATTGATTTCCATGAACCAGTTCAAATAGTCAGTTTCAATTAAATGATTCAATGGATTTATTGATCACTCAAAGTTGTGCACAGATACTTATAATGTGCTACTTATTGTTTTATTAAAATTAAAATGATCTAATATTTTGTTTCCTGACTAAATCTATTCATTGCGAGACAACATAAAAAGAGCTCTGGGAACAAACGTCTGAGACATCGTATGCCTGTGACTGGCATTCTTAAAACACAATCAATACACAATCCCCTAAACATCGCTGCTGAGCCACAGCACAGTAGACATTCTATTCAAATGAAGCTCTAAACATCAAAATGCAGTGATTCTCCAACAGGCATATGACTTGTGTGCTTCCTGTCCCTCAGCAACACACTAGTGCACCTGATTCAACTCATTATCTGCTTGTTAAGCTTTAATTGAGAAGAATCGGGCACAGCTGCAAGGGGCAGAGTAAACATCAGTGCCACAGAGGCATCTATAGTGGGCGTAGATGAGGTGGATGGAAGGGCTCTAAGATGCAGGAAGTTAAGCATTTCACGTAGCAGATCTCAGCACTCTGCATGATAGTTTTATTTCATCATGGAAGCACTTAACCAGGAGGAAAGGAGAGAGAGGAATACGTGGCATGTTTACATCACACTATTAATTTGTGGATGAGGTGTTAAACAGTTGTTATGATTATTGTGGTGGTTATTAATGGGTTTAATTTTTTTTTTACTTGTTACATACTCACAAACATGTATATATTAGTAGTGACTTGTCTCAGCAAACATTCATAATGAAAAGAAACATAACATTAATCATATGAAAATGCAAATCTTGCATAATGGTGTATTCTACATTCAAAATCAGTAACAAATGTCCAAGAATTATCTTCATGTTAATTAATTTTCCCTAAATAAATAAAATTATATAACACTAATATCATATACATCATATTAAAATGATGTAAGTAAATGTATGCCTAGATTATAATGTTGAGTATTAAAATAGTTATTTTTTAAGGATTAACTTTAAGTGGGCATTAGATAATGCCAAAATTATTTGAGTCATTCTAGAGTCAATCTGATTGGATTTAAATCTGTGGCGCAAGATGAGTCATTAATTAACATTCTAGAGGAAATTAGCATACAGATTAGCCTCAAAGCTAACACACGTGGACTAAAATCAACAAAACGAATATTCTGATTTAATAAGGTCTTCAAAAGTAACATTATCCACCAAAATAGTGATGGCTGTGTACTATATGTATGTCCATATGCAAAGGACGTTCAAGTCCACCAAAGGATGTGAGCGAGATTTCCTCTCCGAGCTCCCTTATCCAGCAAAATTGAATATTTCACACTGGCGTAGAGCTGAAGCTCCTCCACAGCACTGTCTGAGTGTGTGTGAGTGTGTGTGTGTGTGTGTCTGAGTGTGTGTGTGTGTGTGTGTGTGACTGCAAAACAGCACAAGTAGGACAAGGAGTCTAGAGGGAAAATGAAGGGTGGAAGAGAGCAGAAAGGAGAGGAAAGGAGCAGAAAGGATGATTTCTACAACTAACAACAACAATAATACAATAAAACGGCATCATGGGAGACGCATTGACTATATTCTGAACTCTGCACTGTGGGTCCCTCTGAATATACTAGATATTTCAATGCTGATGCATGTGTGTGAGAGTAATGCTGCAGCAGTCACACTCCCACTAGGCTGGACCGGAGTTACAGAGTTCAGAAAGCACCTCTGTGATTAATGAACACGTGCCCTGCTGTGGATGACACACAAAGCCAATAAATACACTTTCTGTAAAAGCTCTTAACCCCTGGATGTCCCTAACACACTATCAACCAATAAAATGACAGATTCACACCGCAACCTCAGCAGTAGTGTGGGCACAAACATAGATTGAGAAAGACTGACCAGCTGGAAGCTCTATTTAAGTAAGAATAGCACATTAGAGCTGATCAAACAGTGACTTGTTGCAAGTGTGTGTGTGTGTTTACCTGTAGCCATTTTCCCATCCTGTGCAGCAGGCCCGTCTGGTATGACACTTTTGACCTGTAAGAACTCATCTGGTTCGTCACCACCGATTATAGTGAAGCCAAATCCCATGTTGCTTTTCTGTAGGGCTGTAGACAGAAAGCTGCCCTTCAGCTGCGTGGGGTCCCGTGTGAACAGAGGCTTCTCTGCCAGGGTGAAGAAATTCAGATAGAAACATGAGATTGTAATCAAGCAGAAGATATCCAGAAACTAATGGTTATTGTGTAAAAGCCACTCCAAACCCATCAAAAGCAGCAGATCACATCACACTGGGGAATTGTGGGTAGATGGCCAAGCGCTCTGCTTCCAGCCAAACATACAATAGCAGAGTGGGACATGATGGCTTGTTTTTTGCTCAAACCTCACTTTTGGCTCTTTAAATGTACTCCAATGCTACACTCAACAGTGTTTAGCCTCATCCAGGGCCGTCTCCGAAGCCATCCAAGAAGAAAAAAAGCCAGGAGAAGAACCAGCCCAGGCAGAGTGGTTCTACTGCTCTCTCAGAGTGGAGAAAGCGGTCTTAAAAACCATTCTGGAAAAGCTGTTTTGCTGTAACCACACACAAGGACCTTTGTACTGAAGAGCTGCTTCTTTGAAACTGAAGAGATGTCTACTTCAGTACACAGTATGGAGTTAAAAGATGCCAGCCATAGTCACTCCATCTCACTTTCGTAGTTGAGAGGTTCTTAATTTTTATTTTATTTTTTTTGTACCACCATTTTGGTCTAGTCTAATCTAGTTACTACCATGCGTTTGTTAGGGACAATAGCTGGTCCAGATACACTGCTAAAAGACCAGCATGAATTTCTATGCTGATCCATGTTTGTTTGGTTCTGGTCTAGCAAAATATCTGGTACAGCTGGTTTTGTTTCCTTGTTTTTAATATAATGGGAATGCGTAACGTTGGCAGGTTGTCTATATGGTCTTACAATCAACATAAAATGGCATTCAAAACCCATTTTACATATTACCTTGAAAACATAATGAGAGCAGAACTAGATTTTGCCTAGCTGGAGTTGATTGGATCTTGAAAAGATGTGTTACATGCTTAACTAGAGCCATGTTGACCCTCACTAATCAACTAGTTGGATGTTGTTAGTTACTTGGTGATCATCCCCTACTAGATAAGTAATCTTGTGGAATCCATAGGCATATTTTATAAACCAGCAGACCAAACATATGCTTGTGACCAGTTACACTGGTCTGTTCAGCAGGGTAGGTGGACTTATGAGTATCCTTGAAGCGCAGGCAAAAAGTAAAATACAAAAAAAAACAAAAAAAACACAGCCAATGAAAAATCTTCACTGGTTTAGAAACGGAGAGATTGTTCCTTAGAGGACTAGGCAAAAACAGGCAAGGCAAAAACACTCCGGCTGTAGTTCCTCTCTTGCACAAGGGGGCGCCGGTCTAGGGACGTACCATGCAGTCCAAACACACCGGCCCGGTACAGGGGGGCCTCGGACAGGTCAGTGAGACTATGAGAGCGCTCAGGAGCGGGACCCACGTATGCCAGTCTGGCCCTGGGTAAGGTGGCAGAGGAGGGGCTCTCCTCCACTGTTACAGAAAAGAAAAAAACCCTCAACTCACACAGAAAATCATGAAATGTCATTGAAGGATACAAGTTAGGCCTACTATGGACCTAGAAGAGTTACATTTCGGACATCCTTGTTGAACCTGGAACAACATTCCCAACAATCTGATTTTACAACAAGGTTTAGGGCTAGGCCTAAGGTTGTGGATGGAGCCTCAATTCACACATGGAATTGATTAATGGCATTAAAGGATACAAAGTTGGCCTAATATGGAAGTAGAATAGTTAGATTTCAATAGGAAATCTATGGTGATTTTGTCAAGTCAAAAAATCTTGTTGGTCCTGGAACAATGTTCCTAAAAATCAGATTCTGAAGATACAAAAATCAAAGTATAACCATCCTCTCATTTTTACTCTTTGGTTATAGAGGTAGTTCTGGTTAGCATTGGGTTTAGGAATAGGTTTAGGACTGTTCCAGGACAAACAAAGGATATTGAGCGAGGAACTTGGCAAATACTACTTGGCAAATTGCGGTTGTCAAAAGGGTTGATCTACTAATGAAGGACAAAGCTAAATTTAACATCAGAGCATCAGAGAGACTGAACATCCAGATCACGCAAACACCTTCTCAGTCCTCTATGGTCCCCAGTTATGCTTACATCTCAAGCTACTGAACCTCTCTTTTGTGGACGTAAGATCAGAAACTACATAACCAACACTATGTGGATACCCCTTTAAACAAACCACTTTGATTAGGGGCCAAATGAAAACTTAAATCTTAATTCTCCCACATACAGTGACCACAATAACAGTATACAGTATATTAGCTTCAATTTTGTGAAGTGTCTTTTTCTGCTCCAGCATGACTATGTTTGTCCTTAAGTATATGCTTATGTTATGGCAGAATTTGACTGGCCTGCACAAAGACCACAGCTGATCTTCTACTGGGATGAATTGGACCACAGAGACATACTGATGCTATTGTGCCTAAATGGCAGCAAATCCCTACAGTCATGGTCCAACATCTAGAGGAAAGCCTTCACAAAGACGAGAGCTGAACTTTTACTTGTGAATCGCTATAACTTTAAATGTGTATCAATCACATTTTTGGTGTTCAGATACCCACATGCAATACTTTGCCCATATAGTGTAGGTAAGTTGGAGGTTTTCAGTAAAGAATACTCTCTCTGAAAGATGGACTGAAAAAAGGTAGAGAACGTTCTTGTTTACGCCATTCTGGCTGAACATACTCTGCCTCTTACCTTTATGTGGGTAACAGCATGACCATGCTGAATGGATTCATTTAAACAGGAATTATTGCAAGAAATGCTTCTAACCATAATCAGTCCAAGGTCATATTATGAAAGGAGACACATTCTCAATGGATGACTGAGTCTCAAAGAAAACAGGAAGCATTCAGGCTTAGCTTGAATAGACCGTACAGGTAGATTTAGAGGATTAGTTTATGCAAAAAAGGATAATTCTGTCATTATTTACTCCCCCTTATGTCCATCCAAGCCTGAATGACTGACTTTCTTTCATGGAACAAAAAAAATATATATATATATCTTTTTTAGTAATGTACAATTCAATATACATTTAGATAACGCTTTCAAACTTCAAAAAGGATGCAACAGTACTGTAAAAGTATAGGAGTAGTCCATATGACTTGTGTTTCTTTTACAAACAAGAAGACCTACTTAGCACAGCCAGGAAAGTTCTTGAGAGAATCAGTTATGGGCAGTCTATAACTAAATGTTTCATTTGAGTATAATATTGCCAATAAATAAGATGAACAGGTTAAAAGAAGATGATTTGAAAATGATTTGTTAACAAATTAGACTTATTTGGTTCTCAACTTCAGTTCTGACTCTGGGTTGCCTGTGGATGAGTATCCTAAACAAAGTTGTCACTTCACAGTTGCCAAGTGAGAGTTTTATAATGACAGGACATGCATTTATACAACACTTTATACAAAAGGAAGAGCCGCTCGTTCCATGCGTCATACGTCATTACGTTATTCCTGCAGTCCTTTCAGTGTCATGGTTCAATCCGATCGAGTGTTTACATGCACTCTCAATCGTATTAGAAGAGGAATAAACCACTCCCTTCAATCTGATCGAAATTTAATACCGATCGAGCTCAGTTGGATCAATTAAGGTGTTTACATGAAGGCGTTTCAGTCCGATTGAGCTGTTAATCTGATTACAATCGGATTATTTGGTTGCTTGTTAACGTAGTCAGTGAGTCAGTGGTTAGGTTGCTTTACTTTCAGTTAACATTCATCGTAAGTGCATGGGAAAAAAAGGCAAGTTCTTCAGAATTTCTCATTATGCTTTCCAAGAAAGTAATCAAGTAAATATTGATAGTTTTCATTTTGAAGTAAAATGAATAATTCCAAAGGTAAGAAAGTGATATTCTGTAAGAAAGTAATATTCTGCACAATAAGTTCACACACTGTGCACTTCCAAAGACAACATTTGAGCTTAGTTGTGTTACAATAGAGACAGACAATGAGTGCACAGGAGAAATATAATAATAGTCATGAATATCAAACCCCAATCAGCTTTTCAGAAGATTTGATGTTAAATGTAATTGCATGGAGAGCAGATAAGTGTTTTTAAGATGTCTTTGGTGTGCCTGAACAATAGGGAGGTTGGGAATAACCAGATTTACATTAGTACCACACTTCAAAATTCAACTGTTAATTTTTGGATGTCAATATTTGGATGTCAATCTTGGATAGCAATAATAGTTTACCTCTGTAGACTGTAGGTAGAGGGAGAGAGGACAAGCCCTGACTCTGCATCTGCTGCTGCTGTTGCAATCTTCTCTTGGCCTCTAGAACTGGATTCTCAAACTGAGTCCTTCGGTTTATGTGGCTGCAATCAGAAAAACAGAAACAGAGACTCATTCAAGTGTATCTCTTGAGTGACGACTTCATAGAACATGCTTATCCATCAATTTAGCAAGCTGCCTAGCTGTCTACTGCTTACACAAGTAGCATTTTAACTGAAGTAACTGATTTGCAACACTCTACATAGGCAGCATCTATGCACTACAAATAGACAACGACTATCATGTAAAATGCATGGGAGACCCGACTCTACAAATGATTCCAATGTGCCCATCACTGACTGTACAATTTTCTGAGAAATCTAATATATATATATATATATATATATATATATATATATATATATATATATATATATATATATATATATATATATATATATATATATATAATAAACACTATTGACTATTGAATTTCTGAGCTTGCATATGCATTCTGTGATATTTCATTAACTTTAACAATATCTTGTATATAAGATGTTGGTCCCTTGCTATTATGCACTTTGACAATTTCTGCAAATCCTGCAGTATTATTTCTTATGGTTGGTCAGAGCAAATTATCTTGCCCTCCCAACAATCTACCACCCAAAAAACTAAAATTGACATGAGCCATTAATGTATAATAGATGAAAGCATGAGTGTTGATTTTAATAAATGACACAAATCATTTAAGGCTGTGGTCAGTGAAACTTTATCCTAGTTAGTCCTCATTTTTGTAAAAAAAGTGATGTAAGAATGAGATCAGACAGTAATGAGACCATCCTCTGATCTGGAAAAAAATGGTTCTTTTTTCTGGAAAAAAATGGTTCTTTTTTAACTCTCTGCACAACACTTGCTGTCCGAGTTATTCCAATCTGTTTTAAAAGGCGCCACTGAAAACTCTGCCATTTGAAAGTACAAAGAAAATTGGGCTCCATTAAAAGGCATTCCTTTGAAAAGAGGTAATGTTTTTTGTAAAGATGTGGCATTTGTAATTACAGCTTTGTGCCAACACTACGCAAGGTCAAATTTGAGATATTGCTTTTAGATTTCTTTTAAGGTCTAAAGCCTGAAATTGATTTAACAGATCAAAGTATAATCAGCAAATGGATTTTGTCCCTAGTGCTTTATCTGAGATCAGTTCCATACTTTCTTATAGAACGTTAGGCCATTAGGCCAAGGTTTGGCAAAGTGGAAAACATTCTGGCAAGTGGTTATAGCTTGGTCCTATTAAATAACGCTTGTAGGGATAAAGTGATATCTGTTTAACCTGAAAATACACACAAAACACAAAACAAGTGATAAGCTTTATGCTTAATGTTCTTGTTAAGTGTCTCCTCTAAAAAGCCACTAGATTTATAGTAAATTACAGTCATTTCACACCAGATGCAGATTCTGATCTCCCCAGCTGTCATCTTCCAAAACATAAAACCCACAGTTTTACAATTACTACTGAAGATGTGTTTTTCTCCCTTTTTCATAGAAAGACAAAATAAAAGTTTACATTATACAGTATGTTTTGTAGCTTTAAAATAACAATAAATAAAATAATAAAAAATAAATAATGCCTCAGTAAAAAATAAATGTGTTTTGAAGGAAATATATATTCAAAATAAAATGTTATCTTAGCAAATATTTAGAAGACATGCTGACAGACAGACAGAGAGACAGACAGACAGACAGACACGGAGGGACAGACAGACAGACAGACACAGACACAGACACAGACACAGACACAGACACAGACAGACAGACAGACAGACAGAGAGAGAGACACAGACAGACTGACTGACAGACAGACAGACATACAGACAGACAGACACTGACAGACAGACAGACAGAGAGACATAGACAGACAGACAGACAGAAAGACAGACAGACAGACAGACAGACACTAACAGACAGACAGACAGACAGACAGACTGAAAGACAGACACAGGCAGACAGACAGACACAGACAGACAGACAGACAGACATACACTGACAGACAGACACAGACAGACAGAGAGACAGACAGACAGACAGACACCGACAGACAGAAACTGACAGACAGGCAGGCAGACAGACAGACAGACAGACGGACTAACAGACAGAAAAACAGACAAAAAGACAGACAGACAGACATTGACAGACAGACACAGGCAGGCAGGCAGGCTGAATGGCAAACTGACTGGCAGACTGACTGATTGACTGACTGACTGACAGATAGACAGATGTATAAATGGACAGACAGCGGGATGGACAGACAGACCGATAGACAGACGGATGGATGGACATACATACAGACAGACAGACTGATAGTTAAACAGACAGATAAATAAATGGAAAGACTGACCCATCTAATGATAGCAGACCTGGATGCAGTCCTGCATTTATTATGCAGTTCGAGAGATTGTGTGGCTGTGCATCCACATGATACTACAGCTGCATTATTGGCTCTGGGCTTACTGTTCTCCTCTGTCCTGGGAGGAAGAGTAGCCAAGCAAGCCATACTATAAATAGTCCCACCTCACTCCAGACTGTGCATTAAGCAGGAAAAATGATGTCACACATGCTAACACACTGCGAACTGAATTAGGAAACAACGGGCAGCTGTTTTTTGGTCCGGGCATGGTGCAGCAGCAAAATAACCAATTCATACAGAGCTGTGACAAAACGCAGGGATCCAAAGTGACATTAAACCATGTATGTTAACTCTAGTGTTTCAACTTACTCAACATAGTAGGTTCCATAAACAGGGTCATCAATTTTCTCCCAGCCATAAGGAAGCTCTGAAAAACAAACAATGAGAACAATTACATCCACAAAACCATTTCATTCAAAGGTAAATGTTGCCGTTATAATGTAAAAATGTTGTTTTATTGGGATATATTGTCTCATTCTCTGGAAATGGTGCCATTTGTGGGTTTTGTGTGTCTCCGTGACTTACTGATGTGATTAATGGAATACTAAACTGAACATTATTTGAAAGGTTTAGTGTGCCAACGCACAATAACTTTTAAAATAAAACAATCATTTTACTCTTAAATGTTTTTCAGTCTTTCACAATATCATCTGATTTCCCATTTATCACCATGACATTTTAATGGGTTGTACAGGATAAACATGTTTGCTTTTATTGAAAATAAAATATTATGTTTTCATTGTCTTTGTATTTTTTTTTTCTAAACACTTTTCTGAAAATTCCAGAATTTACCTTTGTCCTTGCACTTTCTGATTAACTCCATTATGTTGTGATATATTATTAATATTTAGACTAAAATATACATATGCGCGTACACACTTGAATACACATGCTCCATATAGCATGCATACCCTCTGAGCTTCTAGAAGAAAGTGACAAGGAAACACAACGCAATTACAAGCAAGCAAAGATGCAAATTCACATTCAGCAGTGTCGAGCAGGGTGAAATACCAGACTGTGTGTACATCACACACAATTTTGTACATCACAAGTGACAGAGACTGTGTGATGTTCTCACTTAATCTGGCTGGCACACACACAGAGAGAGATCAAAGCGCTGTTGGGTATTACTCTACTGCTGTGCTATGGGTTGGTAGTCATCCTAATAAAATAGAAATCCACTTGCGAAGACAACTGAGTGCGCAGATCAATCTGAGATCTGAACAAACCCCTAACCACAAGTATTAAACTCACAATGAGGCCAAGAGCTCATCTACGAACAGCAGAATGTCTGTGGGTCTCTTGTAGTTAACTAGACTTATCAATTTATCAGTATAAAGTCCAGTCCGCTTTCTGGCTAAGTCTAGTCAGGCTTTTCTGGCCAAACACTGCCCAATTCAATAGGATGGGACAACCTGAATGTTAATAGACACAATCAAATTGATGTAATGCTGCTCCAAGTGTCCACTGGTCAGCTGAAAACACTGATGATGTTTACACAAATATTTCACAATGTTCTGTGTGGTGTTCATAGATCAAAATCCCAAGTTTCTATGATATTCTGGACTCAAGATATGGCTCATTCTCTTCTTCAATATAAATCTTTGGAATTTGTTTCACCTACAAGTCAAAAATCACCAGTATGTTCAGTTTGAAAAGTAAAAACGCACCTTTCCTCGACAAGATGGAAGTATTATGGCAGTTTTTAACCCCTTGAAAACGGATGTTTCAGGTTGAGTGATCAGTTGATCTTGACACTGAAGCAGAGCTCAGGACATATTTGAACTACATAAAATGTTATTGCATACAAATTCCCCATTCCCCTTTAAATCTCCCAAACTGTTACCATGAAGGTCTGTGGGTTCAACTGAGGATTTTAGAAAGTACTCAGTTGACATTCAAGAAAAATCACACACTCTGATAAAAAGAAGTGAGCGATACGTTCAAAAGCAAAATTTCAATAGTATTAACAAAGTTTGGACTATCTCATGGCCTCCAAAAATAGAGTAGCCCGCCCCACGTACCCCTTGAGAATCGTGAGCTCATGATAATTACCTTCTTCAATATTTGCATTTTGTTTGCACAATATTTAAATAATCTTGCTATTTAAAAACCTGCCTGCCCTTTGCAGTAAAAACAGATAGCAGTTTCTTTTTTGCTAAAAGCTTTGACCTTTATAAAATGAGAGGGGTGGGGATGAGAAGGAATGAGAGGACGGAAACAAAAGCAAGTATGAGGCAGAAAAAAATATGAACTAAAGCTTATTATGTTTGGTGAATTAATCGTTACAGGCGCGACCCAAAATAAATGCCAAATATGAGTATCATATTGGATTTGGTAAATAAATAAAAATAATTTACAAGGCAACTGATTGTTAACTGTTCACTCTCTTTTATTGTGAAGAAGAAAAAAATCTAAATTATTATTATTTTTATAGGTTTAATAGCCTTTATAAGAAACATAAATATCAATTTATTTGATCAAAAATACAGTAAAACAGTAATATTATTCATACGACTGCAATTTAAAGGGTTACTCCACCCCAAAAGTAACATTTTGTCATTAATCACTTACCCCCATTCTTCGGAACACAATTTAAGATATTTTGGATGAAAACCTGGAGGCTTGAGACTGCCCCATAGACTGCCAAGTAAATAACTGTGTCAAGGTCCAGAAAAGGTATGAAAAGTTGTCATCAGAATTCTCCAACTGCCACCAGACGTGCAATCTGGATTATATGAAGTGACGGGAACACTTTTTGTAAGCGAAAAAAAGAAATAAAAAAGACTTTATTCAATAATTCCATTGTCAACGGTCTCTTCTGTGTCACTCCATATCATTGTGCTGTGTATGCTCATCTGTGTCCTCCGCGCCACAAAGATACTGTTTCTACTAGGGGTGCTCCGATCATGATCGGTCGATCGTTAATGCGCATTTCGTCAGTAAAGCCGGTTTTCTAATCAGCGGTTAATTCCATCAGGTGCGTGATTTCACATAGAGCAGCTGTTACTACACAGAGCCGTTGTTAACTGAGAAGATGGGCCAATAAACGCTGAAAATTAACGTGATTTGCGCATCTTCTCTATTAACAACGGCTCTGTGTAGTAACAGCTGCTCTATGTGAAATCACGCACCTGATGGAATTAACCGCTGATTAGAAAACCGGCTTTACTGAGGAGATACGCATAACGATCGGCTGATCGTGATCGGAGCACCTCTAGTTTCTACATGTATTTAGCTTTGATTTGAAATAAAACAGTGCATTCTTGTGGCGCAGAAGACACAGAAGAGCATATGCATATGGAGTAAGAGGAGACTGTTGATGAAGAAATTATTGAATAAAGACATTATTTTTGTTTCTTCGCTTACAAAAAGTGTTCCCGTCGCTTCATAAAACCCAGATTGCACGTCTGATGGAGTATTCTGATGATTACTTTTCTTTTTTTTTTTTTGGACCTTGACATTGTTATTTACTTGACACTCCATGGTACAGGTTCAAGCCTCCAGGTTTTCATCCAAAATATCTTAAATTGTGTTTGAGTTTTAATTGGTTTTCAACTACATGGGCATACGTGATTAATGACAAGATTTTCATTTTAGGGTGGAGTATTAAAGTGTAAAACAGTTTTCCAAAATGAATAAAATCAAATTTATTCCTGTGATACAAAGCTGAATTTTCAGCATCATTACTCACAGTCACATGATCCTTCAGAAATCATTCTGATATGCTGATTCATTGCTCAAGATTATAATCAATGATGAAAACTCTTGTACTTCTTAGGGTTCTTTGTGGATAGATTTTTTTAAAAATAGGATTCTTTGATTAATAGAAAGTTCAAACAATACATAATTTTTTTGAAATAGAAATCTTTTTAACATTCTAAATGTCTTTACTCTCATATTTGATCAACTGTCTCTACCCTTGTTTAATTAAAGTACTAATTTCTTAAAAAAAAACATACTGACTCCAGATTTCTGAATGGTGTATAGATAATACACACTCATATATACATATATAATGTCTCATTAAAGGTACAAAATATTTATAAACAACATGGTACATTTTCTAGATTTCCCTGTCATGGAATTCATGTGCCACAAAGTCAAGCATTTACAGGTGATTCAGGTTTTGACAATGCTGCTGGATTACTAATGTAGAAATAAAGAGCAGACAGGGGAACGAAGGATGAGTGGGGATGGGAGGAGAGAACAGCAGGGCACTGGCTCCATTTGGGATGGTTTGAGTGTCTGCTGAACACTTTCAAACCTGACAGGGATGAAAACCTCTCTCCCTCTTCTACTACTTCCTTTACTGACTCACTCTCCCCAAATATTACAGTTCACTGATGGATGGAGTTTGTGTTTCTGCTAACATAAAAACAAACACTTAATTCTGCATCGTCATCTTCAACTGTCTGCCAGATTCTGCCTCCCAAAATAACACCAGTCAATAATGCCACAATACATCTTTTGCTGATAACAATCCCACAGAGGCATATGAGCTTGGAAGACAGTTGAGAATATTCTTCAAAGACTAACTTCTAACTTTTATCTAACTCCTGGTGATATTAATTTGTGTAGTCATGATAAATTAATACCGTTGACGTTTCCATCTAAGGTCAGTTATTCACAGCAAGAGAATCAGAACATCTTATTTATTTAGTTATTTATAAAAAATAAAGAAATTGTTACAACACTGTGTACTTAGCGTACAAGACAAAGGTACAAGACTGTCTATATTAATGAGGGAAAGAACTGAAATTTGAAATTCAAACTACTGATTTTAATTTTATATAAAGAAATGTAGTTTAGCCAGGAACTGTTCTGTTAAACGCGAAATTTAAACAACAAGTTGAAATAATGCAAGCTCATGGCTTCAACAAAAGCATTATTGTCATTTATTGTGAGTTAACAACCTTGCAACGCACAATAGGTTTTTCTTAAAGGTTTATTGATAAAAAGCATTTACCCTGTGGAGAAAATGAATGGGATTTTTCCTTTTGGTGCTCTATATAAAGTGATCATTCACAGGCCATTTTCAGCTAACCCTTACTCTAAAAGTGCCTGTGAAGCAAATATTGCAGCACATTGTATACTCCAGATGAATAACTGCCATTGAGATTAATGGATCACTTTCTTTGGGCATTAGAAAAAGTAAGAGGAATAGATTTGCCTAAAAACCAAGATTCCTTCAAACGAACATAATTATGTGACTGTAAGTGTTTATCAAGGATATAATCACATTGACAGCAACTAGATTCAAGTCTGCTTTATTGTCAATTTCCACATGTATAGTACATACATACAGAGAATCGAAATTGTGTTACTCTCAGACCCCGGTGCATACAGTTAACATTAACATTAAAGCCTAAAAAAACGCTGTTGTGATTTCTTGGCCAGTGCTGCGGTGTTTTCAGTCCAGGAGAGGTCCTCTGTGATGTGCACACCCAGGAACTTGGTGCTGCTCACTCTCTCCACAGTCGCACCGTTGATGGTCAGAGGGACGTGCTGAGTGTGTGCTTTCCTGAAGTCTACAACAATCTCCTTTGTCTTCTCCACGTTCAGAGACACATTGTTGTAACAGCACCACTTGGCTAGGCGGCTCACCTCACTCCTGTAGTTGTCTCATCTTTGTTGCTAATAAGACCCACCACAGTCGTGTCATCTGCAAACTTAATAAAGTGTTGTGTGACGGTGTGCAGTCATGGGTCAGCAGAGTGAAGAGGAGGGGGCTCAGCACACATCCTTGGGGGGCCCCAGTGTTCAGTGTGATGGTGCTGGATGTGTTGCTGCCAACCCGTACTGCCTGAGGTCTTCCAGTCAGAAAGTCCAACAGCCAGTTGCACAGCGAAGTGTTGAACCCCAGCTGACTCAGCTTGTAGATGAGCTGTTGAGGGATGATTGTGTTGAATGCTGAACTGAAGTCTATGAACAGTATTCTGACATATGAGTCCTTTTTGTCCAGATGGGTGAGTGCTGATTGGACGGCAGTGGCAATGGCATCATCAGTCAACCGGTTGGACCGATATGCAAACTGAAAGGGGTCCAGGGAGGGGGGGGCAGACTTGATGTGGTGCATGACTAGCCGTTCAAAGCACTTCATGAGGATGGGGGTAAGTGCAACAGGACGGTAGTCATTGAAGCAGGATGGATATGGCTTCTTTGACACTGGGATGATGGTAGTGGTTTTAAAGCATGTGGGAACAACAGCCTGACTCAGTGATATGTTGAAAATGTCTGTGAAGACATCAGTGAGTTCTGCTGCACAGTCTCTCAGGACACACCCAGGGATGTTGTCAGGACCCAGAGCTCTGCGGGCATCGATCCTGCTGAAGGATCTCCTCACGCTGTCTGGGGTCAGCGTCATCACCTGGTCGCCGGGAGGAGGTGGAGTCTTCTGTGCAGTGGTGCTGTTTTGTTGCTCAAAGCAAGCGAAGAAGGTGTCCAGCTCATTCAGCAGAGAGATGTTGTTGTCACAGGTCCGTGGTGGGGGCTTGTAGTCCGTAATGGTCTGTATCCCCTGCCACAGGCTCCTAGTGTCTCTGCTGTCGCTGAATTGATGAGCTATCCTCCTGGAGTGCTGTCTCTTAGCCTCTCTGATGCCACGGGACAGGTTGGCCCTGGCTGTTCTAAGGCCCACCTCATCTCCAGGTCTGAAAGCAGCGTTCCGTGTCTTCAGGAGTCTGTAGACCTCCCGTCATCCATGGCTTCTGGTTGGCCCAGACAGTGATGGTTTTTGTGACCGTTACATCATCAATACACTTATTGATGTATGCAGTAACAGTCTCTGAGTACTCCTGGAGGTCAGTGGTGTTATTGCATGTGGCAGCCTGTTTAAACATGTCCCAGTCAGTTGTGTTGAAGCAGTCCTGAAGAATCTCTGATGATCCTTCTGGCCGCACTTTAATCTGTTTGTAAACTGGTTTGGCGATTTTAATGAGTGGTCTGTATGCAGGCATTAGCATAACAGTGATGTGGTCTGAAGCTCCGAGGTGGGGGAGGGGGAGAGCTTTGTAAGCTCCTCTCTGTGTAGTGTAAACAAAGTCCAAAATGTTATTACTTCGTGTTGGAAAGTTGATGTGTTGGTGTATTTATGGAAACACACTCTTAAGGTCAGTATGGTTGAAATCCCCAGCTATGATGAGAAAAGCATCGGGGTGTGCTGTCTGCTGCTCACTGATGTGCTGGTACAGTTCATTTAGTACGTCGTTCTTGTTGCAGCTGTTGTTCGGGGGAATGTAAACTGAAGTGAGCAGTATAGCAGTATATTCCCTCGGCAGATAGAACGGCCGGCACTTAATAATCATAAACTCCACCAGGGGTGAGCAGTGTTTGCTGATCAAAACAGTATCGCGGCACCACGCGTCATTGATGTAAACACAAACCCCGCCGCCGCAGGTTTTTCCTCCCGAGACGAGAGCTCTGTCCGCTCGATAGCACGTCAGCTGGTCGAGCTGAATAGCGCTGTCTGGAACGCTTTTGCTGAGCCATGTTTCCGTGTACACAAAAACACAACAGTCTCTTACAGTCCTCTGAGTTGAGCGTAGTAAACGAATGTAGTCCAGTTTATTATCCAACGAGCGTACGTTAGCCAGTACAATGGTGGGGATAGATGGCTTGTGTGGGTTAGCCGTTAGCCTAGCCCGGATACCTCCGCACTTCCCCCTCTTCTGCTTCCTCTCACACGGCTTGTGTTGCCTCCGCTGCGGGCGAGATGCAGTAGTGGGGGTCGGTGATGGTGAAGGCCTCCGTAGCAAATCGAGATCCCGCAGCTGTTCCGTGTGCGCGGAGTTTAACTGTAAAAATGCGGTCCTGCCGACATCGAGCAGAAACTCGCGACTGTATTTGCGCTTACAGACAGGTAGACGCGACGACAATGTACAAAAACACTGCGACTCACAAGACAAAAAACATGAAAACACCGTTCTGTCAGGACAGAGAGAAGCCGCTGCGTGTGGATGCGCCGCCATCTTGTTTTCTCTAATTACTCATGAGAAAAAGACAAAACTTACAGCAATTTCTGCTAAAAATGCTGTAATCATGGGACATTTATGGACCTGAATATTCCATTTCAAATCCAAACTAAATTGTTGCAGCTACAGGAAAATTAGGCTTTTCGTTGTTCTGAGAATGCACAATGGCACAAAATTGCTGTGACTCCTCATGCAACTTGCATGAATAAACATCTTGGGAAAAATCACAACACTGTGTGCTGTTATGTGATGCTGTTGGGCTTTTGTGCCTATATTTTGTTCATTAATTTAGCTAATTTGTAAAATATCACTGAGAAAACAAATATAATTCCTGCACTGACACAGCTGTCAACTGATAAAGCCGCATCCATCCATCAATCCATCCATGCATCTGTTTCTGTAATATATCTCCACCTGTCCCCAGCGAGTGTGAGTGTGTTATATTTTTTCGGGGTGCTTGCTGACAGTGACGGCTTCAGAAATGATGAAATGCAATGAAACACGAGTGACAGACACAGAGAGACATGTAAGTTGTGCTTATTCATTCACTCGCAAACTCAGGAAATTTGCAACATCACAGAGAAATATTGACACAGGGAGAGAGGTGAGATGACAGGTAAACAGGAGAGACGACTGTGGCATATATACGGACACTTCACTCTGTGCCACGGTAAATATTTTGGGGGAAACAAACAGTCTAGGAACATGAATGTATTAAATAGCTCCAAAGAAGTATGGGGGTTGCGTCTGATTTTAGAACCGTGTCATGTGACTGAAGTTCAGGATGCTCACACTCAAACAAGTCATATTTTAGATCAGGTCAGAGGACTGGTTTGTAACGACCAATCTAAAAGACGCCTATTTCCATGTCTCCATCCTTCTCGATCACAGCAATTTCCTGAGGTTTGCTTTCGAGGGCGAAGCTTATCAATACCATGTTCTTCCTTTCGGCCTTGCACGTTCACCCCACACTTTCACGAAATGTGTTGATGCAGGTCTGGCTCCACATACTCAGTTATATTGATGATTGGTTGATTTTAGCTCAATCGGAGCAGACGGCAGTTTGACAATGAGATGCCATTTTTGACCCACATAACCCACATAAAATAATTGTGGTTAAGACTAAATGCCAAGAAACGTGTGCTTTTTCTAGCTCAGAGTACCACTTATCTTATCTGGGTGTGGTGTGGGATACGACTAAGATGCAGGCATGTCTGTCCCCCTGCTTGAACTGAGTCGATCCTCACTGAAGTCAAGAGAGTGATAAAAGGCCAGTCACTCACTGTTAAGCTTTTTCCGAGATTGCTAGGTCTGATGGCAGCTTAGGCATGTGGAGGAAAACTTTGGTCTTGTCTCAGGGCTCAGTGCTGGGAGCTCCTTGTCGCCATGTAATGCTAGCAACAGATGCGTCCCTCACTAGTTGGGGTGCGATCATTAGTGGCCACTCTGCCCACGGTCTGTGGAGTGTTTGCCATCTCAAGTGGCACATGAACTGCCTGAAAGACTTTCTCCTAGACCTAAGAGATCATCAGGTGTTGGTGTGCACTAGGGTTGTCATGGTACCAAATTTTCAGTATTCAGTACCGATACCAGTGAAAATCCACGGTTCTCGGTACCAATTTCGGTACCAAAGCAAAACACAAAAATATAAACTTATATAATTATGAAAAACAGTAATCAAGTTTAACCCAAATTTAATTTGTCTTTTAATTTATGAAATTTAAACACATTTTGTTTTTGGTAAAAAAAAGGGGATTTGCTATTAAAATTAAAACATGGAAGAAATATTGTGATTTATTTCTTTAAAGTTTTATAAATTTACAGTAGTGATATTTCTAGCACAATGTCTTTATGTAAAAATTAACTTTTAGGCCTAATGAATGCATATTTGTCATTTTAACTGAACTTAAGACTGGTGGTGATGCTTAAGATATTTTTGGTCATTGAGGGTTTCTGTAAAAAAAATAGTAATAGATCATATTAATTATTATTAAAAGATAATACTACTACTAATTCTACTATCATACTAATAATGCACTATGAATTGATGAGCTGCTGGGTTCATGAATATTAATCACATTGTCTGCTTTCTGTCAAACTGATTTGCTGAAATCAAAACAGGGACAGTAATAGATCAGCGGCAGCCAATGAAATTGCCATTTGCGCATTAGCTCCGCCCACTATCGGAGAAAGCGGTATGTCTTCTGCTTGTTCGAAAATTAATATGAATAATTCTAAATAAACTCCATTATTTTACCAGGAGAAGACAACAAAGAATAGTTTACATATAGCTTGTCGATTCAGCGTGGTAAGAGTCTCGCTCTCTCTCTCTTTACATGTGTGAAACAGCGCTATAATTAAAGTGACGGTGAGTCATGCGCCTTCACACAGAGTTTATAGAGAATCAAATACAGATGCGCTGTGCGTCCATTGAGATGAAATGAAAAGTTCAGATCGCTTGATGGAGAGAGAACTCTGAAGCTCAGATGCTCAAATTAATGCAAGCGTCAGATGCTTCAGTCAATGTAGTAAACAAACCCGCACGTCTCTGCCATTCATTAATTCACACAGAGACGCGCAGAACATGGATTCATATTTCATATAACTTTTGCGGCTTAACATTTACAGATACTGGTCCATATGGAGATTTGATTTGATTCATTTATGCTAACTTTGACAAATTCCATGACTGTCCATATTAAAATGTAAGTTTCATTTTCATGACTGGATTTTGAGATTCCGTCTTCGTTTTCTGCTTCGCAGAAATCATAGCACTGAACCGGGTTTGAATGGGACCTCGGCACTACCGGTACTTAAAGAAACCTGGTACCATCACATTTAAAATTTTTTAGTACCGACTTGGTACCGAAGTACCGGGTCTTTTGACAACACTAGTGTGCACCAACAACACAGCAGTGGTCTCTTATATTAACCACCAAGGAGGTCTGCGTTCACACCAATGGAAGCTCCTTTCTCTAAAAGCGATTTTTTCACCTCCTCGGGGAGGGGAGGCTTCACCCCGAGGTGGTGAAGCAGATATGGAGAATTTTTGGCCACACTCAGGTGAACCTGTTTGCAACTCAGATGACATTGCACTGTCCCCTCTGGTTCTCTTTAACTAATCCAATACGATATGGTGCAGACTTGGCCGAGGCTTAGTCTGTATGCCTTTCCCCCGATCTCTCTGCTCCCAGGAGTTCTGGAGAAAGTATGTTTAACCCCATATTTCTATAACAGGGTAGCCAACCCTGCTCCTGGAGGGCTACCTTCCTGCAGAGTTGAATTTTAATCCTGTCTAACACCACTGGCTGTGATTTTCAAGTAATCCTGAACAACGTGCTTAACTGGTTGATCAAGGTTGAAGTTACAGTAAACTTGTAGGGATGGTAGCCCTACAGAAACAGTCCTGGCTACTCCTGCTCTAGAATATTCTCATCTCTAGATACAGCTCTGGACATTTCTTCCATGTCTATGAATTTTTTTGACCTTGTTTGCCTAACAAAATATTAAAATTTCTTCGAAAGCCAATAACAAAGGCTGCACGATTTTACCTAGCAATTATAAAAGTAATGTTTGACTTGAAAAAAAAACACACACAAACACACAAAAAAACCCCCACATTGATAGCCCTTATACTGCAGTTACATAAATGTCATAAAAAATATTTTTGATTATTTTTAAGCTCTAAGAAGACATGAACTGTCACGGTAGGAAATCCAGTGTTTCCTCCGTGTCATGTTTTGTGATTGTTTTTGTACTTACGTTGTCTCCATGTGCTAGTTTAGTTGATTGTCATCACCTGGGTGTTGATTGTCTCGCTCCAGCTGATCTTCATCACACCTCAGCTACTTATACTCACCTCGCTCTCTCTCTGTTGTCAGATCCTCTCTCATGTCTTCGTGCCTTAGTTGGATTATCGTCTTCCGTGTTCGTGTGCTGGAGTGGATTAAGTGTTGTCGTCCTCGTGTCAGTGTTCCGGTCTGTTCCTGGTTTCAACCATTGACCACCTTCACCTGCACCGCCGACTTCACCACCCAGCTCTTCTCACGCCACCGTAGACCTTCCTTGCCATTGCCAACATCCTGGACTCTCTTTCTCAATAAACTACATCTTATCGCCTGCAATTGCTTCCTCCTCTTTTATCTGTCGTTACAGAAGGATCTGACCATCATGGAAGCAGCAGGCGACCGCTCCCCATCTCATCTGGAAGAATTTCTGCAACGAGCTGTGGGTCGTATGGATCGCCAAGACAAGGCGATAGATGAGATGGGTCGAGCCTTCCAAGCAATGGT
Organism: Carassius auratus; assembly: GCF_003368295.1. Taxonomy (NCBI): domain Eukaryota; kingdom Metazoa; phylum Chordata; class Actinopteri; order Cypriniformes; family Cyprinidae; genus Carassius; species Carassius auratus. The sequence goes on from NC_039271.1 coordinate 15,911,740, forward strand.
GACGAAGGTGTCCGAGCTCGCTCTCCAGACGCAACACCAACAACAACCGTCACCCGCTGCGCCTCCCACGCCACCCACACCGCCGATCGTCTCCGGGGGGATTTCCCAGCCCGAACCACGCCTCCCCATCCCGGAGAAATATGCGGGTGAGCCAGAGTTCTGTCGATCATTTCTGTCTCATTGTTCTCTGCACTTCGCCATGCAGCCCCGCACGTTCGACACCGAGGAAATGAAGGTGGCATTCGTCTTATCACTACTTACGGGAAGGGCTGCCCTCTGGGGGACGGCGGTGTGGGAAAACCAAGACAGCTGCTGTGCCTCGTTCCACGCCCTTTCGGAAGAGATGAGACGGGTCTTCGACCGCTCCGTCGCCGGGAGGGAAGCGGCTCGCCTTCTCACGGACCTACGTCAGGGGGAAAGGTCCGTTTCCGATTACTCGATTGAGTTCCGCACCCTGGCGGCGGAGTGTAAGTGGAACGAAGAGGCGCAGTGGGATCACTTCCTGCATGGGTTGGCTGACTGCATCCAACAGGAGATCCGCGCCGTCGAGCTCCCCACTTCTCTCAATAGTCTGATTGACCTCACCATCAGAGTTGACAATCGACTCGATCAAGCCGCCAGACGGAGGGGGAGAACAGTTCTCGCGAACAGACCGGAGGCTCAATATCAGCGCTCAGATGTTGCAGTCAGCCCACCGGGAGATCTTGAACCCATGCAGGTGGGGCGAGCTCGGCTCTCCCGGGAGGAGAGGATCAGGCGGAGATCCCTGGGACTATGTTTATACTGCGGCAGTCAAGAACATCACATTGTCCGGTAAAAGACCAAGCCCGATAGTAAAACGGAGGCTACTATCGGGTGGGATCTCTGCCAGGAAGACCTCATCTACATCGACACTCCTTCCGGTGAGTCTACGGTGGTCCACCCACGCACTCGAGCATCACGCCTTGTTGGATTCTGGGGCAGAGGGTAATTTCATGGACTTCAAGTTCGCTTGTAAGCTTAACATTCCTCTCACCTCCCTCAAACACCCCATTGCACCCTTTGCTCTCAACGGACACAGACTACCAGTCATCACTCAGACCACCTTACCTGTTTCCCTCACCACATCTGGCAACCATACTGAGGAGATATCATTTTACATCACGGACTCACCTCAATCCCCCATCGTTCTCGGTCACACCTGGCTTCAGAAACACAACCCCAGGATCAATTGGCGCCTTGGATCTGTGGTTAGCTGGAGCGAGGAATGTCATTTATCTTGTTTTTTGTCTGCTGGTGTTAATGTTTCTGAGTCTGTGTTTCAGGGGGAAGCAGTGGATTTGGCTAGCGTGCCCGCGGAGTACCACGACCTGAAGGAGGTGTTCAGTAAGTCTCGTGCTGATTCTCTTCCTCCTCATCGTCCCTATGACTGTGCGATAGAGTTATTGCCAGGTACTTCTCCGCCTAAGGGCAAGTTATATTCTTTGTCTATTCCAGAGACGGCGGCCATGGAGAAATATATATCCAGTTCTCTAGCAACGGGGTTTATCCGCCCTTCTTCTTCTCCAGCGGGGGCGGGGTTCTTTTTTGTGGGAAAGAAGGACGGATCCTTGCGACCTTGCATTGACTACCGAGGGCTGAACAACATAACGGTAAAGAATACCTATCCTTTACCGCTTATGTCTTCAGCTTTTGAGAGGTTGCAGGGAGCGTCCGTTTTCACTAAATTGGACTTACGTAATGCTTATCATTTGGTCCGCATCAGGGAGGGGGATGAGTGGAAGACTGCCTTTAACACCCCTAGAGGCCATTTTGAGTACTGCGTTATGCCGTTCGGGCTAACCAACTCGCCGGCAGTCTTTCAAGCACTCGTTAATGACGTGTTGCGAGACATGGTCGATCTGTTCATATATGTTTACCTGGATGACATATTGATTTTTTCTTCGTCTCTCCAGGAACACGTGCAACACGTACGACGAGTGCTTCTGCGGTTGCTAGAGAATGGATTGTTTGTCAAGGCGGAGAAATGCGTTTTTCATGCACAGTCTGTTTCTTTTCTAGGACACATCATTTCGACTGAGGGTGTTCGCATGGATCCTGAGAAGGTTAAGGCTGTGGTAAATTGGCCATCCCCAGAGTCTCGCAAGGCCCTGCAGAGATTTCTGGGGTTCGCCAATTTTTACCGGCGTTTCATTCGCAATTTCAGCCAACTAGCCGCTCCTCTGACCGCCTTGACCTCCCCTAGTTTGACGTTCAGGTGGTCAGACGCAGCTGAGGCTGCGTTTGCCAAACTGAAAAGCTGCTTTGTTTCAGCTCCCATTCTCGTCACCCCTGATCGCTCACGTCAATTCATAGTGGAGGTCGACGCGTCAGAGGTGGGGGTAGGAGCAGTGTTATCCCAACGCGCATCCTCAGACGGAAAGGTGCATCCGTGCGCGTATTATTCTCACCGTTTATCTCCTGCAGAAGTTAATTATGACATTGGCAATCGAGAGTTGTTGGCAGTCAAACTTGCACTGGAAGAATGGCGTCACTGGCTTGAGGGGTCGGGTGTACCTTTCATTGTATGGACGGACCATAAGAATCTCGAATACATTAGAACCGCCAAAAGACTTAACTCCAGGCAGGCTCGGTGGGCATTGTTTTTCGGTCGTTTCGATTTTACACTTTCTTACCGGCCGGGTTCCAAAAACATCAAACCCGATGCTTTATCCCGTCTTTTTGAGCGTTCCGATCGTACTGCTACTCCCGAGCCCATTTTACCGGGGACCATCATTATCTCCGCGCTCAGATGGGAGGTCGAATCGAAGGTGTTGACCGCCTTAGAAGGGGTAACGCCCCCGGCTCGTTGCCCACCGAACCGATTGTTTGTGCCGGAGGGGTTACGGTCAGACGTTCTCCAGTGGGGTCATTGTTCCAGTGTTGCTTGTCACCCAGGGGTTAGTAGAACTAGATTTCTAGTCAAGCAACGATTTTGGTGGCCTGGTATGGCTCGTGACGTCCACGATTTCGTCTTGGCTTGTTCAGTTTGCGCTATTGGTAAGACTTCCAATCGACCTCCAGATGGGTTACTCTTACCGCTGTCTGTCCCTTCAAGACCCTGGTCCCACATTTCGCTAGATTTTATCACCGCCCTCCCGCCCTCTAGAGGCAATACGGTGATTTTAACCGTAGTGGACCGGTTCTCGAAGGCGACTCATTTTATTCCCTTGCCCAAATTACCTTCAGCCAAGGAAACAGCAGTAGCTGTCATTGACCACGTCTTCCGCATACATGGCCTCCCGACAGACGTGGTTTCTGACAGGGGTCCCCAATTTGTGTCCAAATTTTGGCGAGAATTTTGTAAATTGTTAGGAGCGACTGTTAGTCTTTCTTCCGGGTTCCATCCCCAGAGCAATGGTCAAACCGAACGAGCCAATCAGGATGTCGAGAGGGTTTTGCGATGTTTGGTTTCCAATAATCCTTCGTCCTGGTGTCAGCAACTCTCAGTTGTGGAGTACGCACACAATTCTTTGCCAGTGTCATCTACGGGCATGTCTCCATTTAAGTGTAGTTTAGGGTACCAACCACCTAATTTTGTCAGTACGGAATCCGAGGTTTCGGTCCCCTCCGCACACGCACTAGTCCAGAGGTGTCACCGCACCTGGACCAGAGCTCGCAGAGCTCTGCTCCAGGCTAGGTCGCGCACCAAGGCTAAGGCCGATCGCCACCGGTCGAAGCCTCCCCGTTACGTCGTCGGTCAAAGAGTGTGGCTTTCTACCCAGAATATTCCTATGCGTTCCGTTTCTAACAAACTTGCTCCCAAATTTATTGGCCCGTTTTCTATTACCAAGATTATTAATCCGGTAACCGTGCGTCTTAGCCTTCCTCCGGCGTACAGGAGGATTCATCCCGTGTTCCACGTGTCCAGAATTAAATCGGTGATTTCTTCCCGTCTTAATCCGCCTGCTCCGGTTCCCCCCCCGCCTCGTCTCGTTAATGGGGAGACCACCTATTCGGTTAATCGTATTCTGGACTCTAGACGGAGGGGACGCGGTTTTCAGTACTTGGTGGATTGGGAAGGTTACGGTCCGGAGGAGAGAAGCTGGGTTCCTGCTCGGGACATATTGGATCACCACCTTATAGATGATTACAATCTACAGGTAAAGCAGGCTGGGAACGTCAGGTGACGTCCTAGGGGAGAGGGTACTGTCACGGTAGGAAATCCAGTGTTTCCTCCGTGTCATGTTTTGTTATTGTTTTTGTACTTACGTTGTCTCCATGTGCTAGTTTAGTTGATTGTCATCACCTGGGTGTTGATTGTCTCGCTCCAGCTGATCTTCATCACACCTCAGCTACTTATACTCACCTCGCTCTCTCTCTGTTGTCAGATCCTCTCTCATGTCTTCGTGCCTTAGTTGGATTATCGTCTTCCGTGTTCGTGTGCTGGAGTGGATTAAGTGTTGTCGTCCTCGTGTCAGTGTTCCGGTCTGTTCCTGGTTTCAACCATTGACCACCTTCACCTGCACCGCCGACTTCACCACCCAGCTCTTCTCACGCCACCGTAGACCTTCCTTGCCATTGCCAACATCCTGGACTCTCTTTCTCAATAAACTACATCTTATCGCCTGCAATTGCTTCCTCCTCTTTTATCTGTCGTTACATGAACAACCTGCAGTTAGGCTAATGATCTACAGTATATTCCTTGATTAAATAATTTTAGGAACATTGTTAAATCATCAGATTTAACCATTTGGAGAGTAAAGCAAACAGAGCCAAAACAAATGTGACCCAGGACCACAAAACCAGTTATAAGGGTCAATTTTTTAAAATATTTGGCCGAGATACAACTATTTGAAAATCTGGAATCTGAGAAAAATAAATAAATCACCTTTAAAGTCGTCCAAATGAAGTTCTTAGCCATGCATATTACTAATCAAAAATTAAGTTTTCATATATTTACAGTAGGGGATTTAAAAAATATATTTGTGGAACATGATATTTACTTAATATCCTAATGAATTTTGGCATAAAAGAAAAATCTATCATTTTGATTGGCTATTGCTACAAAAATACCCCAGCGACTTAGGATTGGTTTTGTGGTCCAGGGACACAAATAGAAAGATATTAAAGATAAACACTAACCGTTCTCTTTGCATTCTTCAGGGGGCTTCGCTTTCTTCGCAAGCCGGGGGTCCAACCAGGATGTCGTCTTTGTATTGTGGCTGGAGAAAAGAGAAATGGAGCAGAAAAGGAAAAGAGATGAAGAGGAAGAGAGAGAGATGAGAGTGCTGCAAACTGCTGCTGTAAATCATCTTGCTGAGAAGACGAGAGAGACTGAAAGGAAGTCTCCGGAGATCTCCTCTCCAAACGAGGGTGAGAAAAAAGTTTAGCTTAACAAAATGGCAATCGATACTTTTAATTAGCTGTAAGCTTCTCATTAGCACAGCAGGAAAGAGAGGAGGAGGACAGAGATGGTGAGGAAGATTTGAGTGACTTATGAGGGAGGAGAGCCAAACATAAGCGGCGATTTCACTAAACTTTTGCACAAGTTTTTTTCCTCATAATTTTGTCCTCTGAGACAAATTTCAGGAGTCTTAATAAAGTTTCCTTTGAAAGATTTGGCAAAATTGGCAGATTTTTGCTATGTAGTGTAACATGCTTACCAACGGCTAATTAATAGCCTTGGAAATTAATCTTAGCCTCCAACAAAGTTCTGACAGCATCTGAAATCCTGCGGCATGACCGCTCCTATGACGGCCATCTCGGGAAGAACCAATAAGAGTAAAGCAACTGATGACTCAAATGTGTATGTGTGCATGTGACAGAGATCCATTTAAAATGTTGGTACTACCTTCTCAATATTTCATACAACATTACCATCTTGTTAATTGGCCAATTATGCTACTTAATGCTACATCCATTAGTTACAATTACATTGAGTTAGCAGTGAAGTATAAGCAGTTCACAAATTCCATCTTTTACTGACTCCAAAACTTAAAGTTTTTATTTGTTTTCCAGGTTATAGATTGTTTTACAGTAACATAAGGGCTAGCAAGGGGTTGTGCAATAACATTTCATTTTTGATTGTCAGTGTGGATGGCAGCTTTTGATATTTGATGGCAAAATGATTTAAATGCTGTTGATTGCAACAAAATGCCACAATTTAAATGGCATCAAAAAATAATGTGATTGGAATGTTGGAGGTCAGGTTAGCAACTTATTATTTGGGCACTGACAAGGTCTGACACTAATAGGCTACGTTCACACTGTCAGATTTTTGGATTGACAACCGCATTTTCTTTACAGGCTCGAAATATACCATTCACATAGCAGCTTACAGGCTGTTTAGAATACTGACTATACGAACATGCAATGGGAGTCAAGCCTGTATTCCTTACCAGTAACCACAGAGATACATTTTTGTCCAAAGTAAAATCAAAGATGGAGATGTCCATAAAACTAAAAGTCTTATCACTTTCTGACATGACAAGAGTCCAATCGAGCTGCGAGTTAATTCGCCAAATCTTCATTAACCTACATCAGCTTTTACATTTAGGTGGAGAGCAGCGCATTTGAATCGCTAACAGAACACAAAAGTGACGGGAGCGGTTCCGGTGGAAAACTGACGGGATCTAAAAATGTCAGATGGCACGCAACTCATTTCTCCATCACTGTAAGTTACTGAAAACACACATGAAAACACATAACACACCGTAGACGCACATTTGTGTGGCAGAGCGACTCCCTCTCGCACTGTATGATATGACAGACAGCTAGTTGTCCAGTCCTGTTCTGTTCACAAAGCGCCTGTGTCACGGCTGTAAATAACCAAACTGTCTGTGAACATAACAGTATTAAGGACTCAAATACAGGACTGACAACCGTATTATGCTGCTGTGTGAACGTTGCCATAACGAAATGAAACAACTAAAAACTAAACAAATGTTTAAAAAAAACAAAAAAAAAAACAAAAAATCTAAACAAAAACTAAACTAAAAAACAAACCAAAATAGCTTGGCATGATGCTCGACAGCAACGCTAAACAAATAGGCTACTTCCAAAAAGTTGTATTATTAATTTCATGCTGACATATTTCAGAGGACAAAAAAATAAGCATTTTTTTTCATGTATACCATACATTCAAGTACATTCAGTACGTTTTAGGTTTTACTGTATTCCTCCTTGAGACACATATTTGTCTAAAGTAGCAGAAGAAACAGCTCTGAGATCAGTGGGAGGAAGGTAGACTCGACTGTCTCAGTGATGGGACTCGACTGACGACACTCTGCCAAGTGACTGGCCAGAGAAATTGCAGCCAGGGGCGAAAAGATGGTGCACCTTTGAAGTGCTCGTTCTCTATGACACTCCACACTGCTGCCCTTTTGTCTCTATCTGTGTGTCTTCCTCCCCAGTGTCTCTTCATGATTCATCTCTCTCTTAAATAATTTTTTTTATTTAAATATAAAACCATATCAAAATACATTATACTGGCACAGTGGATTTCCGCAGCTTATGTTTGGTTTATTTGGAAGTTTAAATGTGACTAAATGCATGTACAGAGATATTTTGTCATGATTAATCTGGTCCAGTATGAGTGTGTGTGTGTGTGTTCATGGTGAGAGATAGACATATGGAGAAGTGTCTACAGTTTGAGAATTAAAGAGACTCCGTCTGTGAGGGAGATCGAGAAAAACAAGGCGCCATTGGCTGCTTGACAACTCCATTAAATCCTCAATAGTCACACTGTGTGGGCCAGAGTAAACTGTGTATGTGTGTGTGGCGTTTTATAAAGCAGTGGCGGACTGTCCTCGCATCATTTGGAGTCACTCACATACAGCTTCTGTTATGAACGATACAACAGAAAATACTTCTGTGCCTGTGGAAAAACACAGTCCTGTACAGTCACAGTTTGGAGACTGAACACACACACGTTCCTAGTAATCAAATGTGTGTATATTTATGTATGCTTTTTATAAATGTCATTTATATTAATAAATTATCATTAAGATGCATTATCTTTATCTAACATCATTATATAATGATGATAATATATAACTATCATTATATAATGGAAATCTATGTATTTATGAACGAATGAATGATTAATTTGTGGATGTCCCTAAACATCTGGGGGGAAATGAAAAAGTATGGTACAATTAATGTTGCACTATTATGGCCCGTGGAAACTGGTTTTAAACAGAGATGTGTGTACATTTTTATTGATCATGGCAACAGTGATTCATCTATAGATCAAATGATGGAAAATGTGTAAGAACTGGGCGTATATCCAGTGCAGTCCAACACAGTTTTAGCATTTAAAAGAGATGCTTCAGGTGGCTGGATTATAGTGGTTTTGGTCCATGTATGTGCAGTTGCCTGTTTTAGATAATAATTTAAGTCCTTCCCTTACTAAAATAATAATCTAGCACAGTTTTATCATTGGTAAAATATCATATATTTCTATACAAGCATTTTAGTCAAATAAAGAGAAACAATCTGCAACCTGCCACAACATTTTAAAAGTAGCCAAGTTCTGTGGGAAAACCATGGACATCAACAACTCTGATTGTTGCTGACATAAATATATATATATATATATATATAGGGTTTTATAATTAAAATCTTGCAAAAAAAAAAAAGTGTATATAATACATATTATATTATATACATATATTTTATATATCTAGCTTGGCATGTGATCGATACATGGCATACTACTCAATGTTTTTGTTTTTTTTTCAAAATTACTATTAATTCTATTCATTTAAATCTCAGTGTAAAAAAAATTAAATAACTGAATGCTGATTATAATTTATAATTCTAATTAACTGATAATTAGAACAATCCAGATACTCACTCTATAAAGTACACTTCTCCTTTCTCAGTGTAAGCCATCTCCCAGTTATCTGGCAGAGGACCCAATTCGTCATTCTCGTCCAGTTTGGGAGGTGATTTTGGTATTTCTGTCTCTTCTTTAGGGGCATCTGTGGAGGTCTCGGAGGGGCATGTGGTGGGCATCTCTCCTGAGGCGTCTGTACTCTTGTCTTCATGTTCACTGGACTCTGAAAAATGCAAGAAAAATTGCTTTTAGAACAAATCCTAAAAAACTAAATTATTGCTTTATGTAATCAATTAAGCTCTCACCAATAATGAAAAGTTTAAAACCAGTCAACTGTTTAAACTGCCCGAATTAAACTAAATTTGTAACATTTTAACAAGAAAAACTGCAGACCTACCTTTCTGATTCAATCAATTAAAAATAATCAGACTTTAGATGTTGGTAAAATAAAAGGTGAACGGTGTAATATAATTGAACAAACTAATTACCAAGAGAAGCTATGCTTATAAAAATAAGATGTCAAAATTATAATAATCCAGCGCAATATTCTGGCAGATGTCTCTAACTTTTATCGGCCTGGCTGGTGAAACTCAGAGTCCGAGACTACAGAGTAACCGGTGAATGTGAGCAAGACAGACAGCGAAAATATTTATGAGAGGGAGATGTAACTGAGATTTGGAGATTCTGAGAGAATTGAAAAGCAGGTCACTGTAAGAGGGGCACGTTTGAGAAAGAACTACAGAAGACATGAAGGAAGAACAGACAGAGATGGAGTTAGCCGGACTGAGACGGTGAAATAAGAGCAGAGTGATTAGAATGGAGTCTACGGCGAGAAAGTGAGAGATAGAGGAGGAAAAAAAATAGATAGCTGAACGTGTCCTAGTTTGAGTTATGGAGGTTGGAGGTCCCATAGGAAAGTCGCAAAAGACAGATCGAGGGGTAGAGAGGGAGAGATGAAAGAAAAAAGATACCGAATCCCATAATATTCAGCAGTACTGATGTTTTAATCAACTGAAAAATGAGAAGACAGCTTCACTCAATTCCACACACACGAGCTCTGCTCCAAAACCTAGTGAGCTGCCTATTTAGACAACATTTAAAATCATCAAAGATGCACATCGTCTTTTTGCCACACTTGCCAATGGTGGATAAATTGAGAATATTTTCAAGGCATGTAATAACCATATATTTGTTTTATATACTGTAAATAGCAAAACAATACATCTAAGATGGTGCACAGCAGAAATAAAGAATATTCTTATCTCCTTACAATGTGTCTCAGATATTGCAAGATCCCAAAAAGTGCATTGAAAAGTCAAAGATTTCAATGTGAGCTCAAACGTTTCACATAAAATCCCATGGTCACATTTATTTGGGTTATGCACATGAATATTTTAGCTTAATTACAGTATATACTCCTACTTGCTGTCAAAAATGTCTTAATGGTTTCTAATCCCCAAAGAAAAGCTTTCAAAGACAAAAGTTGATGCTTGATAGTGAAGTTAACAAACACCATTTGCAATTCACTAGGATGTGAAGGCTGAAGGGTTGGTTGGCCCCCAAAAATGAACATTTTGTCATCAATTATTCAGTCTTGTGTTGTTCCAGACTCATAAGACTTTCATTCATCTTTGAAACATAAATAAAACTCAACTATGATACTGTACCTGCCTAAGGCACAAGAACCAATTAGGTTTGTTCTCACATGTTAAGCAAGTACAGGTAAGCTACCATTTACCATATTTGATTGTGGTTTTGTAAAAAACAGCCTGAGTTAAATCTATTCAACATATAGAGGAGAAGACTTGGACTAAACAGCTCAGTTCATATGGATTTCTGTTGCAATGCCTTAATGTACTTTTGGAAGCATCAAAGTTTTGGTAAAAGTTCAGTGGAGGAACAAAAAATTTGGTAACACTTTAGAACAGGCAATACATATTCACTATTAAGTAAGAGTTTTTCCTCAATCAAATCCTAATTTGCTGCTTATTAATAGTTAGTAAGTTAGTTTTTAATTTTAGGTATGTGTAGGATTAAGGGATCTAAAATATGCTCATGCAGAATAAGGTATTATTATATGAATAAACAGTGCATGTTAATAAGCAACTAGTTAATAGTGAGAATTTATCCTTAAAATAAACTGTTACTAAAATCTCTCAGGTTACATTAAAATGTCTTCGTTTGTGTTTTGAGGATGAATGAACATCTTATAGGTTTGGGCGACACGAGGTTGAGCAAATTATAACAGAATTGATATTTTGGGAAAACTACCGCTTTAGGTTCTTTATTTGCCATTATTGAAAATAAGCATCAACATTAAGCAACATCAAATTAATACTAGCAAGATTTTAGAAAACGATGGCTAAAGAGCTAGTTGGCCTTTGGTTAACATTATTTCCAGTCTAGGTGAATGTGACGAGTGGGGTGTGGACGGAGCGAGGCCGGTAAAGTATGAACGTTCTTTTATTGTTACATTGGTGCCGAAACCCGGGAAGAAGAAAGGACACCGTGATGGAGCGGAGGAGTTGCCGCCGTTGGCCTGGAGGAGCGTCACCGTCCACTGGGCGGCAGATGAGTGTTGTGTCGTCCAACGAGGGCTATCCAGTGCTGCTGCCAGGCACCGCGGAAGAGTTTACCCAGCTGGTGGAGGGCCGAGTGGCAGTGTGTCAGGGAACCGGAACAATATTTTTTATTTTTTCTTCTCTCTCCCCTCTCTCATCTCTGTCACTCCTCATCCTTTCATCTCTTTATCTCTCGCCTCGTCTGTCTGTCCTTACCCCCAGGTACCCACGGCCACCATGATAGGTTCCGCCAGAGGGGGAGTCTCGGGAGTACAACCCGAGTCCCCACTCGAGAATGAGGAGCTCCGGAAGGATACAAGAGGATACAAGGAGGAGCTCCGGAAGGATACAAGAGGAGTTAAGACAGTGAAGGAAGAGAGAGGGCCATGCCTGGGTTTTATTTTGTGTTTTGGTCTTGTTTGTGCACGGCAGTCATCCGCGAGGGTGACTGTTTTCTGTTTATTTGGCTTTAAAGTTTGATTTGAATGTTCGCCGATTCCCACCTCCTTCTTCCCATACTACAAACGTTCTTTTATTGTTACAGCAATGTTAACTGAAAGATGTTTTACACTTGATGTAGCACTTTATTTTACTTGTTCCTTATGTACATACTATGTACTTATTGTAGTAATTACAATAACTATGTAAAAACTAGGTACTAACCCTGAACCTACCCCTAAACCTAACCCTACCCCATGTAGTTACCTTGTATTACCAGAACTTTCTTAGATAAATACACTGTAAGTACACTATAAGTACATGTTAGTACACGTATTGTAAAATAAAGTGCAACCGATGTTTTTGAAGCAGAGCAAGTATTATATTTTTCTCCTCTTTGCGAACAACATGGACTGATGAATTGTGCACAATAAGAGCAGGAACTTGTATTAAGAAAGCAAATAGGGTCAATTTTGATTTCATGTTGAATTTAAGTGCACTGAGCTATTAAAAAATGAATAAATCCTTTGCCAGTTCTTTATATTACTATGTCAACAGTTCTCCCACGGTGTTAGATTCTAATTCACTATGTCATGCTGCTCTATTAAAGCCAGAATAAAACAAAAGTTTTTTTCAGACTTGATGTCTGCACATTCCTGCCCCACAGAGAATGAAAACCAGGGAATGTGATAACATGCTGGTGCGACAGTTGCTAGGCTATCGCCCTGACAACAGTGGTTACTATGAGGTAATTTAGAATGGAGGCGGTTGCTATGATACATGATGCACCTAGTGGCCCCACAGGAATCATCTCTATGCTAGTAACCCTGATCTGAGGTCACAGCTGTAAATTAACTTATTACACCGGAGAGGTCGTGACAAGATCTCTCTTCTTAAACTGATTAAGAGCTCCTCACCTGGGGTGATGGCCACTCCGTTGCCGTTGATGACGGGCCTCTCCTCCTCTTCCTCCTCGGGCGGTTCGATGCCAGCCTTTTCCATGTTGCTTACGGACTTGTTACGTCTGCGTTTGCCCTGTGATCTGGGTGTAGCACCTGGCAACAGCTGCTCAGCTACATTCAGCAGCAGTGGGCTGGGCTCTGCCGGGGGCTTTGGGGTGCCGTAAAAGTTATCTGGAACCAATCAGACATTTGATGCATAATTGATTAATTAATGTAAGCTCAGCCACCATGATGTTACAACTTTGCAAATGGAGAAATATGCAGTATCAGCCTATCAGGCAATAAGCAAGGCACCTTTCTCCAGTGGGTGTTTAGTTACTTTGGGGACAAAATTTCTTTAAGAAGTGAGCTACATCTGCAAACACATCTTTTAGGAGCTTCCGGCAACTTGACATGAAAGGGATTCAAGAATAAAGAAAACTATGTTTATTAATTCTCAAATAATATGTATTTTTGGTGTAGTATTAGGATTGGTGTGCAGTAATTATGTGTGTAGATTTGGTTTTAATAGCAGTTATATTCGAAAAATGTAAAAATGAATAATAAAAAAAAAAAGAAAATAAATGGAAATCTTGTCTCTGCAAACAAAACAACTCAAAATTCCATTCAGCCAGGACTCTGACACCAGTACAACGCCACACACAAACTGTTGCTCAAACGACCGAGTGTTGTTCTGTGTTTACAGACTCAGTGAAAGTGCCATGGCTCCCCTGGGATGAACAGGCTCTAGAGGAGAGCAGGGCATCTGGTTGAGTACGCCTTCAATTCTCCCTGGGTCACTACTTGACATGATGCTGCAGTGTGCAACAGATGCAACTCATAAATATAGACATATTTCTATTGTTTGTTTGTACAAGTACAATTACACGGTAACTGACCAGTTTTCAAAATAGCTGTGATACTTTCATGTCAGTGCATGACCTCTTTCTTATCAAATAATATATATCAATGCAATATTTGATGTGCTTTAATTATTTCCCATTCTTTGCAAGAATTATCAGTTTATTGTGGTCTTAATGAAGTGAACAGTAATAAATAATAAAATAATAATACAAATGATTCTAATATATTTCAGATATATTTAGAGTTATTACAAACGTATATTTGACAAATGAGACCTAAGTTTTATTAGAATATCATTTTCACCAGAGAATGCTAATAAACTCAATACATAATCTGATGCAGAGGAAATTACAGTGTGGTATGAATGCTCAAGATTCTTTGAAAAAAGTTCACAGGATATACACACTGATATACCTGAAGTAACATTAAAGCTAAGCTGAGAAACTGACTCAGAGCTCTTTTCTGTGCTAGTCATATTCTTTAAAACATATTGAAGACCAAAATCTTTGAGGAAGAATTGACAAGAGAAAAACTGAGTAGAAGAGAAGAGCTGATGTATTTCACATATGGAGATTATTTTCTGTTGCTTTCATTCACTAGTTTACAAAGTCAGCTGAGAGAAAAGTGGAAATGGACCGAAAGACAGAGGAAGAGAGTGATATTTATTCAAGGGATGGAGTAATTGGACTTTTGAAGTAAAGAAGGCTAATCTCACAAGACCCCAGAGAATCACATTTCCTTTGGGGTATTTTTATATCACGCTGTGCTGCGAATTAACCAAAGTAAATCAGATACTTTCCCAAGATCTGTTTTTCACAAATGACTAGGAAATCAGATTATCAAAAAAACAGGAATTACAAAAATGTAAAATGGCACAAAATAGAAATATCAAATACCACTGTGGCTCATTATAAATATGCAATAAATAACTTAAAACAAAATGCTCTGAAGAACATATTTATTAGCAATATCCAAACAATTTAATGACAGGCTTTGGCTCTGGCATTTTAGAATGACCAGAGCAACATGCTTTCATTTGTTCTCTGAGAGAAATATTTATTCATGTAACTTGTTCAGGCAAAGTCACGCCTTTTTGATACACAACTATGAATTTTCCTGGTAAACCTGTTTCCATTGCAATTTATGCAAATGTATTCTTACTGAATAAAACATACTCGGTTACTAACGTAACCTCGGTTTCATGAGGTACGGAACGAGTACTGCATCTTGTTAAAGACGTTTATAGGGAAAACTCCTTTTTCTCAAATGACTGAAGCCTTTTTTAATATTGCAGTGTAACTGCACAGCCATTGGTTCGTGCACAGAATATAAAACGAACCAATTGCTTTGCAGCGGAGCTGCACGATCCTATGGTGGTAAAGCCCACCAAAGCCCACCATAGGGGGCATCTGACTATATAAGCGGCACATCGCCATAAGATCCACAGATTACTTTGACTGAAGCGACGACTGAGTCTTGCAGCTACATAGCATGGCATAGTACACAGTACTCGTTCCATATCTCAGGGAACCGAGGTTACGTCATTAACAGAGTATGTTCCCTGACGATAATTTAAAACCCCATAAGTGATAAAAATGCTTATGGGGAACCAGTTCAGTCCTATTATGCTATGCTAGAGGAACAACTAAAACTTGAACTTGCCTTAAGCACCCAACGGGGCCTAGAGGGACCAAGTATTCTGCAGGGAAACCCCGCAAGAGGCAATAGGGCCAAACTCAGAGAGGTCTGGTACAACCTCGGAACTCAATGAGGGCCAAGAGCATTCTTGAAAGACGCAAACTCCAAACTGGTAGTCATATGACAAAGTGCCCTGCTATGCAGAAAGGACCCGTGCCTGTAAGGTTGGGACATCCAGACTGTAAAATCGGGTTAATGTGGACAGAGTGGCCCAGCCGGCCGCTGCACAAATTTCTGGAGAGGACACATTGCTAGACCAAGCCCAAAATGAGGCCACGCCTCTAGTTGAATGGGCTCTTACTCCCATGGGGCATTGAAGGCCCAAACAAGAATGTGCTAGCCTAATAGCGTCAAATATCCTTTTGGAAAATCTCTGCTTCATGACCGGAGACCCTTTGGTGTGGCCCCCAAAGCTTATCCAGGAGAGGCAGCTTGTCATAACTTTTTTTATTCAGCGCTATCCAAAGTCGTGAGGGCGGATGAAGAAGATTTACAGAGGCGAGCTGAGTAGGGGCCATGCCAAGACTTCTTGTCGTGGACCTCCAGGAAGAATGGTGTAGCATCTTGACGAGGGGCCTGGATGCGCCTCGGCAAGAACCACTCATCCAATCGGCTGCGGCGGGGCTACTCCAGACCCAGCTCCTCTACAGCCTTTGAAAGGATGCGGAACAGTTTGGCATCCAAGCCCGGGCTGGATGTGCTAGGCTGTGCAGATGGCAAACGGGTGTGGTTGATGTACAAGCCTGACAGCTCTTCTGCATCTGAAGCATCTAGCAACATGCTTTCATCTGTGGGGTCACACTCACTCCCTCCAAATGAGATCATGTCGCTTACAGCCGAAGAGGGACGCTGGTCTGGGAGTGGACAGGAAAACCCTCTCTGAGTGGAGATAGTGAGGCATGCAGGGACTATCTTCGGCGAGTGCTAAGTTTCTCTGCCCTGGGAGGAAGAAAGTGGGAAGGTGCGAGGGGTGGATTCCCTTTCTGAAAAGAAAGCTTTCCATGAGCGCAGAGATGCAAGACTCATATCTTCACAATAAGGGCATTCCCAAGCATGGGACGAGCCCAAGCGCACTCGCCGTGACCGTCAGCAGTGTGACAGAAACGGTGCGGCATTTGAAAACTCCAGAAATTTGCTCTTTAAAATTTGCTCTTTTAACTGCTGCCGAGCCATTGGTTCATTTTATATTCCCTGCACGAACCAATGGCCGTGCAGTTACACTGCATTACTAAAAAAGGCTTCAGTCATCGGAGAAAAAGGAGTTTTCCCCATAAGCATCTTTAACAAGATGCAGTACGAGTGAAGTATCGACAGGGAATAATGTTTCCACCTAAAGCAAGTTTTTTTTATACACGTTTTGAACATTTTATTTGAATCTCTGTGTCTTAATCTAGCCAAAGATTGCCAGAAACCTGGCTTATGATATTTTGATCTTAAATATGACACTATTCCCTTAAAAGTCTATGGGATTATTTAGCTGACTTTGTCTTTCACTACGTTAAAAATAGCTTAGGATACTAATAGTAATAGCTCACTTCACCTCAAGAAATTTGATGGCTAAAGATTTGAGGCATCAGTTATGTTCACAGCCTAAAAACCAACACTTCATTACTTAATTGGTTGGATGGTTGGTTTGTTAGTTGGACTAAAGGACCATTATCTTAGCAATGAGATAATGGGACAAAAACATAATATAGTATGTGGTTGTGCAACGTGGCCAATTTACCTTCATACGTTCCACTTTCCAGCAAAGCTCCACTTCTCTCTAGTTCCACAAACCTCTCAACAGTCACAAAGTTGTAGTCCACTCCTGGGACCTCTCCTTCTTTAGGCTGTCTGGTTGTACCTAAGAAAAGAGAAAGGCATGAGTTAGTTCAGGTCAGCGAGCCCTATAGGGGTTTGTGCCATGGACTTAATCAGCAGTTAGAAAGTTCATCCAACAACAAAAGGTTTTTGTAGCAAAGCTCAACATGAGCCAAACAGAACAGGTGTCCAGGTAACTGGTTCACTTAATTTATACAGAGTGACACATATGCCCTCTGACAGTCTGTCAGACACAGAAAAAATAATGAGGGATGAAGAAAAACAAAATGTCAGGGTTCTGAGGCTTTAAGGTGAAAAGAATGACGCAATTTCATTCAAAATGAAACATACAAGCCTGGAGAAATGGTGTTTTGCAAATGTGTAAAAAAAAAAAAAAAAAAAGTCTACTCCAATCTTCTGTGTCACATCATCCCTCAGAAATCATTCTAATCACTCAATTAATGATTTTAAAAGGAAGAAGAAATACTTTTATTCAGCAAGGACTCCGTGAAAATAAAGACATTTCTATTTCATATAAATGCGGTTCACTGAACTTTTTGTTCATGAAAACTTCTGCAAAAAATGAACCCCAGGCTAGAATACCAGCTTGGGAGACCAGCTAAACAAGCCTAAAACAGCAAGAGAAGTGTGTTGTGGTAAAATGCTTAACATCCATTTTTACTACTTTAAATGATAACAATTTTCAATCTATTTAAAAAGAAATCAATGCACACCACCGAGCGTACAATGAGAACAGTTCAAAGTGTATGTACATTAAGCAATGGGTTAAAATGATAAACTGAAGTGTTAATGTATTCCTGCATATAGTATGTAGCAGAGCTGTAATTAGTCAGCAAGGACCTGTGGAGTTTGTGCTAATTGCTGCTAGCTGAGAAAGCACTGGGGTATTTCTAAAGTCTGCATGTTAAGGGAGCTCACTGCGGGAGTGCCAACAGTAAACACCCGAAAGACTCCAGGGTCAAAGACATGACGCTCATTATTTTCAGTATCTATTAATTTATTCAAAAACAAATTACAAATGCCATTTAAACACAGGATAGGTCGAACCTACCTCTACTTTGATAAGAAAGTTTTCATTTCTTCTTGATTTTTATTTGAAGTGCAAGAAGTAAAAAATGCCAGGGTTGTAAAACGGTCCTGATATCATAATGAAGAAAAAAGCCTGGTGATAAGAAAATCTTATTAAAAAGTGTGGGATATCTTTTATTAAAAGGTCAACAAGTGTCTTAAAAATATCAGATAAATTAACCTTTTTATGACAAGCCAAGGTTAGTTAAGGCTGTAAAATACCATGTGATATAACATAAAAAGGTGAATGATATTTATTATTTTAATCAATTTATTATTAATTAGTAAGTCATAGATTTACCAATTTACACGACATCACTAGACATGACTGCATTGCATTTGTTAATTTTTACCAACAACAAGAATACTAAAGTAATTCTAAGATCTTGCTATATGTGCTTTAAACTCGATTTTTTGGTTCATTCTTCTTTATCGTCGACTCTCCAAAACCTTAACATCTCTTAAGACCTTTACTCACCGCTTCCCAAAAAGCAAAGTACCACACATATAATATTAGAAGCAAACAACAGAAAATTCCTGTACCGTTTTTTTGTCCAAATACTGGCCGACGTCAATCGGTGACACTCACCCATTACCAGACCTACCAAATACCAGTTCACAGCAATCAAAATACAACTCCAAGCAGTTAAAAAACCACATCTGACAGCATAGATTTGCACTCCACTGAGACTCTGTGGAGAATCCCAACAGGAGCCCTGCACAGTCATTAAGCTGTCACTAGTGTTTGAAACTCACATCATCTCTCATCATCTATCAATCAATAACAACACAATGACAACAAGCCCCAGAGCTGGGTGTCTTTCCACCGTGATAGCCTATGAAAGGCATGCTAATGACAGGTCACAGGAAATAGGGGCAAATGGAACTTCTCCACTCTCACGACCCATGTCTTCTCGGGGCGAGCTTTGACTGAAGACTGCGCAAAGACTGCCTCATCACGACAACTAGAGTATCTCACAATACCGCCGGCTACCCAAGCATGTAATAACATAATGAAAAGAAAATGAATCCACTACGACCATTAAATCGCTTGCCAACATCACCTTAAAGCTCAATTTGTTGATAAATCATACTTTAAATAAGAAAAGCTAATCGCTGGAAGATGGATCGATCTTCACGCCAGTGATTTCTTCTCGGGAGAGGCAGCTACCTTGGCAGGAACGCTTTGTTGACGAGATGCGTATCAATCAGTTTTTCGTCTCTAAACTAACTAAACACTAACCACATGCGAGTACAAATTCATCCATGATATCTGCATATTTTCACAAACAATTGATGATTAATCTATAATTGTAATTTTCTCCTTTAAAAAAAAAAACACAAACAAATAAAAATCAAACAAGCTTTTTTATGATTGCTAAGAGTAAAGAAAGGTTGTGTTTAAAGTCCGTGGTGTGTTCATACAAATTGCAAGTTGCTTAATTTAAAAAATGCCAAATTCATTAACATTACCAGAAGATTAAGAACAAATATGTGTTTGTAAATTAGTCAATTATTAGTGAACAAGACCCATTGACTGTATGGAACATACAAGTCAGTTTTATGGTTAAAGGTAAATATTATTGCCTGAACCTCTTTTTTTTCTGAGAGTGTCTATGCTAATTTCAAAATGGACCTTTGATGCTGCTATAATTAGCCATGCTATCCAGTGGGCACTTTTCTCATGGGAGCACAGATGAATTGCTTACAGTTTTGAATGTAACTCATTTTCCTCATTAAACTGAAGTCCGGGTCATCTCATATTTGTGAACTCCTGTGCTACTAATGCTTTTCTAGCTGTCTAAATTCCATCAGGCTAATAGTCCAGGTTGATGCTTTCCAGCTCTATCACTTGGCTCACTTCAAGACTTCAACACACCTGTAAACACAAGTGCTACTGTATGGCACTCTGAAGCGTTAAAGATGTCTTTTTGTGTCACCTATTTATTATGAATATTGTCCATTAGTCCTTCGTTCCAAAGAGTTCAATGGATTATGCAATGTTAATTTGTTATGGTCAAGTTAGTGCAGATAATAGACATATCATGGGATAATACTTAGGGAAAAAAAAGTAAAATACGTTCATTTTATTAAGTTTGAGCTTCCCTCTAGAGTGTTTTTCATAATCAAGCTTTTAACCAATTTACATCTAATTCAGCTTAAGTTAGAAAGTGCTTTCCAGTTTACCAGCCACTAGAGGAAGAGAAAAAAGTGATTCTTTCCACATGAGCAATCATGGGCTTCAGCAATCTGCAAAAAAGGCGCACAGCATGACAGCTAGTTATTTGCCCTCAGTATTGTCCACTTGGAAGTGGCATCATCTTCCTGTGTACAAAATGTACCGCAATATCTCCTGCAGAGAAGAAGGGTGAGGAAAATACTATCTGGAAATAGTGTCTTTGCACATTTGCTCAAGCAAGGTAGAAAAAGAAGAGAGGCGTGAAGGATTTGGGCTTGGTGTTTCTTTGAAAACATGGCACATGGGCTATGTTCTGGCATTGGTTCACAGTCTCATAAGACATGTAACAAGAACGGTATGTGCTTCATATAGTCTAGGAGGTCCAGTGCATGGACATGACAGCATATTCCTTGGGTTATTCTGTTATGTTCTCCATAAACAACTACTGCTTTTCAAAAGGTTTGTTTCTCAGTGAATGATGAATGCGTTGGAACAAATCGTCCTCTTGAAACAAGCTAAATCTATTGGAAAAAATAATTTTAAGATACATTAATATTTTAGAGGCTAAGTATTTTGAGAATGTTTAAGAATTTTTGCAAGTTTCAATAGGGGCTTTTTGAAATTGTAACAATTTCTTTAAATAACCATGTCTTGTCCTTGGAACATGATTGTTTCTTTTGAGGTTCAACAATAAAATCACAATATCAAATTAATACATTTTTAAACACAATAAATCTGATAAATTTCCAAATAAAACAGCTTAAACCATAATAAATATGCTTTAAAAATTCATAGGCCTGAGAAAATCAAGAACACTTGAGCATTCGCTTAAAATACATTTATTTATTTTTTACAATAGAATTGGGGATATAATCGACCCCTGCGGCACTCCAACGTTTGTTTTACAATGA
This sequence comes from Carassius auratus, assembly GCF_003368295.1. NCBI lineage: Eukaryota > Metazoa > Chordata > Actinopteri > Cypriniformes > Cyprinidae > Carassius > Carassius auratus. The sequence continues at coordinate 15,933,024 of NC_039271.1, forward strand.
AATTAGGAAATAAGATTAACAATGTGTTTGAACTTAAAAATTAAAGGACATGAAAGTTTAATATTCACTGAAGGAATTTAAAGAATAAGTTAAGGATAAGATTTATTAATAAAGTATAGTTGTTGTTTTTTTCAGAGTATTACTGTACATCTCAACAAAATTGGGCTTCACTTTCCATGGACAGACATATTCACCATTTTAATTGAAGCACATAAAACGACAAGAAATGGGGCTTGAACTTGCGATGTCTGCACAAGCACTATAACAAAATGTGTCGGAGCATGTGAGCCAACCACTAGGCCATTGCTCCAGTGTCAGAAAATTATTTAACAACATGAAAATGCAACTAGGTTGAAATCAGTGGGGGGCCACAAACAGAATGCTTAATGCAGAAGAACATGTGCAGAAATTCATACTGTATAAGCATGTGCTGTGTTTGCACTTGAGGAAAGGTATGAGGTGCTTAGCTGGAAATCCATCACTTCTGGATTTTTTGTCTGTTGTCTGGTGCATGTGATTATCTTGCTTGGATCCAAGAGGATTACTGTTACTGTGTAAGTAGTCACCGAGCCATGCAAAAAGCCTGTATAGTCATTGTGCTTGTTCTTCAAGAGAGCTGGTATAGCACAGGGTCTGTGCAGATTTCTGTGGCAAGCTTCTGTCCTTTGGCTGGGTGTTATGAATCATCTTGGCAACCAAACCAAGATCAGGAGGCACTAACCAGATCCAAAGGATGTCTCCGGACACTTCCTAATTCCTGCAATATGGACCCCATCTCATTTCATTGAAATTGATTCCTAAGTGTCTCTGTCTGGTCTTTCTGGGAGATAGCAGATTATGTCTCTTGATCTGAGGACTAGCCACTGCGATGTGACAAGACTTCAGACAACTCCTTTCCTGCCCCTCAAAGTCATGGCACATACAGTCTCCATCCAAAAACATTAAGGAAAACCAGCCTTACAGCTGCCAAGGGTCCAAATCCTGTCCTGCCCATATATAAAAGTGCCACTGCAAGTAATCCCTTGCAGTGAATGTGGCTTGTGATGAGAAAATAAAAAGTGACCTACTTCTTCTTCCGCTTACATATAAGACAATATGACAACACTGAATTGTGATTCATCGGGGGAAATTACAGTTCATTATTAATGCCTTGCAAAAGGAACTGGCAATTGCAATCTACAACTACCAACCCATTTACTGTGGAAAGGCGGTACTATTCTGGCAAGATGATAAGATATGGACTGTAATAACGCTTTCTAAATTGCACTATGGTGGACTGATGAAGTGAAACAGCCAGGGAGGATGTACTGGAAGAAGTTGGGAGCGAGCAATAGGGATGGTGAAGCAATGAAATAGAAGGAAGCTGAAGTGGAGGCACAGAAGATCATAGGTGAGTTCCCAATACAAAGATTTAACTAGATGACAAATAAAACAATCACTCAGGCCATCAATCAGACAATCAATTAGACAACCAATCAATTAGACAATCAATCAATTAATCAATCAATCAGTATGGTATCAGTTTAGTGATAACTTTAGAGACTATACTTTTTTGTATCATACTGAAAAATTCCTTTAAGCATAAACTTTGAATTTTGTTTGCTTGATGTTTAAAAAAAATACTAATGGGGAAAAAAATAAACAAATAGATTCTTTCTCTGATAAATAAATCCTAATTTATTTAGCCATTTCTTCCTCAAATATAATTATCTTGTTTTAAGGATATATTTTTAATTGGAAAACTATACTAAAATTCCCTAAGTAAGAGTTGTGATTTGAGCATCATGCAGAGTAGCTGACTATAAATAGTGATCTAAACCCGTCACTTATAAGGTTCCATATTATTTAGGATATTACCTTAGAGTGTAGCTGTCTGTTTAAAAAGTAGACATATATTTTGAAACAGAGCTTGTGAGACCTGCCATTCATAGTGATACTGATCTCATTCCAATCGGCTGAGGCAATGTTTTCACAGCACTACCGTTCTGCCTGTCCCATTTCAATTCATAATCCATCTGTTATCACTGCAAGAGGCCATGTCAGCGAGGTCCATTGTGCCCTACCTAATCTGACCATTAGTCAATTAGAAAGCAGAAAAGTCCTTCTAATGCTGTGTATGAGGCTGGATTACCCCCGGATACAGCTATAAATAAAAACAGGGTATATGGGACTTTTGAGATGCACAGTTAAAAACTTGCTTTCAATGCACTTAGCCCGCATTACACCCAAGCAGAGAGATATAGATACAATTTAAAGATTTATTATCATGAGCCTGAGCAAAACACAACTGATGAGCATTCGGTATTGGGCCTAATATTGACCCCTGAGGCACACCAGTGGTTTGGTTCTCAACAAAACTAGGAAAGACAAACAAGATTAACAATGTGTTTAAGCTCTTTCTGGTAAAAAAAAAACTGGTAAAAAGCCACAAATCAGACAAATTCAAGGATGTGAGTGCACTGTGCTTCACAGTGATTGATAGTGGACATGCAAGATTGATTTCAGATCCAGCAAATTGACCTGCTAGCCTGTTGAAATGGTAACAGCCCTGTCTTCTCAAGAAATCCATTATAATCTACACCCCCAAGAGGTGTATTGACATACTGGTATTATTAATGCCAGAGAGGAAGGAAAGAAAGGGAGGGAGGAAGTGAAAACATTACTGCAATATGTCACTGTCTATTTGTTAACTCTGTGCGTTGGAAACCACAGTTGAGAATCTGCCATAACAGATGCATTGATATTAATAATTCACATAGATTTGTGGCTTTTTCAGGCACCCTTAACTACGACTGATAGCCTGAGGGTACTTTTGAAATGGGCGATGCAATCCCCTTAGTGAGTTTTTCGGCGACTCTCAAAAGATGCTTACGAAGCAAACAAAATTGAGACATTAGGGAATGATAGTGTCTCTTGGGCCTCTTATTTAGTTATTATACTCCTAAAAACTGTCCAATCAAACAAATACAACCCTCATTCAGTTGAACAGGAACTCACTATATAAAAAAAAAGCTTTTTTGTGAATTATAACTACTTAAATGTTTAGTACGAAAATCCCAGCTGGTTGTGGAACTGAACCAACAAACTTTGTGCTAGCAGCCTAGATTCAATTATGCTATCACTAACTTACACACCCACACCAATTTCTAAACAAAAGGCAGAATATAATGAAACCTACATACCTACATATTCTGCAGCTCTTTGTATATACTTAATCTTGACTGACAGAATATACATCACAAACCTCACAGAAACTAAAACACACACACAAGCATAAAAACAAGGAAGATCGGTGTAAACAATCAGAAAAGTAACATTTAACACTTTGTACCCAGGCAAAAGACTACATCTAAAAACAAACTGTACTGTATGTACCCTTATCCAGGTGCATAATGTTTTATGTCCTTATAAAACACCCCTGTAGCTTCTTTGACATGTACAGCTTTTCTTCAATCTTGGTGACGGGTGTGCTGTGTTCTTTCCAGTCGCATGTTTGATCTCTCATGCTTCATATCTCTCCTTTCCTTGTTTACCTTTTTGGATGTTGACGAAAAAGCTTTGCTTTCCTTCCACTTCAGAGGCATCCAAGCATCTGAGCATTCACTCACAGCTTAGTGGAGGAAAAGAAGGAAGAGCTTGGAAAAAGTATGCAATATGAAGCGCTTTGACAGCGAACACAGTTCTGATCATATCTGAGATGTAACCTCAACAATCTGCCTACCCCCTTCCTTTAATCTCATGCCATCTGGGAGAGGGTGAGAAGGTGCAGTGGACGTCCCAGGATGTTTCCACCTGCTCATCTGTAGATGTGGAAAACAGCAGTTCACCGACAGGCATGCGGTAGACACACAGTAGATGGGTCGTTCTACAAAATTTGTATCTTCATACAGCACGAGTAAAAATTATTTTAAACAATGACTTGCTAGCAAATTTACTATATGTTAATCCCATTACCATGATTATGTAAACAAATGATAATTGAAAAGTATAAATACCATCATTACATTTTTGTTTCTAATAACTATCTTGTGCTAAGATAATGTGAAATTAAAATGCGAAACTGTAAACAAATACTTTTCTAAAGGTTAGTAGTCCCAGCCATCTGCTGGAGTGCCCTTGCCAGCCATCAGAGGGCACTCTTCTGGACTGTTGTTTGAGTTGTTCCGGACTTCAGTTCCCATCACCCCTTGCACTTATTATAAGTTCTTACTGTTTCCAGCTGTATGTCATTTAGTTTTATTAGTTTCCCTTTATATACCATGTTCTGTTAGCCCTTGTTTGTTTTAGTATTGTTTTCTGTTACACTGTGTCTGTAGATTACCCTTTGCCTTTGTTTTTATGCCTGTTTGCCTTGTTTTTGGAATTAAACTGCACTTGGATCGTATATGTTTTCCAAGAGTGATTTGTGCCAGAAGTTATGACCCAAAACATATCATGTATTAATTTAAGCTAGAGATGGCACGTGCAATTTCTAAACAACCTAACATATTATTTATCCAAAGAATGCTTAAAGGGGTAATATGATGCAATTTAAATTTTTCCTTTCTCTTTGGAGCGTTACAAGCATTTGGTGGTTAAATTAGATCTGTAAAGTTGCAAAGACTAAAGTCTCAAATCCAAAGAGATATTCTTTATCAAATTTAAGACTCTGCCACACCCCCCTAAAAAGGCTCATTCTAACCCGCCCCCACATGTCTACGTCACTATGTGGGTAGATTTGCCCAAATGTTTATGGAAAAAAGGAAGGTGAACATTTTATTCTCTCTGTTGCCGCCGAGGCCATTTTTTTGTTAAAGCAAAACTACCTTATTTGGCCTTCCAAAAGAGGACAAGACTAGTAATCAGTTGATTTGAATTTCAACACTGTTCCAAAACAGTCCAACCCAAATATTCCAATGTGTGCATCTCATTTTATGGAGGAAGATAACTTGGGCAGTTCACACTTTGCAAAGAAAGTCTGGCACTTCTGACTCATAGCTTGTAAGTACATATTTTATATTTGAATATTTTGCCAATGCAGTAGAGTAGGCTTGTTGTTTGTTGTTTCTCAGATCACAAATGCAGACATGGTTTTATGTTTAAGCAGTGCGATACACAACACAACGCTTAACAAGACATTATAAGTCCTTATAATCAGTAATTATGCCCCACTGGAAGCAACAAATGCCTAGTTTGTAATGGGTTTTATTGCTTTTGTCTCATCTGATGTCCGGATCGTGAACAAATCTTTCTATTTAACCAATCACCAAATCGAACTGAATCATTTGAAACGGTTTGCATCTCCAGCACGCACTAATCCACAAATTACGTAATTTTTTCGGTTTATAAACGTGCCTTTACCCTCCCTCTGATGCAAAATAAACCAATATCCCATTGATTGAACTGCTAAAAGAGAACCGATGATGGGCTTAAGGCATTTGGCCAATCACAACCCACTGGATAGCTGGCAAATCAGAGCACACCTCACTTTTTCAGAACTATGAGCCTTGTAAAATCGATGCGTTTCAGAAGGCGATGCATAGAGGAGAAACAACAATGTACATTATATGGAAAAGAATGTTTTTTGAAACTTAAACCGCATAAACACATTGCATTACACCAAATCCACAAAATAATGTTCTTTTTAGAAGCATCAAAAGACCCCTTTAAAGTCACTAATTTTCTTTAAAATACACCTCATCAAACTGGAAATGGCTAATAGCCATAATATGAGATGACGGCGTGACTCAAAGTGAGAGACCAGAAGAGAAAGGGATGAAAGACTGTGTGAACAGAGAGAGGGTATGAGGAAGGGATGCAGTCAGCGTGTGCCACAGCCGCTGGGCATCAGAATGTGTTGAATAACTGTTGGCCTGATCCCAGATCAGATGCTTTGCTGTCAATCTAATCCTCTGTAAATATTACTGTGGCAAGACCGAGAGAGAGAGAGATCCACGTCAATGTAAGTATCCATAAAAACTAATAATGCACAAAGCCTGGTCTGAGATATGAGATAACAAATCATATGGTTTTAGAAGACTAGAAGCATGAGTCATATTGGACACTTTTATGAATTTTTTTTTTTTGAGCTTGACAATTTCAGTATATGGTTCTGTCGAATGAAAAAAAGAAGTAACATTCTTTAAATTATCTTCTTTCGTGATTCATGGAAGAAAGCAATGCAAGTAGGATTTTAAAAGTTGAGTAAATGATCACAGAATTAGATTTTTTTAGGGGGTGGGGGGTGAAACAAAACAGTCTCAAAGGGGTCAGCAACAGAACTGGTTTTCATTCAAAATGGCAAAAACAGTGGTCCTCAACTAAGGGCCCACAACGAACTACCAAGAGGGCATTGAAATGGTTTGAAAACAAAACAAGCTAAAAATAAAATAAAACTAAAACACAATGTATTTCTTATTTTAATTCACCCCCTCATAATGAGGCAGGATTCTGACAGTCTTGAAAAGATATTTGAGATATATAGATATATGAGGAAGCCTAATTATAAAAAAACTCCATGGACATTTCATATAAATATATTTAATGAACATACATTTTTCAATTTATGCCAAGCTCAAGAATATTTTATCTGGACGGTTTTTTTTTTTAAATTCTTATCCTTAATCATCCTCAAAAAAATCATAGACAACTGGACCTTTGACTATTGTTCTTGACAACGGGGGCCTCGGAGTCAAAAAGGTTAAGAACCACTGATATAAACGATTTAAACCCATGACAGAAAGGTCAGATTTTAAGGAAATTACATCCCCAAATGGATGAAATAATCAAACACTTGACCTCTTTCACTCCAGAGGTGACGCTACACAGGGTTCTCTTGTGTATTTGCATCACTGAGCTTTACAAGCACAACCGTGTCTGAGCGTCTGACTGGATTATTAGTATGTACGGGCTTGAATGTCTGTTTTTGACCCACGGGAGCTTCAGAGATGCTAGGAGAAGGCACATATTAAAATCAGAGGGAAGGTGCGAGCAGTGTTTGTATGCTGTAATAAACAAAGACTTCATTGTCTCTTCTATTTATACATTTTCATTTTCTCTCTCTTTCAGTTAAAAGAGTCACCAATTAGAGCTAAAGGCCACCAGCCCTACAGTCATATGGTCTTGTGAGATGATGGGAGGAGAAGATATGAGAGGATGGGCGGGAGGTTGGGGGTCAAGAGATGAAATGAGAATGTGAAAGGAAATAACATCACTGAACACCACCGCAATCTAAGTTTCAAACCCTTCCAAAGAAAAAAGCTTTTCAGCATCTTCAATTATACATACCTCAACATATGGAGACAACAAATGGTGGGGGATGATTATGCAAATATGAGCCAATTATACATATAGGCACTCTTGTGCACATATACTGTAATGAGGCCCGACATTTTGTTCATCTTTCTGCTTTATAATCAAGTAAAAATATTTAAATGATCTATTTGAACTCTTATGTTCTGTTCAGATCTGACTTTACTGTAATGTTTGGCATCCCATAGACCCCAGTAAGGAAATGATCTGTACTCTGTGTACACCAGTCTGTGAAAGCGACTTTACATTTAATTATGTTTTATAACTGGGGCCGATACCATGAATCTGGATTAGCTGGCTAGCCAGGTAAGTATCAGTTTAGTTTGCACCAATTTTCGGGTGTTTAGGTACCATGGAAGTGGCTTTTTTTAGTGGCCTGTTTTTTTTTTATCCTGTAACTCTAAATTTGTTCAACTACCTTCGTGGTATAGGACACTGGTGTCTCTAAGAAACCAAACATAAGTCATTGGACGTACACTGTTAAAATGACTTTTTAAAGTAGTAAATAAAACAAAGATCATTAGAGTATATTTGAAAAGGAAATATTATTATAGTCTTCCTACTTCAAAATTAATTTTTTAGTTTATTGTGTTACTTGCTGTTTCTTTGTAACTTGCTTGTTTCCTGCATGATTACGTTTTTTGTAAATTTAGCTAATAACCATTTCTCACAGGATAAAGTCATGAAGTGCCAACCTGATAGAGGTTGAGACATGTATTCAAAATTATTTAGCTTTATGAGATTATTTAGGCCTTATTCTAATGCAGCATCTACCTGTATCAAACTTATTCAAGATGGGTGGAGTTGAGAGAAATGTTGACACAAAATTAAGTCATATAGAAAATAAATTGTAATCATGAATTATCACACTCTTTTTATGAAATTAAGCATACACCATTTATCCTATTATTATTATTTTTTTATTAGTTTAGCGCAGTTTTTGGACTGATTGCTTGAATGCGTTTGCTTACTGGTTCATTGGACTGAAAACGTTCCCAGAGTTTAGTGGAATAAAATGATCAGATCGCAAACAGAAAAGCAAAATTGGGTAAAAGGGATAGATTAGAGATTACAGGTGCTTGTGCAGAGCTCAGTGGGTTGCCAGATCTGCTAAACAAAACCAGCCCAACTGCTAATCCAAGATCTAGCCAGATCTCTCTTTCTCTCCCTCTCTTTTTCTGTTAGGGGTTCCCTCTGTCGGAATTGCTCCCTGGAGTGGGGTAACCAATGGAATAAAAAACAGTCTATGGCAACAGTGTAAAAGTAGCCCAGTTCTACGGGAAAACTGCAGACATGCTAGCACCAAACTTTAATGAAATCAATTATGAATTTAAAACATTGTGCACTGCCCATGAGAAACACTGTTTGTTTGGAATGGATGGGTGGATGAATGCAAAGCAAAGTTATTATATTCCATGAAGATTAGAAAAATGTAGACAGCAAGAAAGCAAGGCTGCTTACTAGGGTTTAAAAACAGAGCCTTAGAGTTTCATTCATTCAGAACACATAATGTTATCTTTCATATTAAAATTCCAAAAATAATTTGACTACTAAGGCAGTCATTAAACAATTCCAGTTGTTTCACAGGTAGACTATGTTCACAGGTAGGTTTACAATATTATTCTGTTCAAAACATGAAACATGTCTTATCCCCTCACTGCCCAAACGACGATAAACAACAAAATCTTCCTCCAACGTCTGAAACATCACAAAAAATGTTCTGCATGAAGTTTGCACAAAAATTATAAATAATAAAAACTCTGATGAATAATTCACATATTTGCCTCCTTCTGGTGCTCAGCTACTTGCTACGGGCGAAGACTGTGCTCAACTCAGTACCAACTCAGCAGCTTACTGGGAGTGCTAGATAAAGATTTGGAGACGGTGTTTATTTAAATACTAATGCAAGGTAAACACGTGTGTAAAGTGGAGGGAACGGTGCTGTGAGCATCAATGCTGTGTGAGGAAGTGTTGTTGAATATTATATTTCATATTCTGTCGACACTGGCAACTTACATGCACAGGCTCACATTTAGAAGGGAGTGCAAAGTCTCCGCTAATCATGCAACTTTTTTATTTAACAAAGAAAATTCAGTATGATAAATTAAGCGTTGACTGCTACAGGATTTCTGAGAACTCACAAGTCGTAAGGGTTATGTTGAACTTACAGCCACACACACACACAAGTTCTCTTCATGATTTCTTGTTTACTAAGTAAGTGTATAAAAGACTGTATTTTCTAAATAATACATGATATTTTAATTACATATACATACATATTGTACATGAATGCATATATATATATATATATATATATATATATATATATATATATATATAAATAAATGTTCAAGGTTGTCTAAAACATATCGGGTTGCCTCTTTTTTAATCTTATTTAAAGTTGGGGCAAGGCGGAGAAATATGCCTCCCAATGTTCAAACGAAACTGTCAGGATCTTGGCAAGGAGGAACTCAGGTGCAGACGGGATTTACAACACAAACAGGTTTATTTACAAAAAGGGGAAAATAAAAACCCACGAGGGGGAAAACAAGGACTAGGGCAGATACAAAATAACTAAACAGGACTGATAAGGTAAGATAAACAAAGACTCAAAACTAGAGAACACTGACTACAAATAACACTCACGGTATACAGGACACAGTATCTTAAAGGGGTTACCAGGGTATTATCACGAACCACAATCACAATTCTTGGGAACAAATCTCAATGAACCGACGCAAGACAGAGCACACTAGGAAAGCTAAATAGGGGGAACAATCAAGACACGACAGGTGGCACAGATGGGACAATCAAGACACGACTAGGTTAACAAGGGGGGCGGGGCAAGGGAACGAGACAACACAAGCACATGGTCCAAAGGCAAGGCCATGTGCTTGTACACAAAACACGGGTCTGTCATGATCCTGCCTCAAGACTAGGAAAAATCAAGGACACGAGGGCAGAATCATGACAGAACCCCTCCCTTAAGGAGCGGCTTCCAGACGCTCCTCAAGGGAACATCAAACACGAGACATGACTGACATGACGGACTGGGACACCGACACAAACCAACAAGACATGACAAATAATAACAAAGGCAGACATGAATACACGACGGCAGGGTTAGGGTGACAAATCAAAAAAAACAAACAGGGAAGGGGAGGAGGCGGGACCACAAAGTTCATGGGGGACAGACCAGGGTGAGTGGGTGGGGCAGGAGTTTTAGGAGGACAGGACGAAGGCTGACGACGGGGGGTACGGGCAGGTCTGGGTGGTGAGGGGCGGGGAGGGGTCTCGGGACAACTGACAGGGGACATGATAGGAGCAGACAAGGGACGCGGGGCAACACTTACGGGACGCTGGGCAAGACTTACGGGACGCGGGGAGACGACAGCTGGACACGGGGGGACAACATCTACTGGACACGGGACGACAACATCTACTGGACACGGGACATCTACGGGACACCATCTACTGGACACGGGGGGACAACAGGACACGGGACATCTACGGGACACATCAACAGGATACATGACTTCATCAGCAGGACACGGGGCAACACTCACGGGACACGGGGAGACGACATCAGGACACTCGGGATTTCTGGGGACAGGGTCTGAGGACAAGACAGGACTGACGGGGACTTCTAGGATACGGACAAGACTAGACAAATAATCTGAAAAGGCTCTAGCCGCTAAGACAATTGGCATCTCCTTACGAGATGAGACACACTGTACTAAAGTCCTTGCTGCAGAGTCGGCCGCGGCACTCTCCTGCGCTCTCACGACTGCCGACTTGCATACTGCCCTCTTCTTTGCCGGCTTGGGCACGCCAGCGCTCTCCGCTGCTGGCACGGGCACGCCAGCTCTCTCCGCTGCTGGCACGGGCACGCCAGCGCTCACCGCTGCTGGCACGGGCACGCCAGCGCTCACCGCTGCTGGCACGGGCACGCCAGCGCTCACCGCTGCTGGCACGGGCACGCCAGCTCTCTCCGCTGCTGGCACGGGCACGCTCACCGCTGCTGGGTCGGGCACGCCAGCGCTCTCCGCTGCTGGCACGGGAGGAGACAGGGTCACAGGACCGGCAGGCCCCCTCTTCCTCCTTGGGCGCGGTGCAGAGGCCACAGCTGGGTCAGAGGCGGGTTGGGGGAGTTTGGTCTCGTGCAGGGCATCCTCGGACGCCGAAGACTCAGAAGTTGACTCCCATGAAAACAGTCTCCCTCGTTTCATGGGGAGACTGCTGGCTGTGGAGGGCACCTCAGGACTCTGGGAGGGGCTTGCCTGATCCCCCAGGGTTGCCACGGCCAGGACACGACCCTCAGGGATCGTTGGCAGCTGGGTAGGTGGAGGGGACCTCTGTGGCTCCTCCTGGGAGATGCTTTCCCACAGCCGGGCATAATTACGGAGGACCCATTCCCCCTCAGGCGAGTATGGGAGGGTGACCCCCTTCCTGTCGGTGGGGGACGACATCCAGCACAGCCTCCGGAACTGCGCCTGACGCTGAAGCTCAGAGGCCCTCCTGCCTGCTGAGTTCCTTGGTGGTCGGTTCATTCTGTCAGGATCTTGGCAAGGAGGAACTCAGGTGCAGACGGGATTTACAACACAAACAGGTACAATCAAGACACGACAGGTGGCACAGATGGGACAATCAAGACACGACTAGGTTAACAAGGGGGGCGGGGCAAGGGAACGAGACAACACAAGCACATGGCCCAAAGGCAAGGCCATGTGCTTGTACACAAAACACGGGTCTGTCATGATCCTGCCTCAAGACTAGGAAAAATCAAGGACACGAGGGCAGAATCATGACAGAAACCCACTACACGTTCATATTTGCTTTATTTCATTTAGTTTCACTTGCTTCTTTCTTCTCTCACCCTGCAGTCTTTTCTCTTTCAACTCTTTTAGCATGAAATGCTTGAATGTTGAAAACGTAGACAGAACTCCAATTACTTGCTGTAATATTTTCAACAAATACTGATGCACTTGTAGACATGACTACCTTCAAACCAGAAAACACTCATACAATCCCCGAAATAACACCACATCACACTTTATATTATCTACAGTCCTATATCAGCTATACTCATAGACATTAAACTCTCTATAGAGTCAACCTCTACCCATCCACAAAAAAATTTATTGGGTTCCATTTAAGGTGTGCACCATGACCATTTCAACCAATGCAAATTAAATTTTTTCTTCTTTTCTCTCTCTCTGTTTAATGGTGGACGGCTAGAGAGATAGAGTAAGTCTCAAGCACGACGTTGAAGCTTTACAGTTCGATTAATCCAATTTCACCCACAGACAAATCATCTCTGGCCATATACAGACTTTAATAGGAATCTTTTAGGGGGTTCCATAAAAGCCATTCACTGGTGCCTGATATCCAGTTACAGTGATTTTTGCAAACGGTGGGGAGAAGACTGTCACCTTCCCCTTGGCTAAACCCTGCATGGACAGCATATGGGAAAGGACAATGACATGTGGCAAAAAAGCATTTCAACATAATTAAATTTTCTGGAACACTGATAAACAATAGTTCGTTCCCAAAACCGAATGAGCTACCTTCTAAATTATATTTAATTAGGATATATGTGAGAATGAAGCTATTTTGGTGTTACTCATACAAAACCAGTTTTGGCGTATATTGACAAACCAAGCTTGAAGCTAATGAAATAGCTACCTAAGTAGACAAGAAGACAATGTACTAGCATTTGGAACAGAGCCAATATCATGATTTATTCTCAAAAGATTTGGAGTATCTTCAGCTGAAAATGCTGACTCTTTATAGACCTATAAAAACCTAGAGCATTCATATTGTTCTCCCAAATATCTCCTATAAAATATCCCCATAGACTAAATTAAAGACAATACACTTAGCAGCACAAATTACTTTTTTCATGTTTTTTTCTTCTTACTCGTTAATATATAAAAAATGGGTTACTTTAAATGTACCATATTCATTTATAAATGCATCAAATATACAAATATACAGTGACATGGCAGAACATGATTCATACTGTGTTATGAGTAATTTCTGTAGCATGTCTGCAGCAGTATAACACACACACAAGCTGTTTACACACTCGAGGGAATTTCTGCAATGATTAACTCTTTCGCAATTATTAAGGGAAATCAATCACATGAATAATGTATTGGTTTCCATCACACACGAGGAACACTGTATTATGGACGAATGAATGGCTGGCTGGATGGATAGAATTATGAATTAATGAATGGATGGATGGACAGATAATTCATGAACAGACACACATACAAAATGATAGATGGATGGGTAGATGAAGGATGGACAAATGGATGGGCAGATGGATGGATGGATGAACAAACTGATAAGTGTATGGATGGATGGATGAACAGATAAGTGGACAGATGGATGGATGAATAAACAGATAGGTGGATGGAGGAAAAGACAGATAAATTGACAAAAAGATGTATGGGCAAATAGACGGATGAATAGAATAAAGAATAAATAACAAGTGAATAGATTTAAAGATGAATGGATGGGTGGGTGGACAAATAGATGAGTGGATGAATCGAAAGGTGGATAAATGGAAAATAATGGGTGGATGGACTGATTGATTGACATAGATATGGACTGATGGACAGATGTAAATAAAGACTGACTGATGGATGGATGGCTGGATGTAGGAATAGATAGACAGATTGAAGAATTTATGGCCAGATAGAGAAATGAATGGATGGATGGATGGATAGTTGATGGAAGGATATATGGATACAGATGGATCGTTAGGGACAATAAAAAAAAATCAATGAAACCACCTGAGAAAAATTATGGATTAACTGAGTCCTTGTGATAATACAAATATAGCTTGCATTTCTATTTTCTATTCATAGGCAAACACACACACACACACACACACACACACTAGCATGCTTTGGCTTCTGCTGTGCCTAATCATGCTTTTTACGGGCTTAGGTGATCCAGCATGGCACAGTTAAAACCCCTGCCAGATATTAATGTCCTGATTATATGCCACTGTGGTTATAAAACTCTTCCTCAATTAAGCTAATATAATCACCTTTGATAATACACACTTTTGCCTAAAAACAAAAAGCAGCATGATCCATTTCTTCTTCCCTCTGTGATATTCAGTTTGTGCTAAAACGCAAACATCAGGAATATGTTTGAAAAATCACATTAAGCATCAAGAACTATGTAATGTATTCATTAAACTTCATCCAGTGCCAAACTTTTTCTGCATTGATGTCTGTCGCCACTGCATTCATATTCACAAGTGCTTGGAGACAGAATGAACACATCACTTTGTATTTATGGATTTTGTATGGCTGACCTTGTCTCAGCCTGCATAAATAGCTTTTGCAAGAAGTGGATTATGAGAAAAATATTTTAAAAACAAAATAGCTACCCACCATGCTTAAGTGATGCCTTGACATACGTAAAGCAGCAACAACCCATGTTATTTATCTTGATCTGTTGTTGGTAATTAATATTGTGATACACAATTTGTAAAAAAGATATCACTCTGAGCTATCACTCTAGTCAACGCTTGTGTTTATATTAGCCGAGCCACAACACGTTTCAGAAGCGGCCTAGCAGCAGCTCACAACATTGCCTCGCTTAAGATAAATGCCTACATCTCCTTTGATTAAAAATAATGGCTAGTGTGGTGGTTGCTATATACATAAACCTACCAAACATCCATCGCCATGACTTATCGCGAGAGGAAAAAATTAGGTTTTAGTTGCATAACATTAGTTAATGGAAATGTCTTCATTGTGCAAATCTGTAATAGAAATGCAGCTAGACTAATTGTTAGACAGTGATGCTAATCCATCTTCAAACCTAGATTCAAAATTTTCCTACTGTGTTTCTTTATGTGATCTGGCTATAGCTGTGCTAATATATCGGTTTTGCGCTGTAAACATTAGATTAGCATTACTGTTGGTCACATTATATCACTAGTTTATGTGTTTCAAAAGCTAACGTGTGATACAATGCCCCAAAATAAAGTACTTTTCCGATCTAACTTTTTGAAGATTCCAATCATACCTTCGAATGTGATTTGGTTGTATTTCTGCATTGCGTATGTTACATTTCTGCTAATATGTTTGACAACATGTCGAGATAGTAATGCTTCACTGTCTTTCTGTTGTATTTTTGATTTTACTGGTTCTATTTAATTTACCCTACACTTTTTAGTTTCATTTTATGTGCATGTTGTATGCGTGTTGATCATATGACAATAAAAGCCTAAATTATATCTGCTCAACTTTATTATTGCATTAATTGTACTAGATTATGTTTTCCTTAATTATCTTTTAATATATGCCCTTAAATATTTTTTGTAGCAAAAACGATGATAAACAATACAATGTTAAAAAAGGATACTTCGTAAGTGTAGTTAACCTATGCTTGAAAAGGCATACATTAGTTTGCTACAAATGGGCTAAGTAGTCCGATGGCCTTGTCATACAATACACATAACAACAAATCAACTAACCGAGTGTGTTAAAGAAACTTGCATGTACGTGTGTATACTGGAGATGAGTGTAGGAGGTTACAGAGAGTGTTTACCTGCCTGGCTGTTGTGTCAGGGTAATGGAGGCTCCTTATCTTATGCACACAGAGCTTGGAGAACAGGGGACACAGACTCCCTCCTGACAACAGCATCTTCACACACACACACACACACACACACACACACACACACACACACACACACACACACACACACACACACACTATATGCAAGTGCTAAGTAACAGATTTCCTGGGATGAAAAACAGCATGCTGTCTGCCTTAGCGCATCTGTGCATGTGCGGAAGTTGCTTGAAGTTTATGTTTACTTGCTCCCATGTTTTTGAGGACTTTAATGAATACATTTTTAATGAAATTTTAATGACTAGTTCATAGTTCAAATGAAAGGGAGAGGAATTTTACCTCTTAAAAAAAATTTACCACTATCTGTATGTGAAATGGATGGCAGAACAGAAAAAAAAAAAAAACAATTTATGAGTACGTAATACTACAATTTATTTATTTTCACATTTTATTATAGATCTTGATTTTATATTAGGCAGTTAGAACGATAGACAGAAAGAATAAAAAATGGTGTGGCTGTATGTGGGAATCTGTATCTAAAACTTAACACATAGGCACAGTCAGAGTCCACTGGTTAGCAATTAACACTAGCAGACAAATAATGAGGGTGGACTGGGATCCCCTATCATCATCATGCCCTTGAGTGGGCCACTTAATCCCAGATTGCATCGGGGGACTGAACCTGTAATAAACCAACTTAATCTCTGGATAAGAATGTGTCTGCTAAATAACATAATAATATAATAACAGGTCCTTTTGGGCATTATTTCCAATGTCAAGTGGGCAATATCAGACTCTAATTAGACTCTCCCATAGGAGAATAGCAGTTAACATCTACAAAATGATTGGATTCCAGGTGGCCCAACTAATAGGAAGATGTTATGTTCAATTTTTTTAGCAAGTACATTGACCAAATCAGCATATTAGAATGATTTCTGAAGAATCACGTGACACTGAAGACTAAAGTAATGATGCTGAAAATTCAGCTTTACCTTCACAAGAATAAATTACTTTTAAAAAAACATTTAAACAGAAAATGGACAGTCATGTTGTCATGATCCTGCCCTCGTGTCCTTGATTTTTCCTAGTCTTGAGGCAGGATCATGACAGACCCTTGTTTTGTGTACAAGCGCATGGCCTTGTCTTTGGGCCATGTGCTTGTGTTGTCTCGTTCCCTTGCCCCGCCCCCCTTATTATCCCAGTCTTGCCGTGATTGCCCTATCTGTGTCACCTGTCGTGTCTTAATTGTTCCCCCTATTTAGATCTCCTTGTGTGCTCTGTCTGGCGTCGGTTCATTGTGTTTCTCAGATGTGTTCTACTTATGTGATCGTGTGTGAGATTGTGCTGTACCCTCTGAAGTCCTTGTATTACCGTGAGTGTTTGTAGTTAGTGTCAAGAGTTTGTTTGTCTTATCAATCCTGCCCTGTTAAGTTGTTTAGTTCCTGCCCTAGCTGTTGTTTTCCCCCTCGTGGGTTTTGTTTTCCCCTTTTTGTAATAACCCCTTTGTTTGAGAATCCCTGTCTGCACCTGAGTTCCTCCCTTACCAAGATCCTGACAGAATGAACCGACCACCAAGGAACTCAGCAGACAGGAGGCAATGCTGGATGGCATCAGCCAGCCAGCGAGATTGTTTTGAGGGCTCTCGCCTTGTGGTGTTCCGGGGGACCAGGGGAGGTCGTTCCGGAGTGAGCGGGCGAGAGGAGGAGCCCCAGAGGTCCCCACCTACCCAGCTGCCGGCGATCCCGGAGGGTCGTGTCCTGGCCGTGGCAACCCTGGGGGGTCAGGCAAGCCCCTCCCAGAGTCCTGAGGTGCCCTCCTCAGCCAGCAGTCTCCCCATGAAACGAGGGAGACGGTTTTCATGGGAGTCGGCTTCAGAGTCTTCGGCGTCCGAGTCTGCCCTGTCCGAGACCAAACTCCCCCAACCCGCCTCTGACCCAGCTGTAGCCTCTGCACCGCGCCCGAGGAGGAAGAGGAAGAAGAAGGGGCCTGCCGGTCCTGTGACCCTGTCTCCTCCCGAGTCAGCAGCGGTGAGCGTGCCTGAGCCAGCAGCGGTGAGCGCTGGCGTGCCCGTGCCATCACCGGTGAGCGCTGGCGTGCCCGTGCCAGCAGCGGAGCGAGCTGGCGTGCCCGTGCCAGCAGCGGTGAGCGCTGGCGTGCCCGTGCCAGCAGCGGTGAGCACTGGCGTGCCCGTGCCAGCAGCGGAGAGAGCTGGCGTGCCCGAGCCAGCAGCGGTGAGCGTGCCCGAGCCAGCAGCGGTGAGCGTGCCCGAGCCAGCAGCGGTGAGCGTGCCCGAGCCAGCAACAGTGAGCGTGCCCGAGCCGGCAAAGAAGAGAGCTGCAGTCGTGAGGGCGGAGGAGAGAGCCGCGGCCGACTCTGCAGCAAAGACTCTTGTACAGTCGGTCTCATCCCATAAGGAGCTGCCTATTATCCTAGCTGCTAAAGCTTTTTCTGATTATTTGTCCCGTCTTGTCCAAATTTTAGAAGTCCCCGTCAGTCCTGTTTTGTCCCCTGACCCTGTCCCCAGAAGTCCTAAGTGTCCAGCCGTTGTCTCCCCGTGTCCTGTTGATGTGGCCCCGTGTCCTGTTGATGTGGCCCCGTGTCCCGTTGATGTGCCCCCGTGTCCAGTAGATGTTGTATCCCCGTGTCCTGTCGTCTCCCCGTGCCCAGTAGATGTTGTCTCCCCGTGCCCTGTAGATGTTGTCTCCCCGTGCCCTGTAGATGTAGTCGCCCCTCGTCCTGTAGATGTAGTCGCCCTTCGTCCTGTAGATGTAGTCGCCCCTCGTCCTGTAGATGTAGTCGCCCCTCGTCCTGTTGATGTAGTCGCCCCTCGTCCTGTTGATGTAGTCGCCCCTCGTCCTGTTGATGTAGTCGCCCCTCGTCCTGTTGATGTAGTCGCCCCTCGTCCTGTTGATGTTGCCCCGCGTCCCGTAAGTGTTGCCCCGCGTCCTGTGTCTGCTCCTGTCAGTTATCCCGAGAACCCTCCCCGCCCCTCACCACCCAGACCTGCCCGTACCCCCCGTCGTCAGCCTTCGTCCTGTCCTCCTAGGATTCCTATCCCACCCACCCGCCCTGGTCTGTCCCCCATGAACTTTGTGGTCCCGCCCCCTCCCCTTCCCTGTTTGTTTTTTTTGTTATGTCACCCTAACCCTGCCATTGTGTTTTCATGTTTGCCTTTGTTATTATTAGTCATGTCTTGTTGGTTTGTGTCTGTGTCCCAGTCTGTCATGTCAGTCATGTCCCGTGTTTGATGTTCCCTTGAGGAGCGTCTGGAAGCCGCTCCTTAAGGGAGGGGTTCTGTCATGATCCTGCCCTCGTGTCCTTGATTTTTCCTAGTCTTGAGGCAGGATCATGACAGACCCTTGTTTTGTGTACAAGCGCATGGCCTTGTCTTTGGGCCATGTGCTTGTGTTGTCTCGTTCCCTTGCCCCGCCCCCCTTATTATCCCAGTCTTGCCGTGATTGCCCTATCTGTGTCACCTGTCGTGTCTTAATTGTTCCCCCTATTTAGATCTCCTAGTGTGCTCTGTCTGGCGTCGGTTCATTGTGTTTCTCAGATGTGTTCTACTTATGTGATCGTGTGTGAGATTGTGCTGTACCCTCTGAAGTCCTTGTATTACCGTGAGTGTTTGTAGTTAGTGTCAAGAGTTTGTTTGTCTTATCAATCCTGCCCTGTTAAGTTGTTTAGTTCCTGCCCTAGCTGTTGTTTTCCCCCTCGTGGGTTTTGTTTTCCCCTTTTTGTAATAACCCCTTTGTTTGAGAATCCCTGTCTGCACCTGAGTTCCTCCCTTACCAAGATCCTGACACATGTATAGTCATGCAAAGTTCCTGCACCCAAAATACCAGAATGTTCATTTTCTGTGAAACCAATGCAACCAGAAATCGCAAAAGAACATTTAAAGCCAAATGGATGTGGCAGAAATGGTCAGTCAGGATAATGAAAGTTCTCTGAATGCTCTATTCTGTTATTGAAGGCTCTTCAAAAAGACAATCATACAGAATCAAGAGAACATTCTTCCTCAGTCTGAACAGACCAGGCCATTTGAGTTAAAGACGTTGCATTGGGCAAGATTTGACAGGTGACATATTTGGATACATCAACACACAGTCCAACTCCACATTTCCCAGAGGGCCTCAGTGACAGGAAGACTCCTCTCACTGTCACTCGACTCACTCTATCTCTCTTTTCTAGGGACAAATCACATTGCCACACACACAGCTGTGGGTGAGATTGTCTGGACTAATGGCGAAGAGTATGATTGTGCGTGTGTGCTTACTTTTTCATTGTATCTCCTTAGAGAATGAGGCAAGACATGAATGAAACTGTCTGCATCTGAGATTATGTGGAAATCCTCTCAGACCTATTGGTTTCTGTTGAGTGAAAGTGAAAGTGACATTCAGCCAAGTATGATGACCCATACTCAGAATTCATGGTCTGCATTTAACCCATCCAAAGTGCACACACACAAACTGTGAACACACACCTGGAGCAGTGGGCAGCCATTTATGTTGTGGCGTCCAGGGAGCAGCAGGGGGTTCGATGCCTTGCTCAAGGGCACTTAAGTCGTGATATTTCCAGCCCGAGATTCAAACCCACAACCCTAGGGTTAGGAGTCAAACTTCGGTCCTAGAGAGCCACAGTCGTGCAGAGCTTAGCTCCAACCCTGAAAATAACCCTTATTTGCCTGTAGCCTTAATAATCTTTAAGACGTTGATGAGTTTGTTCAGGTATGTTTGATTAGGGTTGAAGATGAACTCCTGTAGGATAGCGGCTCTCTAGGACTGGACTTGCCTACCCCTGATCTAAACCAATAACATTTTCTAAACCAAGACCCATGTTCACTTGGTTGGAACAGCAGCTACGCTAATTATGTCTTTATTTGTTTCTCTGTTTCTGCCACGGGAATGACATCCTTTTGTAACTAGGAATAACACAAACTTTTAGTCTGGATCCAGCCTGAGACGAACGAACAATTGAGATGAGATGATGAAAAATCCGCAGAGGTCCTCAGATGATGCCAACACTTAACATAAACTACCAAATTTTGCTACAAGTTTGATTACAACATATAGGGCTCTATTTTAACGATCTGAAACGCAAGTGTCAAAGCGCGAAGCGCAAGTAAGTTTGTGGGCGGGTCTCGGCGCTGTTGCTATTTTCCCGGCGGGATAAATGGCTCTTGCGCCCGGCGCAAATCTAAAATGGGTTGGTCTGAAGTAGCTTCATTATTCATAGGTGTGGTTTGGGCGTAACGTGAAATAAACCAATCAGAGGGTCATCCAACATTCCCTTTAAAAGCAGGTGCGCAAGTGCCATTATGGATTGCTATTATTATGGCGTATTTACCAGGCGCACGCCAGGAGCGGTTCACAGCCGAGGAGACTGATGTTCTTGTAAGAGCAGTGAAAGACAGAGAAGTTGTGTTGTATGGGGATGGGAGAAACCCACCCAAAATTGCGTCGGTTAAACAAGCGTGGGAGGAAATAGCCACAATTGTTTCATCGATTTTTTTTTCCTGGTTCCTGACGGACAAACCAATTTGTCAGATGTCCTTATATACATATATGACCTCAAACATGTCTGATCCTTAATTACTACAATTAGCCTGAATAATTTGTAAGCTAGATTTATGCCTATTTTTTCACATCTTCGTGGCACACCACAATGATTTCCGTCATCTCAAGTGTTAATATTTTTTTAGTGTAACAATTTATGATTTGCAAAAATAACTGTTGCATCTGTGTAGATTACATGAGCAAAGTGTATGCGCGTTGTGCACGCTATACATTATGGTCAAGCATGCGCCCCTAAAATAGCATAATGAACAACGCGCAACGCGCCACTGACTTTAGACTAGGTTTTTTCTGGTCAGTGGCGCAATTGTTTAATGGAACAGGAAAATAGCACCAGGGATTGTTTGCGCCGGAACACGCCTCCTTTTTTGCGCTGAACCGCCCAGGGAGCGCAAGTTCATTCACTAGTTTAGCGACGTGCTTCTGTGGAGGGAAAAGCGCGCTTTGCGCGGGTGCAAAATAGGAATGACACATGCGTCGGTGTACAAAGTCAATTGCGCTGGGTGCAAGATAGGGCCCAACATCATTGCTACTGGTGGTGTTCATCGTCTGTTTGATTACATCATTAATTGAATTTTACCATACATTTCCGCCATATGTACATACCAATGATAAGCTATTACTAAACATCGTAGAAACTTAATTTTCTATGCTTTGCAGCAATTTGTACCGTGAAAAGTGCTTTACAAATAAAATTGAATTTAACTTTATTCCATGAATCACAAAAGTTTAATTGGGAATGTAAGGATTCAAAAATTACTATAAATACAGTCCATAGTATTTATTTATACTTTGAATTTAATTATTTGTTTTGTTTTATTTCTTAGGTTTAGTTTAGGTTTTGTTAAATTATTTTGTAGTAGATTGTACTTAATTGTAGTTCTTTTTTTGTATTTTTTTTATTTTTATAATTCAATTCATATGTGTATTTAAATAATTATATGTGGTCTATTTCAACTACTACTAAAATATCAGAATACTTGATTCATCATCAGAACAACTGACTGATTACTCGATTACCAGAATAATCGTTAGTGACCATCCTAATATTTATCGATTGGTTTGGTTCTCTCTGAGAGGGTTTTCAAATACAAGTATGTGTGTCATGTTGAACATTCTCTTGCGTTTGACGGTGTAGGATGGCGAAATTTCTAGCTTCTAACTGGACGATTACAAACAAACACATTCACACACACACACACACACACACACACACACACAGTCTGGTCAGCAATCCTTGTGGGGACTCTCCATAGGCGTAATGGTTTTTATACCACCGTGACACAAGTCCCCATGAGTCTGTGTGTATTCAGGTTTAAGTCCCCACCAGAATAGAAAAACAAGTACACACACACACACACACACACACACACACACACACACACACACACTCACAATGCTCATTAATGACAGTAAAATACTGCGGCATTTAACAGAGCACAGCTCTTTTAATGAGATGTAGCAGGAGACATTGTTTCGCAGTAAAGGTTAACTACTCCTGTCCAGATATTGGCAAGGAAAAAACACTGAAAAAGAAGAAAAAAGAAGAAGACAGACATATCAAAGTCTGTTCAGCCTTATAAATGCTAGA
This sequence comes from Carassius auratus, assembly GCF_003368295.1. NCBI lineage: Eukaryota > Metazoa > Chordata > Actinopteri > Cypriniformes > Cyprinidae > Carassius > Carassius auratus. The sequence goes on from NC_039271.1 coordinate 15,956,082, forward strand.
GCGTGAACTACTTTAAACTTTGACTTTAAAATAAAAATAAGAAACTTTCAGGAGTAATCCCTCTTCAAAAGAGAATCCCATAGATTAATGAACAGCAGATAACTTAGACACCTGTAAGACGCTTATGTCATTTTTCATAAGATAAAGAGTGTTTTTTTAAAATGCTACCAGGTATCAATATAGCTCAAAGGTGGCCAAATGCTTTTCTACCACAGACTGGGTTACACAAGTATATTTCCATTCATTTTGTCTGTGGTATTTCAGAAATTCTTCAAAGGCTCTGAGCCTTGACCCAAAGCAGCCATCTTTGAAATGAATCAAAATCTCATAGCATTTGATAAAAAAGAGTTTTAAATTCTGAACAAAAGACCAAGTGTATCTTTTCTGAGGGAATGATTGAATTACTCATCCATTAAAGCACTGCATTTGCAAATTAAAGTTCATCCAAAAATGAAAATCTGCTATTAATTTACTCACCCTTAGGCCATCCAAGATGCAGAGGACTTAAAGATGATTTTATCTAAAATGCAGGTCAATGGTTTTAATTACTTTGAGAGTCAAAAAAAGCAGGTATATGAAACACAAAATGAATACCTGCAGCTCAGTTCCTTTCCTAACTATTCCTTCAAAATATCCGAATCAGAATGTTACCTTGCTGTTCAATTCATGTTTACAGGTTCTAAAAAACTGCTATAGGGAGTTCTGTCTAATGAAAGCTTTTTTATTTAGTATGTTATTACACAGCAGTACAATCCTTTGACCAGACTATACATTTATCTCACACAGCCTTGTTTTCATTCCCATCAAACATTATTCATAATACTACCCTGAGGTCTATAGTTGTTACATTCATGGACTATGAGTTTCCTTATTTGGTCATTTTCCTGTTCTTGTTTGGTTAATTGATTAATCCCCACCTGTCTCCATTCACCTGATTTCTCCTCTCTTGCTTAAATTTCCTTGTCTTTTGAGTACCTCCTGGTCCGTGATTGTTGTAATGTGATGTTGTATCTTGATGTTGTATCTTTCGTGGAGTGGGTGCTGGAGAAAAATGGATCTTCGTTTACCATCTGCACAGCTGAAGAGGATATCTCCAGCCCCGCTTCCGAACCAGAGACCAGTCAGCCGCCATTCCGCTGCACGGAGATAAAGTCAGAGCCCACCGCAGCACACAGAGCCAATCACTGTCGGGGAGCATGAACTTGAGAGCGCGACTGACCATAAGTGTGAGCCAGCTACACCGTCCGTTCCCAAGGGAGTTTTAGTGGAGATCGGGGGCTTGGAGGGAAGCCCCGCCCACACTCCCACCACTGAGGGAGAGCTGCATCTGGTTTCTGTAAATCATATGGAGGAATTAATGGACATTTTTCAAATGGACCTTATAGACTGGTTTGTAGAGATAATTCCTGAATCTTCTGTTTCTCCGCTGCCCAGCCCTGAATCTTCTGTTTCTCTGCTGGTTCCGTCCAGCCCTGATCCTCCTGTATTCCCTCCCGGCCTCCCTCTCCCACCTCCTCCTGGACCAGTCAGTTCCTCTGTTCCATTTCCGCTGGTTCCATCCAGCCCTGAATCTTCTGTTTCTCCGCTGGCTCCATCCAGCCCCGAATTTCTCCTCTCGTGCTTAAATACCCTGTCTTTTGTGTACCTCCTGGTTTGTGATTTGTTGTAATGTGATGTTGTATCTTGATGTATTGTATCTTATTGTATAGTTATGTTGGATGTGCCCTTATTCTCCCGTGATCATCAAAAGAACCCCTTTTGTATATTGTCTTCCTCGTGCGCCTTCATTCACACACCAGCAGCCGTAACAATAGAGCCTATTTGTTTCTTTAAAGTTGAGTTTTTTCTTTTTTCATGTGACATCCAATTGTGGATTATTTACAAAACAAAAAAAATGCAGGTCCAAAAATACCAGATTTCAAAATGAATCATGTGAACTGCAGAATTACTTAATATTACTTGTGTACTTTTATTTTCTTATGTTGATTCTCTTGCTTCTGATCCACAGGACTTGAAACAGACACATCATGAATTAAAACTTTGTGAGAAACTCACCTAAATTTACATTATTAGTCACTGCTCCTTCAGTGAGCTGTTACATTTAAATGTATTCATTAAACACATGCCACCCCCCCCCAAAAGGATTTACAAATATGGAAAATAGCGCACAGTTTGTCATAATAGCCAACAATATGTGTATTACTGGTAACTGGAGAATCAGAACTGCTGGAAAACCAAATCAATTCAGAAACAAATCATTCAAGAGTGCATTTAAACCAAATCACTAGGTTCATTACTAAATCAGACATCACTTATTATTATTGAACCACCAAGGATAAACTCATCCAATACCTGTATTGGTATTGACACCAATACTTTTTAAACAGATCAGGTAATGTCAGATGCAAACCAAATCTACATACAAATGCATTTCTAATTTCATGGAAAAGAACAACCAGTACAATTTTCCAAATATCTCCTTTTGTGTTTCACAGGTTTAGGACGTATATGAGGGTGAGTAAATGATGACAGAATGTGCACTTATGGGTGAACTCTCCCTTTAATAAAACAGATTAGGTAAAACAAAGGGATGAGTCTGTGTATTAAGGTTGTGCCGATAGACGATAGTATTGTGGATTGACAATAGAGATGATAGCAGATGTCTCTGTCGATAGTTAAGACGATATTAGGCTCATTCTCCTATCATATATTAAACTAAAATAATAATAATTATAATTTTTATTTGGCGGCCTTTTATAATTCGGCTATCAAACTGCCCAGCTATTTCACTTCAGCACTGCATTTCACACACACACACACAAACTCGCACGAGCAAATGAGGATTAGAGCCTGTAGTTGGTTGAAAAAGTCTCCATCCACAAACAGACGTACATCGTCTGCAGATATAAGGTATTTAATTGCACTTTAACAAGTAATCTGAATGGCCTATATGTGTGCATTATTTTAAACGAGCCCTCACTAACTGAGTTTAATGCCACAGTTATGTTATGTCTTTGTGGCCCCGCGTCGAGCTCGTCATGAAGCCCACGGTCCGGAGATTGAACTTTACTCCAAATATATTAACCTACCTGTTTTGAACACTTTATATTTAACGTGTTCGTTTATATCCAATATAACTGTTAAACTGTTGAACTTTAAATTAAATTTACTATTGATTTTCACCGTTGACTGATTATGCAGAACACTAAGATTGATGACCTCCGTGCGCAGATGCGGCAGATTTGTCACAGGACGCGCGAAATGACAGTTGCGTCCGACTATATATGAACTAGCTGTTTTGAATACAGTATTTATATATTTCTACACATAGAATACACATAGTTCTGCTATGACAAAAACAAAGAGACTCTCTCTTGCTCAACCCATGCACGATAATATCGTGTATCGTCGATCTCATGGGCTGACGATATGGTGATCTGAAAAATGACCATATTGCCCAACACTGCTGTTTATTTGATTGTCTGTGATTTTTTCGTCTTCTGACCAGCAAGAGAAGAAATGAGCTGCATCTCATCACATCCCCCGAGGCTAGACATATGCACACACATACATAAAACCGCACTAGCATAAAATCACTAAAACAACAGGCACATGTCTTTGCCGAAAACGTCAGGCACCAAGTCAAGCGTAATCGCCCAATATGAGTAAAGCGCTTGCTTTATGTGTTTGCACTTAAGCCCTATTCACTCAAGATTAAAATGACTCTGAAAAATAATTTATCTTGGTGAGGAGTAGCCACAAAAATTTGCATTATGGCAGGATTACAGTGTCTGCAAAATGAACTGAGTTTGAATGTATCAGGGGAGCTAAAGCTAAAAATACAGAAACTATCCAACAGCAGATGAGGTTTAGTTGAATCCCTTAGAATCAATTAGCATAAGTTTAGTGAGGTTTTTATTGGCAGTGTTGAGTCAACTGTTAAACAGCTGGCTTTTTAAGCCAGTTAAGTCAAATGTACAAAAGAAACCTCTGAGCTTACAAAGAACTAAATTCTTAGAGGGAGGGTAGTAATACTGTAATTTTCAAATCTTTAACAATTGACCATTTGCTAAGCTCTGTCCCCTTTGTTGTTTTCTCAGAAAAGCTTTCAAGAAACTCCTATGCATTGGACATTTTTGTGAACAGTGAAATTTTAGGTCAAATGTGCTCATAAAGTGGTTAAAATTGAATGGATATTATTCTTAAGTGGGCTAGAGTGAAGTGTGACATCATTATCATCATTATTTTAAGAAATTGCAAAATAACAGTGTAATGTGACGAAAGCTGCAAATTGAGACGGAAATGTTTAAGAGAATAGAAATGTCAAATCTCACCAGTCAAGGAAATTCAAGTGATCTCTCAAAATTAAGAAAATATTTTTTTGGGGGAGTGAGGGTTACCTTGTCTCAGCAACAACAATTTGTTATACTTTTGGATAAGCAGGGATTTTTATCACTTTTTTTATCACTCCAATTGACTCAGCTTCTGACTTCTCTTTGTATTTATATGACTTCCAATTAAAGGTTAGTTCACCCAGAAATTCTATTTATTCATGAAAGAATCATTCAGTACAAATCGTTAACCAAAATTTGTTCCTAAGGGGAAGCCCATATTCAAGTAGAAAAAAAGAAAACACCCCAATTCCCTTCACAGTCTCAAACTGCGCAAAAATATGCAATTTGGTACAGTTGCTGATATTCATTTTTGCAACAAAAAAAAGAAAAGAAAAAGAAAGTAAGATGAAATTCTGACAGCTTGTAAACCAAGGAGGACAGAAGATGTAGTAGATTGTGTACGTTTCGATCACCAATAATTTAAAGGCCTTAGAAATTAGCATATCAAATATGAAACAGTATGCTTTATAGGGTTACAGTGTCTGCAAAATGAACTGAGTTCGAATTTATCGGGGAACTAAAGCTAAAAATACAGAAACTAGTTCCAATAATGACAAAAAAAGCACCTTAAGCATGGTCCATGTGACTGGTACGTTACATTTCAAATCTTCTACAGTCACATGATAGCTTTGTCTAAAAAAAAAAATGAAAATGAAATGTAAGACATTATTCAGAGAAAAACTTTTAACCATTAACTGAAGAACCACTGTGAGTGAATGCAGTAGAATCAAACTCAAGAATCTGTGAGCCAACAAGCGCTTTCAGGAAGAATTGAAGTAAAGAAACACTCACATCCGTTCCTCTGATTTTCCATCTCATGTCACACCTCAGAGAAAGAGACTCTAATCAGCAATCCAAATGCAGCCTGTGAAAGGTGGACTGGAATTTACCTCTGCAATTCTTTTACTACCAGAAATCAATTTATCATATTTTAAAATATTATTCCTGCTATATAAAAATTTTACATGGATAAGATTCAGGCATTGGAATGATTGGTTAAATATTACAGGGCATGACATGTAGTGCTGGAACTTTCCACTAAAAACACAATACGAATCTAGTATGAAAATCTAGCTTTAATTCCATAGAATGTCTATATCCCTCACTTAAAATTGGGATTTTGATCTGTCTCACCTCCAAAATTTATCAACATATCAAAATCATGCTATGCAATGCTAAAATTTTATCAGTTGAACTGATATTCAATTTATAGTACTACAACATAATAATATAAACACTAACTATTAAAGTTGACCTCCTGAAGTTGACAATCAACAAACTTTCATTTTTAAGAGTTTCAGTCCATTTCCTACCCTATTCACGGAAAGTGCCAGTTAATCTAGTGCCTCAAGGTCCCAGTGCAGAAACTCCCCTCTTCCTCTTTCCTGCTTCCTTCCCTTTCCCTTTCATTTTGCTCTGTCCTCTGCCTCACTCTTTATCCCTCACCTCTCCTTCCCTCTGATTGTCAAGAATACTTGGCAGTGCTTAAGTGCCCCTGTGACTGTGGCTGCTCTCCAGGGCCGCTCATGCTTTTGACTGTGAGAGATCTTGACTTCAGAGTCAAGTATCCTGCTGAGGGCACCACAGAGGCCTGCAGGAGCAAGTCTGGACCACATTGTTCAACTACCCACTTTCACAATATGCTCCAAGATCTCAGGGTTTTGTCTTTGGCCTTCTTTGTTCACTTTTTCTCCAGACTCTATATTTCAGAGTGTACAGTGGTTAACCCAAAAACAAGAAACAGAGATTGAATTGCAGATTAGACTGATCCAATAGATAAATATTTCAAGTGACTGCCATAAAAAGAAATAAAGAAGCTTTTGATCAAGACTATTTAAAATTGTGATTACCATCTTGCCTGTTACAGGGTTAAATACCAAGTTTAGTCATTAAACTCTAGATGGCAAAGGCTAATAGGTTATTTACATTCAATCTGCTGGCAATCATTTACTACATGGCACAAGCTGTTTGGCATTTGAATTTAAATAGTCTGCTTCAGTGTTTGATGTAAGTTAGTCCTGCAGGATGCTATCAGAGCCCCTTCGAAACCCTCTACCTCCCCCAGTTCCACCTGTCTAGATCTCTATGGGATTTATGCATGCAGGCTATTCATGCAACAGTAGCATATCTTACATCTTCAGAGTTTTTGGCAGTGAAAAGTCCATTCTTGCTCTGCAGCAGCAGTACGCTTAGCCTTAAAATAAGGGAACAATTAGTACAGCCTGATTAAGTCATGGGAACAAATTCTGAATTTGTGGTCACAATGTATTCAAACAGGATTGGAAGAAACGATTAGAGTCTAAACATTTTGACTTGACAACATTAAAAATGAGACACATATTAAAAAATGGAATGATAGTTAATGTGACATAAATATATGTACTGGGTAATGCCAAGTACCTCATCATACAATAAACATCACAATATAAATTGTCACAATTGAATAGCTTACAATTACATCACATTATTATGAATAACATAAAAAATAACAAATGGATCCCTGTATTCAGCTGGTTTATCTATTAAAGTTTTCAAGTAGACAAAATGACCAAAATGAATGAATGGCATAATGGTGAGTAATTATTTTTAGATGAAGTACTATTTTAATTCAAGTGTTTTGATTCTTTTGTCTTGTTTTTGTTCTTCACATTCCTGCTTTTTTTCTCTCATCCATAAAGCTCAGTCATTCAAATCTCCTTCTCGACCCCCTTTATCTCTCCTTTTTTCAGTCGAATTCAAGCTTCGTTCTCTCTCACACAGTGTCTCAGTGGTTCAGCTGTGTGTGCAGTGGTGTGAGAAGCTCCTGTGTGGAGAGCAGGCGGGGGGGTTATCAGCCTGTCTGATGTTCTTATTAGCATTACAGAGAGCTGCACTCACTCATACAGCCAGACGCTACTGGAGCTGCACCTGCAACAGGGGCTTAACACACACACACACACACACACACACACACACACACACACACACACACACACACACACCCTTCAACTGTTATTCTGCTATTTTGAAATTTGTAGTACTATGCTGGAGTCGTGTAATATTTTTAAAGAAGTTAAAGGGATAGTTCACCAAAAACTACAAATTTAGTTATTATTTACTAACCCTTAAGTGGTTCCAAAACGAGTGGAAATTCATGCAGCTGTTTCTGTACAATGACAGTTCACATCTGCCAAGCACAAAAAATATGGTCTGCAAAATATTTCAGAAAAAAGTAATGTTAAGATATTAACTGAATATATTTATTGCAATATAATAATAAACGTATTTAATTTATTTGGTAGTATTACTTGTGTATTTTATTATTGTATTATTCTGATTTGTAAAGACTGGTCCATGATATTAATTACAGTTATTTTTTTTTATTGATTTTTATAAATGTAATATTACTGTAACGTTGAGGATAAATACACAACACTGCTCCAAGGTTGGTAAATATTTTTTTTAATTAATACTATACATAAATACTATACAAAAATTTATACTTTTATTCCGCAATGTCTTACATTTATAAAATGTGACAGTGTGACTTTTTACATTTTTACAAAAATGTTGTTCTTTTGAACTTTACATTCATCAGAGAATTCTGGAAAGAAAGAAAAAAATAAGCATAGCAATTGTTTTCAACATTTATAATAATAAGTAATGTTTTTTGAGCCCCAAATCAACTTATTAGAATAATTTCTCAAAAGATAATGTGACACTGAAAACAGGAGTAAAAATCAGCGTCACCATCACAACTAAAATATTAAAACAGAGTACAGTCATAAAATTAAATCATCGCAATAGTACTGTTTTTACTGTATTATCAAATAAATGATTCCTTGGTAAGCATAAGAGGACTGTTCATTAAAACAATAAAAACTTTTTTTAATTGCCTTAGTAAAATGACACCAGCTAAAATGGGCCTTGCATGAAAATGCATAGCTGCCCTTTTATTTTAATAAGGGGGTCCCAAGACCATAAGTGATCTAAGACATCAAAAAACAGGTCTATGAGTCACACACTATATAGTTGTAATTCAGGGAATTTCATCTTCCTTATCAAACCTCATCACACAGAAATGGTGACTCACTGCACCAAATTTAACGCGCCTGCCCACAAACACCATTAGAGTGTATTGCAACCAAACTCTGTTCCTGGTTTAAAACAACTGGGGGTGTGTAGTGTCGTTTTCGCAAACGAAAATTATGACTAAATATCGTCATCAACGAACCTATATCACATGATGAAATCAAGACGAGATGTAAATGCTGGTCATGTGACGATAACTAAAATTAAATGTATAATGCAATATTGTTGACAAATAAAAACGAAACTAAATGTGGTTTACAAAATAAAAACTATACTAAAATGTCTCTTCATTTTTGTTGACCATAACGAGATGAAACTTTCTAACCGACTAACCGACCTCACTTTCGTAAGGCCCTTTCGTAAGGCGCCTAATGGAGATTGAACTTCACATGAAACTGCTTCTGTTGTTTAACACAAACGGCAGCACAGACAGGCATGTTCACTCACGGAAAGTTACAAAAAATGCTGTGCACTCCGCCATGTGAAATGAGTTTGCGTGCACTCAAAGCGAACTTCCGACAACACCACAATGACGTCATATTTTCTGTGCTTACCCGAGCGAACTTGCGGACGCGTCGAGTATAAATCAGCCTTGACACAGAGAAATGGACCGATGCCGGCCTGCCGGGGTTCGTTCTTTGGGAGAAAAACTGATTTTTTTTAACTTTTTTTCATTTATTTTATTTAAATGTATTTGTTTGTACTTCTAACATATTCGGTTGGTAAAATAAATGTTGTAAATTAAAAAACTAAAATGACAGCTTCACACAAAGACTAGAGTAAAACTAAAATTAAAACAGGTCGCCAAAAAACACCCTAGGGGTGTGTTAATATTGACAGAATTGAACGTTTTTGGATAAATTTTTTCTTTAAGCAGCTTTGAAAACCAATACAGAGATACATTTTGATTGAACCAGGTGATTGTATCAAATCCCAAAATATCACCTACAAACATGGACTGAACATATTACTCATGATCAGAACTCTGTGTTGAGTGAATATAAAGGCACTTGTCTCTTTTGTAAAGACAGAAACCTTGAAATAAGCTTTTAAGTAGCAGCACAACAAAATGATGAAGACAAGCAACAGAAAAACACACTCTTGCCATTAAAAGCCCACACCTCCTTCAACTTCCTGTCGATAATGACGGTTCAGGTGATCTATTACTAAAGCCTACCTACCCTCTCAAGAGGCTTTTAGACGCACGTCAACTTTGTCAGTACAGTGGCTGAGAATTTCAATCCAGCCAGCTGCAAAACTAATCAATGTCTAAAAGCCTTTTATATCTCTTCCTCTGTTTTTAAATTCATAATGGCAGAACAGAAAATAGTAAAAAAAAAATAAAAAAAAAACATGGGAGAAAATAGCACTGTTTCAAACACCTGGAGAGAGAAAGTGAATGCATTTTTTTGTCTTTTGATGAATTGGTTTTGGAGTCAGATGTTCACAATTCAGGAGATGAGTTATACAATTTCAGAATCTTCTATAACAACTACATGTTTATTTATAAAAAGAAATGCTCAGGGCCTTATACATTTTTGTAGCATTTTATTTTTGATTACTTTATTTTTAAATATTTTTAGCATTAAAAGGGCCTCATAACAATTCAGATTTCCACATATCTCCATTATGTGTATGTAGCAAAAAATGCTTGGTTGTTTAAACCCAACATTGGGTCAAATATGGATTTAAACAACCCAGCATTAATATTGGTCCTTTAAAACCATACTGGTCAACCAAGATTACTTTACAGGCTTCTAAATAGCAATTTACATTTAGAAGCCTTAAAAGTAACCTTATGTGAGGATGTCTTGAGAAACATTCCTCAAGACACCCATTACAAGGCATCAACTTATCCAAATATGAATAATTGGATGATGTGGGACTTTTAGCAAACTAAATCTAACAGCTGACCTAAAAGTAGAATGTAACAAAAAGAGATGATGCTTTAAATGTATGCAGAATAAGGAGAAAGGAAAAAAGAGAGAGATGAGGGCCAAATATGGTTTTCCTCATGCTGGGTAGACAGCCTGCTCAATTCTCTGAAGAAAGTTCTAGAGACAGGGCAAGAGAGGGCAGAGACAAAGTAAACTGTCCTTGCATTCAGAAGTACGTGCCTACGTGAGCTGAGAAGCAAACCAAGCACAGATCGCTCACAAGAGCCCAGAGAATCACAGCACATTTCCAGGAAACCAAACGTAACAGCAAACTATTAAAGGCATGTTTATAACATAGTAATATGAGTGTTATGAACATGTAACAACACTGTAATAAGCCACTCCAAAGCGGCACATTTCCAAAGTATAATCAATTCCACTTGTGTTTGCTGAGACACTAAAATAAATTTTGTGCAGAATTTATCCATATTATATAAAAATAACACCCGGCACTTATGCGACAAGGGTTCTTAAAAGGTTTTTCGTTCTTAAATGTCAGTGTATTTACTAGCACACTACTGGTTATTTTTACAAGAGGAACAAAAAATGTATCAGTCATTGGCTAGACAACACTAGAAGACAGGAAAACGTAATTTGAGGGGAATTAGAGGTCGAACTTCAGAGGAGTATGGCAGGAAAAGTGTTGTATGATGTCTTGAAAGGGTTGTGAAACACTAACAGGCATTTCTGGAATGTTGACAGATTTGTACGTGCTATATAGGAAGGAAAATCTTGATAGCAACCGATTTGTTGAATTTTAAGACAAAAGCTGTCAATTTAAGGATATTTTGGACTATTATTACGTACAGGCTTGATAGAAATATTTTGGGTTTAGTATAGGTTGGGGTGTCCAAACTTGTTCCTGGAGGGCCACTGTCCTGCAGCGTTTAACTCCAACCCTAATTAAACATATCATAACATAAATGTCTTCAAACTCTCTAGAAACTTTCAGACATTTGTCTTGGAGCTGGTAAGAGCTTAACTCTGGACACTGCCCCCTAATATTTTAATAATAATGTACTGTAAGTGGATTTATACAGTTATCAGCTTCAAATTTCTGCTTGTACTGCACCTGGAATATTTAAATCAATGCCACAGGAAAAACTGTAGCATTTTATTTTACAGTCCTGTTCCCCATGTACATACTATGTACTTATTATACTGATTACAATAACTATGAAATAACTAGGTACTAATGCTGAACCTAACCCTACCCCATGTAGTTACCTTGCATTACCAGAACTTTCATAGATTAATACACTGTATGTACACTATAAGTACATGTAAGTATACTACATATACTAAAAAATTAAGTGCAACCGGAAGTACTATAGTTCTCATGGTTATTGTCTCATAATTACTAGACAGAGTGTCTTTAACAGATGAGAAGACACTGTCTCATCATTTTAAATGACACCACGTGACCTTTTGCTATGAAAGGAGCACTGAGAATTGCGTTCTCTCTACCCTCCCTTTATGCAAAACCACGGGCTTGCTGAAATGTGAGGTTTCATGACACTCTAATGTGCATTGAAACACAAGCACATTTGCTTATGCATAAATAAATAAGCAAATATAAAGAGGGATTATTGTTTGGTTGGACACCCTTTTTTTCAGTGTTGGTATCATGCCCAGTTAATTTCATCAAACAAGTGTTAGAACAACCAGCTGGTCTGTTTGTTGCTCTTTAACTGGACATATACCTGTTCAACACGCACACACACGTCACTCCAAGTAAAAAGAAAACACTGCATATACACACATTGTGGTCCAAAGAGAGTAAAACTTAATCCTTCAATAATCAGCAATGCCACCGGGCTGACATCATGTCTGTCTCCATGGTGACGCCTCTGCCAGTCGGAAATCCGCTAGGAGAAAGGCTGCGGCAGCCGTGAGTGTCAGGAAACAACCGGCATGGAATACTAAGCATGTTGAGGTTCATGTGTGCGCACTTGCCTATAGGTGCTCACGGAATCACGTATGAATCAACAAATGTGTACATTTCACTTTGTCGACAAAACCAGAAATGTCAAGGAAGCTCAAGCTTTCTTATATAGCTATGAAAGAAAGCCTAATGAAAAGAAGCAATAAACTCCATATACAGACTGTCTAGACCTTTCAGTGACATTCTAAATGAAGTGCATTGTTTTTCTGAGCTAAACAAATGCTGTCACTCCATTCAGCTCTAGTGCTCTGACGTCCTGCACACTGTCTGGCACTTGATCTGTCGGCTCTACTGGGACATTCTTGTATTTTTAACTTCCTTCGACCCAATTGTGACAAAGAAAGTCAAGCAGCTATTTATAGCCACACAAAAAGATGGATTTGAACTTCAGTGAATTCTGATTCCCTTAAAATTAAATCCACGTTCAAGGGGAACGAGCGCTTCTGCTGATCAAATTAACAGTCTACAACAAACACACATATGCATACAAATTAGCTAAGGCTTCAATGATCAGAAATCCATTTAAAAAACCTAACACAGATCAATTTTAACATCTATACAGACCAATGTGTGTGGTGCAAAAGCCCCCCCCCCCCCACACACACACAATGCTACACTTCAGACGTTTGTTCTATTCGAACGTAAATGACCTGCGAAGTGGACATCACAGGATATTCTGCCATGATTCCAGTTCGAAGTGAACGTATGTATTCCATTCAAAGTGCATTGAAGGGTGCGAGACATTAATTTAAATTGTATTTATTTACAGAGGTATATAATACTGGGATTGGGATGGAGAACTGCTGTTTTAGATCATTAAAATGCCATCACAGTCTTATGGTGATTTGTAACTTTTTTTTTTTTTTTTTGGTGAACAGGTAAAACCAAAACACTTCATGACTGATGCAGAGCTGTCCAGCTTTTGATTAGCAATGCAATTTTTCTGGGCTCCCGGGCTACAATGGAGAGCCCGGTTCAGTGGTCATACACTCATGTGCTCACAAGCAGAGGTTTGTGAACTGACAAGTTTGAGACAAGTATTCCTCAAAGCGCAAAGTGCACACTAAGTCCTGACTGAATAACCTCAATCATTTGTTATTGTTAATTGTCCAGATATTGACCTCCAACTCGCTCTTTTCCTCTTATCTCTTGCCCCAGTAAATCTTCAGTAGGAAATTATTTAATTGGAGGCAGAGGCCATTGTATCAGAATATGCTCATTTGCCAGATGCTTACAGCAGTTTAAAGAAAGTGGGTTAACCCAAAATGAAAATCGAGAGCAAGAATAATGCAGATTAGGGATGAGAATGCATAATTGATCATTTGATGTATAACATCATGACGTGGTGACAAAAAGCTCACTTGACTGCATTTTGAGGCAAAGTTATGGCAAAAAATACTTCACAAGTATCAATATTGAGACTCTAGGGCTGGTCCGAATACCATTTTTTGAACTCAGAAGCTTTGATAGTAATCAACACTAAATATTCAAAGCTTCGTAGGGAGGGGGCTGAACATATAATTTTCTCTAATAAAGGCAGGAATCTCTGTGTGTCTGTCTGTTTGGATTTTTTATATTATGTCAGAACCGTTCATTCAATCGACTTTGCTGTGGACAAATTGACTGGCATAAAAACTGTGGTATATTGTAAATATAATAATAAACATGAAGACACTGTGTATTCGTATGCAACTTCATTAGCAGTGTCCTCATAACATTGCATGAATAACATGAATAATATATAATGAGCGAGTACATCATGAATCCATTTTCCAAACCGTGTTTTTGTCTTATCCTGAATCACTATGGTACACCTATAATAAATGTTTATATTTGGATTATTTTAGTCTGGTTGGGGTCGGCAATGCTACAGAGTAGCACAGTACCGGCATGACTCGCCATAGATGTAAACAGAGCGAAGTAGCTCCGGCTACAATGTTCTTCCACCAGACGCGAGCGCCAAAAGTTACCGAATGCAGCTTTAATGAAAGATATTTATTCTTTCTTGTGCAGCCCCGTTACCAAATGATGCAAGGACCGGTACTGGTCCGCGGCCCCGGGGGTAGGGGACATTTATATATATATAACATATAAAACGTTGAAAGTGAGAAATTTTGAAATGTCATGCCAAATATAGTCTCATTTTGGATTTCATGAGAGCTACACATTCCAAAAAAGCTGGGACAGGTAGCAATAAGAGGCTGGAAAAGTTAAATGTACATTATTAGGTCAATTGGCAACATGATTGGGTATAAAAAGAGCCTCTCAGAGTGGCAGTGTCTCTCAGAAGTCAAGATGGGCAGAGGATCACCAATTCCCCCAATGCTGCGGCAATAAATAGGAGTTTCTCAGAGAAAAACTGCAAAGAGTTTGAAGTTATCATTATCTACAGTGCATAATATCATCCAAAGATTCAGAGAATATGGAACAATCTCTGTGTGTAAGGGTCAAGGCCGGACTGGACCATACTGGATGCCCGTGATCTTCGGGCCCATAGACGGCACTGCATCACATACAGGAATGCTACTGTAATGGAAATCACAACATTTGCTCAGGAATACATTGCTCAGAAAACATCGGTGAACACAATCCAGCGTCCCATTCGCCATTGCTGACTAAAACTCTATACGTGTAGGTCAAAAAAGAAGCTAAATATCTAATATCATGTTAACATGCAACAAAGAAGACCTAAGACAGTTGAGCAATTCGAAGCCTGTATTAGACAAGAATGGGACAACATTCCTATTCCTAAACTTGAGCAACTTGTCTCCTCAGTCCCCAGATGTTTGCAGACTGTTATAAAAAGAAGAGGGGATGCCACACAGTGGTAAACATGGCCTTGTCCCAACTTTTTTGAGATGCGTTGGTGCCATAAAATTTAAAATCAACTTATTTTCCCCTTAAAATTATACATTTTCTCAGTTTAAACATTTGATATGTCATCTATGTTGTATTCTGAATAAAATTTTGAAATTTGAAACTTCCACATTGCATTCTTTTTTTATTCACAATTTGTACAGTGTCCCAACTTTTTTGGAATCGGGTTTGTAATTACATATTTAAGTTTTTAAAAATGTATTTATGCATCTATACAAGCCTACATTGATAAATGAAGAGACGTCTTGATTAAGATGTTTTACATTTAAAATAACAACTGAACAATGTTAAGCAATGTGAAATAATTGCATGCTTTGCACGGCAAGACACCCGTGACATGCAGACCAAGCTGATATCATAATCAAATTTTTGAGACCAGTGTCCAGCAAAACCTCTTTGATTTGGCATCATCTCATCAAGTGTGATGACAACATGGAATGTTATCTTTACTAACGCAATCTATTTTCTCCTTTGTTAACCCTCCTTTGTTTATTTTCCAGATAGTGCTTCAAAGAACTGCTGCATAAATGTTCTTTCCTCAAGCTGATTCCACACAGTTCTGCCCATTCAACAATGCCGTAAATGGGCCACAACATGAAAAACACTGTAAAAAACATGCAGCGCTGTGCCTCAGTGGTGCTCATTCGACATCCTAAGTGTAAGTAACCTAGTCTTAGCCAACAACCCTCTTAAGCAAAACATCATACACTTTAATTTACTTACGCTACGATCCACTAACACATCCACTCCTCCCACAAGTACATACTCTCTCACACAGAATACACTCAGCATGAGCCCATTCACTCTTTCTGTTGATCCACACACTCAAAGATGTCTGCTCTGCATACACCTGAATCTAGACGTTAAAATATAACAATGGGGAATTGATTAGATTATGAAAAGAGAGCATTACAAACTACATCTTTATTTTTTTATTATTACCAATATATAAACAAAATACATTTGTGAGATGGTAAGCATAAGTCTGTGCAGTCTGGGAAATAATATTTATTACTGAATTGGTAGTTAAAATTTAAAATGGTACTAGTATGAGATTTGGAGAGCGAATCTGTTTCCTGTCACGAAAACAAAAGGAAATTCTGATATTTCAAATGCTTTTTTTGTCATCTGGTAAACATTTTCCAGGTGAACTCAAAAAAAAAAATGTGCAGACAGAACCATTGCTGTGGCTCAGTGAAGAGTATGACTGCACAGGGCCTTGTGCTCATGGAATTTTACAAAGGGATTCTGATTTAACCAAGGTCCCGGCCTTAAAAGGAATGGACTGTAAGGGAATAAAGAAAAAAAAAACATTTAAATAATAAATGAACTATTTAACTATTTGCGAATAATATTTTGTTTAAAAAATTGAAAAATTAATTCTTAATCACATGTCTTATAGGCTGAAATGGCTCTATTATGTTTATTGTCTCATAACATTAAATTATGAATTGCATGAATCATGTACAGTATTGTTCAAAATAATAGCAGTACAATGTGACTAACCAGAATAATCAAGGTTTTTAGTATATTTTTTTTTGCTACGTGGCAAACAAGTTACCAGTAGGTTCAGTAGATTGTCAGAAAACAAACAAGACCCAGCATTCATGATATGCACGCTCTTAAGGCTGTGCAATTGGGCAATTAGTTGAAAGGGGTGTGCTCAAAAAAATAGCAGTGTCTACCTTTGACTGTACAAACTCAAAACTATTTTGTACAAACATTTTTTTTTTTCTGGGATTTAGCAATCCTGTGAATCACTAAACTAATATTTAGTAGTATGACCACAGTTTTTTAAAACTGCTTGACATCTGTGTGGCATGGAGTCAACCAACTTGTGGCACCTCTCAGCTGTTATTCCACTCCATGATTCTTTAACAACATTCCACAATTCATTCACATTTCTTGGTTTTGCTTCAGAAACAGCATTTTTGATATCACCCCACAAGTTCTCAATTGGATTAAGGTCTGGAGATTGGGCTGGCCACTCCATAACATTAATTTTGTTGGTTTGGAACCAAGACTTTGCCCGTTTACTAGTGTGTTTTGGGTCATTGTCTTGTTGAAACAACCATTTCAAGGGCATGTCCTCTTCAGCATAGGGCAACATGACCTCTTCAAGTATTTTAACATATGCAAACTGATCCATGATCCCTGGTATGCGATAAATAGGCCCAACACCATAGTAGGAGAAACATGCCCATACCATGATGCTTGCACCTCCATGCTTCACTGTCTTCACTGTGTACTGTGGCTTGAATTCAGAGTTTGGGGGTCGTCTCACAAACTGCCTGTGGCCCTTGGACCCAAAAAGAACAATTTTACTCTCATCAGACCACAAAATGTTCCTCCATTTCTCTTTAGGCCAGTTGATGTGTTCTTTGGCAAATTGTAACCTCTTCTGCACATGCCTTTTTTTTAACAGAGGGACTTTGCGGGGGATTCTTGAAAATAGATTAGCTTCACACAGACGTCTTCTAACTGTCACAGTACTTACAGGTATCTCCAGACTGTCTTTGATCATCCTGGAGGTGATCATTGGCTGAGCCTTTGCCATTCTGGTTATTCTTCTATCCATTTTGATGGTTGTCTTCCGTTTTCTTCCACGTCTCTCTGGTTTTGCTCTCCATTTTAAGGCATTGGAGATCATTTTAGCTGAACAGCCTATCATTTTTTGCACCTCTTTATAGGTTTTCCCCTCTCTAATCAACTTTTTAATCAAAGTACGCTGTTCTTCTGAACAATGTCTTGAACGACCCATTTTCCTCAGCTTTCAAATGCATGTTCAACAAGTGTTGGCTTCATCCTTAAATAGGGGCCACCTGATTCACACCTGTTTCTTCACAAAATTGATGACCTCAGTGATTGAATGCCACACTGCTATTTTTTTGAACACACCCCTTTCAACTAATTCAACTAATTGCCCAATTGCACAGCCTTAAGAGCGTGCATATCATGAATGCTGGGTCTCGTTTGTTTTCTGAGAATCTACTGAACCTACTGGTAACTTGTTTGCCACGTAGCAATAAAAAAATATACAAAAAACCTTGATTATTCTGGTTAGTCACATTGTACTGCTATTATTTTGAACAATACTGTAAATTGCACTTTCAATGCAAAATGCCAACATTTGACAACAAAGTCTATGTCTTACTTAGAACTCTTTCCCTGTTAAAACTGAAGCATTGTGCTGGGATTCGCACTTAACTTCTGTAAATAGTAAAGCCCATTTTCTTTGATTTGAATGGCCCTCTCAATAATTTTGACATTGGCTCGCACTGTTAGGCTCGCACTCACATTATGCTTGCAACAGCCCTGCATATAATCACTCTTGACAACTTTGTAGGAACCAGCCAATTGGATTAGAGCTTGTTACTTTTTTTCTTTTTTTTTTTGTGCAGTAAGCATCAGAGGGTCTTTGAACTCGTCTTGTGCATGGTCTTGAGTTTGAGACTACCTTCTCAGAAGCAAGGAGATAAAAGATTCTGTTCTTAGGTGCTTTAGGATGTTTTCTCTGCCTCGCCATCATTCATATTCATCACAAGCCTGTCCTCTAAGTCTTAAAGTCACTGAGCTAACTTTTAAGTGCCTGACATTCATTCACAGAGCAGGCCTCTCTTTACCACCTTCTCATAAGCAGAGTTTCCTCAGAGCTTATGAATATCAATACAGCCCTCAGGTAACTGAAATCACTTGAGCCGCAATGGCACTGTTTGTCGGGTAAGTTTCAATTAATATTGAGGGCTATTCTTTAATAAGTCCACATCTTTAGTCACACTCTTTTAGAAAATTACAGGCAGATCCCATACAAAAACGCAGACAAAAAAACTTGGAACTTTTGATGTAAGAGTTAAGAATCTGAACAAACCTCCTAACCCTAAAGCCAGAAATGATACCTTAGATCAGGTAGATGTTTTTTTTTAAGCAAGCAGACATTTGCCGCGTTTCCACCGAAATTACCCGGAACATTTTTACCAGGAACTTTTTTTCCCAGGAACTTTTTTCTCCCCAGACCTGTTGCTTTCTGCGTTTCCACCGCGGTGTAAAGTACCGGGAAGATTAGGCAAATGACTGGTGACGTATGTCCGCGCACGTTTCTCAATACAAAGTACCGCTGATAAAAAAAAAAAAAAAAGTATGCTGATTTTGGACGTGCATCGTCGGTAGTTAGTTCAGACTTTGTGCATTCGACTGGGGAGTGTGATGTCCGCGACGATGCAAGTCCGGTAAATCTATAAACAGCAGCGTACTTGATAACTTCAGTCAGCTCGTCTTGGCTACTGCAATTTTCCTTACTGTATATTTACAATAAAACGAAATAGGATATCAAATACCACTGCCTCCTTTGGTTTTCATTTAAGCATAATAACAGCTGCAGAAATGTACATAGTTCAGGGATATGTGTATATGCAGCCATTACAATGAAACAAAATATTATATAAATTTGCCTTTTTATTTTCATTTTAAAATATAGATAAATTGAATACAGACCAAAGAAAACCTGTTAGATTTACCCCGCAGCTGAATTATATTTTATGTTTAACCACTAAAGACAGATCAGAGCCAGCGGCACATATCAGAAGGTCTATCCCAGGAGAGGCTGCTCTCTGTGGATACATGAGGACTGAGCTCCCGCTGATCGAGTGGAGCTCTCCGTCGCAGAGATCGGCGAAACACATTTTTAAATAGGCACTGTCTTTATAAATAAACAACAGATTTGAGTTTTAAACAACTACATTCTCGCCTGAAATACTTTTAAAATAACATTTCATGACACAATAACAGTAATATTTTGAAAATGTTGATCCGAATAAATGGTGGTTGAACTCAACCAATGCTGCGTAAACTCAACCAATCAGGATGTTTAGCACCAAAGTCCCGCCCCCGAAAGTTCCGGAACTTTGAAAAAGTACCACCTCGCCAGCAGGGACTTTCTGAGGCGCATTTTTTTACCCGGAACTTTTATTTAGTTCCTGGTTCCTGCGGTGGAAACACACCAAGTACCAGGCCAAAGTCCCTAGTTCCTGGGTAAAGTTCCTGCGGTGGAAACACGGCTTAAATGACAAATACAGTAAAATGACATTGAGACTACTTTTTCTGCCTATTTTTTTTTTATTATTATCTTACTCAGATCATATAAATGCACATTGTATACACATTAATTAGAATTCATCTGCATGACAGTAAAACACTGTAACATTGAAAAACAAAATTTCAAAAATATTTATTTATGGATAGGATGCTTTGCAAAGCAGGATTACAGTGATTAAAATGACATTTCTTTGCATTACATGCAGAAAACAGAGGAAAATACGCACACTCACACACCCACTCCTGTCGGGAGCCTGGTGAAGGGCGGCGATTTAGGACGGGGTGCCGATGATAATCAGGGAGGAGGCAGCTGACTCGTCATATCTCAAAAACATAACAACTGTTGATTTTTCAAATGATTTACTTTAAAACAACCAGGAACAGGAAGCACACAGCAAAAGATTACAAAAAGTGTTTCATCACCCCACAATGCTCTGACAGCCTCTCACGACACGCTAGTATTGTGGCGGTGAGATTGCTGGTTAGATGAGGTCACAAGAAGGTTTAACTATGATTTGCAAGCAAGAATTGAATCAATCCTGTATCATATTCGACAGAAATCACAACAACTAATCAAAGTGATGAAGGAATCAAAGCTGTCTCAGTCTGTTTTGTGGGAACGGACGTTCTCATGGACAATCAAAGCACTTCCTTCCACCTTACATATGCTCAGCTGGCTTGCTGATGTCCTCCATCTCCGCATTTTCCTGGTCCTGTCATTTTCTTCCTGTGGGTGCCGTCAGAGACGTTATAGTAGCCACACTCGCTAAAGCCCAACAGCCTCTTGAGTTCTGAGTCATGCTTTCATTAAGCTAAAGAAAGACGAAAGGGACGGACCACCCTCCAACTTCATCACTTCCTTTCCTGCTCTCTTCTTCCAAACTTCATGACTGGTTCATGTATCTTCCTTTTGACCCTATGCCTCCCCTCTTAGCTTTTTCTCTCCAGTTCCACACATCTCACCAGGTTTTGGCAGTGAAATCAAAGGGTATAATAAAGTGCTGTGGGGTTGTAAATTGATTTGGGTTTTGTAGCTCAATGAGTCACTGGCTCTGAGCTGTACTCTCATGCAGAAATGTGTGTTTGTGTGTGTGTGTGTGTGTGTGTGTGTGTGTGTGTGTGGGTGGGTGTGTGTGTTTGCTTAGCTATACTTTAGGGACAAATTTGTCCCTAGAAGTTAGCAATATGTAACAAAACGTCTCTTTGGGGCAACGATGAGACTGTGATTTTTAATTTTTTTTATGATGTATTTATAACAATATCAATTATTGATATGTTTTTATTTTTAATAAAAACAAACAAAAAAATCATTTAAGTGTTAGTGTCGTCATTTAGATAAACAAAGTAAATACCAACTGTTTGATTACCAGCAATCTTCATAATATATTCTTTTATGTTCAACAAAAGAAAGCAACTCATACAGGTTTGGAATTATATGAGTATGAGTAAATGATGACAGAATTTAAATTTTTGGGTGAACTATCTAAATTAAATTAAATAAATTTCTGCATTTAGCAGACGCTTTTATCCAAAGTGACTTACAGTGCATTCAGGCTATACATTTTTAGAGATCATGTGTTCCCGGGGAATCAAACCCCCAACCTTGTGCTTGATAGTGCAATGCTCTACCAACTGAGCTAAAGGAATTCAGGAGCTAGCTCTTTAAAGGATCACAGTGCAGCCCAAAAAATACTAATTAATTAATATTACATTTTTATATATTTATATTTTGCCAGTCTTCAGGATGGAGTTTTTTAAAGCAAGTGACAATTACATATATGTGACCCTGGACAAAAAAACCTGAATAAATAAGGTTTCCATGTATGGATTGTAATAATATTTGAATGAGATACATCTATTTGAAAATGTGCAATATGAGGGTGCAAAAAAATCTAAATACTGAGGAAACTTTCTTTAAAGTTGTCCAAATGAATTCTTAGCAATGCATATTACAAATCAAGAATCTAGTTTTTGTATATTTACATAGGAAATTTACAAAATATCTTCATGGAACATGTTCTTTACTTAATATCCTAACGATTTTAGGCACAAAAACAAAATCGATTTGCCCCATACAATGTTTTATTTAGTTATTGCTATTAATAATAATATAATAATATAATATAATAATATAACCCAGTGACTTAAGAAAAAAAAAACTACTTATGATCACACATTGTTTTATATTTTAATAAGTTTGTTACTCTGAATGACGCTTTGTCTAGAAAGATAATTTCGGTATTGCAATGTTTTTTAGAATTATTCTGTATCATTACATATACATTCTGTTTGCCAGCATAAATGACATTATCAGGCTGGGTACTTTGAGTGCAGAATCCCCCCAATGACATTTTATTTTCACAAACGTTATTCGAAACATTAAATCAGATACTTTACTTGCATTTAAAATGTTTTCAATGCCTATAAAATCACTTTTGTAATTTGGATTTAATGCGAACACCAAAATGGGTGCTGACATAGAGAAAACAGCTTAATCCTCATTAAAAATGAATGTCAAAATCTCAAAAATGGTCATGGTCAACTTATTCTGTCTTTACACAAAATCTTATTTATTTAATTATGATCCTAATACTATTATTAATAACTGTTATTAATGAGTATTTGCCACGTTTATTCTCTAATTCATCTTGAAAAAATGAACATCTCGGGCTCATAACAACTGTTGGAGCGTCAAGCTGTTTAAATCAGTCCCTCAGTACATTGACATTTCTTGACACACTGGCAGAGCTCACATTAGTTCTGTAGTCCCACTCATGGCCTTCTCCAAATAAATTCTTACTTTTCTCTCTTATTCCCGAGAGGAGACAAGCATAAATGCGTGTTTGTTAGTTGTGATTGTGCAAGTGCATAAGCACAGGTCCAATGTCTCTGAATAATGGACGGGGCTTGTGTTTGTTTGAAAGTGCGCCATTTCTCCTCAGCCAGAATGCATTGCTTTATGAATATTAATGCAGAGGAGTGTTTTCTCCATCTCCATGCTAACGTCCCTCTCCCTGCAAATCACTCTTAGATGGATTAAAGCCATTGCAAATATACTCAAAATGTCTACGGTCTATAAATGTACACTTGATACTCTCTACACAATCGCCACATACTGACAGTTGGAAATCACAAGGGATAAAACAATTTGCATACATCTGAAATTTGGCACTGCAGTGCATGCTTTGGACTGACTTCAAATTAGGACCTGGAACACCTTGAAGTTTCGGGAAGATTTTAGTGACTTTGAAAGCAGAAAATTCCTTAGAGAATATCAAAGTTGTCATGTCATTACGTTACTTAAAGTCACATCCTGCCCATTTCCACTGAAATGATGTCCACTGAAATTAAATGGTGCGTGGCTGGCGGTCTGTGGAACCTCTCAGAACCCACCCAAATTACAAGTAAATACACTGTTGGTAGAAAAGTATAATTTGGAATCTGACTCTTTTAATCTGAGCCCAATGCAAACACAAATATTTATTTTTCTATTCAAATATATTTAAGAATGTAATTTATTCCTGTGATGCAAAGCTGATTTTGCAGCATCATATCTTCAGTTTTCAGTCTCACATGATTCTTCAGAAATCAGTCTAATATGCTGATTTGTTGCTCCAGAAACATTTCCTCTCATTGTTTTTATAAATGTAGAAAACAGTTGTGCTGTTTAATATTTAGAAACCTCTTTACTATTCACTTTTTAATTTTAGGCATCCTTGCTGAAAAAAAAAGTATTAATTTCTCACCAAAAATGCCTTGACAAAGTCTGAATGGAAAGAAACCAACCTAACATTAATAGGTAACCTAATATTAAAAGCACAAATAAAAACACATTTATCACAATTGTTTCTACTAGCAATGAGCTATACAATTAAATAAATACAGGTACAAATTATTAAACATATAAATACAGATGGAAAAACAAACATAAATCTTCATCTCTCAAGATTCTTATCATGACCAGATTTTATACTAGCCAAGTTCATTATACTGTATATCATCTCATTGTTTTTAGAGAAACATCTGAGACAAACGGACTAGGGATGTGCAACAGTACTCGACTGCGACAGCGATGATCGATCACATAAACGATGATCGAAATTATTATTATTATTTTTATTGGTTATGACAGCACGTTGGGCAGCGCCCTGATCTCTGATTGGTTAGCTTCCCACTTTATGCCTCAAAAGACGTTAGAAGACAGCTAATCATGGCCTCAGAGTCACGTAAGTGATGACTGGCTTCCCTTTGAGAAGAACGATGAAAATACAGTCCAGGGTAAGCTGTGCAGCGCCAAGCTGTCACACACATACAACAAATATAATCCGCTATCATCTAAAATGTGTACATAAAATATCTGTCGATAACAGAGCGGAACTCAGACGAGCATTGAATCACTTGTCTTAAGACCTAAATGCAACGCAGGCAGAACCGAGAAGACGACAAAGCTATTCCCTGAAATGGTGGTGAAAGATTTGCTGCCCATTAGTTTCAGGGACAGAGAAGGTTTACTTGTCCAGTGGTAGCCTACCTGGCTGTTCCTGCAACATCTGTTCCAGTGGAGTGAATTTATTCCTCTTAATGTGGACAGGCTGCGCACTCGGCTCTCATCTGAGCACGTAGACCGCCTTTTGTTTTTGAATAGACATTTGAATGTTTCACCGGTCGTGGTAAATATAATATCCATTTTTAAAAAAAATAATATTATTATTTTAGTTTTGAGCTTTAGCCATAGTTAAAATATCTAGGCTATTTGGTCTCTGTTTTATACCTTATAATAGTTGTTTGGTTAAACTTGGTGAACTTTTTTCTTTATTTTTTAAAAACTACGTTTCACCGCTGGTTCAAATATGCTGCTAAAGTTATACTGGAAGATAATGTTTTGTTCAAAAAAAAAAAATGCAGTTTGAATAAAGTAGCAAAAAAAAAAAAAAAGTATCTTTGTGTGTTAATTTTTAAATCACAGACAAATAATGGAATTTATAAAAGTCTTTATAAAATAAAAATGCACTGGATATATTTGTAGCCTAATTACATTAAACATATTCGTAGAGATGACGAAAATTATTTGTTTGTCATAGTTTTTATCTTAAATATATTTTAAATCTTATTCAATTATTTAGCAATAATCAATGATTTCCATGCTGTTAAATAATATTTAAATAATATTTTGGTTTATCAGAAAGAGCAAATTGAATACAAAATATTAATTAAATATTAGAATACAAAACAAAATAACGATAGTGACACTAATGTGAATTTATTGTACTTTCGTGTTTGTAAAGCACAATCCAAGTTACACTTTCGGTCAAGTTCACATCTGCATCCGCAATTTTGATATTTTTTTTCAGATAAAAGTTGCAAGAGCTAGTCTATGTCTGATTAATTAACATGAACAATTATGCTGAAATCGCTGCATATCAGCGATTCGTTTCATGCTCATATATGCACGGCAATGATATTGCTCTTAAATATTTTATTTTTCTATTATTAATGTTATTATTGTATTACTGATGTTATAATAATGCAGCCAAGCCTTTTTTTTCCGTCATATTTGTGGGCATAATTCAGTTCATATGGCTTCGAAAACGCGCATGTGGTTTATGGAAAATAAAACTTAACTTAAAAATACAGCTTAATTACAACTATTACACTTAATAGCGTAGATGAAAATATAGCACAAATGACAAATCTGCCATACATTTATCATGAGAACTTTATAGGAATCTGTCCTTGCCCATCTTTCTGCGCGCTGTCATGAAAACGCATCAGCGGGAGCTCGCGCTCTCTCTCTCTCTCTCTCTCTCTCTCTCTCTCTCTGTCTCTCCCTCTAACGCAAAACTTAGCATCCTATTGTGCTGATACAAGTTGTAATGTTACGTCTGATATGCATCTCAGTTATCTGATTTATCATAGGATGTGTCATAGAATTAGCTTCCGTTTATTGGTATACTCTTCACCTCAGGCAGATATTTCTTGCTCCTTTATTAATAACATTGCCAGATTTTCATGTCAGATTTTTATTTTTTCATTTTCATAACAATCTGAATTTTTCATTATTTACATTATGGCCATGGAGGATCTGCTGTGTGTGTGTGTGTGTGTGTGTGTGTTTACTCCAGGATGGCTCGTGTTGTGCTCTGGAGATAAGGAGATTATAATTGGCTCGCTGAGTGTGGTTTGCATTCGACACTGACTGCAGCTGTGCCACACAGACTTCAGAAAGCCAGAGAGTATGTCAGAATTAGACATCACTGTCGACAGATTAGACCTCATCCACAAAACCAGCTTAAAAAAGTGAAAGGGTTACTACCACAACAGATGAGACGTATACGAGCACATTAAAGAGAGTTTAGAAGATCTGTAATGACGCCTAGGACAGGAATACTATGATAATTCCTAAACCGCATGAAATCAAAACCAGAGTTTTGCGGCTTTCAGTCCAGTGTGAGCCTTGAGGCTAATCTATGTGCTAACATACTCTAAAAGTTGACAAAATAAACTTTTAACACACTCAAACGCTCTTTCTCTTCCAGGAAAAAGGGTGGAAGATATGACTCATTTTGTTTGTAATGGTGTATGCTAATTTGTAACTGATCATATGCTAATGCTATTAGAAAAAACAAAACAAAAACAAAAACCTGTCCAGTGTCAGTAGTATTAAGAAAGTAAGTTGCAACAGATGAAAATGGAAGATGAGATTGTTTGGGGTAGGAAAAAGTATGATCTATTTCTTACACCATTTGACATGCTGCCATTCTTCTAGACCTTTCTCTTTCATCACACTCTGTCCTCTGGCTCCATCAGCCTACACAAGGACTGTTAATGGAGCTGGACACCTTTAATACAAGACAGTCCAGCTGGAACAGGGAAAAGAGACTTCAGCTTTAAACTGGTAAGAAACTGAGATACTTTGACGTGTATGAGCAGGGTAAAAAATATTGTTTTGATTATTTTAATAATTCTGAAACAAAATATATAATTATTCGATTCAAAATTATAGGCTTTAAAAAAAACTTTTTAAAAAATGTTGCCAGGCAACTGACTGAAATTAAATAAGTTTAGCTGAGATTATAAAATTACTAAGACTAAATTAAATGCTAAAAAAAACTAAAACATTAAATTAAAGCTAAGTTAAAGCTATATAAAATAATATAAATAACAATATAAATAAACAAAAATATAAAAAATGACAAAAATACTCAACTATATTATTTTTTTCTTTTTTAAACAGCTTATTCAAAATATTTTAGCTAAATCCAAAATATTAATATTAGGATAAAAATAATATTAAAATAACACCAATTTAATTTCATAGCAAAATAAAACAAAACAAACAAACATTTAAACATCACAACAAACCAAATTAATGCTAATTCAAAATAAATTGAGGCAACACAAAATATGATGTTTATATATATATATATATATATATATATATATATATATATATATATATATATGCAATTTATTTAATTTTTTCAGCATAATTATTTTGATTAAACTATTTAATAGATTGACAGCCCTAACACATTCTTTACAACTTTTTTTTTTTTACAGGACAAGATTTCATGTGAATCACTCACAAATCTGAGTGCAGAAAACAGATGAAAGATAAAAAAAACTCAGAGAAGGGATTCATTCTCTGAAGTGTGTTTTGAGTGCATCTGCTCTAATGCATCTCTATCTGGATGTTCGCCATGTGGCATCAGCTGTACAACAGAAACACAAGACAAATGACCCCTTAGGAGTCCACAAACTTAAACACAAACATACACACTTGTCTCTGGTCTTATTCCATAGCGCTTTCCTCACTGACCTCATCTGCAGTTAAACGCTTCTTCATCTCAGGCCAAGAGCTCTCAGCAGAGTCCCATCCTCCAATCAAAGCACACAATGCATGTGCAACCTGGCCAATTATAACCCCGTTTCATAAGAGCTCCACAACAGCAGCCCCATTTCCTGCCTTCCTGTGTATTCATTCATGTCAAGGATGGAGGACAGGATTAAGGAATGAGGTGGAGGGGAGGACTAGACGTCACTAGTCTGACGCAGACTGCGGGGGGGTGGGAGACGGCAGTTACCATGGAAACCTAGTCAAAGCTCTCATCATGGCGCTTAAGTACAACAACTGAGACAGAAAGACAGGCCAAAAAGAGTGGAAGACTAGAAAGAGCTATATAAGAGAGAGACTGACATACAGAGAGTCAGATGGAGAGAATGAAAAGAATAACCAAAACACCCATTAAAGAAATTATAACCAAGAAATTAAACAATGAGAAGACTTATAAATGATGAGTAGATATATACAACACACACACACGTACACACACACACACACACACAGGAATAAATAAAATTTTAACTATTTAAAAATAAATAAATAAATAAAAAGTTAATTTAAGTTTCACAGTATGACTATTTTACTGTTTTTTTTTTATCAAATAAATATCGCCTTGGTAAACAAAATACTTCTTTCAAAAACAGCTCTGTTTCTTCTGTAAGGCACAAAAAGAGAAACTTCACAGAATGTCTGAGCTGATCTTTTCCATATAACGAAAGGGAAAGTGGACCAAGGGCTGTCAATGTCAAATAAATAAATAAATTGCATATATATATATATATATATATATATATGTGGTTCAAACAACACCTTTGTGTGAGCCAAATGTGTTTTCATTTGCCGAAAACCTTGACATACTTGCTTTTGTGTTCCAAAGAAAAGAGAAAACTCAAAAGTCAGATTTAATCAGTATTTCTGTCATGTTTTCCAGTACAAATATTTAAACATCCTTGAAACAAGATCAATTTACTTGAGAAGCAAAACTGCAAAAGAAGTTTTCTGAGAACATATTTTGAATACATTTTATTTGTCTCACCATCTGCAAACTGTTTATGTTTGTATTAAGCATAAACCACAGTAAGTATAGCTAGAATTGTTTAGATTTAGGCTACGCATCTAACAAGAATATTACTAATGATGTAGGCCTAATAAAAACAAAAAACAAGTCTTTAATGTATCTTGTTTTAAGAGTGTTTAGATATTTGTACTAGAAAAGAGACACAAAATACTTATTGTCACAGAAAACCCATGTGATTTTTCCAGTGAGGCAGTGTGTGCAACATTACCAACAGTTACACAGATGATGTCAGTCTAAAAGCAAAGACATTCAGGAGAGAACCAAGTTATTCATTTTGTTATGAAGAACTGATAAGACCAGGAATGTGTATTAAAGTTATTTGGGTCAATATTGATTATATGTTGACCTGAAATAACCAGATCCTCCACATCCACGACAAATATAATTAAATCCAATTCAAGCAATGGTTGTTATAATTTTCCCTTTAAAAGTGCAATGATTATTTTCTGAAAGAAAATGCTGGCAGTGTCTTGGAAGATATATAGTGTAGTTAAATCTTATATCAATTTTTGATAACTGGAATGATGAAACCACTTCTTCAGTCATCAAATATTCGATTCAAGAGTTCTGAAAATGAGATTTCAGGCTTTTGTGGTCCAGCATCTTGTTTAAAATCAAATCTTTGGATTTCAAGGTTTGCTCTGTAAAAAGGGAGTTATAGAGAACTCTCTCAATTTTTCAGGCACACAGGTTTTCTCTGAAAATGTGTCAGACTGTTTGCGGTGGCAGGTGCTTTGGAAAAACCTGATCCACATTTCAGTGTTCAGAAATGAAAATGAGACCTGCTTCAGTCTTGTTACGAGACTTTCAAATGTTCTCTCAAGTATTCTGGATTTGCAGACTACACAGTGAGATCCTGTTGCTGACAAAAACCACCCTTAAAAAAAAAAAGTCAACAATATTTCACAAAATGAAAAGTCTGTCATCATTTCCTCATGCATGTTGTTCCAAACCCATGTGTTTTTTTTTTTGTGTGTTTTTTTTTTGTCTTTTATTGGAGCTTTACGGACCCTGGTCACTATATGCATTCATTGCATGGAAAAGAGCAGCGTGAACATTATTCAAAACACTTGCTTTTGCGATCTACAAAAGAATTCAGGGTTTGAACTGACTGACATGAGGGTGAGTAAATGACAGAATTTCCAGGAAATGAGGAGTGGATAAAGAGAAAAAGAAATAGAAGAATGACAACATGCACAGTGATTTTTAGAAAGGCCAGTATGTCTGGGTCTACACATTAGAGGACACTGCATCCCCCATTTTTAACAGTGTCTCACGTATCATATCCGGAGAGGTTCAATGTCAGCAATAACAACTTCTAATGTCACCCTGTCTCTCCCCTGTGTGTGTGTGTGTGGCAGGAGTAACCTGTCATGGCACCCTAAGCTGTAATAGATCTGCTCCATAATTCATGAAACAGTTCTGTGATTATGAGCATTACTGTCATTACTCATCAAGCAGCCAATCACGTGCATGATAATGTGATGGCAACGACACATC
The DNA here is from genome assembly GCF_003368295.1 of Carassius auratus. NCBI lineage: Eukaryota > Metazoa > Chordata > Actinopteri > Cypriniformes > Cyprinidae > Carassius > Carassius auratus. The sequence goes on from NC_039271.1 coordinate 15,986,818, forward strand.
CTCACCTTTCTCTGGAGTGAGTTTTATTTTCTCTCATACACAAACTCAATTCTGCAGTTTTAATATTCAGTGAAATATAAACTCCAAAATCTAGTAAGATTCCTGGCTGTCTACTGTCTACATAGGCAGCTGCCTTCAAAGGCAAGATCCAAACCAAACTTGATAACCTCATCTCATGAGAAAATGTACGGTGGTTATAGAAAAGAATCACCCCCCTTTAAAATAATCACATTTTGTTGCTTTGCATTTGCTTTGCAGTCACATTTTGTTCGGTGCTATATCTTTCACTTGAATGTTAGAAGTTACATTGAGTAAATACAACTGGATTAATAAAAAAACTGTTTCTGTCATTTATTCAGGCTGCATAGCAACAAAATGTGATTATTTGAAGGGGGGGGGGGTCTTTTCTATACTCACAAGTGATTGATTTGGAACACTCTACATAGGCAACAACTCCTCATGACACACATAATAGTGAGAATCATAATAGATGCATGTCTCACAGTACATTCCAAAATAGCTAGCATGTTGATAAGTTGCTAATTAGTAAAACATATTTGGCCATTTTAAGATAATCAGCTTAGCCAGAAAGAAATAGCACTAATCAGGTAAATCAAACGCCGCACCTCACAGTTAACTCAAACGTAGTGTTACCATTTTGCTAAGATCAAAAATTAGAAACTAATAAGTACTGTAGTAACACAACATATAACTGGGCAATATTTGGACATTTTGAGATTAATGGTACAGTATGTGCCACATAAAATAGAGCTCCTCATGTTTAAACAACTGATTCCAACAGTGTGCAATGTTAGCATGGTGCTAATCTAAAATAATTGATCAAATAATCTGCCTAAATATAGGCATTTGTGATTATTAGCACTATTACACATTAAAGTTTGATTCCATTAAGACCTGAACTTTAATCCAATAGAGTGTGACATTAAAATGTTGCTAAGCTAGCAAAACAAAAATCGAATAGAAACACAATGAATGATTGCTTGATATTTGGGCATTTTGAGATTATCAGTTTGATCAACACAAAATAGCGCTTCCTCACATTCATCAAAGAATTGATTCTATTAGCACTGTGCTAAGAAAATAACCCGACCACCGATTTTAATAAAGTGTTCCGTTAGCATATGCTATGCTAACCACATGAAAATCATTAACACCTAACCTAACCTTAAAAATCAATCTCTCTTTCCATTTATATATATATATATATATATATATATATATATATATATATATATATATATATATATATATATAAATCCATTTCCATTTATATATATCAAATAATTATATTGTGAATTTAAATGACATTATCGAAAAACAAGATATCTAACAATACACATAAAAATTCATAATACATCATTACTGAGTAAAAATCAATTAACCCACAGGTGCTTCTCAATAAATTAGAATGTCGAAGGAAAAGTTCATTTATTTCAGCAATTCAACTCAAATTGTGAAACATATGTATTACATAAATTCAATGAACACAGACTGAAATAGTTTAAGTCTTTGGTTCTTTTAATTGTGATGATTTTGGTTCACATATAACAAAAACCCACCAATCTCAACAAATTAGAATACATCATAAAACCAATAATAAAAAAAAAAGGTTAGTGATTTGTTGGCCTCTGGAAAGTATGTTCATTTACTGTACATGTACTCCATACTTGTTCGCAGCCCCTTTTACTTTAATTACTGCCTCAATTCGGCATGGCATGGAGGTGATCAGTTTGTGGCACTGCTGAGGTGGTATGGAAGCCCAGGTTTCTTTGACAGTGGCCTTCAGCTCATCTGCATTGTTTGGTCTCCTGTTTCTCATCTTCCTCTTGACAATAGCCGATAGATTTCCTATGGGGTTCAGGTCTGGTGAGTTTGCTGCCTAGTCAAGCACACCAACACCATGGTCATTTAACCAACTTTTGGTGTTTTTGGCAGTGTGGGCAGGTGCCAGATACTGCTGGAAAATGAAATCAGCCTCTTCAAAAAGCTGGTCAGCAGAAGGAAGCGTGGAGTGCTCTAAGATTTTTTGGTAATCTGGTGCAGTGACTTTGGTTTTCAAAAAACACAAAGGACCAACACGAGCAGTTGACATTAAAGCCCAAATCATCACAGACTGTGAAAATTTAACACTGGACTTCAAGCATCTTGGGATTTGAGCTTTTCAACTCTTCCTCCAGTCTAGGACCTTGGTTTCCAAATGAAATAGAACATTTGCTATCATCTAAAAAAAATGCCTTTGGACCAATGGCAACAGTCTATTTCTTCTACTCCTTAGCCCAGGTAAGATGCCTCTGATGACAACTGTACACAAATTCCTTGACACGTCTGTATGCCTTGACCCCAGCCTCAGTCAATTCCTTGTGAAGTTCTCTCAAATTCTTGAATCCAGTTTGCTTGACAATCCTCATAAGGCTGTGATTCTCTTGGTTGGTTGTGCATCTTTTTCTTCCACACTTTTTCATTCAACTCAACTTTCTGTTAACATGCTTGGATACAGCACTCTGTGAACAGCCAGCTTATTGGCAATGAACTTTTGTGACTTACACACCTTGTGAAGGGTATTAATGATTGTCAGAGACCATTTTGAAGGCTCAGGAAACCTTTCCAGGTGTTTAGAGTTGATTGGCATGTCATCATATTCTAATTTGTTGATATCGTGAATTGGTTGGTTTTTGTTAAATGTGAGCCTAAATCATCACAATTAAAAGAACCAAAGACTTAAACTACTTCAGTCGGTGTGCATTGCATTTATTTAATACATCAGTTTCACAATCTGAGTTGAATTAGTGAAATAAATGAACTTTTCCACAACATTCTAATTTATTTAGAAGCACCTGTATATTGGAGGAATAAAAATTCACCAATTTTCACAATGCATTCTGGGATAGCCCAAAAAACGTTTCTTAGAAGGTAACATGATGCTGGTCACCTTTTGGAACTATTTTCTTGTCAGGAACACATCCAATGCCCTTAAAATGTTTTCTAAGTAGGCAGCTCACTAGCTTTGGAAAGGTCCAGTTGCATTACATATGAATAACTAACTAACTCAAACTATCCAAACTTCCTCTCTACCTCAGTTTCACTTCTTATTTCAAGCTATCAGTTTCCTTGTGTCTTTTTCCTCTTGCAAGTGTTCAATGTATCAGACATCTGCTATGTTTTATCTATGGTCCTCACACCTCATTCTCATTTTTTTTTATCGTAGTCTCTGTCAGTCCATCCCTCTCTCTCTCATCTGTATTCTCCAGACCTTTTTCTTTCTCTTGGGTACGGATCTCACGTGCCACTCTCTGGTCTAATGGAATCACAGTTCAGTCTCTCAGCTGGACAGTAATCACTCTCTCTCTCTTTCACTCCCTCGCTTGCTCTCACACATAACACAAGGGCTTCACTTGAGTAAAAGCTTCATGGAAATCCTTTCAAGCGTTGGTGGAGTCCAAAGACAAAGTATACTGTGTATAAAACTTCACTTCTTTATAAAAAATAAAGACTAGGGCAGTGGTTTTCAACCTGTGGCCGCGGTGGTATTGCAGGTGGGCCGCCAATTATTTTCTGTTCATTTCCAGTCCATTCTAGGGCTGTGCGATTAAAAGAAAACGTCCTAAAATCACGATTTGAGCATGCGCATATGCCTAACTCCAGGTTCACACACTGTCTGTGATGCGCCTTTTTTCTGAGCCAATGTTGACGGATCAGAGCGTTCTCACGGCGGTAAAAGGCTAGAAATAAAAACGTGCGAAAATAATTCATGTCTAACACATGAGCATAGAGTGAATTTGTTAGTGAACAGGATTCAGTTTAAGTGAGAGGAGACACGTTTTAAGTGTGCACACTCTCTCCTTGCAAAGCAGCGTGTATCTGAGCAAGCACGACCGGTTTTGTGACAGAGCAAAGGAAATCTGCTGCGAACAGAGAGATTCGCACTCATGCATTATTTTAATGTGCTTTCGCGTTATATTTATGCGCTCTCACTGCTGACCGCATACACTGCAAACACCTGAGGCACCACTACAATTAATGAGCTCTATGAACAATGCATGGCAAAAAAGAAAAAAAAGTCCCTGTATACAGGATTTTTTTTTATAATTTTTTTTTGCCACAAGTCTATACATTTTTTTACATCTTCACTATAGTGATAATTTTGACTTATGTCTGTTCTAGAGATGTTACAACTTTTTTATAAAGCTCTGATTGGTTTTCTTTTGGAAATATGTTTCAAATTAATCCTGAATGCATTTATGACTGTAAAAGCACAATTGCAAAATTGATCAAAAAATCGCGATAGTTTTTTTTTTTTTTTTTTGTCCATATCGCACAGCCCTAGTTTATTCAATAAATATAGTTTAAAATCTAGCTTCTGAGTACTAAGTTATTAACCCAACAATAGCGGGGTCAGTTAATTTTTTTGAAGTGGGCCGCGCAAACATATGTGTTTGGTTGTGTGGACCGCGAGTTGAAAAAGGTTGGGAACCACTGGACTAGCGTGTACTAAGTGTTTTTCTTTTTAAAGGGTTAGTTCACCCAAAAATTAAAATTAGGCTGCATTTTTCTCATCTCAGAGAAATCCTAGGTGTATATGACTTTCTTCTTTCAGATGAATCCAGTCGGAGTTATATTAAAAATTGTCTTTGGTCTTTCAAGCACTATGGTTCCAGTCAATGGATGTTGAAGTGCATCAGTCCACAAGACATGAAACAAAAAGTGCCCTTCCATAAAAAAAGGGTCTCACACAGCTCCAGGGGGTGAACAATGGCCTCATGTAGCAAATTGATGCATTTTTTGTAAGAAAAATATCCATATTCAAAATGTAATCATCACTTTAATCTAGTTTGAGCCAACAGATGTACACAGAAGCAGTTCTGGGAGCATGACATATGTGGTCAGTGTTGCATATGCCGCTGAGTCTTGTGAAAACCAACGTTTGTTTACAGGATCAAAAGAAGCAAAGTTTCCTTACTTTAGCAAAGGAAAACCAGTTTACTCTAGGCTTATATCTAAATACTCCGACATTCTTCTTTACCAATCTTTTGTTTTGTTTTGGCTCGTGTGAGACACTTTTTTTAATGGAAGGGCGCTTTTTATTTTATGTCTTTTGGTTTGGACCAGTAAGAAAGACATTACGGAAAAGATCAGAGAGGATCAAATTAAAGGTGATTTTAACCAGGGGTCCAGGAAAATCTAAAAAACAATTTTCCCAATTAAAGTGACAAAAATGTCCCCAATAAGTGAATGCTAAAAATAAATAAAAAAATAAAAAAAATAAACCCTGTACTTTCTATTTGTGCTATCTGATATATTTCTATATATTATTTTTGATAATATTCCAATTAAAGCCTAATTATTTACAATACTGCATAAAATACTGTATATTTTTTAATAGTCATTTAAATAATAAACTTAAATAGCATATTTTTTAGATAATACATTAAAATAAATAATTTCAGAGAATGTGTTAATTAGTTAATTGCATCAAAGTACTAGACATACTAGACAAAATGTTATATCACAATTTGATAAATTGTATTTCTCGATAACGATATAAATCTTGATATAGTTATTTTTGTTTTAATAAGTTATTTTTTATGATATTAAGATTTAATGCATTAGAATTTTCATAATCCTTGTCACCAACGTCAAAATCTAACTAATACAAGAAAATAACAATATAAAAAAACAAAAAAAACTCAAGCTCACTGGAGATACTGTACATAAACAGACAGTGATGAAATAAGAACAAGAAACAAATTACAAGCAATAGGGCAAAAACTACAATAAATAAGAAATACATTTTGTAAATGAATTAGTCTTCTATGTATATATACACATAATCATAATCATTAGCATTAGCATTATTTATTTATTTTCTTCTTATTCTAGTTACAAAAACAGTGAGAGATTTTCATAAATGGCAGAGAGGATGAATATTGGACAGCTTACCATTTAAGAGTGAAGTTCGGATCCAATATACTGTTACATTTGCGCTTTCTTTCACAACTGTTTACATTCCCTTAAGACCTAAATGACTGTGTTTATGAGGATACTTGCATTTGGATGTATATAAGTGTTCAAAGCCAATAAAGCGGCAAAAATGGTCACGAGCTCTATTAGCAGCTGATGCGCGGTTTACGCACTCCTCTCATACAGAAACAGAGACAGTGCGCGCATATAGCTCTTTTTTTTTGTTGCAACGGCCTAAAATCAGTTCTTTTAAACTGCAGTGCTAAAAAACGCAAGTTTTCATGAGCGTGCGCATGCTGTTATTCACGCGTCTGCCTGCATCCCCTTGTAATGCATGTAAGACTGCCATCATTCAAATAATTAAAACGTATTGCCGTAAAGAATGTATTTTGTGGCACTACGAAATAAACGATAGAGCACAATATGAATCGATAGACTTTTAATTTCGTCCATCCGATTTATATTGTCATATCGTAATAATAAAAAAAGCCCTAATAATAATACACAAAATGTTTTCAATAGGAAGACAAAAATATGAACACACAAAAAGGCAATAATACCTAGAAATCAACTCCAAGGGGCAAAAATGGTCCTTTAAATAGAACACGTCTACAACCGAATGTGAATTTTCACATGCAAAATCCAATCATTTCAATTGGAATCCACATGGTCAGGAATTTTGCGTAAAGTTGAATTATTCCCCACACAGATTTCACAACTGCTTGCAGTGTTGACCAACAGAAAGCTGTTTGATTATTTGCACTGAAAAATTTGCAGAAATCCACACCTTAGCACTGCTAGAAAGCAAACAGCCTCGCAACCAACCCAATACCAATGCATTGACACCCACTCTAGCATCATTGCAGAGCTTGAAACTATTTCATATACGGAAAATCAAGTGTGTCTACCCTGTTGCAGTGTTCAGACAATATCAGCCAAGACTTAACCAATAAGAAGTCAGTGGCCAGGCCGAGAGGACCAAGCCAGTAGCAGCAGTGTTGAAGGTTAAGGAAATCAGGATGAAGAGTTACTCACAGGGTACTGTACGAAGATAGAGGTTGTCCCGAATTATTTGTTGCAGCTCGTGGTCCAAAGAGCCCTTCTGGAAACGCAGGTTGAGATACTGCCTGAGATCTTTATCCACAACACCTCCTATAACACACACACGCACACAGACAGATAACCACCACAATACAATCGCATCTGATAACAGGTTTCTTGGCATTTACTTCACAATCACAGTAAACTCTGTGAAGAAATCCCTTTGTGTGCAGTTTTTCAGTAGAAATGAAGGACTCCGTTATGTGAATGTGCGTGTAGCCATTCTATTTTCTGAGGAACCATGATTTAGTCACTCGAAACAAAAACCTGACCTCAAAGCGATTGCCTGTAGAGCTGCGAGAATATGTCTGTGATAGTTTCCACTTTGTTCTGTGGTCAAAAGAGCTTTTTCAAGCTCCTAAAAGATTCCTTCCTTCCTGTATAGGTTGTTTCTCATCTTTATAAGCACACAGTGCCACTCATACACACACACTGTCCAAATGCACATCATATTTTCCATGGTACAGAACATAGAAATGACTTCTGAACATATAAGGGTGCAGGGATCCCCATGGGGCGTCCCAGTGATAAATACACAGGCACACACGTCGGCATCATTATTACATCCCGTGATGAAATGGGGAGGGGGTTCTTTTCAAAAAATGTGCTTCATCAGCAGACAGATGGATAAAGAGGGAGAATGAGAGAGGGGGTGAAGCGAAAAACAGAAAGAGAGAGGCACACGGGAGTACATAGGAAAAAAGCAAGTAAATATAGAGATGAGGAAAATAAAGGATAGTGTCTCCACCCACACACATCGACAGCATATAAATATAAATATATATATATATATATATATATATATATATATATATATATATATATATATATATATATATTCATGTGATATGTGCATCAACAAATAAGATTTGAGGTCTATGATGCAGAGTACAATTCAGAAAAATAATGACTTTCTCCGAGAATTTTGGCCTGTTTCGCACACAAAGTGACCATATGATTTCTGAAGACTAGGTATACAGTGCACAAGTCTTACGGAATTCTTTAATAATGTTTAAATGCCATTTTGTCCTTTTGTAGCTTGATATCTCCAGTCCCCATCCACTTTCATTGACAATCCCAATCCTCATTCACTTTAAAGATGACCATGGCTATCAAACAAGATTTGCAGGTAATAGTGGCTTAAATTACACAACACTACCATAAGCCTTTTATAAGACATGTAAGTCATACAGACTACTTGTATAGAGTTTTAAAATATAATTTTGGGAGCTCAAAATCTCCAGTCGCCACCCACTTTCATTGTATTGAAAAGGGCAGCATGAACATATTTCGAAATTTCTCCTCCTGAACATCAAATGCTCATTTTGGGGAGAACTATTCCCTAACCCATCATTTAAACACACACGGTCTGGCTGAAATGCAAGACATAATCGGCGCAGTCATATGTCATGGACAGTGCCTAAATTATGTCACACTTAAGAAACTATGCTCATGTGGGTTTCAGAAACAGGTTTTCCATGCTTCAAATGTGCACCCAACAAACACACAAATCACCCATTGATGCATGTACACACCGGTGGATTTTAAAACTCTATGTAGAACAAGCCAAATGCATCTAGAATAACCTACTTCAGACATGCCGGTTAACCAGACATAGAAATCATGCTATTTACACACACACACACACACACACACACACAATCAGTTAAAGAAAACCTCATAAAAATCCAACACAGACATCATTAGCACACAGTTCTCTCTGAATGACACAGGACATGAAATTAATGACACAGGACATGAAATTAACGCCAAATGACACACAAATTGATGAGTCCCACACACTCAGCTTCTTGGAGAGAAATAAATCAAGACTGCAGACCCCGAAGCCTCATTCAAATCCCTAGCGCGCACACAATTCGTAAGTCAACTCACAGAGCGCAATGGAACGGGACTTCTCTTGCACGGCTCAGCCAGATGTTGCAGGCGATGATTTGAGCACGTCTGTGATTGCATGAGTGTGCGTGTGTGTGCGTGTGTGTGCAGTCCAGGTCTCCACAGGTCTACGGTCACAGTGTGCAGGTTTTCCAGCAGTGTTACATGGGTTCAGTGCTACAGGCTGTCTCTCTGCATGCTGCCGTATAAGAGAGTCGCTCTGCAGTGACCGAGAGAGAGAGAGACAGACAGAGAGAGAAAGAGAGGTTGAGCACCGGGACGCTGCAGAAGGAACGTGCTTAACAGTGGGAACCTATCACAAAGCTCTCTCTCCTTGCATAGGAGATGGAGGATGGGAAGAGATTCATTGCCCTCTATGGGTGGACGGGAGACTGAAGCAGAGACTACCAAATCTCAAATTTTATATCAATTTTTCATAGCATACGTGATAATGTTTTGAAGCCTAAATACACTCTTATAATTTATAATGGTTTCATATTTCCCCCCGTGTTATTTTTTAATGTATTTACAATTAATAGTATAACGTTTTAATGTCACCCATTGAGCATTCACAAAAATATTAATGTAAAACCTATAGAAAAAGGCAATCCAAAACCTTTCATACACAAGATTTATCAAATGAAGATAGTATCGGGGTGCAACACAGCAAGAACAATAATATTACAAATTACAACTTAAAATAACTGTTTTCTATTTTAACATACTTTAAAAAATTATTTATTCCTATGATGCCAAAGCCGAATTTTCAGCAGCCATTACTCCATTACTACAGTTTTTAGTGTTATATGATTCTTTAGAAATAATTCTAATGCTGACTGGGTTTTTAAGTTATATTTATTACTATCAATGTTGAAAACAAAACAGTAAATATTTATATGTGTAATATTTTTGTGAAAACCAGTGATAATTGTTTTTTCTTCTTCTCAATATTATTTGAATATAAAGTTCAAAACAACAGCCTTCATTTGAAACACAAGTAATCATTATAAAAGTAATATTATTAATGTCTTTATTTACTTTACTAAGCAGTTTAATACCACCGTGATAAATGAAAGTATTTTGTAATAAAATGCGTTGTAGGAAATTTAAGTCATGGTGATTCTTTAAAACTTTAGAAACTTTTTTGGCCTGATATTTCCTCTACTGTAGACAAGAACTTCACAGTCAGCAGCTCAACTTAGTTCGCCAAGCTTCAATACATTTCACATTCATGACAAACCCACACAAAATGAGTAAGTGAAGTGTTGAGGGTGCCATCGCCCTTGAGTGAGTACAGAGCACATGATGAAGAACAGGTGCCATCAGAACCCCCAGAGAGAGGGAACAGACTGCATTGAATTCTCATAACATCCCACAGCGGCTGCCTACCAGGCCCTCAGTGCCAGAAGGAACATCTTTTAACATTTTTGAGGAAAGAGCAGTTGTATATACAATAAAAAGACAGACATTTGTGTTGCCTGCCTCATGGCAAGTAAAAGATTAAAGGTGAAATATAGATAACACTTTAGTATAGGGTCCAATTCACACCAATAACTAGTTGCTTATTCGCATGTCTATTATTAACAAATTGGCTGTTTATTAGTGCTTATAAAGTACATATAACGCATGACATCCCTTATCCTACCCAATACCCTAAACTTAACCACTACCTTATAAACTATTAATAAGCAGCAAATAAGGAGTTAATTGAGGCAAAAGTTATAGTTAATGGTTAGTAAATAGTGAGAATTGGACCCTAAAATAAAGTGTGACCAATATAAGGTAGAACAGTTATTTAAGTAATTATATTTAATAATGTTTAACAAGGTTATAGGTCCCTCTGTAATGGTTCTTTTGGTTTTGTCCCGACTTCACAGACTAATTATATCAACACCTGTGAATCTTTTTGTACCTGACACACTCAGAGGAATGCTGAAGACTGAATGCATCAATCTGCAGTGTTTTAGGCATTTTAAATGTTTCTATTGTAATGGCCATAGTGGGGTTTTTTTGGACCAAAAGAAGTGCCTAAGATTCCTTTCTATAGTAAAAAAAAAAAAATATCCCTTCATTCGATCACACTTGCTACACCTTTGTGTTAACACTGAACATGCTGTTTTTGATACTGTACCTTTAAGATTTCTATATTTAAGTGACATTGGTTTTACTTGGTTGACCTTAATATAACAACATCAACACCAACTACAACTTATTAAATACAGAACTGCGTTGACATGTAAACAAAAACTATGTAAATGTGTTTATGGCTCTGAATGACCTCACATTATATACAGTATATATATATATGTACACACACACAGTACAGACCAAAAGTTTGGACACACCTTCTGACTATGAAAATTGTAGATTCACACTGAAGGCATCAAAACTATGAATCAACACATGTGGAATTATATACATAACAAAAAATGTCATATTCTAGGTTCTTCAAAGATTTGCTGTGATTACTGCTTTGCACACTCTTGGCATTCTCTTGATGAGCTTCAAGAGGTAGTCACCTGAAATGGTCTTCCAACAGTCTTGAAGGAGTTCCCGAGAGATGCTTAGCACTTGTTGGGCCTTTTGCCTTCTGTCAGCGGTCCAGCTCACCCCTAAACCATCTGGATTGGGTTCAGGTCCGGTGACTGTGGAGGCCAGGTCATCTGGCGCAGCACCCCATCACTCTCCTTCTTGGTCAAATAGCCCTTGATGCCTTCAGTGTGAATCTACAATTTTCATAGTCATGAAAATAAAGAAAACTCTTTGAATGAGAAGGTGTGTCCAAACTTTTGGTCTGTACTATATATATATATATATATATATATATATATATATATATATTTTCCCCATAATACCAACCATTTAATTAACTAATATAAACCAGCTAATGCAGACCTAGTTATACATGTGGTTGGTGTTGGTGGGCAGCTAGAAAAACCTACATGATGTGTGAGCACTCTCACATACACAAATACTAAAACAAACAATTAAGTAACATCTGGAAAGTTAACTTTTCACCCTCATGCTGCATTAAATCATAAAATCATTATTTACTACATACAGCAGCACTGCACCTTTCAGCCCAGCAGGCAGATGTAGCACTTTATTATAGTTTAATGTCTCAGTAATGACTCTGCGTGTGCGCGCAAGTTTATACGTGCCCCCGTATTTGGAGTGGGCATCAGGAAGACAGCTGTTTAGATAATAAGCCTCTAATTAGGAGAGAGGGACTGAGCTGAAACCAGTGAGCAGACATGCTCATTTAGAAACCTGCTAAAGAATGCAGCGTCTTACAATATTGGGTAACACTTTCTTTAACAGTGTCCTTGTTACATGTTACATGTTTACTATAATAATAACAGTACATTATACATACAGGATCTCAATAAATTAGAATGTCGTGGAAAAGTTCATTTATTTCAGTAATTCAACTGAAATTGTGAAACTTGTGTATTAAATTAATTAAATGCATACAGACTGAAGAGGTTTAAGTCTTTGGTTCTTTTAATTATGATGATTTTGGCTCACATTAAACAAAAAAAACACCAATTTACTATCTCAAAAAATTTGAATACTTCATTAGACCAATAAAAAAAAAAAAAAAAAATTGTTGGCCTTCTGGGAAGTATGTTCATTTACTGTACATGTACTCAATAATTGGTAGGAGCTCTTTTGCTTTAATTACTGCCTCAATTCAACATGATCAGTGATCAAACTGAGGTGATCAGTTTGTGGCAGTGCTGAGGTGGTATGGAAGCCCAGGTTTCTTTGACAGTGGCCTTCAGCTCATCTGCATTTTTTTTGGTCTCTTGTTTCTCATTTCCCTCCTGACAATACCCCATAGAGAATGTGGTTCAGGTCTGGTGAGTTTGCTGCCTAGTCAAGCACACCAACACCATGGTCATTTAACCAACTTTTGGTGTTTGGGCAGTGTGGGTAGGTGCCAAATCCTGCTGGAAAATCATCTTCAAAAAGCTGGTCAGCAGAAGGAAACATGAAGTGCGCCAAAATTTCTTGGTAAACAGGTGTAGTGAATAGTGTTTTCAAAAAACACAGTGGACCAACACCAGCAGATGACATTGCACCTCAAATCATCCCAGATTGAGAAACTTAACACTGGACTTCAAGCAACTTGGGCTATGAGCTTCTCCACCCTTCCTCCAGACTCTAGGACCTTGTTTTCCAAATGAAATACAAAACTTGCTCTTATCTGAAAAGAGGACTTTGGACCACTGGGCAACAGTCCAGTACTTTTTCTCCTAAACCCAGGTAAGACGTCTCTGACATTGCCTGTAGGTCAGGAGTGGCTTAACAAGAGGAATAAGACAACTGTACTGGAAGAAAAAGATGCACAACCAACCGAGAGAACCACAGCCTTATGAGGATTGTCTAGCAAAATCGATTCAAGAATTTGAGAGAACTTCACAAGGAATGGACTGAGGCTGAAGTCAAGGCATACAGATGTGTCAAGGAATTTGTATTTCCTTGTGAAGTTCTCACAAATTCTAGGCTGCGGTTCTCTCGGTTGGTTGTGCATCTTTTTCTTCCACACGTTTCCTTCCACTCAAATTTCTGTTAACATGCTTGGATACAGTACTCTGTGAACAGCCAGCTTCTTTGGCAATTAATGTTTGTGGCTTACCCTCCTCGTGAAGGGTGTCAATGGCTACGTTTACATGCATCCAAATAATCCATTTATAATCGAATTGACGACTCAATCGGATTGGAAAACGTTCATATAAACACCTTTATCGATCCGATTGAGCTCTGAGGACTGAAGGGGGTGGTTTATTCCTCTTCTAATACGATTGAATGTGCATGTAAACACTCGATCGGATTGAACCACGAAACTGAAAGAACTTTATTTGTGATATGAGCAGCGCATCACAGCGGTTTATATGTATATTTATCCATAAACTGGTACATATAAATTCTGCTGTTAAATACAAATAAAGAAACCATGTAGGAGAGTGGTTATTATGATATTATCTAAATTTCACGTTCAATTTTCACGTTCACTTTTACTATTTGTGCAGTGTGCGCATGTAAAAAAAAACTTTATATTAAATTGATTTTAAGCTTGTGACATATAAATTCGAGCATCAACCCGATCATTTTCTTTAGCGTTCATGTAAACATTACAATCAGATTCATCAATCGTAATAAATTCAGTCCAATTGAACCAAAAAGTGTGCATGTAAACGTAGCCAATGATTGTCTTCTGGACAAGTTTCAGACCAGCAGTCTTCCCCATGACTGTGTAACCTAGTGAACCAAAACTGAGAGACCATTTTGAAGGCTCAGGAAACCTTTGCAGGTGTTTTGAGTTGATTAGCTGATTGGCATGTCACCATATTCTAATTTGTTGAGATTGGTGGGTTTTTGTTAAATGTGAGCCAAAATCATCACAGTTTAAAGAACCAAAGACTTAGGCTATTTCAGTCTGTGTGCATTGAATTTATTTAATACACAAGTTTCACAATTTGAGTTGAATTACTGAAATAAATGAACTTTTCCATGACATTCTAATTTATTGAGATGCACCTGTAATTATATGCAAGAACCCTAATAATTGGCTTTACAGTATTGTACTCTCCTGTGATAAAGTGTCTCGTCTGAGACGTGTCAATCATACAGTGTAGTCCAAGAGTCTGGAGGAATGTAGATATATATCTGAGCTGCATCTAACACATACACATGAGCACACACACTCATCTCTCACACTGGGAGTGGCGTTAGAGCAGCTAATAGAAAATGTCCATCATCCTCAGCGCCGCATAAGGAGCTGCAGCCTCTATCATTTACACAACACACACACAGTCCTCTCTGTTTCTCAGCTCATTTGACAGATACCACACAATGACAAGTTTATAAAAGATGAGTGATGTCTTTGTGGAGAAATAAAGATATTGTGTACAGTGTAATAACCCTGAAGATACAATATTTAGTTGTTTAAGTATAGGCAGTAAATATTTTACTATTATTTCATAATTTAACCGGGCATTAGATATCGCACTAAACAGCATTTTAAAAAGTGTTTCTATTCAATACTAAATTCAAGGTTGCCAAAGATTAAATAAATTCTCTCATTTGTTCTTAAAGTACACTATTTTCACATCACTTTTGTCTTTTTAATGCACACTCTTAATTCAGCTCAGTTCAGTGTAGTGCAGTTCAGTTCAGGTTAATTCCGCACAACATGTAAATTCAACTCATTCAGTTCATTTCAGTTCAACTGTGCTCACTTCAGATTGGTACAGCCCAGTTTAGTTCAGATCAGTTAAGTACAGCTTGGTTTAGTTTGGTTCAATTCATGTCAGAAACAGCCCAGTTTAGTTCAGTTCAGTTAAGTACAGCTCATTTTCGTTTAGTTCAATTCATGTCAGAAACAGCTCAGTTTAGTTCAGTAAGTTTCAGTTCACTACAGCACAACATCCCCGCTTAACTCAATTCAGTCCAACTCAGTTTAGTTTAGTTCAATTCATGTCAGAAATAGCTCAGTTTAGTTCAGTAAGTTTCAGTTCACTATAGCACAACATCCCCGCTTAACTCAATTAATTCCAACTCAGTTTAGTTTAGTTCAATTCATGTCAGAAATAGCTCAGTTTAGTTCAGTAAGTTTCAGTTCACTACAGCACAACATTCCCGCTTAACTCAATTCAATACTTCAATTCAATATTTCAATTCAGTCCACCACAGTTCAGTACATTTCAGTTAACTACAGTACAACATATCAGTTCAACTCAGTTTAGGTTAGTTCAATTCAATTCAATTCAGCACAGTTCAGTTTAGTACAGCACATCTCAGCTCAACTCAATTCAGTAAAGCTCAGTTTAGTTTAGTGCAGTGCAGTGCAGTTCAGTTGAGCACAGTTCAGTTCCGTTCAGTTCAGTACATTTCGGTTAACTACAGCACAACATATCAGTTCAACTCAGTTTAGGTTAATTCAATTAAATTCAGCACAGCTCAGTTGAGTACAGCACATGTCAGCTTAACATAGGGCTGGGTGATAAATCGATTTTATCGATTAACTCAAATTTGAAGTTAAGGGCGATTTGTTTTTAATCAAAAGTTTTCTCTTTAACTTCCACCACCGGCTCTCCCCTTAATAAGCCTGGTTCACACCGGACACGGAAGCGGCGCGGAACGGAGGCAGCTTCGTTTCGGCACCCATGTTAACCCATGGTGTCGTTTAACCCATGGTCCGCACCGTGAAGCGCCAGTTTCGGCGTCTGGTCTATTTTTTGCGTGAGCCGCGGGCAATCCGCATTAATTCCGGGGGGATGGGTGTCAGAGCAGAAGCGCTTGTCAACCGCCGCGGAGAATACGCGTCTGGTGTGAACAGGCAGGCGCCGGACCGCGCGTGATTTTCCTTTCCGCGCCGCTTCGCCGTCCGGTGTGAACCAGGCTTAATTAAGGCTTCAGTAGTTCAGAGTGTGCTCGCCCTCCCCCCGCATTCATTACAGCCGCACACAGACAACATGGCAGTTAACAGAGCAGATCTCGTTCCAAAGACAGGCACCGTTTCATCCGTTGTTTGGAATTGGTTTGCTTTTTTAGTTTCAGACACAGAACAAATAACGCCACATTGCAAAGTGTGTTTAAAAGCCGTTTTTACCAAAGGTAACAGCACAACAAATTTTTTCCAGCCTTAAACAGAGGCATGCAGCCGAGTGGGAAGCAGTGTTGCCAACTTCTTTCAATGGAAAGTAGCTAAACCCTGCCTGAAAAGTCTCTAAATGTCGCTAGATGATGTCATATGCTAATTAGCATATTCATAACTGTCACAAACACAGCCTCTGTGGCTCCCTCCGATCACCACCAGAGGGAACCGTCACCCGAGTATTAACCTCCTTCAAACTCCATTTCCCATACACCCCGTACCTGGGGCTGATTACCTGCACAGGTGTCGCTCATCTTCATCCCCTATTTAAGGAACTCGCCCTGTTCTCTCAAACGCGAAGTCTTGTTTTGCCCATGCAGACATTACCGAGCGTTTTCCCACTGTTGGATCTTCCGTGTATGACCTGGACTGATTATTGGACTCTGATTCTCTGCCGCCTGCCTTATCGACCTCTGCCTTGTTCTCTCGCTTCTGCCTGCCAGCCGCCAGCCCTGATTCTACGCTCTGTCAAGGTTTACAATTCTGATTTGTCTACGTGGTATCTAACGCCCCTGAATGACCTGTTTCTGTTTACTCTGTTGATTATTGAAATAAAGCTGCTTATGGATCATAACGTCCCTGACTCAGCGTTACAGAAGACTTCGCCAGATATTGATCCAGCGGCTTTTTTCCAGATCACGGCAGAAGTATCCGCTCAAGCCGCGGCGCTGACAGCACATCAGCAGCAGCTGAATCGACTCACCTCTCTCACCGAAGAGATGATCCGAACCCTCCAATCACTCCGCCTGCAAACCCCGGAGGGAAATATTCCAGCAGCACCTCAACCTCAGCAAATGGCCGCCGCCGTGGCCACACCTCCCGCTTCAGTAAGCCCGCGCTTGGCGTTCCCAGAAAAATTTGATGGATCACCTGCCAGATGCAAGGGGTTCCTATTACAATGTTCGATGTTCGTTAACCAGCAGCCCTCGTTATATCCCACAGAGGACAGCCGAATTTCGTTTGTGTGCTCTTTGCTCACAGGGAGAGCACTAGAGTGGGCCACAGCCATCTGGAATGGTGATCGATCAGTTTTCACCACCTTTTCAGCATTTCTACTCCGATTCAGAGAGGTTCTCGAACATCCCGCGGGAGGAAAGGAGGTTGGCGAACAGCTTATCGCACTCCGTCAAGGAGGAAGATCGGCTGCAGATTATGCCCTCTCATTCCGCACCCTAGCTGCACAAACTGGCTGGCCAGACGACCCTTTACGCCTGCACTTCAGGAGGGGACTGGATGCTGAGCTGCAGACCGAACTAGCCTGCCGAGACGAGGGCAAAACCCTCGAACAACTCATCGATCTGTCCATCAAGGTAGACAATCTGATTCGGGCACGTCGGCCCCGATACCGAACTTCATCATTCACCCCAGTCAACAGCTCAAGCCCGGATCCAGAACCCATGCAAATCGGAGTTACCCGATTAAGCGAGGAGGAAAAGTCACGCAGGCGACAGCACAACCTGTGTTTATACTGTGGCTTGGCTGGACATCTACGGGCTTCATGCCCCACTCGACCGCTGCGACATTCAGCTGCGGTGAGTTATCCCTCTAGAACTTCTATGTTAGAGATACCAGTCATGTTATATGTTAAGGGAGTTAGCATCAAGGTGAGGGCATTGATTGATTCCGGAGCTGCGGGAAATTTTATTGATACCACTTTCATGGAGACTCATAACATCCCTTGTATTCCATGTACCTCTCACTTGGCAGTGGCAGCCCTAGATGGACGACCGCTGGGCTCCGGTCGCATCCAAACCATCACTGAGGAGTTAGAACTCACCGTCGGGGCCCTCCATTCTGAAAAGATCCACCTCTACAGCTTCCAATCTCCTCATAACCCCATCATCTTGGGACTGCCCTGGCTGGAAAAACACAATCCAATCATCACCTGGTCCACGAAGCAGATATCACAATGGTCAGATTACTGCAAAGAACATTGTCTCCATTCCTGCACCCGACCCACGATCACTCATACTTCCCCATCGGCCTCTCCACTGCCTCAAGAGTATGACGATCTCCAGGAGGCTTTCAGTAAAACCAAGGCTGCGCAGCTACCTCCTAATCGACCAGGCGATTGCGCCATTGAACTGATGCCAGGCGCTCAACCACCCAAGGGCCGAGTATTTCCGTTATCTCAACCCGAAGCCATAGCCATGAAGGAGTATATCGAGGAGGAATTAGCCAAGGGATTCATTCGACCTTCCACTTCACCAGCTTCTGCAGGATTCTTCTTCGTGAAAAAGAAGGACGGAGGCCTCCGCCCTTGTATAGATTACCGTGGCCTCAACGACGTTACAGTGAAGTACCGATATCCCTTGCCACTCGTCCCAGCGGCTCTAGAGCAACTACGTTGAGCAAAGTACTTCACGAAGTTGGACCTCCGAAGCGCCTACAACCTGATCCGAATTCGAGAAGGGGATGAGTGGAAGACGGCCTTTTCAACCACCACTGGGCACTACGAATACCGGGTCATGCCGTTCGGCCTTTCCAACAGTCCTTCCGTGTTCCAAGCCTTTGTGAACGACATATTCAGGGATATGTTGAATCGTTGGGTCATAGTCTACATAGACGATATCCTCATCTACTCCGAAACGTATACAGAACATGTGAAGCAAGTCAAAGCCGTCCTCCAACGCCTAATCCAGCACCAACTGTATGCTAAACTGGAGAAATGTGAATTCCACAAGCAGACTATCTCCTTCCTGGGTTATGTAATCAGCGCTGGAGGAGTAGCCATGGAGGAGGGGAAGGTTCGCGCTGTAGTCAACTGGCCCCTACCCCAGACTCTCAAAGAACTACAACGCTTCCTGGGTTTCGCTAACTTCTATAGAAGGTTCATCCGCGACTTCAGCTCCATCGCAGCACCAATGACTTCTATGGTTAAGAAGGGCTCTCAGCGTCTCCACTGGTCCTCCGCCGCCCTCAACGCCTTCCAGGCCCTCAAGGATAGATTCACCACAGCGCCCATCTTACATCATCCTGATCCAGAGCAGGAATTCATTGTGGAAGAAGACGCTTCAAGTTCAGGTCTCGGGGCTGTACTCTCACAACGTCAGGGAGATCCACCGAAATTATACCCATGTGCCTTTTACTCTCGGAAACTAAACGCAGCCGAGAGGAATTATGATGTTGGAGATCGCGAGCTCCTTGCTATGAAAGCAGCATTCGAGGAATGGAGGCACTGGCTAGAGGGGGCTAAACACACCTTCACAGTCCTTACGGATCACCGCAACCTTGAATACCTCCGGTCAGCCAAACGCTTGAATCACAGACAAGCCTGTGGTCGCTCTTCTTCACAAGATTTAATTTTCAAGTCACTTATCGTCCGGGTTCCCAGAATACCAAAGCAGATGCACTCTCTCGTCTCTACGAAACCAACAACCAAACTCCAGACCACGAACCCATCATTCCTCCCACGATCATTCTTGGACCCATCCAATGGGACATTATGACTGAGATCATTGAGGCCCAACGCATCGAACCTCCACCTCCTGAGACTCCCCAGAATCGCACATTCATCCCTCAAACACTGAGACAACGAGTACTACATCAGGTCCACTCTACCCCAAGCTCAGGACACCCCGGTATAACCGCCACCGTCCAGCTCCTATCTAACCGCTTCTGGTGGCCCTCAATGCAAGCAGACACCATCAATTACATAAGAAACTGTATCACTTGCAACACTAACAAATCATCCCATCAATTACCCGCTGGTCTTCTTCACCCGTTACCCGTTCCTCAACGTCCTTGGTCCCACATAGCCATCGACTTTGTTACTGATCTGCCTCTCTCGCAGGGCAAAACCACAATTCTATCTGTGATCGACCGCTTCTCCAAAGCCTGCCGCTTCATCCCATTACCCAAACTCCCGACTGCCTTCGAAACAGCAGAGGCACTTTGTGAGAATGTGTTCCGGTTCTATGGCCTCCCGGAGGACATTGTCTCCGATAGGGGTCCCCAGTTTACCTCCAGAGTATGGTCGGCATTCTGCCAACAGTTGGGCATCAATGTTAGTCTCACATCAGGTTACCACCCACAATCCAACGGACAGGTCGAACGTCTGAACCAAGAACTCTCCCGTTTCCTTCGATCCTACTGCAACCAGAATCAAAATGATTGGAGCCGCTTCCTTCTCTGGGCCGAGTACGCACAAAATTCCCTTCAAAAACCTTCCACTGGCATGACTCCCTTCCAGTGCATCCTAGGATTTCAACCTCCTCTCTTCCCATGGTCTGGCGAACCATCCGAATTACCTGCAGTTGATGCTTGGCTGAGACGCTGTGAGGAGACCTGGAACAGCGCTCATGTTCACCTTCTCCGAGCAGTTCGTCGGACCAGAAATCAGGCCAATCGACACCGCAGAGCTCATCCGGATTACCAGCCCGGACAATGGGTTTGGCTGTCCACACGGGATCTTCGCCTCAGACTACCATCCAAGAAACTTAGTCCCAGGTACGTGGGCCCTTTCAAAATCCTCCGTCAAATCACCCCAGTATCATTTAGACTATCTCTCCCATCTCATTACCGTATCTCACCCACTTTTCATGTTTCCTTGCTCAAGCCCGCTGGTGGACCGAGAGGAGCGGAGAACCTAGAGGAGGCTGGTGACCAGAGAGCGCCTCCCCTCATCATCGATGGCCAGGAGGCCTATCAGGTACACGAAATCCTGAATTCACGTCGCCGGGGCCGAGTCCTACAGTATCTGGTCGATTGGGAGGGGTACGGTCCGGAGGAAAGGTCCTGGGTCAATGCTGATGACATACTGGATCCCACTCTCATCACGGACTTCCATCGAGATCACCCAGACAGACCCGCTCCTAGACCCCGAGGAAGACCCCGGCGACGATCACCTCATCGCGTCAGGAGCCGCTCGCAGGGGGAGGGCTCTGTCACAAACACAGCCTCTGTGGCTCCCTCCGATCACCACCAGAGGGAACCGTCACCCGAGTATTAACCTCCTTCAAACTCCATTTCCCATACACCCCGTACCTGGGGCTGATTACCTGCACAGGTGTCGCTCATCTTCATCCCCTATTTAAGGAACTCGCCCTGTTCTCTCAAACGCGAAGTCTTGTTTTGCCCATGCAGACATTACCGAGCGTTTTCCCACTGTTGGATCTTCCGTGTATGACCTGGACTGATTATTGGACTCTGATTCTCTGCCGCCTGCCTTATCGACCTCTGCCTTGTTCTCTCGCCTCTGCCTGCCAGCCGCCAGCCCTGATTCTACGCTCTGTCAAGGTTTACAATTCTGATTTGTCTACGTGGTATCTAACGCCCCTGAATGACCTGTTTCTGTTTACTCTGTTGATTATTGAAATAAAGCTGCTTATGGATCATAACGTCCCTGACTCAGCGTTACAATAACATAAGTGCGTCATATTATCTTGCCCTTTCTGTGCTCATGTACTGCATTTTAAGGCAGCCAAAATTCTCAATAAAAGTTTTTTATTATTATATTTGAATGTTTCTGTTGTCCAACAACGGAATTAATATTATAATGACTGAAACGCGTCTATTAAGACTACAATAACCAGCTCTCAAAGATGTTAATCTCTGCACTAAAATCCTATTCACAACATTGTTTAATGAAATCACATACACATAAGATTAAGATAATGATTGTACTGTGATTTCGGCAATACTTGTATGTAAAATAGAGTTAGAAGCAACAGAATATATATTTTTAACTGAAAGTGCTGCTCCTCTCTGCTCGTTGAACATAGCAGATGCAGAGAGAGAGAGGCGTGTGCGCATGCTGGGAGAGATAGAGAGAGAGAGAGAGAGAGAGAGAGAGAGAGCTCGTGCGGCAGTACCGGAGAGTCTCAGAGACTAAATAAGGTCTCTCAAAAAAAGTCGCTAGTTTTGTCGCTAGTTGCTTTTTTGGAAAAAAATTGCTATGTGGGTCTGAAAAGTTGCTAAATCTAAGTTGGCAACACTGGTGGGAAGTGTGTGCCTCTCAACGTAGAGAACAAGACCGCAGTTCACACACACCCGCAAAAAAACAAACTACAATTTCAGGGATTCAGGAAAACCGTCTTAAAGTTTTGTTTGCACTTTATGAACACCACTGTAACAAGTATGTATTTTTGTAATAGATCTAATTTTGTCATTTTTGTTCCATTTAAGGAAAAGTGTTTTATCAAAGAGGGACACACAATTTTCTTTTTTATTTATATTTTAATTTATTTTGAAGGTGCAATGTGTCACTGTAAGTTTTAAGTTATTAGAAAACTGATATGCTACATTTTCACTGTTTACAATGGCAGTGCCTGCCATCTCGTTAAGCATGTTTTGAGGCTTGTTTGCTGTTACACTTATGCACAAAGGGGAAATTTAGATTAAACTGCATAAGCAAAAATCGGAACAAAATAAAGAGTACATTTGTTTTGAGCAATTTATTTGTCGGTTGTAGTTTGTTTTTAAATAGAAAAAAACAATGGGTTTGGTGTGAAAAAATCGGAGATTTGTTTTTTAAGCCATATCGCCCAGCCTTAGCTTAACACTATTCAGTTCAGCTTAGTTTAGTTTAGTTCACTTCAGCTCAGCACTATCCAGTTCAATTCAGCTCATTTCGGTACAACTTCACTGAACTGTGAGTTCAGCACAGTTCAGTTCCATGCAGAACATCTCAGTTCACATCTGTTCACTACAGCTCAGTTTAGTTCAGAACAGCTTAGATTAATGCAGTTTATTTCAGCACAGCCCAACTCATTTCAGTTTAGCTCTGTTCATTTCACTAAGGTCATTCTACAGTTTAATTCAAAATCAAAATCCAGCAATGTTAAATTAGAACGGTGTTTATGTTTAGAGATCAGGGTGGAGATACTGTAGTCGTAGCTATCAAAGACCTGTCGCATCACATGACACGCCGCCTGACAGGCACTCATTAGTCTCGCCTAGCCAGACTTTTGACTTGAGGCAGAAAAGTCTGGTCCTCAACGCAGCTCACTCTGGACAACATCCACCCATTCGACGGATGTGTAAACTGGCCAAGCACAGTCTTATTTGTCTTCATGTTCTGTTTATGGTTAGGATTACCTGAAATAGACCGTAGAATAATAATAGACTAACATGCTTTTACAAGTTCTACACAAACCAGTCAAACTATGACCCTTTGGATGGTGCTTATAGTCTACTGTAAGTAACAGGTTCTAGACAAGACTAATTTGTAAAGTGGACCAGACTTTATGCCAACAGTCAAAAGCCTGCATACATGACACTTGATTATTTAATCACCATGAGTTCTATATTTAGTGCACTGTTCTAGCAAGAAACTCATCTTGTTAACATAATCCCACTTTGCATTTGTAGCTGGCCCAATTTGAGCACAGAATCAAAGCCAATTAGAGGAAAGTCACTGCTGCTCAGATGTTCCCTCTGCCGCTGAGAGGTCCTGCTGACCAGCACATTAGCAAACAGTGACCACAGGACGTACAGCACAGCCTGTGAAATCAGCCTCATTATTTCTGCAGCGCCACCCCAAAGAAAGAAAGAAAGAAAGAAAGAAAGAAAGAATTGTGTCATAATTTGTAAAAAAGGTAAACTATCAATTTAAGTCAGTGTTGTAGGTAATAAAGGATTTTGAAAATCTAATACAATAATTTGGCATGAGAAGACTTGGAATATAGCACACAATCACATTGACTACTATTAAGGCATTTGTATAGCGTTCTGTTTTTTGTTTTGTTTGAGCTGGACAGATCTTGGTAACTGTTTACCTTTAATTTATGGAAAAGAGCAGCAAGGACAATCAGCTAAACATCTACCTTTTTAAATGCTCTATGCAAAAAAAAAAAAAAAAAAAAACCTTTTTATTTCCTTAGCCCAGCCTTGTTCCCAATAAATTACAGCTTCTTTAAGGCAACAATTGCAGGTGTCCTGTATAGCATAAAAGCCCATTAGTTTTCTCTAACCGTGCATTGTTGCTGGAATCTCATTAATAGAGACATAAAGTGACTAGTATTGATTGGGGGAGGTGGGTCAGAGCAAGGCTTATTTTAAATTCAGCTATAGTCAGCACATATCCATTTGTCTAGAGGTAATTATACCATACCAACCCAAGGCTTTATGTGTCCAGTCAAACACTGTTTGAGACAGGAGGCCTCAAGGAATACTAACACTATAATACATTTTATTTTGAAGCAAGGAAATGATTCGATCTTCTTAAATACATTTGTCCACAAGCTTTCTCTAAACCCAAGTAGAACACTCCATCTGCAATATTTTGTCCGTAGAGATTTACGTGGCATTTCGGTATCTGCGCGGCCGCTGTAAGAGTAAAGTGTGTGTGTGGCTTTCCTAAAATGGAAGGATCAATCAAAAATGAAGTGTCATGATAAACCTGTAGGACATTTTAAAAGTCATTTGATATCTTTTTGTGAGGAACAGACCAACATTTAAGTTAGATTTCAATTCTATAATACGTGCATTTGTTTCTATGTTTTCATTTATTGTTTATGTATTGTTTTTTAACCATATTCACAGTCCTTTTCCTCTTCAAAATAATTGATAAAATAACATTTAATAATTCACATGACCTCTCAAATTAATCTCAAATCAAGCCTAGTTCCAGCAAAGCATAGTGCATTATGGATCCTGTGGGGAGGGATCAATAGACACACACTTGTTATTAAATCAGAAATGCCCCATGCCCCATCAGCTTTCAGGCCATCACACACATACATTAGTTGTGAGCAGCAAGAAACATTAAATAGATTTTGATATGAATCTACACTCATCCTCAGTTCATCAAACACTCATTCTCTACCTGATGGGCGTGTTTCAGTGTTTGTGGTGAGGTCTCATCAGTAGGAGAGGGTGTAAATCACCTATCATCCATATGCAGATGAAATCAATTCAACCTCACGCCTGCTGAGCATCATCTAATTGATGTTCCTCTGTAATGCTCGCAGTCTGATTCACTCCACATGCTCATATCTGCACACACAACTACGTGCGTGTACCAAAAAAAAAAAAAAACACACCACAAAGCAAAGCAAGCGAGTTCCACCAAATCAGAGAAATAATTAAAAGTAATCAGAAAGCATGACTATTTCTGAAACCTGCTGGTAGATTAATAAGATACAGAGGTGGCTTGCTGAACAGATGAGCGGTGTTGTACGACACTGAATGTCATGATGATGCTTGTATCGGTACAATAATAGAAATACTGCCGGTTTCTCATGCACCATTTGCATGAATTAATTCAAGTAATGCACTAAAACAGCTCTGCTGTGTGTATTCCTCAGTGCTTCCTAAAAACTGCTGATGCACAGCTGAAAATCACCGTATATATAAATAAGCACAAAGAAACGTACAGAAACACACAAATAAAAATATATAAATAATATTAATAAACGTATGAATATACAAGCAAATGTTTATTTCTGTGCCACCAAATGAAAGTGAAAAAATAAGTTAGAACAATAAACAACATTAAGATGCTTGTAAATGCTTTTCTTTATATTAAGAGTGATTTTGTTTAATATATATATATATATATATATATATATATATATATATATATATATATATATATTTATGACTTTGGCTAGTTTTATATACTGTATAATACGCATACATAATGTGAAGAAGGAAAAGGAAGCAGGAAGTATTTGTGTTAGTTTTAGAACTTGATTAAGTGTATAATACTTTCTGTTAAAATAGTTATGATAGTTATATATAATAGTTATGAACTCATGTATCAAACCCTTGGAAATGGCAAAGAACAGAAAAGCATCCGATTGCCATTACAATAAGCATTCTCTTAAAAAAATACAATAAAAAAAATGGCCAAAACCCCTTTCAAGAGAGGTGCTACTGCTCTTTGCAGAACAATAGTAGTTCTTCAAGCAGAAGTAATGTTTAAACATTCCTTTAGCTCCTTCTGCTTTGTCCTATCTTCCACTGAAATGTCCAGCACCTCCAAATAATGAAGTTTCTGGGCTTCTAATACAAATCAATATATTTCTGCACTACTACTGGCAATTGACTGCAAAAATAATGACTTTTTCCAAACAGGTTTCCAGAACACTCCTCCTAGTCTGCCATTGGTTGAACAAACATATAGCCCCGCCCCAAACTCATGCCACTGGTTGAACGGATGGAGCTGTGTCAGACTAGTCAAGTACGATAATTGAATTGTACCATGCTGTTTACATGTTTAGAAATGTACAAATAGTTGTCTTTGCATATAAAGCTAAAAAAATACACACTTAAGTTTTAACTATCCTTTCGGTGCTCGGTGCTCGGTGCTCGCTGCGGTGACTAAGATCTGTTTAAATTTCTGTAATTCACACATCGCTGATAGAGTTACGACCCACGTGGGATTGAAGGGGCAGTTAATTTCACCTCATTAGCAGGAAACAGTCACAATAGATTCCCCTCTCTTCAAATGATGCCTTTGTTTGATTACCACACACAACGGCAGCAGAAATCATCAAGGGAGATGCTGCAAGGCTGGAATCAATGATGGACGATCCCCACTACCTTATCAAATTGACAACTTGGTTGGCAACATTCATCTTGTATAAGTAACTCTGGTCACGTCGATTCCTCCTACTCCTCTGAATCTTCAACTAATGCAGTCTGGGTAAAATGTTTTAAGTCCTACAAACATCATCCTGCTAAATCAGTGTTGTTCCTAGCCTTTAAGATAAATTCAGGGAGGTTTACTGCTATTTATGACATTAAGGGTTAGAGCAACCTTTGTCATGGTTTTTACCAAAGATTTCACTGAGATATCATACAGTCTGACAAGTGATAATTATAAAGAACCATGAAAAAAAGCATAAATATGCATATATTTTCAGTCCAAGATGTTATTTTTTTCACCCACCTTAGTGTTTCAGAGATTGTTTTTTATATGAAATAGTGCTATTGTGTGAGCAAAGTTGAGGGCTTGAAACCTGGGTTGTATTAGTATAATGCCACTCTATCTATAATGATAATGTAAAAAAAATAAAAAAAAAATAAAAATAAAACCATGGTTATGCTTTATTTTCATTTACTGGATTTGCTTCTGCAATCGAATGTCCTTGCTCTCTTGTAGAGCATTATAGACTCCTGAAGGGACTGACTGCTGTTTTCAGTCAGCTATTCTCTGGCACAGATGAGTCAGTTTACACATCTCTTTTTTCCTGTACTTGTTTAATAATTTTTCTGCCCATTCATGCCTGACCTTGACTCCTCAATTTTAAACACAGTTTTGCAATTTTGTTTTGCGTTTCATGTTCTGTATTTTGTTTTGTTTCATTTGTGTGTGAATGAAAGTACTTTCTCCTCTTCTGTTTAATATTATCATTTGCAGGCTGACTTCCAAAGAATCTGTTCAGCTTTTTTTGTGTGCATACAACATGTCAGGTTTTGTCTCAATCAGCGCTGTGAGTTTGAGGCAGCATTATATGTTTAGCAAACGTCACTAGTATTTTTTCAATTCAGTTTGTTGACACTAGCGGCACAGAAATAACACATTTCACCTTTAATTTCCTTTTATGACAGTTTTTCAAGTTTTCATTCTACATTAGAACCCGAAACCCATTCAAATTTAACAGCATGAGTTGATACGTATAGTTGAAAATACTTCTGACACTTACTCTCCAGTTTTTTTTTTCTTTTTCTTTTTTATTGTGTTGATTTTTGTAAGAAAAAAGATGAAGAGATTCTGTCTAGATGCCTGCTACTTTGTGAATAGTTCAATAACTGAGATGAAAGATTCATGAAGTGGCATCCCCGTATGTTTTTCATCTCCCTCTCTGTTTCTTCCATTCTTTCTCTCCCTCTGTCTATCTATCTTGACATCGCTCCGTTTGGTTCACTTTCTCTGCATCCCATCTCTTGGTTTTCGTTTCATCATTCGCTCACTTTCGCTCTCATTAAAACTCTGGCCATGTTCTCTCATTCACTCACAGCCTCTTTCCCTCCTTTTTCCATTTCCTCTCATCAACAGAGTCTTTTTATATAGATGATGCGGCTCTCCTCTCTTCTCGAAAGTGACTCAGTAACACCTCCTACTGGAGGCACGCGCTCAATGCTGGGGTGGGAAGATGTAAGGAGACAGAAAAGGACAAATTGCAAATGGCATCTCAATTCTTTCTCATAGACAGCAATGAGATTGAATGGAGATCAATTGGAAGACCTTTGCTTAGAAACATCAGAGAATCAGAAGATGCCCCTTTCATCTCACATGTGTCTTCTAGTTAAGAGATCTCGAAAATGCATCAAACTCTTCTCAGACGTCCAATCAAAGGGGATTTTAGTACATCCCTCATCAAAAAGGTTCATTTTCTACCTCTACACTCTTACTGCATTGTC
This sequence comes from Carassius auratus, assembly GCF_003368295.1. Classification (NCBI taxonomy): domain Eukaryota; kingdom Metazoa; phylum Chordata; class Actinopteri; order Cypriniformes; family Cyprinidae; genus Carassius; species Carassius auratus. The sequence goes on from NC_039271.1 coordinate 16,015,766, forward strand.
AACAATTGTCTCATTTATGTATAAAGGGATTTTAGGAGAAACGTCTGAGATATTTCAAAAATAAACCTAGCTAGGAGCTTCACTGTGCCTTGTGATCTATGAAAGAGCATCTTCTGAGCAATAAAATCGGCTTTAACCTCAAGGGGGGCCTGAATAATTCCATATTTCAGATTTATTCAGCACTTCAGCTTTCCAGAAAGACCAGAAGAAATGGAAAAGAGATGACCATAAATAAAAGTTACTCGTCTCGGATTCAGGAAGCAGCCCTTTTGTCATTACACTCAGATCGTTTTGGCATTCTGACAGAGATGTGACAGGGCTCACATCCTGGTCTTTAAAACAGGCCACTCACACAGATACTGCATCCTTCAGTCAGCCTGTTTAAAGTTTTCATAAATTGCACATTTAAATAAATAGATTAAATAAAGGCAGGTGCTGCCTGAGAACTCATTATGGGATATAATATACATCGTTCACTGTACAAACTAGAACAGATGTCATATGAATGCTTTAAAGGGGGATTCATCTATTGAGCTATTCAAATAAAAATAAAAAAATTATGGAGTAAAACAAATGGCTTCATAAATACTGAGCTGCATGCAGGAGATCATAGCAGGTCCCTGTGTGCTAATTTAATAATCTTCAGCCAGCTGGCCCGGTAAGATATTTATATAAGATTAGATGATCAGAAATAAACTTATCCTATGTGAAACCTCATGTCATTTTAGTAAACAGTGCCATTTGTGTGCCTCTGTGACTGATATAATACAATTTAGATTTAAGTCTGTTTAGTGTAGCCAATATAATGCAAAATTAATTATTCCTTTTTCCTCATTTTCTGTTCAACCTTGTGACACCCAATTTTAAAAACAATGGTTCGATCTTTCATGACATTAAAATTAAGGGATGTGTTAACACTCAAATTGGCCTTGTCAGGGTCAGAAGCAAATGGGGGGAAATATAGCAGTCATTAAAAAATTATATTTTTATGTCTACGCGAATGAATTTTAAGAAAATAAAAATAATAAAAGGGAAGAAAAACAACAACAACAGTGATCATTAAAAAATGTACAATAACAGCAATAGACAGATAGATAGACAGACACTGACAGACAGACATACAGACAGAGACTGACAGATAGACAGACAAACAGACAGAAACACACACACTGACAGACAGACAGACACTGACAGACAGACAGACAGACAGACAGACACACACTGACAGACAGACAGACAGACAGACACACACTGACAGACAGACAGGCACTGACAGAAAGACAGACAGATAGACAGACAGACAGACAGACAGACAGACACTGACAGACAGACAGACAGACAGACAGACAGACAGACAAACAGACAGATAGATAGACAGACAAGACAGACAAGACAGACAGACAGACAGACACACACTGACTGACAGACAGACAGACAGACAGACAGACACACACTGACAGACAGACAGACACTGACAGAAAGACAGACAGACAGATAGATAGACAGACAGACAGACAGACAGACACTGACAGACAGACAGACAGACACTGACAGACAGACAGACAGACAGACAGAAACACACACACTGACAGACACTGACAGACAGACAGACAGACAGACAGACACACACTGACAGACAGACAGACAGACAGACACACACTGACAGACAGACAGACACTGACAGAAAGACAGACAGACAGACAGATAGATAGACAGACAGACAGACACTGACAGACAGACAGACACTGACAGACAGACAGACAGACAGACAGATAGATAGACAGACAAGACAGACAGACAGACAGACACACACTGACAGACAGACAGACACACACTGACAGACAGACACTGACAGACAGACAGACAGACACACACTGACAGACAGACAGACAGACAGACACTGACAGACAGACAGACAGACAGACAGACAGACAGACAGACAGACAGACAGACAGACAGACAGACAGACAGATAGATAGATAGATAGATAGATAGATAGATAGATAGATAGATAGATAGATAGATAGATAGATAGATAGCTATGACATTTTGGATCTAAGGTGGGAAAATGATTTCTGGAAAGGTCAGCAGTAACCTTTTGAAATAAAATGTATATAAATAAATGCATTCTCATTAATTTCCAACGGATATGATGACTACAGCTCACAGGAAACTCTTTTCCCCCTTTGCATTCTCGCCTTTTTTCCTCTCTCTATTTCACATAAAATCCTTGCCAGAACAGAGCACTCCATTCCATGACATGTCCTGAATATCGCTTTCAAACAAGTGAGAGAGATTGTTAGTTTGATCCAAAAACAGAATTTCCGGAGTTTGGCCTTTCGGCAGCCAAAATCTCCCACTCGTTTAAACTGTCTCACTTTTAACACTCTAAAATATCTCTCTCCATCCATTAGTCATCACTCTTTCAGGCAGCTCCCAGCAGCACACAACCCCCTGCTGAAGCACACCATAGAACTAGTCACCATTTAAAGAAGACTGCCATAACTTCTTTTCGACTCTTCTGTGGGGAAAACGTCTATGGATTATTTATGGGTTATTTAAAGTGATTTTCAAACGTGTCATTCATATCTTGAAAATAAATAAGCAGAAACGCTTATTAGCAGTGCCTGCGGAGGCTAGCATCAGGATTACTGTTGCTGAAACTTCTAATAGGGGAATTAATTCTTTCATTTGGTATTAAATATGTCATGCACCATTTGTACTAAAACATGAAAGAAATGAAATTGGAATATAATATCAATAAGATCTATTTTATACACACACACATATATATATATATATATATATATATATATATATATATATATATATATATATATATATATATATATATATATGTAATTGCATATAAATCTAATAAATGAGATCTCTCTTTTATTCAGAGCATATAAACATCACAGTGCGCAAACAGAAGTAAACAAAGCCCACATGAAGAGGAGATTGAAGCTAACGAGTGAATCAAGGCCAGAACATCATAACTAGTGCATGTCTTACACAGTCTGTGCAAAAGCATCTGAGCTTCTGCAAGCCTGGCAACTTCATGAAGTGAGAACGCGGCCACCGATTGACTTCTCTGAATATGTAAACACTGAATCTGGCAGGGCAATGGGTTTGAGAGTTCCTCTATTTAACAAACCCAGCCGTTTCACTGGCATGTTATTCTTTCTGTGGGTTTGAGTGCCAGGGAAGGTTGAAGAGGTTGGCATACTGAGGGCATAACACAAACTCGTACACAAAAACAAACCCCATACATGAGTGATCAGGACACATGCACACATTCAAAGCATATACTGCAGCTGGCATAAATTACGAAGGTCACAGCTTTGACAAGTTATATGACTGTATGCATTTTTAGACGTCACCATATTAACTTCATAAGTACTGTATATCTGAAGGTTAGAAATAACATGGATTGTCAGAGAATCACACAATCAAATGAAACAAATTCTCAAAAAATGTTCAAAGCAGCTGAGGCATCATTTTAACATGTAACAGTACTCTGTGCAATGATATGCTCATTTCTGTTAGAAAACAAACAATAAATCATTGCTTCTAGTGATTTTGTGTCCAATTTTGGCATATAATGATTTTCGCTAAGAAGGAACACGCCGCTAATATTGCTACTAAATAATTATCTGCATGGCTGAGACAGCCCTGAAGTAAATCATGTGTGTGTGTGTGTGACCAAGACAGATGAGAGGGAGAGGTGTGCAGAGGTGGGTAGAGTACCCAAAAACTTTACTCAAGTAAAAGTAAAAATACTAGTCTTGAATAGTTACTTTAGTAAGAGTAAAAGAGTATCGGATAAAAAATCTACTCAAGTAGTTAGTTACTAGTTACTTTGGGTCATATATACGGAGCCTATTTTTATTTAGATATATAGATAAAATGTATGTAATGTATGTGTGTGTGTGTGTATAAATGTATATATTTCATCAGCCTTTACTCCAATTTATGTAATTTATTATAAAACCCTGTCTGTTTACTTAAGTAACAGATATAGGTGTCATGCCATAACATATTTTTTAAAGGAACACTCCACCGTTTTTTGAAATAGGGCTTATTCACATTATTTCCTGCATTTAGATAGGTGGGCAAATGCATTTTTGTGTCAGTGCATGCATTGTTTTAGTTTGACTGGGTCGTCGTTAGCTTAGCTCAGCACAATGAATGGAATCCTTTGTTGCCAGCTAGCATTGCCTGAATAAAAGTGATCAAAAAAAAAAAAAAAAACCCACCTTATTACTTCTTGTGGCCTGCGTATTCACAACGAGTACAAATAGCGATCCAGATTAACACTAGGCGATTTCCTAGGCAGATATTGACTTGGGACTATATTATGGGGAAGCCCAGGCGAAGCACTGCTGCTTAGGCGAAGCACTGCTACTTCGGCGCAGAGATATCACGCAACACATGAAATCCCACGACTTCCGTCAACATACCGGCGTGAATAGTAGCTGCCTGGCTATTTTCCTTACAGTACACGAATGGCGATGAACATGGCTGATTTTGAGAGAGACGAAGAGGGTGACTTCTCAGACAGTCAAGAACCAGAACCATACCTATTTGAACCAGAGTTTACAGAAGACGAGCTGCGTGCTTTGGAAATAGAACGACAGGAGGAGGAGGTTGCGTTCGCTCAACAGCCTGAGGACGTGAGGATGAGAGCCAACATGAACTGGTGGTGTGAATGTGGGGGAATATGCCAATCTATGCCGACGGAAATAGAGTGTCTGTGCTGTAGAGAGTGGGACATGTTTTTGCCATTGATGACCAGGCTCAACACGTCAGATCAAGATGAGCGTGCCCGAAGTTGTGTCACATCTACAGAGGATTTCACGGCGCTGATCCATTCTGCAGTACTCGATTTTTTTTTCCGGTGTGACAAAGTGAACTGGAAAAAACGCCCCACGCCGAATGGACCAAATGGACAGCTGTCCACAGAGTAAGTGATTATTTTAATCATGACGCATGTATAGATCGACCCATATTATACCTGTATTCACATAGAGTTGATGTTTTCATGTGTTGGTGATATCTCTGCGCCGAAGTAGCAGTGCTTCGCCTAAGCAGCAGTGCTTCGCCTGTGCTTCCCCATTATATGGTCCCAAGTCAATATCTGCCTAGGAAATCGCCTTGTGTTAATCTGGATCGCTATTTGTACTCGTTGTGAATACGCAGACCACAAGAAGTAATTAGGTGGGTTTTAAAAAAAATTTTGATCACTTTTACTCAGGCCATGCTAGCTGGCAACAAAGGATTCCATTCATTGTGCTAAGCTAAGCTAATGCCGACCCAGTCAAACTAAAACAATGCATGCACTGACACAAAAAAATGCATTTGCCCACCTATCTAAATGTAGGAAATAATGTGAATAAGCCCTATTTCAAAAAACGGTGGAGTGTTCCTTTAATACGACTGACTTTATATTAAATGTGAATTTAACATTGAAAGTTAATGTGATATAAATATTGCTACTAATCTTTCATTGTTCAGAAAGAGAGCAAATAACATTTACATTATTAAAGGGGGGGTGAAATGCTCGTTTTCACTCAATATCCTGTTAATCTTGAGTACCTATAGAGTAGTACTGCATCATTCATAACTCCAAAAAGTCTTTAGTTTTATTATATTCATAAGAGAAAGATAGTCTGTACCGATTTTTCCCGGAAAAACACGAGCGCCTAGAGGCGTGACGTGTGGGCGGAGCTAAAGAATCACGAGTGCCAGTAGGCTTTTGCTTTGAGAGCGTTTGGTTCCAACACACGATCGTGACCCTTTTTCGTTGGGATTGCATCATCCTTAAGGAATAAAAGATATGCAAATGCATTGTCAAACTGGCCCTTGTTTGTAAAACAAGCATCTTCGAAATGCAGGGAACAAACACAAACACTTGCACAACTCCGTTGATGCTCTGTAAAAATAAACTCCGTCCACTGGTCCCTTAATGCTGTTTTTTCTTTGGTAATCTGTGCAAGGTTGTCTTGCCCTGGCAACCAAAAACACTCCTCCTTCTGTGACATTTCGCTCTGCTCTCGCTCTCATCAGTGAATCGCTCTGCTCTCATTGCTCTGCTATACGTGAGCGCGCGCTCTTCCGGGAGAAGTGCCCTCAGGACCCATATAAGGAAATTCCGCTCCATCTAACGTCACACAGAGCCATACTCGAAAAAACTTTCCGAAACTTGTGACAAACCGGAAGGAGTATTTTTGGAACAGAAATACTCCTTCAAACGTACAACTTAATTTTTGAAACTTTGTCCATGTTTAGCATGGGAATCCAACTCTTTAACAGTGTAAAAAACTCAGTATGAATGAAATAGCATTTCACCCCCCCTTTAAAGAACATTTTCACTGACAGTCTAGATTTCAATCACTCTCAGAAACTCCCATTAAAATCACTGAAACTGTTAACACTGTGAAATCAATATCTTAATTATAGATTCGTACACACATCTGCACTTTGTTGTTTCTGAAGAGAAAATTCTCCAGAAAGAGGTATTCAGTCAGTGAGTGAGTGAAGGAAGCACCGCCATTTTAGCGATTACTCATCTGATCGCCTCTGATTGGCCATTGCATTCAAAAGCTCAACAGAACCGTGTGTGATTGGTTAATACGCAGCGCTCTAAAATACCATGGATGGTTATGTATTTGTTTAGGAACAACTGTGCTTCTAGCTGCCTGCTAGGTGAAGTGACCTGTTTATGGCAAGCTGATTAGCCGAATCTTGCAAATATTTCAGCCCATGTGTGCTGTATTATTCTTACAAACATTGTGAAAATAATTACATTTTACCAACTCTGTGCATAATACTACAGCACACATGGGCTGAAATGTTTGTAAGATTTTTTTTTCAAGGGTAAAATAAAGAAGCAAAAAAAAAAAAAAAAAAGTCTGTAGTACTTGTAGGCTTACAAGTATATATTATACATAAGGGTATTTTACTTTTTGAAATCTAAATATCATATACTTAAAAATAAATAAATATAATATACTTTTGATATAATATGATATCATATTTTTAAAAGGCTGATTATTTTGATTTCATGTGGAAATATATGTGTGGATTGATGCTCTCGGTTTCATTAATTAGTGGTTAATTAGAAATAATACATTTTTTATATTTACTTTTTAAAAAGAGGTAATCTTGTTGGGCAATTTATTACCTACACTGTGGTGTTTGAATTATGCAAATAGACCAGGAAATGAGGATGTTATGATATTTTGAAGTGTTTAATCAAGTGGAAGAGGTCACAGTTTTTCACTGTTTTATTGTAATAATTAGGTACAAAATGACCCCTAATTTCCGAATTTAAAAATTCCATAACTTTCTTAATAATTATCCGATTTTAATCATTTAAAAACATTTTAAAGTTATTTTTATTATCTATCATATGGTTATGATTATATATACATTTTCTAGTATTGATTTTTTTTGTCACATACCTATAATGTCACAGTGGTATCGTGTACTGTAATCAAATGTAGCCCAAGTTATTACCTGTTAAACAGTAGACAGCACACGCGTTCATCTAATAAGGATCTCCATCGCAAGCAAATAATCGCCTTTGCAGATTTGCTTTCAATTCAGTGCAGTTCCATAGCCCCGTTTTCAACGCTGCTGATGTTAAACATTACAACTCTGAGTGAACCACTTCAGACGCTCAGCGCGTGAGACAGGGAACTGAACGACTCCTTCAAACTGATTCATGAACCAATTCACTCGTTTGCCAATTGGTTTGATCAAGCCTTTGAACAGAATTGACTCAAAAGAATGAATCATTCGCGAATGGGCATCGCTCATTGCCCAGAGAAAAGTAGACGGTGCGTTTGGAATAAACTGAAGCATTTATAACATTTATTGCATTAATATAAATTAACGAGAGGGGCGTCGCCCACAGTAACGAAGTAAAAGTACAGATTTTCCCCCAAAAATTTACTCAAGTAAGAGTATAAAGTACCCATCTTTAAATATACTCTGAAAAGTATTAGTTAACCCAAAAAATTACTCAAGTAAATGTAACGTAGTAAATGTAACTCGTGACTACCCACCTCTGGAGGTGTGTGTAAAAATAAGCATGTAAGGTGTGTGCTTGTGAATTTGTATTTTTATGTATTAAATAATGTTTTACATTAGATCATTTTTCTTCTTGAGTAGATACATAGAATAGAAATCAGGCTGCCAATCTAGACATTTTGGGGTCAAAAGTATGCTTTGGTTTGTAGTCAGCATGATGTAATTGCAATTTTTGTCACCATATATATTTGCAAAATAAGGTAACGCTGACCCAATGCTTTCAAAAACGAATCAAAGAAAAAGATGGAAAATAATACTCTTACAAAAATGATATCAGATGTGCTGAAAAAAAAGTTAATTATAAATATACTTAATTTAACACAAAAAGAGTTAATTCTAATGAAATTATATTTATATATTAATAAAAGTTAATATAATATTCTTTTAACGTAATTCTTTTGCAATTAAATCATTAGTACATTAGGAAGAGTTGAAACAATAATATCAAGCTATATTGTTTGATTTGTCTCAGTAAATAAAGACAATTTAGGAAGATATATATATGAATAATGAAGGAACACAAACTAAAAAATACATTAAATAAGTACTAATTCAAAATGTTCCATATTCTTTGTTGCATACACTACAGCACCTTCACACATTATAATTATCTGAAAAATCCACAGTGAGCAAGAAAAAGGCAACAATGGCAAAGAAAAAAACACCCCGAGATGGTTGGAGGGAGCACATCCAAAAGAGAGTGTTTGATCCACGGCACATTGCAATTATGGATTACAGTGTGTCCAACTACAAGGCGATTCCAGCTGGGTGAATGTAAAGTAAGTTGTGCTGCAAAAAAACTGCCCAGTTGTGCCAAAAATAACACTATGCCAGAACGAAAAACTCAACTAACCAATCCAAACACTGAACTGAATGGTGCCCTTGCCAAAAGGAAATGGGAAAAAAAGAATTTCTGTTTTCTAAAGGTTTCAAAACTTACCAAAAACATAATATTTAAACTTCTACATTTTGCAGAAAACCACATATTACCATATCATTTTCCCATTACGTTATTTTTCATTTTATTTTATTTTAATTGTAACAGCCTAAAAAACTTTCATTCAAATTTCATAAATTCTAGACAAACATTTACAGTCAAGCTCAAGCATTTAACCCTGTAAAAAAGCATTACTGCAAAAAATGTATATATATATATATATATATATATATATATATATATATATATATATGAATACAGAAAACATGACAAACATTTGTTTAGCCACATAACCTTCAAACCAACATATATTTATTTTATTTTATTTTAAGAAATACATTTTTCCTATTTTTATGGTCCTGTTGTGTGCACTTTTCGTATAAATGTGCAAATCTTTTTAACTTTTTGCATAATGTTATAGAAAATAGAGCACAGTAGGCAGACTAATTTCTCCATTCTCTCAGCCCAAATGAGCTGATGAAATTACCAAAAGATGGCGGGGATTGGAATTGCTCAGATCTAAATGAAAGAATAACACAGAAAGCAGCTTAAGAGCTGAGCCAAGATAACAGGTAACACACAACATGGTGTCTGTTTATGCTTAATGCTAATGATTTTTTCACTTTTTCTCATTGTTCTGAATCTGCAATGGAGTTTTATGCTGAGGGGCACACAAGGAGAGAGTTATTCAATCCCTGAACATTGTCTGAAGGATACGTCCTTTAAGTAAAGTCACATTGGTGGCCTTGCCGGTCTCTATCTATTGACATAAATAAGCATTAGCACCAGAGGGCTGTCATTCAGTTTAGCAGGTAATTGATGTCATTTATCCTGACTTAAAGACAAGGTCTCAGGTCTCTTTGGTTATTATTCAGACTCCTGACCTTAGCTTTGGCTATTTTAAGACCTTAGCTCTCTGATCTCTGGTACTAGCAGCTACATCTGAGAATCTCAGCATCTGGATGGTGTTTTTAAGTAGATTGTGAGATTGAGTTGTCATAATACTCTTCCAAAACCATTTTTTTTCTTACTCTTAATAATTCAGCTTTCTAGCATTGGGCAACTTGGATATCTTGACATAATAGATCTTAACTGTATATTGACATCAAAAGCCACCTTTAATATATTAAAAAATATATTAGGAAATGCATTTTTTTGCAATATGGTTTGTGACAATGGACAATGGATTTCACCCAAACTTCGCTAAAATGACTGCACTTTTACTCAGGTCTGAAGCCCCTGTTTTTATGTAACGAAGATATACACAGAAAAAAAAAGGAAATTGACCTCTTGGTAACTTTGAAACTGAGATGGTCTGCGGACACGCACACATAAACACTTTCAGTCAGGCTGTCTGCTAACAAAGACCCTGTCCTAGTTTCTCAGAGCAGAAAGCAGACCTGAGGGGTTACTTCAGTCCGTTCTGAAAGAAACAAGAGATAAGAAAGGAGCAAATGGAAAGAGGCGATCTGTGATAGACATCTTTGATCAAGATTGATTTGGGCTGACTACAAAACCAAGGTTCAAACAATATTTATAAATATAGATGGGTAATGTCGACATTCTACTAAATTTCCCCTTTTCTTTATCTTCTTCTCACATTTGTATGTGTTTGCAAGTGAACACATCTTTGTGATGTTACAAGGGCTGCAATGCTACAAAACTCTCGCACCTGCATGCTTTCACGACCCACAAACACACCAGTGGATGCAATTCGACACCACTAAGAGCAGAGAACATCCGTGCTGTAGTGGAGCTAAAATTAGCAACCAATTTCCCCAAGCCTCTTTTGCACAGTGGCACACATTGAAGAATCAATGATTACCGCCTGTCTAAAGTCTGAAGATGCTGACGTTGAACTCCTCAAGCGGCACATTAAAGTACGCTGAAAAACGAACAGCATTTCATGACTAAGGAAGCAGTCAGGTTAACTGATTACAGTACTGAACATGCTGGACAGGTGCAGTGGGGTTTGAAAAAGCACAGGAATTAATATTATATTCTTAGTCTTTTGTAACATTACAATTTTAAAGCAGTATTGTACGGATCCATCAGATACAGAGAGATGATTCATTCAGCCTACTCATTGAGTTAGGTCAGTAAAAGAAAAACATATATAACGTGTAAATGCATATTTGTGTTTGCAGGATAGGCTAACAGGCTAATCGGCATGCTAATGAAATCACTTAAAATTACATAAATGCTTTGCATATGCATACAGCCGAACGCTTTCAAAGTATACTTCATTTTATAGTACATTATGTGCAAATACATGTGCACTAGAGTTTCAGCCTTGTCCAGCATCAGCGCTATGGAAGTTATGACTGATAAAAATTTGTTTGTACTTATTTAAATTAGAGTTGCTTGTCTCTGAACTCTTGTATTTGGTGTTACTTGAAAAATATCATACCGAATACAAAAATCTGAATGGTTGATAGAAAACGTAAATACTTACTTTCTTCAGCTTAAAAACAGTGCTGCTAATGCAGTAACCTGGGATAACCATTGTATTTCTGCTTTTCTGTAAGTGCAACCTACTGCCAGAAAGTGAATTTGCATGTTCATTCAGCTTGTCTGCCGATTTATCATGTTGAAGATTTATGTTGGTGCACACACGCTATTTGTGGATAAGAAACAGCATTTATGGGACAGTTCATGTCTGATTTTATTGTTGATTTGCTGAAATATGCTATTTAAATATGAGTTTGACATGACGATTTGGGATTTCAGTATTTTTGCTATTGAAGTATATAGGAACTGGTTTTGCATGGCCATAAAAGCTGCCAATGTAAATATAGTCACAGAGTGAACTGACTTTCCTTGAAAGGGACTTTTGGTTCAATCCATTTGTATTCGGAAGTTGGAAATTCCAAGTTCTCAGTAAGAGAATTCCAAGTTCTCAGTCCTCCACTCACGACCATCTCGTATTAGCATATTTTCACACTCAGCCAGTTACACATTGTCTGCCATTTTCTATGTCTCATAAACAAGGCAGCTGTTTTGTAGTTGGATGAAGAAATGAACACAAGATCCAGGGGGCGTGGTTGAATCTACATCTATGGGGTGGAGACTGGTAGGTTTATGCAGGGCCCTCAAGTTTTGAACTGAGTTCAGAGTGAGATTTTGGCGGCGGCCGCGATGGCGGCAGGGGTTTGATGGGGACAGGTGTCTGATTTCATAAATGACACATATTCTTACAAATAAAATTTATTTGTGTGTGTGTGTGTGTGTGTGTGTGTGTGAGAGAGAGAGAGAGAGGGAGAGAGAGAGAAAATAATTAGTGTTGTTTATTGCACCAGTAAAAACTATCTTCTCCACAGTCTCCTCCTCTGACCTAGCCACCTTTTTAGGGAGCTGATCTTAGAGCAAAGCATGAAAGAATGCTCCTTTGCCTCTTCCCTGACATCTTTGAAATAGGCGAATGCAATAATCAATAGTAGTATACATTGGATAAAATATAATGAAATAGCTTAGGCAAAAGTTTTCAAAATGGGGACCAGGAAGTTGTTCAGTAAAAATAAAAGGAAAGAAAAAAACTAAAAATAATTCAAACTACTGCCATACAAGTATTATGGATAGCCCTATTATAGAAGTCTCTTATATAAAACTGTCAGAGTAGCCCCGCATCCTCGTCAACGTGTAACGTTAGCTATAAAAATAATAGTGGGCTAATAATAGGCGCAAAAGCTACGGCCGACCACGTACGATGGCCAAAATTGTGTGGGGGTCGGGGTCATAATAACCATCAGACCAAAACATATATGAAAATCGGGGTGATTGTCTTGTCAAGTCAATGGAGTTGGACTGTGGCACATCATATATGTCTGAACACATATATTCCCCAGCAATAGTGAGATGACTTACTGTACTCATAGAAGGCCTACTGTCCTTTTCTGTAACCGTTACGTTACCTACTTCAGCGAGAGTCTGAATCTGTTTTGCGCACGAGCCTGTGAAAATCTTACCCAGATACAGCAATGCTATTTTCTGATTGGCTGATCGGTAGCTATATTTTTTTATTTGATTAGCTGGTGCGTGTCTTTTACTGTCTATGGTGTCAGGGCCTTGGGGGAACTCACTTGATTCATCTACCTGTTTCGCTGTTTAAAAAATAGCGCCGCAACTTGGTGGGCATTATTATCCTCGTAATGTCTCTGCGTGAGAAATACAAGGTGTGGCGTGTGAGCGTGTGAACGCGTTGAAATGCGTGGGTCTCACGCCCAATGCGTGAGACTTGAGAGCCCTGTTTATGGGTAGAGATGGTTAGGTTTTTATGTGTTTTTATTTACTTGTATTGCTAAAAATGGACACATCCATCTTGGTTTTATGGCTTATTTACTGGAACACAATCAACTTGGGTTCCAACATCCAACTTTTGAGGTAAATGGAATGCAACATTTGGTGACAGTGAATTTTGTTGATGCCCATGTAAAGCAATAACTTCTGAGGTGTTTACTAATGGGCTATATGCACTATATGGACTATAGGTAACATGATTGACAAGGATTGTTAGCAATGAGATAAAGTTAAGCACAGTTCAGATTATCTATAGTTTTTTACCTCTTATTCACGCAATGTCCTAACTGTTAGAACTCTCTTGGGCGCGTCCTCCTATGTGCATTCTCAGCAGCAGGAGCTTGAGGCATCTTCTTCTTCTTGCTTTACGGTGGACTGCAGACTTATAAGTGCATTACTGCCACCTATCTCTCTAGTGGAACATTGACACTCCTAATTGAGATTTGAGAGTTCGGTGGTGGTAATGCACTTCTGATTTTTACAAAGCTCATAGTTCTGAAAAGTGAAGTCCATGCTGGTTGGCCATCTATCCAGTGCATTGTGTTTGGCTGAATGCCTGAAGCGTGTGATGGAAATGTTATGCTTTGTTATTACTTTGATGCTGTGTGTCCCTTTGCAACAAGACAAAACCAATAAAACTCATTACAAGCAAGACATTTGTAGCATCCAGTGGGGACATAATTACTGTTTATAATTACCTTTTTTTATGGGTTGCAAATCGCACTGCGTAAACATAAGACCATGTTTGCATTTGTGATCAGAGAAACAAGTGCTGCTCTACACTGCTCAAAACTCACATTTCAATCATTAGTGGCAAATTATATAGAGTGTAAGTCAGAAGCGCCAGACTGTCTTTGCAAAGTTTGGACTGCCCCACTTTATAGACACTATGCAAAATGCACTGCACACATCTGAATATTTGGGCTGAACTGTTCTGGAACAGTGTTGAACCACTGATTTCTAGTTGTGTCCTCTTTTGGAAGGCCAAACAAAGTAGTTTCGCTTTAACAACGACACACACAGCATCTTCACAACAGCAGCAACAGCGAGAATAAAAGTTATGCCTTCTTTCTTTGCATGAATATTTGGGCTGCGTTATGCATATATTTCCACATTGTGACATAGACATGTGGGGGAGTGTTAGAGCAAGCCATTTTAGGTGGACGTGGATGACTATTAACTTTTATAAAAAATATTTCTTTGGATTTGAGACTTTACAACTTTCCGGATCTTCTTTACGCACCAAGAGCCAAAAAACTGAAGTCGCATCATATGACCCCTTTAAGTTTCTGTAAAATGTACCCTTAGATGGTAGCCACCAACAATACATTTATGACTGTAGTACAAAGTTTAATTTCTCCTGCTGTTTATAAACAACAAACCAATAACCTTTAGACAGCACAATAACTTCTCATATTTGATAAGTCTCCCAGAGTGTTTTGATTTAAATAAAATCTATAATGGTTATGCTGCTGTGCTTTCATTGACAGCAACTTGGGGAAATTTCTCAGTGTACTTTAAAACCTAAAACTCTCTGCTTGCTTTTTTTATATTTCCATCACCTGTAGGATGCTTAGCACTCGGACCTGCAATGCGGGAAAGATAAAATTGTTTTTTCAAAATTACAGCCATCTATAATTTCCAGTGTGTGTGTGCACATCTGCATCTACACACATTTAGACAAAGGGCTCCATCTCAATAAAGTGAGATCCAATTAAATCTTCTGACCTACATAAGTCAATGGCTGAACTTCTCCCCCAGCCAACAGCACATAATATAAATTTCATACCTCGATTACAGGTGCATGAAAGAGTGAGAGGGGACAAGAGATGAAGAAAAAGAGACATTAAAAAGGTTCAGATATTAAAAAACAAGCTTCATCAGAATGAACTGCTGGCTTGTGTCTATTCTTCTTAGCTCTCATTGATCGTTTTCAGCAGTTTAATTTGAGTATATATTATGCTTTTATTATTTATTGTTTACTGTAATGTTCTATGATCATTTGATATTGCCTTTGCCTTTGTTAGAGGTTACAAGAAAAATTGGAATGAAAAAGTGGACAGAAATTTTCCAAGTATAGATCCATGAATGCTTTTTAGGCTATTACTGACCACAATATCATGCCACAGAAAAGCAGTTTGTTTTTTTATTTTTTTTTATAATAAATTTGAAGATAATATATTTAGATTGATGCAAACACACATAAAGAGAATGTGACAAGAGAGTCAGTGCTACTAAAATTAACAGCAATTTTAAAGTATTCAGCTTAACATTTACATGCAAAATCAAAAAGAATGTGACAAGTACATCTGTGTTATCAAGATGCAATATAAATGTTTAAGGTAAAGAATTTAGCTTGATGCTAATGCTTATGTACACAATGAATGGTAACGAATTTAGCTTAATGCAAACCTTTAAATACAATCACAAAACAAATGTGACATGTGCATCTGGTATAAAGACACAATTAAAGATTTTAAGGTAATGAATTTAACAAAATGCTAATGCTTACATGCAAACAGAAATACAGTGACAAGGGAATATGTGATATCAGGATGGAATTTTAATGCGATTGGTGTGTACTCAAGCAATTTTAACTATTACTAAACCCTCGAAATGAAGTGAATGCTGTAAAGTTCATTTAAATCGGCACCTATTCTGTTTGTGCAATTTTTATGTATTTTGAAACATGTGAAACATGGGAACTATGTAGGGGAGAGCAGGGGCGAAAGTACCATTTTTCAGAAAAACTTCATTTTAAAAGATAATGTTGTATACAGAGATATATTTCTGCTGTGGCCAGTAACTCAGACGTGTGGTCTAACAATACCAGGTGGTATTTTGTAGAAATGTAGAAAGACTTCAGTATAATTTCACTTTGAACATAAGTTGCACATTGTTACTTTCAACCCCATCGGTTGGGACGAAAGTAACACACAGGTGGGTCAAAAGTAACACAACAATATAAGCTAGATTTTTTTCTGTTAGTCTTATTTTTCTGAAGTATACCTGATTGTTAGAAATAACTGCAAACATATTTTATTTTGTTATTAAAAATTATTAAATTACATTTTCATATTTTCATTTTAAATTTAAGTTAAGTTTCATCAGATGTCTTAAAACCTGACTGTATTTTTTTATTGTAAATTTCAATGTATTTTTATATAATAATAAAAAAATTCTACAGAATGCACAATATAAAAATTTAATCACATTAGCATAATAAAAAAAAACTCTAAACATAATGTAACAGTAGGCCTATTTATGTTTCCATCCAGTTGTTTTTATGCATGAATTAAAACATCTGGAAACACTGCAAATTCACAGGTGGAGGTGTACAGGCTAAGATATGGCTAAAAACTAAATATAAATGTGACGTAGCAGCTGCCCAGAGAGTGATGTTCCTCTATGTACAGAAACGCCCTCTCAAAAACATCTGGATAAATTCAAATTCACAAAATTCATTTCTGAACCTCACTCGGACATATTATTTTGGTATAATATGACATTAACATTTGTAAGAAATGATGCAAGACAAAGAAATTCACAATATAGCTTGCACTGGAACAAAATAAATACGTTCTGTGACTTTAGCGGGACAAAAGTAACAACTGTTACTTTCGTCCCGACAGGAACTCCTGACATTTAAACTCGATTTAATTTTATATATTAAAAAAAAAATGAAAATGCAAACTTTAGGATGTGTTAAAGCACTAAATAACCTGTAGATTGATCATTACTTTGACACATGAAACAAGAAAAACAACACGAATAATAAAAAAAAAATTACCGCTTCAATAATTTACTTTTTGTACTCGAAAGCCGTTTTACGGACCTAACTTCGGGAAACGATGAGGAAATCACATGCAGAAATTGCTGTTTGTCTAAGTGAAATTAATTAAAAAGGAAAGTTGTTTTAAGTTGATTAAACTCAAAAGACAAGTCATTTTCTTTAGAATTCACCAATTAACCACAAATATAAAACCAATAGCATTTACATTAACAAAGTAAATTTGGTACTGTCCACCTGTACTGTATACATTTATATGACCAAACACTTGAGCTGCCAACTAATTCGAATAATGTGGGAATCATAGAGTTCACAAACAGCAGCATACCAACGGTGTATGGAGGAATGGGGCAGAGAGGTAAAAGGAGGAGAGTGATCCCCTTTCCCACGTTTCATTAGAATAACTGTGTGTTCCTTTCATGTGAGAACAATGACAACCCATCGTTGATGGTAATATATGCAGAGATGGGCTCCTCACATGGGCCCAAAGGCCTAAATACCAGTCCACCCATTGTACCACTGTACTACAGGTCCATCCTAAAGCTCTCATTCAACACTCTATACCTTACACCATTCATTCAGAGCTCGTTTATATGGATTTTAATTCATTAGACAAGTACAAACCATTGAAAATGCAGAATATGTTAGCCAATCATGGTCTAGCATAATTTTTTTTTATCATTATCACTATTCATTCAACCAAAACACTGACACCACATGTGAGGTCTTAACACAACAGTGATTTCAATATATCGATAATGTTGGATATTCTAAAATGTTTTTACCTTCTCTACATGAAATTCTCTGAATAATATTAATAATAAAAACAATATTCAAAGCAATCTACTGCACTATGTGCTGTTACATTCTGTTTCTAAATCAGGGCACTTTCAGTGAAAGATACCTATTCTTGGTACAAACCGTGACCTCCATTCAAATCCTTACTTCTAGTCAGACTTGTTTTGTGCTTGTTTTGAGTTAATCAACTTATTTAATCATGTGAGCTCTCAACAAGCAGATACGGCACTGGTAAACAAAGCCTCCTTAGTTCTATGCCAAGCCAACAACGGGACTCACATACTTCAGATAATACAGTAGGCATTAATTAAAAACAGACAGATGCAGGGAGGAGGTAAATATGTGTGGGAAAGAGGAGGTGGAGAGGAGGCAGGAGAGAAGAAGCTGACTGTGAGTAAAGGGAAAGATGGAAGCTTTATTTGCGAGTGGACACATTATGTGGCACATGATGACCTGATTCTGAGAGACTTTGTGAGACTCAGCAGAAGAAAACTGTACTCCCTTAACCTCTAATTGCTGAACACCTTCTTTAAAGACCCTAAACACATACACGCGCGCACACACACACACACACACATACACACATATACACACACACACACACACACTGTTTACTACCATATTTAATACAAAACCAAAGCCAAGAAATCAACCTTTTAAAAAAGGCCCAATAATAGAACACCCCGGAAGTAAACTATATTGATTTAGATGGGAGTTCTTAATGACATTTTCTCACTTATGGTACATTTATGTATGGCGCCCCTAAAGGAATATGGTGATGGGAAAAATATAAGATTGGACGAAAAATGATCCAACAATACTATTGCAATTTCTTACAAAACTTCTGCATTCCCCGAGAAGGTTTGAGTTTGCTCGCAAAACATTTGTGATGGAAATAATGTAATATAAGGTGAGAGGAAAAACTAGATTTCTACGCTTTTGCAAGCAATTGCAAAGTTTCTTGGGAAATTCTGTACTTTTGTGAAGGCATGCGAAAACTTTTGAAGGCAAATGCAAGGTTTCTTGGGGAACACAAAACACTTTTGCGAGAGCACTCAAAACGTTTTACGAGTAAATGCAAGTTACTTTTTTGAGTACATTACAAGTTTTGTAAGCGAATGTGAAAACTTTTGCGAATACTTTAAAGAAGGCATGCGAAAAAATGTTAAAGGCAAATGCAAGGTTTCTTGGGGAACGCAAAACACTTTTGCGATAGCACTCAAGAAGTTTTACGAGTATATACAAAAGTTACTTTTTTGAGAACATGAAAAGTTTTGTAAGTGAATGTGAAAACTTTTGCGAATACTTTAACGAAGGCAAGCGAAAAGTTTTGAAGGCAAATGCAAAATGCAATCATATATCTCATTTTTCTCCATCTCCATGTTCCATAGTCGGCTCCATATTTAGGAATCAAAGTTGTCTCTGTTTCTCCTATAATTTATAAGATAAAACAAACCAATTAAAATGCAGCATTGTTGACACAGTAGAGCAATACAATTAATGGGAATCCCAGATCAGTGCTTCAAATGTTATGTTATTGGCCTGCTTCAAAATTAAATTTAACTGTAGATTAAAAACTGTCTATATAAGGAATTGGGAAAACGTGTGCAAGGGAAAAAAAACCCTATTGAGCTCTTAGGAGAAAGATCTGACCAGACTAGATGCTCTATGAGTTCAGAATCAAATGACTGTGGTGATTATGTCATAGGGTAAAGCTTTAGATGTTGCTGTTTTTCATTGGCAGGATTTGCTGACCACAAACAGCTTGGTGCCAGAGTGATAGAAGTACTGTGAGAGAGCTAAAAGTAGAGCATGCAATGTTATTTTTTCAACTAAAGAAGCCTGCCGAAGTCTACAGTAAATTCCACTGAATATAAATCTTTCTAACCCACATGGCAACAAGAGGTGGGCAGATTTTGATAAACGCCATCTTCACTGTGAAAGGGTGTGATTCATAGAAATGACGACAGAAAACCATCTGCCTGAAGCTCAATTTGAGCAGATACAAATATATAAAAAAGAATAAACAGTTAATTTCTACATCAACCTTTCTGTAGAATTAAATTATTAGCATCCATTATATAGAATCCTAATCTCAGAGCAAGTGGGCGAACATTTTTCATTCCACTGACAGTAAGAATTAAGCTTGTCTCATCCGCAAAGTTATTAATCATAAACCTGTATATGCTGAACAAATTACTTTGTTTTCGACTCAAACCTTGAAACACAAGAGCAGAATTTAATCGGTCCCTATTATGCTCATTCACCATTATGAAAAGAAACTGCTTAAAATATATAACATTCATTACATTGTATATGTATATATATATATATATATATATATATATATATATATATTCAAAGATCTAGTCTGGTCCAATTGAATAAATCTTAAGTTTGAGTTCATAAAAGGAGCCCATCTTCATTTGTCCATGGCCTTCTTCAATTACAGTCGAAATGAATAGGATACAAACAGACTCCCTGAATCACACACACACACACACACAAACACACACACACACATACACACACATTTGTATTGATTGTGGTCAATCCTTTTCCCGTGAATCATCAGTTCTTTCTCAAGCTGATTTTATTTATATCTCCTGATATCTGTCTTCTTGAAGCAAATATAAGCACACAAAAAATAAAGCTATACCACAAATTGAACATTAGGGGACTTTACTTTCTAGCGTTTGTTTTTTTTTTTTTATATATAAGTTTTTAAGTATTTAAAATAAAAAATAAGAATTAGTTTTCCATGCCAGTTTATACCCTATTACTGTTGTTTCCGCTACTGATTTTGATACGTATGTAGATACGTATGTATCCCACAATGCAATGAACACATCTTGAACTTCCAATTTCAAATTTTAGCAGCCAGTTTTATTTTATTTTTTGGCTAGTGTTTTAATTTAACAACATACAATAAGCTTATGTGACAACAATGTACAATACTACTGTTTAAATGTTAGCCTGATCAATGCCAAATATTAGGATACAAATTCTGGCTGATAGGAAAACTTATTTCAACTTACAGTATGTCAGAAAAACGATAAATAATCAAATAATTATATACATTTTTGTTATAAATTATATACCTATTTGTTTAAATAAATAAAAAAAACACACACCTCTAAAATAATTAGTTTTAAATGCTGTTGATTTATGCATCACAATAATATAAGGCAGAGTTAAAAATGTATATTTGCTAAAGATTACATTTAACATTGTTATAAGATTATTAATGTTTTTTAGGCAAATAAAACAGAGGATGTTTAAGAGATTTAGTTAGAGAAGTCTTACACATTTCTATTAAATGTATTATATATATATATAAAAAAACACTCTAATATTAGACTATAACTGACATAACATTGACATATTGTGCATACCTGTAAAAAAAAAAAAAACGGTAATTTGCACACAGTTGTAAAGTATGAAGTATGCTACAATTCTAAACAAAGCCTTCATTTTCACAATATGCATATTTCCCATGACACTTCTGGCACACAGTTTTGCTAAACCATTATCTTCAGTCAGATGGCAAACAGTTATGCACTAAAAAGCACCCTTGTGGGAGGAGGTGCCACACTCTCATTGATAGTTTTAGAAATTAATTAGTTTTAAGCTTTAGGAATAGCAAATTAAAGCAGAGGACTGCAGATCCTTGAGTGATGGCCTCATGTGGAAACATGATTCACCAACCACAAATGCAACCGCACAATAGCTTTCCTTAACAAACATGCTTCTCAGAGGAAGCTCCGCTCAAAATGATCCGTCTCTCTCTACAACACTGCTCATCGCTGATATCCAGCAACACGAGACACAAAAGATATGATTCTGCTTGACTCAGACATACCTCTCCCAGAACTGGGATCAGATCTCTTGGCTGAGAAACAGTTTTCTCCATGTCTGTCAGAGTAACGGACGTGGTGACACGGAGACTTGCATATCTTCCAAGATGAAAGTTCCACTCGAAGTAAACTGTTCAAACTCAAGTACTGCAAAATGTCTTTCTCTGCAGGTGATTTAATTTGAAGTGAAATAAAATCGACCCAAATGTACCTGCTAATCGAATAAATTCAGACCGATGAATCATACGTCCTTGAGCAAGGTTACGTGAACAAGCAGACAGCCATGGAGGAGTGATAAATTGGCATGACTGTAAAGAAGCAATGGAGCTTAACACACACACACACACACACACACACACACACACACTCACAATTCAACAGCAGCAATATGGCACTTTATTCTGAAGGATCTATCTATCTATCTATCTATCTATCTATCTATCTATCTATCTATCTATCTATCTATCTATCTATCTATCTATTTATCGTACTAGTCCTAGTAATATAACTTCTTACACATTCACTCTGTATTATGCCAAAAAGTAACTCAAGTCAAGTGTTTTCAAATCAAGTGTGAGTGCAAACCTCTGGCAGAAAATCTGCTTGATTTGTTGGCCCACTCAGACACGCTCTTACTGGAGTAACCTTTATTCACTTAAGATTCACTCTCACACAAATACTACATCAGCCACAAACAAATTATAGGCAAACCCAATAAGCCACTGAGAAATCACCCAGTGCCCTCATACAATGCAAAGTGACTTAAACAGGATATTGAGTTAAGACACATGGTATTGCATGCAGTGATTCTTGGTGAGATAACATTGTACTTAGAGAAGTGTTCCATTAAATTCAAACTTTTTTTTTAATTAGTTAATAAAAATACATCATAAAAAGTACATCATACAAAATAAAAAATGCTTAAAAATATAGATCCATTTAATTAGAAAACTGTATTTAAACATGCAAGATCCCACTGTATTTATGTATATATAGGCGGTAAAATACTTCTCAAAATTCTGCAATATTTATCGTAAAGCTGCTTATTTCAAACTTTTTTATTAATATATTAAATTAAATATGATATGTGTGTTCTTCATTAGTTCTTCAGTAAAAAACTAAACTAAAAACAATGGTTATTGATTTGCAAATACTATTTAATGATTTAATTTAATTTATATATATATATATATATATATTAGTTAACATTATTAACCACTTTAGTTAACATAAACTAACAATGAACAATACTTCTATAGCATTTATTATTCTTAAGTGATTTTAATTTCAGCATTTACTAATGCATTATTAAAATCAAAAGTTGTGCTTGTTAACATTAATTAATGCACTAGGAATTAACATGAACTAACAATGAATTACTGTATTTTCATTAACTAACATTAACAAAGAGGAACAATTACTGTTACTGTTCATGTTAATTCAAACTAATAGACTAATAGAATTAACTAATATAACTTTATTGTAAAGTGTTATACATTAGTGGTGTGAAAAGTACTAATGTCAGTACCAGTTGGTACTTAAATGTAAAAAAAGTGACGAGACCAGCATTTCACGTGTGTCACAGATATGTCAACAATGATCATCGCTTCACACTCTTCACCGTGTGCTTACACAGATACACACGGGAGCGATTGAAAGCTGCGTCTATCAGCGGATCCCTAATATATCTGCTCATTGACGGATCCGCTGATAGATGTGACTCCCTTGAGAGAACCTCCCACTTGAACGAAAAGTGCAAGTCTATGGAGAGGAAGTGTTAAAGGGCAACGACTTTTCCATTATCACAGACTACGACCCCTCTCATGGGCGCTGCACAATGCAGACTGACAATAAGTAAAGTGCTGAGGGTGAAAGACAATTTCAGATCAGCAGAGGTCCAGTATTCCCTTACCACTGCTGGATTTCTGGGTGACTGCATGCACATCATTACTGCATGAGCACCAGGACGCCATGCATTCACCTGGGAGAAACAACCCGGATAGATTTATGACAAGACAAGCATTCATGGGTGAGCTGCTATAGAGATTGAGACTATAAATGCGATACATCGCTCTCATTTTACTTTCACTTTCACTTTCGAGATTCGCGATCACAAGGACTCTATAGGGACTGACAGTACTTACCACACATTTGACAATATAGGTGCTTGTCATTGGTTCTCAGGATCTGCAAATCATTTGACGAATCAAATCATTGGAGGATCACCCCTCCTCCCGCCCCCCATGTCATCGTCCATCACAATGTTTCACTATAGACATCGCCCGACCATAATTTGCACATATTGTTGCTATCTGGTGGCTATGGTGTTCTGAATGGTATCTAGAGAGCCTTGCTAGGGGTTTGATAGGTTGTTCTTGTTTATTTCTAGGTGGTTGCTAACCTGATGAAATCTAAAAATATATCAAAAGTTAAGTCATTGCTTCAATGTAAGTCTTAGTTTTATCATTCACCACCAGTTTAAATTCATTTTCTAATGGCTTTTCAATTAATTGGATTTGTGAATGAAACTTTTTGAAAAACTAATTTTTAACCATCTTCTCTTTTCTCAAAATGACAACGTAATACAATAACGACAAAAAGTCATGATGACAACAAAATTTGGACTTTTATGTCATAATAGGTATCTCAAATCATGCTTTAGTAAATTATAACATAAAAGTCATAATTCTGAGTTTTTAACTCATAGCTTACTATTTATTTAATAATTTAGACTTTTTTGTCTCGTTATGACTGAAAATCATGGTTTGCTAGATCACAATTATGAGTTTGACTTATGTCATAGTTATGACTTTTTATTTCACGACCTTATATCTCAATTGTGAAAATTGTGCTATGGTATATTATACTGTAATTGTAAGATAAAAAGTCATAATTATCTCCGTATGAATTAGTATCTCATAATTTTGAAAAGCTTGCTTTCATAAATTATAATTATGACATAAAAGTCATAATAATGATGTAGTATTTCATAGACATTTATAATTATAACTTAAAACATTTTGTATCACAATTATATCTTTTTATGTCATGACTGTGATTTACCAGAGCATGATGTTTTTTCCTACGTATATGGCGAAAATAGGCTTCCATATAAACAACATATAAACGAAATAAAATAGTTCACAAAAAAAAACTTTTAACTTAAATTGATTTAACTATAACTTTAATTCAGTGGTTCAGTGACTCACGAAAGTTACTTGTTTCCACCTACTGATTTAGCAATATAAGTATAACCTGCAGAAAAGACCAGTAAATTAAATTGAACTGATGTTTTTGGTAAACAGGTTCAAAATCAAGCCACTGAAATATAAATTTAAAAAGAATCACACCACTGGTTTTCGAGTCTTTCTTAAAAAGCTACATGATTTGAACTATCATTGCTGTAAGTAACACAAAGGCCACAGGACGGGCCGTTTCTTTTTACTTAGTCTGGTGAAACGGATCTAAACTCATGCCAAACTGAAGTCCCTAGGTTTATAGATGCCACAACCGCACTTCATGCATGATGTCATGCTTTCCGTTTGCTGTGGTGCCGGCTCCATCACAAGGCTTTTTTTTCCTGAAATAAATATTTCTGGTTAAGGTCGCCAACCCCCATGAGCTGAGTAGCAGAAAATGTGCATTTGCTATCGGCGATGTCACATCCTGGTTACCCCTTGGTGTGGTTTAAACAAGCATGCGGCCTACCGCTGGCCCTGAACGTTTATGAAAGTGGCAGGTCGGGCAGTGGGTGGAGAGAGGCACATGAAACACAGAGTCCAGGGTCAGAGAATACAGGAAACAGGAAAGAAAATATCCAGAAGCGTCGTGCATTAACCCATCAATTCAGCTGGCATGATTATAATTACATCTCCTAATCTGAAATTAAATTTACAATTATAACTGGCGGCTGAGAGCTGATAATTTATGTCAACCTCATATCATCCTACCTCAAGGGGATGAATGAAACATGAATACAATAATGTGCTGTGCCATAATTATAATATGTAACAAAACTACGTTTAAAGGTCGGCTTGCAGCACTTCAAAGTAATATAAAAAATGATTTTGTCAACCGGTCTCGCTGATAATTCAAAACCCAGACATCAAAAAGTTGGCCAGGTCATCCCGGGAGGCTGTGTAAATGTGTGTGTGTGTGTGCATTTCACAACCTGTTATTTCACAGATGAATGCTACAGACATCTCATCTTAGGGTACTTACCTAGGCATCTGACCATATCGACCACAGTTCTGTGTCTGCCCTACTACTGTGTCCAATGAATATCAAGTAGGCCCCTGCTACTGCACTCGAGAAAGAA
Source organism: Carassius auratus (assembly GCF_003368295.1). Taxonomy (NCBI): domain Eukaryota; kingdom Metazoa; phylum Chordata; class Actinopteri; order Cypriniformes; family Cyprinidae; genus Carassius; species Carassius auratus. Next base: position 16,041,859 of record NC_039271.1, read on the forward strand.
AAATATTAAATGAAACGCTTCGATAGAAATTCTAACTTTTTGAAGTATGTGTATGAAGACATTGACACTATATATAGCACACACACACACACACACACACACACACACAAAGCAGTCTCTTTTTTTCATAATAATGATTTAGCTTATCATAATCTCATTGCATTACTTAAATAATAATGAAAAACCTCATAATTAGTAGTTATGTCAAAAAATTTGAAATAATAGGGAAAACAATTTAAATGGAGTAACTATGACTTAAATTCTCATAATGGAATAATTTCTCATTATAAGTAAATAAGATAATAATAATAATGTTAATAATATATTTTCATTATCATGAAGTTTTCTTATTATTATGAGAGGTTAAGTCATAATTATGAGAAAGTGTATCATTTTTCATTTGTTTGTCTAGTTTTATGTATTGGAAAACAACACTGGACAACCAACTCATATCTTATATCTATCACATTAGGCTATATATGGCTTTTCATTTCAAAATTGAATACAAATGCAAGATTAGTCTCATCTTTATAAGATCTTAAGTCATTATTATGAGAATGTTACTGCTTATTATGAAAGAGTAGGCTAAGTCATTATTAAATTAATGTTTCTCATTAATATGACTTGAATGCTGGGACAGAACCAGGCTTCCGAAGTCCACAGAACTGTTTCAGGAATAAATGTTAATGTCAAATTTACCAAATTCTACATTATTCCTGTTCATTCTACTTTCAATATAATATATAATAAGTTTCTTCTGATTGTGAAATATTAACTTCATTATTATGAGAACTTTCTTTTTATTATTATCAGATGTTAAGGAAGTATTATGAGAAATTTCTGAATGTAATGAGATGCTCATTATTATGGCACATTAACTCATAATTATTAAGAGAAAATATCTAAATATAGTTAGGTTGCTGAGTCACAATTATAAAAATAGTCCTCAGAAAATTTCAGGTGGGGGAAAAAAACATTGCTACTGTTGTTTCATTTTTATTTCTAGAATACTGAGATACTGTTTTGTCTAAGATACTGTATACAGGGTGGAAAGTATAAGGTTAGACTTGATTATTTTATTGTAATACAATACATTTTGAATAAAAATAAATAAAATAAAAATATGTACATTTTACACGTTTTGTTTAAAAAATAAATAAATAAAAACTGTCAGAAAGGGGTCATTTTCATGGGATTGTCATAATTGTGGGTTCCTTGGGAGCAAATATTTCTAACCAATTGCTCTAGAAGACATTTACTGATGGAAGGTTTTAAAATGCAAAAAAAAAAAACAAAAAAAAAAAAACAGCTTGTCAAAGGAAAGGAATGCCACGCTCACATGCTCAACCAGTCATCTTCAAGAAGCTAAATTGCTTACAATTATGGGTCTGTAACTAAAGAGAAAGGACAAGCCACTTTGTCTAACTAAACTGGCATCATTCATGACAGTGTGATTGTGAGGTTCAGACACAGGCCTTCTGGGAAAATAGTTATGTCATGATGTATTTCGGAACCGTGGCACACCCACAAAGACCGGATTACAGTCTGATAACAAAACCTAAGCTGAAGGATAACGGAAAGATAACCCTTCGGTGTCAACAAAGAAGCTCAATTTAAGTAAATGCAGCAAGAAGTTTACAAACATTGAACAGTATAAGGTGATACGGTAAACGTGACGATGACGCAACATCAGTACCACGACGCGCTCCTGCAGCGAAGGACACGCCCCCTTTCCCAGAAACACAGTAACTCCGCGTCCGTGGCAACGAACCGACTTTCACACGCGAGTCCAAGCAGTTGTGAAACTCCAACCACACCAGCACTTTCTTCGTATGTAACATTTGGATTCAATGTGACACACGGGACACGCAAAAGTGCACGCTCACGTGAAAATACGTTAACAAACAGGTGTAATCTAACAGATGTTGTTTACCAGTCGCATGGTTCCTATGTTTTTATTAGCCTAAAATAAAAGTGTGATAACTTGCTAAAAATAAATAAGTAGTAGACCAGTCTTAGCTTTATATGTTTAATAACATTAAAAACTAAATAAATAAAAGTCAGAAGCACAATAACTAAGTATGCCAAACCCGGTCAAATTTGGGCACTTTTGATGAACTTTACATGTAGATGAATGTTAAACTGACCTTGCCTGACACACTTGAGGCGGACAGGGTCTTTGCAGTGTCTGACCACAGCCCACACATCCCTGATGGTCAGTCCGGCCACTGGAGTATCATTGACCTCCAGAAGGAGCTCGTCCTGGTGCAATCTGCGCCTGTCCGGTTTCACCTCTCCAATCACGGGGAACTGTCCATTCTCCGCGCCTCCCTGCAGCTCGAACCCGAGATCTACGCTCGGACCCCTCAATAACACAACCTCGTGGACTCTGTTAGTCCAGTGACTTTTCTTCTTCAGGCTTTTGGACATGTTTGGAGTTGTTAATGCGACAGGAGAGCAGCCATAAAAGCGCGTAATCCGTTCAGTCGGCTCAGTAAAGTTGCACGATCCGTCTCTGTGGATGGTAAGAGTCTCCATATCAGCAGCAGATCCACGGCAGCCTCTTTAAAACTGCTGCACTAACAGTGATGTCCGACTCGCGCGGTTCTTTGTGATGACTCGTCCGAACCAACCAACTCGCTAAGCGTGTGTGAATCATTCGGCTGTAAGGTGAACTTTGAGTATAACTAACGCAAGTAGGGTAAAACATTACAAGTTTACACCAGTAAGATAGACGAAAACAGTGTGATTGACATTTCATTAAAGAATCACTATAAAATAATTTCATTAAATACGATTTTCACACACACACACACACACACACACACACACACACACACACAACACACACACAAATACTCCAAATGCTGCGTGGATACTGTTGGAAAAAAAATGATGACTAGATTTCGGTAAATTGTTTTTAGACGGTTCTTTGATACTTTATACACTCCAAAAACACCCAAATTGACTTATATGTTTGCAGCAAATCAAACAACAAATCAAATGAATCAAATGAGTCGAAGTTAAACGAAGCGTCCTCACGAATCGATTCGCTTACGTGACTCGGACTTACTAACACTGCACTTGAGTGAGTGAATCCAAACTGCTCAGGAAACTGAAACGGATGTGATGTGAGGAGGAGGAGAGAAGAGACGCTTCCCGCTGGAGAAGAGAAATTACAAGAAAAAAAAAGAAAGGAAGAAAGTAACGGAACTTTCAGCCCGGGGCGATTTTTCCATTATAAACGACTGCTGTGCCGCCTCCTGGAGAAAATGTAAAATGGAACTCAGTCTGGGATAAAGTTATCCTTTTTTTCTGTAGCCTACTGCTGTAGGCCAAGGAACACAGTTTTAAACACAGGGACAGGAGACAACACTTTGATAACTTTGATAAACAAGAAATGCACAAACACAACCTGTGACAAGATTTACATTAATAGCCTATAGCCTAATAAATGTTTGTGTAATGCTATAAATATTATTTGAAACTAATGCATAAAGAATATAATAATCTTATAATTTACGTTTTATTCAGAATTTGATAATGTTACCCACAAAATAACATATTAATTGCCAAGCTGTCCCAATAATGGAAATTCTGTCGTCTTTGACTTTTTATCATGTGTAAAAAAAACAAAAAAAACATTATATATATATATATATATATATATATATATATATATATATATATATATATATATATATATATATATATATATATTAAAGTTTAGCACAATAATAAAAATCACTTGTTTATTTTGTGCAAAATTTGGTTAAGTCTGGATATATTAAATTGTATATCACTTCATACTGTATATAATATAATAGAATAGAATAGAATTTATTGTCCTATCTCTGGAAAATTCATACTGTATATAATATAATATAATATAATATAATATAATATAATATAATAGAATAGAATAGAATAGAATAGAATAGAATTTATTGTCCTGTCTCTGGAAAATTCATACTGTATATACAGTGTTCGAACTATACCGTGTCCTTTGGGGGAGCCCACTTTTTTTTGAGGGGGGGGGGGGGTTAGAGGTCGTGCACATGCGCATGCCTCAAATAAGGACTTACAACAGCTACAAGTGTATGCACTATTATACATTATCGACACGAGTGCCTCAAAAAAGGACATATAATGACTTACAAAGATACATAACAGCTACAATATGCACTATTATACTTTATCGACACAAATTGATAGGTCAGGAAGACAGCCTTGAATGATGTTGCGCTCTCCTCCGTTAATTTAGAATTCACCTCAATTACTTTATTTGCCAGAATCGCCTTTTGCTTAGTCAATGCCACTTCAATGGCCATCTTGTGTGCAATGCTGTCCCTGTATTTATATATAATTTTTCGCGACTGGTTCTGAGCATTAATCATTAATCCACTCCTCAGACAAGTGCGTGCCATGTACCTTTTCAGAAAGAAGAAGGCTTTTTGCGTCCTTACAAGTTGTAACGAGTGGGAAAAAATGTGGCCCCTTTAAGAGCTGCGCGCTTCCTGTAAAACGGTATGCACTCTGTATAATAATGTATACACGCGCGACTCGAATCCCTCATGTATGCGGGTAATCTCTGTTTGGAAATCATTTTGTTTTAATCTTGTTTGTTTTGTTTTGGTTACGCTGTGGACGGTGGAACATGGACAGACAATTGCCCGAGTTCGATTGGAGAAATAAAACGAGTCGTTGTTAAATGTCAATCGCCTCCGTGAGTTTTGTCTGGCCTAATAACTTTGTGAGCTATCCATATTTTTTCCCCCTCCTGACACAACGCGTTACAAAGTGATGCACCCCAAGCTTCCATCCTTAACACACAGCCATGTATATTGGCTCTTCCAGTCTCTCCACTGCTGGCTGTTCCAGTTTAACGCGAGAGAGGACTCGAAGCAAGAGGGGTTAGGATCCCAGAGATTATTTTTCTTCAGCTTCATGCGTTTTCACAGTGGGCTTGGCTTGAGGTTTACCAGTGCTTGCAGCAGGTGAATCAGTCGTGCGTTATCACTACACAATTTCTTAATAATACCAAAATTAATTGAACTACCTTGTTTTCTTTTTGCCCTGGCTATGATGCTATAACTGCATAATGGAAGGACTTTGCGCACGATAAATGGCCTCCAACAGGGACGTGCACAGGAATTTTGAGGGGCAGTTGCTCTGATCTAAAAAAAGGGCACTCACAGAATTCACACCCTATACAAATTCCACAGCTGTACAATTTTCACACCCTATACTAAATTTACCCTATTCAATAGCCTGCTCATCTGGAATGAAGGAGCAAACATTCAGTGTAAGAGTAAAAAAATGACATAACATTATTTAATATTTATACTACGGGGCCGTTGAATGCTTGAATCTGATTGGCTGACGAACGTTCTGAGGCGTGACATTATTTTCTGGGAAAAGCATGGCGAATGTAGTTCCAGGCAGCTCTCTTGACCGCATTACAGTTCCATATCACTTCGCATAGTAAAACTGTAATAACGGAAATTACAGGACTAACAAAAACAACAACATGACAGACGATTTTCCAAAAGTACACATGACATTTCCCACTAGCGAGGTAATAACAGCGCTGTTTAGAGACGCTGCTGCAGTCTAATTCACACAAGCTCTCTCTCTCTCTCTCACTCTCTGTGTGTGTGTGTGTGTCTCTCTCTCGCTCTCTTTCTAATAACTTCATTAATAACTGCATTATAATACTACGGCTCAAGGCTCCATTACCAGCTTTAAAATGACATTGTGAATGTGAAACCAGCAAAAGAAACGTTGGATGAGATGCGGAAGAAATAGTCCTACCCACAATAGCGATTAAGTACAAAAACCGAACGAATCCCTTTAAATATATCATCTGATCGATGTCTTGAGGTGTGGTAACCGTGGTATATGCGGAATAATTGACTCCGCTTCGAGTCGTGACCGAATCACCACCTGAGATGTGCATTATTTTTCTAATACAGTTTTTCTCAGTTGCTTTGGTACATTTCTCGAATCATCCTTGAGAATTGCAAAACAAGAAGTGCATTTCTCAAAACAACTCGTACAAATAGCAGAACACAATGGATTACCTGCAAAAGCCAGTCTCTTGGTCAAAATCCTTAGATCATCTCTCAAAAATAAATATCTGTGTCAATGAACATATCAGTGCCATCATAAAGACAAGTCCTTGTGTCATAGTTTACGGATAAGAAAGTCAGTTTGCTTAGTCATGTTGTCAATATAACTCTGGAGGGATGTTCTGATGTAAACTACTGTATTGAACAGTATGCCATATGTTTATGTATGCCATATATCCATTTCAAAAGTATACATTTACACATTACTGTATGGGATATTGATTGAAAGAGACTGGATAGAATTCCCAGTTACACTTTTACTAGTGGTCTGACCAAAAAAAAAAAAAAAAAAACATTTACAATGTTTTTGTGATATAGAAAAGGAAACGGAAATATGGGCACAAAGATGAAAATAAGTCTTTTTTCAGAATGTGTAACTCTTGTGTTGTCCTGTCTATACAGTATAAGCTTTCCAACTGAAGATTCATGAGATGAACCTATTTCAGCTTTTTTTCAGCTATTTCAGAGAAATGGTTTATCATTGGTTTATCATCTACATTCTCTTCATTAGTCAAGATTCACTTGCACAATTCATGCCAAATTGACAAAAAGTCTAATAATAATGTGTAAAAATAAAAATAAAAAGTGTGCTTGGCAGTTTGTGACAACTAGATGAAACATTTTGCATTGAATGACTTATACGATGAACTAAAGACTAGATGTTTTGAGTGGTATTGACTATTGCACAGAAAACTATATAATACATTTTGAGCGACATGACATTAGCAACTGATAATGTAGGAAACCGCAGATAAATGTGCATAATCAATTGCATGAATGTATAAAAGCAATGGCAACTTGTTCAAAAGAATGAGAATCTGGTTTTATGATGTGTATAAATGTAAATGACTAGATGATGTGAAGGTTGTACAAGTAGTTTTGAGAATTTCATTTCTGTTTTGAAAAATGCACCAAAGTGACTGAGAAAAACTGTAATTCAACGGCCCGTCGTCAATTATTCCTTACTTGAAATCACTGCTTAAATAGTGTTTTGACATCGACAACCCAAGTGCATTTTACACCAAACTTGCGTCTAGTTAACTTTCTAAAGTAGCAATCGCTTCTCGGGTCGACATTAACACACTGACAAAATTATATTCAGAATAAAAAATATTTTTATACCACTTTTTAATGTGTGATTGTGTAATGGTTTTCACGAGATGCCAACCTTTCGCGAACTTTCTTCCAACACTCGTTCTCATGGAGACGCGGTGTGCAAGGAGGGGAGGGCTGTGCGCGCGCGAGTAACGTTATGTGAGAGAGACGCGTGAGTGAGAGACGCAGGGAAATGAAATGCAGCTGAACGTTTGCTCTATGAAAGACATTGAGAAAGACGAAAACTAAGGACATTTAATCTATAATTTTATTTTATTTTAGTTAGTTTTGCCAAACACACATTACAGTTTTGGTTAGTTTTGTAATGCCACGTTTTTATTTTTATTTCAGTTAACACAATTTTTTCCCAACTAGTTTTCGTTTTTTCGTTCGTTTTCGTTTACGATTATAACCTTACTATTACTTTTCCGACAACGTTGAGTCGTCTCACCCGACAACCGCGACAATCTCCTTCTAGGGCCGCTCATGCAGGCTCAGCTCAGGTGCCGGTCGCGTGCAGTGCTGCAGCCACGTAAAGAGAGTTTGCCCTTCCTCTACCGACTTTCACTTTCGGAAGGGTGCCCGAATATGGAAGTGAATGAGGCTTTACGATTTTTATTTATTTTTTTATTTATTTATTTTTTATCCAAGCCTACGTGAAATTCTGCATCCATAGTACGATTTTTTTATTTCTTTTTTTTCCACCTCGGAAGGGCAACGTGAGTCGAGAAGGGCATATGGGCAGTTGCCCGGGCAACCTGAGCAACCCCCCTGTGCACGTCCCTGGCCTCCAACGTTTATTTTTTTCTACGAACCTATGACATACTAACATGGAATTTGCAGCGCAGCACCCCCACACCTTGATGCTGTGACGTCTTTAATCTTTATTGAAGTTAATTAGGTTTTAATCGCCGTCATGCATGAATGAATAATATTTTTGCCATCATAATCACATTACAAAACTGAAATTGCACTTAAAAATATTCACATTGTCAGTATTTTTTGAGACCCCCCAAAATTTCAGATTTCTCGTTTTCAGGGGAGCCCATGTCTTATTAAGGGGAGCCGAGCTCCCCCTAGCTCCCCCGTAGTTCGCACTATGTGTATATAATATAATATAATATAATATAATATAATATAATATAATATAATATAATATAATATAATATAATAGAATAGAATAGAATAGAATAGAATTGATTGTCCTATCTCTGGAAAATTCATCTTGGACAACCATGACATGGCCAGTACACAACATTAAACTCACATAGCAAAAAAAGCTACAGTATACCAATATGATATCTCAGTTAATGACAGTTATAACAGTTAATTGTTTTATTTTATTATTATGATTATTGTTGTTCCTTCACACATCTTTTAGGATTTCCTGGTGTGCTGTTTCATGAACACCCAGGTCCTTAGCAATGCTTTTGTAGTCTTTTCCAGTGTTTTTTAAACTTTTGATCAAGGCATGATTCACACTATCCAACCTTTCCTGAGAATATATATGCAACTAACCTTTACAACTAACTAACCATAGAGCATATGTCCAAACCACACTTCCAATCTCATCTCCTTAATTGACTCCAATTAGCTATTTGGGAAGTTGTAACGTGTAAAATTGTAACTGTGTGATTTGAAGTCTAGACCATATTTTATGACTAATTAAATGTGTATATTGGGAAATATTCAAAGCGTTCACAAACATATTCTTACCACCTTATGCATATATATGCATACCCATATCATGGCACTACAGCTATTTTAATCTTGTGCAATGCAGTTTTTCTTATTAGAGCACCAGGTTTTCAAGTAGATTAGTTACAGAGCAACACAACATAATTTTATGATCAAACGAGGTTGAAACCAAGCTAAATGAGTTTAAGTTATTATTTGTTTTGCTATAATCCATCATCACACGAAACTTGCGGCACTAGTCAGCACTTTGTCTTATTTAAGGCAGTTCCCCTGAGTCGCTTCAGAAATATTATTACAGGCCCTACTGGGAAGACTCCCTATTATCTGTTAAACAGCCAAGACGGCTTATTTCACTGATATCTGCATGTACAGATATCTCTGTCTTCTATTCTCAGACTTTATTGGATTAGATAACAGAATGCATGCCGAAAATGAACTGAAGTGAATGATGGTGTACCACATGCAGGCTTATAAGGTTCCTTCTTACTGAGAGGAATACTTTAGGATGATGCTCAGATAACTTTAGCCTATGTTTAGATGAAGGAAAATGGCCAATACTGTGACCTTCGCTCCCTGAGACAGAGGAGCAGCTCTGTACATTCCACAGACGGCGAGCGGGAGAGGGCAAGCAGAGGAGGGTGTTTTGACAAGGAGGTTTTAAACAAGTTTAGGAATTCCCTGAGCATGGCAAAAGGATATTAAGGAGTTGGTGTGCACATACAGTCGTGTCCACCTAAATGACGCAATAAGCAATTAAGCGTATCACACAAGTAAGCAGATATTCACACAGAATGCGTTTAAATACTTGAGACACAGGGCAGTGGAATGGGAAAAGATTCACAGTTTTGAGTCATATTTTAATGCTTGAAATGCACGACAGAAACTTTTTACAGATTTCAGAGTCCGTCTTCAGATTTTGGGCATCCGGTGTTGACAAATTTCATAGAAAAATTACATAGTGTATGATGGACACAGAGTCAGATTTTTTAAGCTTAAGACTATGATTCTGTCTAATCGGAGGATATTAAACATGTTTGATATTTTGAGTCGATTTTGGAACACATATTTCCTTCATTTGTCATGTGCCAGTGTGTGATTCTCAGTCATTTATGATGCTCAGTTTTTCTCTGTTATCATTTACAAAATTAGAAAATGTATGATGCCTAGTGTTTTAAAAATTGGTTCAGATTTGAAAAGTCGCGTAGTAGTGCTTTTAAATTAGTTCACCCGAGAATGAAAATTCGTCCATCTTCTACTCACCTTCGAAGAATCCTAGGTGTATGTGACTTTCTTCTCTCTTCTGAACTGTTGGCAACAAACACCCGCTTACCCCCATTGATAGGCTTGGAAGACCAAGGACAATTTTTAATATAAAGCCGATTGGATTGTTCTGAAAAAAGAAAGTCACACACACCTGGGATGCTTCGAGGGTGAGTAGAAGATGGACGAATTTTCATTAAACTAAATCAAACACTCAAAGACAATGAGAAAGCAGCGCAGTGGAATGCAAAAATGTATTCTGTTGGAAGTTTCAAATATCAGTGTGGATGTGATATTCAGATGAGCAAAATTACGACAATTATGCAATACATATATAAGACATTAGATAAAAGTACATTTTTGACTAATTAGATTTTTGACAAAGAAAACTTTTACTTAAACAAAAGCTCTAGTAGTAATACTCTTATTTTCTGAAGAAAATGTGATGGCAGCTTTGGAGCTTGCTTTGCAATTGCTGTGTTCCTTATAGACGATAAGTTATAGTTATACCTTCCCTCACTGTAAGTTCATCTGATTTCATCAGCCATCATGCCAAAAAAGAAAAACTACTGTAATAACAAACTTCTCCTCAACAAGTCACATGATTTAAGTTATGATTTATTCATAGCACAAACAATGTGTCCTGAAGTACTCCTGTTAAACTAAGTATGAGAAATGAGCAGTTCTGGTCAGAGCTTTGTCTTGTACATGTACACTCCATTTTTCTGCAAAAGGACTGTTGGTGCTTGTTCCAAATCTGGTTTATGTGCACTCCCACTCTCGCACAATTTCATTCAAAAGAAAAGAGCTCCCAAAAATGAGACTCTCCATGCCTGCTGGTACATCAGAGAGCAGGTGGCCTTCCTAAGCAGGACAATCGAGTCAGAGAGATCCAAAAGCTGGAGGAAGCAATCTCTCGCTCGCACAATATACTCCACCAGATGGGAACACATTGGTCCTGACAGTGATGTCGCCGTGGGGACTGCAACATATTGCTAGGCAACATGATCTAATGATTATGACAGGCGTAATTTTCAGCCAATTTAAAGCCATCCAGGAATGAAGAGGCAGAGCCTGATGGTTTTAACGGGAGCAGAAAGGGACGCAGATAGGAGCTGTTAATGGCTGTTGCGTGCCATTTGGGACAGCAATATTCAGATTGAAACAAGAACCTCAGTCGGTTTCTGCAGTTGGTTGAGTTTGTATGATTTTATTTTGCTAAAGCAAATATATTATTACTCAGTTATAGGGATTTGAATTACCGCTAATTGTAAAACTCAACTCGTAACTCACTGCAACTTAGAGAACACATAGCCATGTCATATATCACAAACAAGCATCACTTATTTATTAAGAAAAAAAAAAAACAGAAAAAAAACAGAAATGAGTTAAGTAAAAACCTGCAGCAAAAATGATTACATTTAGTGTAAAAACTGACTGTTATGGTTATTTTTATTCTATAAAAAAATATATGATTTCTATGTAAAACTTACTTTAAATACTGTATATTTTATGTAAGATTATATTTAATAAAAAAATAAAAAAATACAATTAAAATAAAGTATAAAATGAAAGTGAATTAAATCATTTGATAAAAAGAAGCGAATGATCAAAGCAAAACAACAACAAAAAAGGTTTAAAAATATGTCTTTCTTCTGTGGAACTTCATTAGTTGAAGGATTTGTCTCTTGGATGTATATTGTCACAAAACACAGATAAAAACATTTAAAAAAAAAAAAAACACACGCTAATCTGAGGTTCACAGATTTGGCCCATTTTTGTAGGTAGGTTGCTGTTGTATGTAGATAGTCCTCAAGGGAGTGTTTTCCCGCCAATATCAGCTGCATGATCACTTACCTTCCAAATGCTTTTTACTTTTTTCAATTTCTAAGCTCTTAAGAGAGTCCCTCCCCTCCTCTCTTCCTGTAAAGCACTCTATCTGAGTCCAAGGCAGGAGTGTCAGTAAGGAAAAATGGTGCACGCATACATCATGAGCATGACAGCTGCGACATGATGGACTCCAGTCTAGATCACCTGTGACAGAGGATGCTGTATGTGTCAGAATCCATGAGGTTATTGGGACAGAGCCACTGTCCTGTTGTCACTGGGTTCCACAAGAGTTCAAACGTGTTAGGGATCTGACTGGGGGATAATGGAAGCAGTCATTTAATAATTGTATTATTTCATTAATCATTAATCAGGTATGTTATCCCAATATTAAATTCTACATTTACACACCATCATGTCATTCCAAATCTGGCTGCTCTTTCCCGAACATTGAAAGTAGATGTGGACAAATGCTGTCAAGTCTTCTGAAGCTTATTGTAAGGAAGAAACTGACATTTATTTAGTGTTTTTAAAGGGGGGTGAAATGCTATTTCATGCATACTGAGTTTTTTACACTGTTAAAGAGTTGGATTCCCATGCTAAACATGGACAAAGTTTCAAAAATTAAGTTGTACGTTTGAAGGAGTATTTCTGTTCCAAAAATACTCCTTCCGGTTTGTCACAAGTTTAGGAAAGTTTTTTTCGAGTATGGCTCTGTGTGACGTTAGATGGAGCGGAATTTCCTTATATGGGTCCTGAGGGCACTTCTGCCAGAAGAGTGCGTGCTCCAGTATAGCAGAGCAATGAGAGCACAACAGACGTTCACTGATCAGAGCGAGAGCGTCGCGAAATGTCACAAAAGAAGTGTGTTTTTGGTTGCCAGGGCAAGACAACCCTGCACAGGTTACCAAAAGAGAAACAGCATTAAGCGACCAGTGGATGGAGTTTATTTTTACAGAGCATCAACGGAGTTGTGTAAGTGTTTGTGTTTGTTCCCTGCATTTCGAAGATGCTTGTTTTACAAACAAGGCCCAGTTTGACGCCGGATTTGCGTATCGTTTATTTCTTAAGGATAATGCAGTCCCAACGAAAAAGGGTCACGATCGTGTGTTGGAGTAAAACTGCTTCAAATATCTCTGTGTTGTTAACTTAGCTATCGGCGCCTAAGCACATCAAGTAAACATGTGATGTTGTCATCAAATTTCACATACACATGTACAGCTTAAAAAAAAAAAAAAAAAAAAAAAGACGACATAAAGTGGAACTTAGTCATTTTCCAAAACCGCTAAGCAAATATATACAGTTTCAGTACATACCACATAGAGACGTCGTTGCTGATGCTGCTCTTGTTAAATTTCAGCCTCTGGATCTGATTCTAGATCATAAATATACGCTGAATCTGACTGTTAGCAATGGTTTGTTTTGGTTGGTTTTGTCCTCACGTAATGTCACAGCTTCCAAACACTATCGAAGCAAAAGCCTACTGGCGCTCGTGATTCTTTAGCTCCGCCCACACGTCACGCCTACAGCCGGTCGTGTTTTTCCGGGAAAAATCGGTACAGACTATCTTTCTCTTATGAATATAATAAAAATAAAGACTTTTTGGAGTTATGAAGGATGCAGTACTACTCTATAGGTACTCAAGATTAACAGGATATTGAGTGAAAACGAGCATTTCACCCCCCCTTTAATGAAAACCTTGTCCTTCATGATAACTCTCAAATCCTAGTTACCCTTGTATGTATTGTTTTAGGTTTTGACAAACTGCACAGGGTGTCTAAGGGAAAGATTTTTAATAAATAATGACTTAAATTCTGGTCTGTACCTTACATAAATTTATCATAAAGTCCTTGGAAGACATGCAATATATTGCACCACTTTTATAAAGCTTTATTAGTACAACATTTATGGTACTCTTTCATTCTTAAATGGAATAGTAAATGGTAGCACAGTGTATTTTTAGCGGAACTATTATTTGAACAAGACAACTTTAAATCGCATATACAAACGTGAGTTTTTAAAAGCATGCTCTAAAGAATCACCAGTGTATGCAATATATATTGCAGCTGCTAGCAGGAGTCGGTTAATGCAAGGCTGGGGGAAAAATAACAATCATGACATCCCATCATTGCCCTAATGCTCTGTATAGATGTTAACATGGTCCTAAGTGCTCTGAATTCTCAGAATCTTTCTTGCTTTTACATGAAATGAACCCATAATATCACACACTCTTTGGACTGAGAGTGTTATGTAACCCTCCCACTTCAGACGTCGGCCTCCATTCTTTATGTAATGAGGCTGCAAAAGGCACAGCTAAAACATTTTAAAGCTCACTGACAGACCTACAGTTTAAGATGTCGACTGGATCCCTTTATTGCAGCGTTCAAGTGCTGACCGAGCCTTCTCAGGTGCAATTTAGTCAAAGGCAAGTGGACTTCCAGGTGTTGGGAGATGTTTATCCACGCATGTGTGTGGATTTATGGGAAAAAACCAACCTGAAAGTGTGAACTGCGGTAAAGGAGGTCCATGAGACCTGAGGAAAGCTTGGTTCTTGGTTAGCTTTTTGTTTATTTATGCTATATACCAACAGGTGGAGGCCATGTTTTTAATTTTATTTTATTCATTTATTTATTTGATTGTTTGTTTGTGTGTGTGTGTGTGTGTGTGTCTACAATACATTAAACATGCAAATCATACATGCAATGGCTTGAAACTACATCTTTAATAACCTTTTAGTATTATTTAATTTCATATAATTAATAATAATAATAATAATCGATTATATTAACATTCAAATATGTGGGTCAATACGTTTTCTAAAAAGACTTTTTTTCTGGCAAGGGAAGATTAGTTAAGGTGTGATATAGCATAACCTCACAAAATACTTAGAATAATGACTAATTTTGCCATGTATTAACATTATATTGATAATAAATACATTTTACAAAGAAAATATATATTAAACAACTGGTTTTTAGAAAAAATAATAAATTAATTATTAAATTAATATTTGAGCTCTCACATGTTGAAAATATGTTTTTTACTTGATGGTTACACAACGTGACATATTTATAGTAATTCAGTTTAAACTGTATTTGAAAAATGCAATTAAAGTTTTTTAAAAGTACATTTCTAAGAACCTGTCATACTTATTTTAAACTTTTTTTTTTTTTTTTTAAGATTGTCCTTTTTTCTTGTCTTCTTATCATTTAAATTATTTAAGTCACTGACCCAAGTTAGCATAGCCCAGTCAGTCTTGAACAGAAAAATAAAAAAAATACATAAACCATGCCCCAATGGTACTGTGCATTCAAAGAGGAACAACACTGTCAAAACATAATGAAACCAGATGGAGCATAACCATATATAAAAATTACAGTCGATTTAGTAGATCAAAATCAACCTGAAACTCTTTAAATGTTTGACATGTACGAATTAACCTGTCAGTTTTACCATTTGAAGTCACAAATATGTTGTGAAAGCCTGTCAAAAACTTGACACAGGGTTATTGGTGAATTGTTAGGGGATGTAATCATCGTCATATTCTTGCTGTTCCTCACCTACACGCCATGTGAGCCTCACACAGTTTGATAAACATTTTCCCTGGCCAATCAAATTCAATTATTTCTCATGACCCAGATACTAAATCATGTTTATGTCTCTCTGGCCTGCCTTGAGCCCAGGGTTTTGCACAAAGACTTGAGCCAAACTCAACAGAGCACCCAACAGGCCAACTTGGGTGAATAAGAAGCTAATATTAAGGTTTCATACTGGATAAGAGATGGCGTGTGAAATCCTTCATTCCATTAAGAGTCAGAAATGGGACATTGGGACACAATATCTCAGATTTCCAGCTGAATCCCAGCACTCAAAATGTTTTGTTGTTGTTGTTTTAGGATAGATACAGCTTAATTTTGTCATTGCCACAACAGTGATGGGTTTCCACTCTCATTTACTTACATTTTCATAAGTCTGGTTTGTTATTTCCAGACTTTTTACTTGTTCTGTCCTGCTGTCCATCCCCTGAGCAATCCTGCCCCCTAGCTTCTACAGAGAATAAAATGAAAATAAAAGCTCATGCTCCACTCATTCTGCACCAGTGTAAGACAAAGAGAAAAAGAAAGAAGACTGGATAGGCAAGATAAAGAGGGGGGTGATTCCAATCCCTCACATTCGTGGTCACCTTTGCCTGAATAACTTTAATACTCACAGCAGCAATGGTTCCCACATTATCATGAAACAAAAGGAATTGTCAAAACATTTGTCAGGATGGGTGGGGGGCTTGTGAACATGCTTTTAAACATGATATTACAACCAGGCTCTTGTGGACTTAGGTGTCCCATCACACTGTAAAATCTAAAGGTGCCTCAAATATCGCAAGGTGTATTCAAGGAACTTCAAATGTATTTTAAGTGCTTCAAAACTCTTTCTCTGCCTTGCATTGTTGCATTGCACAGTTCTGAGGTACAAGAAACCCCAGGGTGCTTAGTGTGTTACAAGTAAATGAAAGGGGAATGCAAAACTTACCCAAAGTATGTTGGGGGAACACAAAAATGTTGCGATCAAATCCTAAAGTTTTGTTTGTTGTTGAGCAAATACAGGGTTTCTCTGGGAGTGTAAATGATTTGTGAGCGGATGCAGAGTATTTAAGGGAAGTTTTACGAGTAAATTCAAAAGTTTCTCGGGGAATGCAGAACATTTACAAGAGAATGCAATTCTTTTAGAAAATATCTCATTCTTTTCCATCACCGGGGCTCCATAGAATCCTATTACCAGTTTGTCACAATGAATATGGACATCAATAGCAGTGCTTTAATAATGGTAAAGACAGAAATTCCCAATAGGTCTCATCACTCTTGTACATATTTCAAAGAGTGCTCTGAACGTGGATGGACATTGCTACAATCTCAAATATTCCCATTCATATCAATCAGTAAGAACATGAAACAACTGAGCATTTTTGATAACTTATTTAAAGCAACCTACTTGGAGATGGAATGTTTCTAGTAAAATACGATGAATTGCTATTTCTGGAAGGATATTACTATATGACCAACTGACAAATCACTCTTAGCATAATCACCCAATATTAGAGATCCGATATGGCTTCTCCTGAGCATGCATATCTTTCCTCATTAGCTCTGAATCATATCCACCGAGATTTCGCAGAATGCCAAATCTGTTTAAAATATCAGCTGAATAATTTTTCTAAGCCCGTCTCTCTTTTAAAAAAGGGCAGACCACAGAGGAACTCAAAGCGCCCTTTTCTACAAAGTTCACATCTTTGAAGTTTCTCTTGGAGCTTAAAGCACTTAAAGGAATGATCTGGGTTCTTAATCGCTATCAACAGCATCTGTTGATTACCGAAAAAGACTCAGTCCACCATCTTGGATGAAACATTTAAGGAAACTTACTCCAGAGCTTTCTGGGATTGCTTCATCTCTGAACAGCCTTATGGGTTTAGGAGAGCATCTAAGATTCCTTAAGAAACTGTTCATTCAAAACGACAAATCGTGTTGTTTAAACCTTTAAATATATGTCTAGATTTTACAGAGATTAATGTCTAGCAAAAGGCAACTTGCCATATATCATCCACAGAGTAGACAGTGAAAACAATAATATTCTAGCAATATACCATTACACACTAAAGAAGTTGTGATGTAAATTAGCTCAGTTTCACTGTCTCAAATCAGTTAACAGTTGAGCAATTTAGCAGCCCACGTTGGGAGCTTTGATATGTTACAGGAGGATATCTGTTTGTGGTACAGAAGACAGGGGAAATGAGAAAGATATAAAGAGGAAGAGACACCATGCAACCATCATACTTCAGTCATGCATCTTATGTTAGATTTGAGATATAATGTTCATAACAACCACACTCACTCAGACTGTTAGACTGAAGGCATCTATTATGAAAAACAGACGAGTATGAATTTATTTCCTGCGCACACACAAACCGCTCACACGGTCGTGAAGGATGACAGATTCGTCTTCCCTTGAGAGTCAAGGCCCTGCGTATGGTGATAACTCAAAGAGAACAAATTAATTACTGACAGAGTAATTAAGAGAACGTGTGAGAAAGAGAGGTGTGGGGTGAACCCGGGTAGGACACAAGAAATCCAACCGAACTGAGGCAAATATATAAAGTTCCCCCAAAAATACATTTTTGGCCATCATTTACTCACCATCAGGTTGCTCAAAACCAGTATGATTTACTTTCTTACACAAAATACAGTAAGATGTTCCCACTGCTCTTTATCATTAAACAAATAATAAAGGTTAACCAAGAAACCAGTGTTTCAAACTATTTGTCTTACTACTAATATCAAGCATCACCAATGTCATTGCTTTTTAATTTCAATCATTAGTAAAATCATTAATCAGCTTATTATTATCAGTTATCCGGGTCTGCAGTTTTTCTTTTATGATACAACTTCCTGTATTTGTTTGTTTGCTTGTTTGTTTCTTTCCCCACATGACTCTATTAGGTGCACATTTGGTGTTATGGACAAAAGTTTTCCAAATATCAATAAGCAGTAAATCTGTTTTTAGTTTCAGATGAATTAATATCTGGATAATGGACTTTTTAATGGAGGGACAGCAAAATATTGCAGGTTTCATTAAAAAAATGTCTTCTTTTGAGTCTTTCGAAGAAGAATGAAAATGATATGGATTTGGAACGACACAAGGATGAGTAATTGATGACAGAATTTTCAGGTTTTCAGTTTAATTACTTTTTTTTTTTGACAAATTATTGACATTACTGAACTATGGAAGAGGGCAAGACTTTCAAGGCATATGTCATTTTCACTGTGTTTTTTTGTCTTCCAGGTACCGTATTTTCCGGACTATAAGTACTATAAGCACTTTTTTTCATAGTTTGGCTGGTCCTGCGACTTATAGTCAGGTGGGACATATTTATCAAAATTAATTTGACAAGAACCAAGAGAAATGAACTAACAGAAATGAACCAAGAGAAAACATTACCGTCTACAGCCGCGAGAGGGCGCTCTATGCTGCTCACTGCTCCTGTAGTCTACACTGAAGACATAGAGCGCCCTCTCGCGGCTGTAGACGGTAATGTTTTCTCTCGGTTTTTGGTTCTAAATAAATGTGACTTATAGTCCAGTGCGACTTATATATGTTTTTTTCCTCATCATGACGTATTTTTGGACTGATGCGACTTATACTCAGGTGCGACTTATAGTCTGAAAAAAACGGTACTTGACATCCCAGTCCTCATTCATTTTCATTGTATGGAAAAGAGCAGCATTCTGTGAAACATCTCTTTTTTTTCGTTCCACTAAAGAAATCTTACAAATTTAAAAGAGAATAAACGACAGAATTTGCATTCCTTTAATGTGACACTTACAATAATGATGCGACTCAAGGACAACAGATTCTTTATGGTCTGAAAACTGAAAACAGATGACATTTTTTTTCATGTCACTGTCAGCATTTGTCAGAAACAGACAGCACAATTCAAAATCTGTCTTTCAAGGTTAGCTCTGCATGCGACAGGCTTATTCCTCCTGTCTCACTGTGAGTTGTAATGTATGGCTTCAAAGAGGTCATATATCTTCACCACCTTGCCTCACATTTACCAAAGCTGTCCAAAGTGAACTCATTTGACGGCTTCTGTGATTGGAAGCCTTCAGTCGCTGTTTAGTCATCATTCTCTCCCACCATCTCTCTCACTCCTTTACTTTCTGAACGATGTCTGAATTAATGTGAAAACTCACATTATCTGCGCCGGAGGTTGTCGTTTCACTCTGATATAGCGGTTCGCTCTTCAGTGGTGAACATCTCATTTGTCATGTTTGGAATATTCACAGCCTTTTTTTTAAAAACGAATCTCAGCGCCGTGCCGTGTTTGAACAGAGTGCGAGAAACAGACTGGAGGGGGGTTGATAGACCTTTTCAATGATGTTTGAGAGTCGCAAGGTTGCTAGACGTAGCATTTGTCATATTTCTCTTGTAGATTGACTCGCAAACTTGGAATAAAATCAGCTAATGAAGGCTAAAAGTAGCTCTATACTGAGTCATCTTGCTGTCAACGGTCTAGCCTGAAGGCAGCAACCCAACCGAAACAAACCTCGTAAAAATACTCTATAGCGAACAACTTCCTTAACGTCATTCACACGCATCTCTCTTTCACCAAAACAAGAGAACTTCTCTACAGTCATTCAAATGTATTTTATAAGATAAAACTATAAATAACCATGTAACTTAAAGTGAAAAACAGTTTTCACACATGATTCTAATTTATTTAAATAGTTTTGTTTCTACCTTTTTTTGTTATAGTGTACATTAGGGTGTTTTGTGTTACATTTTCATTTTTTTAGTTGATGTTTATTGCATTATTTTAGCGTTGCGCACTACCTTGCAGTTTTTTTCTTCGTATGTATGGCCTTGTGCACCTTGTCTATACAGTACAATATGTTTTATGGATAGGTCGCTTATGATGATTGTATCTATATGATCTATTGTACCACTTGTATAATTATGGAAGTACATTTTACAGTAAAAAAAAAACAGATTTTGATAGTAGCTTGGCAAATAAACATATTTTATATATATATATATATATATATATATATATATATATATATAATTATGTCTAGTTAGGCAGCTCAATAAGTTTTGGGACAGAACTTGAGTATGTGTTTAAAGTTAAAGGGAGTTTTGAGCTATGTTTGCATTTCATTAACCCCCTAAGCCCACCCTTCACTAAGCATCCAAGCTGTTTTTATTTATTTATTCTCCTGTTGAAACTAGCAACTATTAATAATACGCCACACAGTATCACAGCCAGTATTCAGTTCTCCAAGTTGCATTTTAGCAAAGTTTAGCAGAATGTTCAGACCGCTCTATTCCATAACAGATGATCATTAAGATTTTCAGTGAATATTGATTTTAAGAAAAGCTATTCTTAAATGCAGTTGTCAGATACAAATTGATGTTTACAGCAGCTGGCCAGAGCTATAAACCACCAAGAAACAGCAACAAACCTGCTAAGATGTTCCCAAAATCAGACTATGACTTAAGCTGCTATGATGTGGTTTTCTCAAACACATTTAGACTTGACGGGAACATTGATTCCAATAGCATTTTATGTTAGCATTTTGCTATGCTAAAAAGCTCAATATAGGCTAATATATTTACAAAATACACGGCAGCCACAAATATTGGGTAAAATTGGCTTATTAACTTAACCCTGGCATCCCGATCTTCAAGAAGTGTGATAAAATGGATAATTCATGCAACAATGAAAATTTTCATCATTTACTCATCATTTACAAACTTGTATGAGTTTATTTCTTCTGTTGAGCAAAAAAGAAGATATTGTGAAGAATGTAGAAGCAGTTGACCTCCATAAAAAAAAAATATATATATATATATATAAAAGTTTTCCATTAACTGTTTGGTACCCAAAATTATTCAAAATTATTGTGTTCAGCAGAAGAAAGAAATTCATACAGGGTTGGAACAACATGAGGGTGCAAATGATGACTGGGTCCAAATTAAGCACTCTTACTGTAAGTGGGGCAAAATTAAACACTCAGATAATTCATTTAATACAAATGTAAACTATAATACTAATGCAATGTTGAAAGTATAAGTAAAAATCAGTTATAATTATATTATTTTAAAGTAAATTATTTTATCAATTACGTAATAACCTAATGGTAGGGGTCGAATCTGGTGTGTTTACGGGCTTGGGGGGGTTATTCATATTTGTTTACGGGAAGGAACAATGAATGGAAATCTGTCAAGACCACTAGTAACCGCACAGATCTGAACTTCCTTGAAATTCAAATCAATACAGCAAGGATAAGCAGCTCATCCTCATTTAAAAAGTCAATTAAGCCCCCTTAATGACTCAAGATGGAAACAATTTCATGCAGCGTGTAGATGAACGATTGCCTGCGGCATCCATAGCTCGCTGAATGACTGAAAACACACACATTCATTTGTGATGAACCGGTAGTAGATTCATCACACTAACACACTGCCTCCAGGATAAGTTCTGTGTGCATGCAGACGCAGTTAGAGGCAATTCATGTATCTTTACTCATGAACTATTACAGTCATCAGGCAGTTTCAGGAGAAATCAACATATTGATGTTGCAGAATTTTGGGAAGGAGTCCAATTTTTACAACAAAAGACATTTACGTATCGAGGGAGAGTGTGCCGTCTGAATTATAACATCTCTGAGGCACAGTTAGAGTCAGTAGAACTGTGCTGCCTTCTATTGGTGACATTGGGTGTCCAAAATGAAGGTCAGTCGGTCATTGCTTTTGCATAGTTTGTGCTTGCTAATCATCACTCTGTCATAGAAACTAGCATGTATAGACCTCAATTAAACTATTTATTAAAAATAAATATGTATCTATGATATACCCACGCTGGACCAGCAATTTGGAAAGCAAATGCATTGATGTTTTAGCTGTGGGCGCCATCTTCTGGCGAGACGCTGGAATTAATTTGGCATTTTCAGGCTAATTTCTAATTTATGCTTATTTCAGAGAAGTTTGTCTTTTGGTACAGCAGACTTATTGTATGTTAAATTTTATTGGAATTATTTGTGTTTAAGATTTATGCATTTTAATTGGTAAAATATTAAGAAAAATAATTAAGAGACCACTGCAACATTATCAGTTTCTCTGGTTTTCAGATTTAAAGGCGTGCATTTGAGTAAAAATAACATTTTTGTTTTAGTCTATAAACTACTGACAACATTTCTCCCAAATTCAAAATAAACATCATCATTTAGAGCATTTATTTGCAGAAAATGACAACTGCTCAAAATCATAAAAAAGGTGCAGTGTTTTCAGATCTCAAATAATCATAAGAAAACAAGTGTATATGCATTTTTAAATGATATAATACTAATATTTTAACTATGATATTTGATGGAATAACCCTGCTTTTTAATCACAGCTTTAATGAGTCTTGGCATGCTCTCCACCAGTCTTTCACATTACTGTTGGGTGACTTTATGCCACTCCTGGTGCAAAAATTCAAGAAGCTCAGCTTTATTTGTTGGCTCATCCCGGTCAGTGGAGAGTCGTATTTTCCCTCTGCCAGTCTGCAGCTCTGCTGTTCCCATGTCTGCAGCTTGAACTTGTTCTTATGAACCACGGTCTTTGAAATTTTAAGGATAGAAGCAACCGGATGTATCCCTGTGCCAGTAAATCCAGCATTTAACCCTTCTTTTTCTCACTCAAAACCTTTCTTATTAACTCTTTTAGCATGGTCAATAGCTATTGTTTGATTTAAACTACTTTTGAGGCACTTTTTTTGCCTTCCAGCTGGTTGTATTGCAGGAGGATAATGATGACCACAGCAGTGGTTTTATATTTTTCCTGATCACATAATCAGTACTGCATAATGAGGTGTGTCATGGAATAGCTGCCATAGGCTACATGTAGAGATGCTGATTTAAGAAAAAATTGGAAAGGTGTCTTTTTTTTCAGAGCTGTATATCTAAATATAATTAAGAATCCACCCCCTGCTTGAGAAACTCTCTACTAGAGCAATTTCGTGAACATTTATTTATGCATTTTAAGACATTTCATTTGCACAGAAGACATGTATTTCTATTGCTCTAAAGCATTTTTTTTTTAAACTTAAGAATTTTTGTCACCTCATGATTTTTACTCAAGTATTTTCATATTTGTTCACAGAAGACTTTATTTGCACAGAAAATGTTTTCTCTTGTAATGTCAGTATCTATATCTATACATAAATAAACTACACATAGTAGTTCATCTGTGCAGATGGTTTTTATCGTTTACAAGGATTAAATAACATTGGACCAATTAAAGAATCTTGACTCAAAAGCGTAACAGAATCCTGGCATCTAAAACTTAATTACTTTTTAGGAGAGCTGGAATCGAGACAAATTCTGATGCTAAAATATACTTCTGATTTGTTTAACATTGTGTTTTGGGTAAACTTAAGCCTGGTTCTCATTCTCCATTTTGTGTTATTTCATAATTGCATGACTTTACATGTGGAAAATCGTAATTACAAAGAACGTGCAGTACAACATAGCAACAATACAAACATTGCATTGATGACCATAACTCTAGACAGTGATACATTATACACAATATGCAATGTACACAGGGCTTTGGGCCAATAAAAATGAATTTGACAATGATCTCGATGATATGGTGACATATTAGCAGTGATTTTATAACAAAAAGAAACAATAAAGACCAAAATAAGTACAATTCAATATTTGAATCTCAGTAATCTTGTAATTTTGTCCGCTAGATAGCGAGCAGTGATGTGGCGTCGTTCGTGTCACTGACATAGACGGGTCACTGCCTTTACTGTCTATGGTCACTGCTGATAAATTTCCACAGACGAATTCTCGCGCATGCGTATTGTCGCTATAGTGTTTCAGCCCATGGGCATCTCGCGAGAGTTGCACGGTTGCCCGTTACCTTTCAGACTCGTCCCTCATTTGCAAGCGTCGCGTCGCGTTTGAGTACGTCACGCCCATGTGTTCAGTCAGTGGCAGGCAGAGCAGCAGCGATTTGAGAGAATACGGCTTTCTATGAGGGACAATCTTATAATGAAAGCCGCTCTGAACTGCTTTTACACACTCATCCACAGAAAGAGATTTATGTCTCTCTGCTGATGCAGTACCAAAGCAGACACCTGAAACGGTTTCTCTAGAAGTATTTGCCTCTAGCAGAAGACTAAAAGTACGTCTGAATGAGCTCAGCTATGGCGACGCGACTCTCTGACTTGTTTGGAAACAGCCGGATAATTGCAGGACTGCTGGTCAACCTACTGTCTTCGATCTGTATAGTGTTCATCAACAAATGGATCTATGTGCACCATGGCTTTCCCAACATGACCCTGACTCTCATACATTTCGTAGTGACATGGCTGGGGCTGTTCATTTGCCAGAAGATGGATATATTCTCCCCCAAGAGTCTCAGACCTTCTAAAATCATCCTGCTGGCCTTGAGTTTCTGTGGGTTTGTTGTTTTCACCAATCTGTCTCTCCAGAGCAACACTATAGGAACATATCAGCTGGCCAAGACCATGACAACACCCGTGATCATAGTCATCCAGACCTTATACTACAGAAAGACATTTTCCACAAAGATTAAACTGACTCTAGTAAGTGGGCTTCAATTATTTCACTGGAATACTAAGAAATCCTTCTAAAATATTCCTTAACAGTAGTTCAAATGCAATGGAATCTCCGACTGCAGTTAAAAGCTGTCTTTCAGAATCGGGAAATAAACAGATCAAAGTTTAAAATTCACATGTATGTGTGTGTGCAATAAACATAATTTATTTAAATATATAGTAGACTTCTTATACTTGTGGAATGCACTGTATGCAGTACTGTATACTGTATACAGTGCATTCCACAAGTATAAGAAGTCTACTATATAATACTGTATTGCACAATGTATTAATGCGTGGTGATTGTTAATGCGTGTTATTATAACTGTAAGATGTTTTTAACCGTCATTTCTATAGCATGCACATGCTATGCATCAGTTTGAACTATGTTCTGGGTAAATGCTGATAAAAGCAGATTTGTTTATGCAAGGTAATGGGTCAAAACATGTGATTTTTACACCACCTCATATTATTTATTCCTTTAAATTATATATTTTTTTTTAATAAAAAGGTGCCGATCACTTTAGGGGTCATACTGAACTCGTACTATGACGTGAAGTTCAACCTTCTTGGGATGATCTTTGCCACACTTGGGGTCTTTGTAACCTCGCTGTATCAAGTGGTAAGCATTATCTGTATCATTTCTGAAAAAGTCATATTCCTTTATTTATATATAGAAATAATTAAAAAAAAATACTTTAATAAATTTCTGACCATAAATGATTTCCCTCATTAATTATTCAGATATCCACACTGCTTCTGAATGGTGATTGAATCATTAATTTCTCCTATTCTAGTGGGTCGGTGCCAAACAGCATGAACTTCAGGTGAACTCTATGCAGTTGCTGTATTATCAAGCACCCATGTCTTCAGCGTTTCTCTTGGTCCTGGTGCCATTCTTCGAACCCTTTACCGGAGAGGGTGGGATCTTTGGCCCCTGGTCATTTCAGGCCCTGGTAAGAGAGCGAGTGAGAGAGGGACTGTTCTTTCAATGGCTCACACACTCCTTCTGCACGTATCCAGAGGAATTTCTTACATATACAAACACAGTCACAGAGAGCGCCTTGTGTTGTTGCCAAAATTTCCTGGGTAAAAAAAAAAGAAAAGAATACGCTTATATCCCCACCCCCATTGGATAAAAGATCAGTTCATTGCTCTAAATATTACTATGTGAATGTTTATTTATTAAATAAAAAAGCATAATGTATTTCTATAGGGTTTGGTTTTTAGTATTGAGATGAATTGTATTTTTGAATGGTTGATTCTTTATATTTTTTCTGCTTCCTCAAGTTCATGGTTCTGCTGTCTGGTGTCATTGCCTTTCTGGTCAATTTGTCCATTTACTGGATCATTGGGAACACGTCTCCTGTTACGTATCCTTTCTGCTAATTCTCTGAAATCTCTGTCATTCAGCTATGGCTATTTCTTTTTATCTATTCTCACCCTTTAGACAAGCATCTTTAAACGTGACTTTATTGTTTGTTAAGTGTCAGATTAGGTCTATAATGCAAGCAAATGTTTGTTTAACAGAGACTTGGCAAAGCTTGGCAAATAGTAACATATAGTTACACACTTGTTTCATAATGAAAGGGAAAGCTGTAATTCAATCAAGGCACATCTTTTAGCCACGAGCTATACTGAAAACATTTCATGGTTTTGAATACATCCATTTAGTGCGAGTGCATTTTCTCAAAGTACGCAGTAGAGGGAGCAAATGTACCAACATCTGTTTGAAACTGCACTTTTGGACCACTTATTATTTCTCAACCAAGCGTTTTCTATCAGGACATGGAAATATGCTTATGTTTTGTTAGCTCTCTTTCTAAAGTATACTGGCAACTATATCATTTAATTAGTAAAATACCATTTATACTGTATGAAGAATAGGCCGTATCACGTTTGAACAAATTCAGATGCTTTTAAAAAAGTGCTGGGTTGTGCAGTTTGTTATGACATTAATGTAGAATATTCATTTATTAATATAAAAGGAACTGAGTTACAGTTAAATCAATCTCAAACTCTACTAAACTAACTTATTTTATTAACAGATTAATTAACTTTTTTTACAAGACTCATATATCCCTTCATCAATATTAAAACTTTTATAAAGAGATTTATTCACTTTTTTCACATTCACAAGACTGATATATACAGAAATCTATATTAAAACTAGCAAATGTTATTTTGTTAACATATTATACTTTTTTAAACGGATTTATTAACTTTTGCTGCATACTAACAAGACCCTTAGATCAATATTATGCAGAGATGTATAAAGTACTAGAGACCCATACTTGAGTAAAAGTACAAGTGCTCTATCAAAAAAGTGACTTGAGTAGAAGTAGAAGTGCTCTTTAAGCACCACACTTAAGTAGAAGTACTAAAGTATTCAACATTTTTTGTACTTAAGTATTGCAAGTAGTCTATTTTAAAATTTACTACTCAAGTACTGAAAGTAAAAGTAGAAGTAGCCTATTGTGTTATGTAGTTATTAAAGAAAGTAGTCAAAAGTTTGAACATATTGTTTTTACTATTTCAAATGATTAACCTAAAGGACAATCACAATTCCTTTGACTGTAAACAAAAAACGGTTAGTAGGGTTAGTTACCCAATTTGCAAAATGATGTCATTATTACCCTCATGTTGTTTCAAACCAGTAAGACATCAGAGGGTCATTTAGAATTTTTTGAAGCAACGAAAATACATTTTGGTCAAAAAATAGCAAAAACTACGACTTTATTCAGCATTGTCTTCCCTTCCGTGTCTGTTGTAAGACATTTAAAAACAAAGCAGTTTGTGATATCTGGTTCGCGAACGAATCATTAGATGTAACTGGATCTTTTTGAAACAGTCCACCAAATCGAACTGAATCGTTTTAAACAGTTCGCGTCTCCAATACGCATTAATCCACAGATGAATTAAGCTGTTAACTTGTTTAATGTGTCTGACACTCCCTCTGAGTTAAAACAAACCAATATCCCGGAGTAATTCATTGACTCAAACAGTACACTGACTGAATTGATGTGAAGAGAGAACTGAAGATGAACACCGAGCAGAGCCAGATAATGACTCGTTCACGAGTCAAGAACCGTTTCTGTCAGACGCGTCCAATTCGTGAACCGATCGGCTGATGATACTGCGCATGTGTGATTTAGCGTGAAGCAAACCGACACACAGAGCGTCTGGAACTGAACTGATTCTTTTGGTGATTGATTCTGAACTGATTCTGTGTTAATGTTATGAGCCCATGTGCAGTCAACGCCAATGACGCCATTGCATCGAGCGCAAAAGAATCGGTGAACTGTTTTCTTCAACTGGTTTATTGAATCGAACTGTCAGAAAGAACTAACGTTACTGGTCATCCGAAAACCGATGCAACCGGTTCTTGACTCGTGAACGAGTCATTATCTGGCTCGGCTCGGTGTTCATCTCTCTCTTCACAGCAGTTCAGTCAGCACGCGCCGTCTCGCTTGATTCGCTCAATGATGTGCCAGCTTCATCAAACCTGCCATCTACAGTTCTGGCAGTGGTTTGTAATGGAATGATTCATAACATTATTATAATTGTAACGAGTAACGATGCAGCACATAAAAAAATATCGGAGTAAAAGTATTAAACTCAGCGAAAATATGTACCGAAGTAAAAGTGGAAGTAGGAGAATAAAATAATACTCTAGTAAAGTACAGATACCGCCTTTTAGTACTTAAGTACAGTAGTGAAGTAGTTCTACTTCGTTACTATACATCTCTGATATTATGGATTTTTGAAAATTACCTTTCATGCAATGTGAAACATTGCTCTAAGTGAATGAAAAAAACAAAAGCTGCTTTATCAGGCATTACAGGCATGATCCAATCGGACCTATCACCGCAGATTAGCGTCACACAAAAGAGGGGTTTGGAAAAATTAATCGTTGAGTGAATCATTTGGGAGTCGTTGAGCAATAAGGTAAAAATAAATGCATATTATAAGACAATGAAAGTACATGCATGCATGTCAACCTGCTTTTGGGGACTCCCAAAACCAAAATATGGACCTTTCATAACCCATAATAGGGGCACTTTAAAACTATCTGTTATTTTATTAACAAATTGTGTGTGTTAAGATTTCTCTTAAATATCACATTCACAAGCCTAACTACAAAACATAAAAATCCTAACAGTAAAATAGTCAAAAGAATATTAACTTTGAGAGAGAATCATTTTGAAGCTCATTTCTGACTTGTATATGAAACTCATGTCCTCAAAGCCTGTTTCTCAAGTGCATGTTATAAGACTCGAGGAACGTCCCTTAACATTTCTCCTCACAGCTACAACATGTTTGGACACTTCAAGTTCTGCATCACATTACTGGGCGGTTATGTCCTCTTCCAGGACTCCTTGTCCTTAAATCAAGGTCTGGGCATCCTCTGCACCCTCACTGGCATCCTGGCATACACCCATTTCAAACTGGCAGAACAGGAGGAGGGCAAAAGCAAGCTTGCACAGAGGCCATAGCCCTGCTGATGGGCCAATCAACAAGAAAGTCAGTGTTCAGTGCCTGATTCGTTCAGGAATAGCTAGTGATGATGGCTCCTGCACAGGAGTGTGAAGACTAACCAAACATAGACTGGAAGGATGTAGGTTTAAGCCATAGAGGCTGAGAACTTTTAATAGCATTTCAATCTTTTTAAGAGTTACATTTTTATTTCAAGTAGAGTATTCAATATTTGCAGATAAAATTGCAAAAAAAAAAAAAAAAAAAAAAACATGCTACTTGAGAGAGCAACTCTGAAATTGCTGAAGCGTTTCCTTTTTTTATTTTGTAAGTGTTCTTTTATAATGTATTTTTCAAATGGTCTGTACAACAATAAAACATTTTAGAAAAAGTACCACAACTGTTTTCTTTTGTCACATTTTTCAAGAATGGAATGTTATCTTATCTAGTCGAGTCTAAATTGTGACTTTTTAGGACAAGGGTCAGTGTCTACTTAGCAAAAAAGACTTGAGTATCTGTGAATGGAATGTCAATTATTTGTTCAGTTCATGATGAGGGCTTTTCAACTTGTTTTTCTCTTTTGCAATGCACATCTGAAACATTAGTCACAGCCAAAGTCCTGTCTGCAGTCTAAACTCTAGATCTATAACTTTTTTTGTGTGTTTGCATATTAGAATATTAGGATTTTCAACATAAAAACTGCAAAAGATGCTGCTTAAAGTGGCAGTTCACCCAACAAATGTCATTTTCTTCTATGGAACATGATATTTAAAAATTGAATTTTCAGCATCCATTACTCCAGTCTTCAGAAATCCTTCAGAAATGCAGATTTGCTGCTCAAGAAACATGTCTATTATTATTAGTGTTGTGCTGCTTAATAGTTTTGTAAAAAATAATGATAATAATAATATTTGAGAAGGTCGGGCAGAACAGCATTTATTTGATTTAGAAATTCAAATTATAATTATAAATGATGAATGTCTATCAAGACATTATAAATCTTTGTTTCTTTTGATAAATGTAAAGCATTCTTGCTAGATAAAAGTATGAAGTATTAAAAACATGTAAGAAGGAAAGAATCCAACAACTGCCCAAAAAACATGGAAACTCCTGGTTAATACCAGGAACAAGCACCTCAGTGTGTAGATGGTAATTTCTTTCTAATTTTTCCCCAAAACATCCATGTGTGGTTGCATATTGAATAAGTAGATAGATGAATAGTCATTTTGAGAGTGCACAGTCTTGAACTTTAATCTTTAGGATCTGCATTTATCCTTACTTCCATTAATTAAATTAATGGCTTTTCTGATGACTTCAGTGGTCCATGGAATTTCCTCATTATTACAGATGTACAAGCCCAAACATGTTGAGCTTAAAGGAACATGTTGTACTAAAATGAACTCTGACTCACTGTCCCTGCATGGGCCTTAAATACAGATCCTGTCACAGGGACTGTACAAGACTTGTTTTCACGGCACAGTCCATATCCCCTTAATAATGCCCTGATTTCACTCAGCAAACAGGACCTCCCCTAATTTGCAAGTTTCTGTTTAGTTATGTCATGACAACAGACTCATTTTACAAATGAATATGTTTTGACGTGGATTTCACACACAGCTGATGAATTCCCAGCATCCTCACCAAACAGGGGACTCGCAGAATCCTCTTATAAGAGAAAGAACGGATCATTATTACTCATCAAAACTGATAAGTTATTTTAGTTAGCAAAATAAAAATATAATGAAAATGTAGCTCCTTAATCAAAGGGGGAATTCATTAACCAGTGAGAGGTGATGCAGTGAATATTATCATGATTATAACTACAAATGTTAAACAGTAATTTACTATCAAGTGATAATAATGTTTTCGATCAATCTCATACAATTAAACAATGCACTAAATTCAACCCAAGAGGCTTAAGCGAACCATATTAAATGCTAAATAATTAATAATAATAATAACAATAATTTTAGTAGGCCTACTGCTTCGACTTTGTGGTCATATTAATTTTTCATTAATTTCATACATATAACCTGATAAATGCGGAATTAAGGCTGACAACTAAAACGTGTCCAGTGTGGATTAATATTGAAATAAAGAACCAGCAAGTTTGTACAACATACAACCGCATACAAATGACGAGTTAAATATGAAATTAACTTCACACGGTCAGACTCCTTTAATCGCATAAAAAAAAAAAAAAAACGTAAAATAGCAAATGTAGATAGGCCTAATGTAAATAATGTCCAACTCGCCCTCACGTGAGTGTATTATGTGATGTTTACTCAATACGCATAGACGCCGCGCGCTCATCGCTCACGTGCTAGAACATTTCAAATTCAAACAGGCGCCAGTAGAGGGAGTTCGAGACGCTCAACTGTCACTAGCAGGTAGGATACTAACACTTTCAGTTTAACCTTTTTCGTACTTTCTCGTCTATTTACGACACATATTAAGCTGTAAATATCTGAATAGCATTGTGGTATACGTTGCAGTGAAATATTTCAACGCCGTATGAGGCTTCGATGTCCGTTTAGTCGCCTAAAATAAGTTTCCTCAGCCTTGCGTTAAGCGCGGCCTAATCCAGCCTCGGGGTTTCCTGATAGTCCACAGCGAGAAATAGACACCGGGAGTGCGGGCGTTTGTGGCGTTGTTAATATAAATTTGCATAGTCTTGTCGTTCAAATGCGAATTGCTCCACATCAGGCAGTACGTTAATCGTTTAAATTGTGTCTTTAAAACTAACGTTACTGCTAGAACATTACTCCGTTACTATTCTACTTGTAAAGAAATTAAGAAATGTGTTCGTAATAACGTTACGTAAACAGACAACCACGGCTTATACGACGTTTATACTTTATAACTTCACTCATACATTATGCACGTATGCACATTGTAATCAACCATGTATCGTATGCATTACATCAGGTTATTTTGTTATTAATAATCGGAGTTGTATAGACCCTCCCCCTTTTGTACCTAATTAAAGTTGCGACAATTAAGTGAATGTTGAAGTGTCCAACATTACACACTTACTTATATTTTTTTCCAATTATTTAAGTGCATCATGGCAGTATTTAAAGAACTCTTTTAATTTTGGAATTTTCAGTGTGAACGCACTACTCGCACTATTTATACAAAACGTCTTAGAATAGTGCAAACGTACGCGATTTGGAACGCACCTAATAGTTATGATCTGTCATACTGAAACCTGACGTGTCAAGAGCACGCAAGACGTCAAGCTTTTCATCACACGTAACGTTACATCTCATAAAACGAACAATATTTACACGATGATCTGTTTTCATGTTACCTCTGGGGGGCAAGTCTTTGATGTTCCATGATGTTAAGGTTTTACATTAATTACGTGCCGCTAATTTGAATGGAGAGATTTGCATGCATACAGATGGTAGCGTTAGTTAAAAATCCCGAAGACAACAAACTTGAGATTGTTGTTGTGTTTTGCGTGTGTACAGACCACTGTCGTGGTCCAGAGACATTTGGAGCTTTACCCGATATCCATGCATCCGTAGCACTTGTAATGAATAGCATTTAGACATTTCTGCCTGAATTTATTTAACGGAGGAGCTAATAATCCACCAGGATCGCTTTGGTCCAAACACTCCGTTATTTCACCTTTTACTGGGCTGATACGCTTCAAATCCAAGTGCTTGCCAGGAAAGGGCGTGTGTAGTAAAACGGGACATGTCCGGGCATGAACACAGAGAACCAGACAACTCAGCAAAGATCGTCTCCCACCACTAGGCGTCTAAAGCTAGTCAAGCTTTGACATGTCATGTCCGAACCCGCCCAGGGGATGATGAGTAGTGATGTGGATTCTAGCCCTGACATGCCTCTTTGCGTCTATTTAAACCATGGACCGGCTCTCAGCAAGCTCCCACTCATCACTAAGCCAGAGCTCAAGCACTTTATGTACAGGAAGCAGAGTATATATAGAAGATTCTTTGTTAGAATAGCCAAGTTACCTCTGTTTGCACAGGTTATGTTTGTTCTGAAGTTTGTATTTGTACTGAATTGCCTCTAAATTGTTGTATGTAGTCTAACTTTGTCTTTGTTTTTTTGTTTACAGATTATCTACCAATATGGCAACAGAAAGTTGTTTAAGCAGTTCGCAGATCAGCAAGGTTGACAACGAAAAACTGGTAATGTAGCCTTCAAGGTGTGTGTTTGTGTATTTAAGTGCGTCTTTTACACCTTGAAATTACTGAGTTTTATTTATTGTAACTTTAGGTAAGACCAAAAGTTCAGCTGAAAAGCCTGTTAGAGGATGCAGGTGCAGATAAAGATGTCTTCACCATGAAAGAGGTGAGGAGATGTGTTTTCTGACAGCAGTTACAGTCCATTTTATTTGATATACACTAACATTTAAAAAGTTTGGGCTGGGAAGATATCCTATGCTAACCAAAGCTGCATTTATTTGATCAGAAATACAGTAAAAAGAGCAATATTTTGAAATGTCAATTTAAAGAAAAAAAAATATATATATATTTTAATGAATTTTCAGCATCATTACTACAGTCTTTAGTGTTACATAAACCTTTAGAAGTCATTCTTATGTGCTGATTCGGTGCTTAAGAAACATTTATTCTTATTAATGTAAACAAAAAAATATTTATAGATATTTCAAGATTTAATTTGAAGAACATTTTACAAATATTTGAAAATCTGAACGGTTTCTGTACTTTTGAATGGTAGTATTCACTTCATGCTTTATGGTTGGATATCAAAGTGGATTTATGTCAGTTTTTAGTAATACTGAACCCTGTTATACGTTGTATGTATAATTTTTCATATAAGCACTTAAGCAGTGACACCTATTTGTTAGTTTTTTAAATGAGTTTGTGGTCCAATACCAGTTGGAGCTTTTTACTTCTGTAAGGATGTTTGATTGGAGGATGGATAGAATATGGAAATATGGTAATCATTTAGAGTGGGTTTTATTCTTATAAATTAGGCCAGTAGGAAACAACTCAGAACACCTTAGCAACCATGTGTAAATTGCACTGACTTCATGCCAGCAGCATTTGCATGGGCTAGTGCCATTATTCAACAGTTACAAAATCGAATTTATAACTTTTAATTTGTAGTGTGCAACAAAATAGATAATTTATATTCCCTTTTACTCTTGATATTTGATGTTACTTGAACTATTTTCATCTGTTGTCAACTTTGTGATGTTATGAGTCATTTTTTTTTTTATGGCTGGAAGTTGTGGTTATCTGACTAACAGGAATGTATTACTCATCTGTATTGACTATTTAAAGGGGTCATATGATGCGGTTTCAATTTTTCCTTTCTCTTTGGAGTGTTAAAAGCTCTTGGTGCATGAAGAAGATCTGTAAATTTGCAAAGTCTCAAATCCCAAATCCAAAGAGATATTCTTTATCAGAGTTAAGACTCTGCCACACCCCCCTTAGACAGCTCTTTCAAACACGCCCCCACATGTCTATGTCACTGTGGAAATATGTGTGTAATGCCACCCAAATGTTCACGCAAAGAAAGAAGGCGTGCTTTCGGTAACCACAGTTAGTGTTGAAGCAGCCATGTCAGGGAGAATTCTGTAATTCTGACTTTGCTGTGAAAATCTGGTACTTCTAAAGCTACTGTAAGCATGTTTTGTTATTAGTTTAAGTATTTGCTATTGAATGTTCAAATGCAGAGTTTTGCATGCATGCGCGCGCGCGTGTGTGTGTGAGAGAGAACGATGTACAGTATTTGAAAAATAATTTTTACGTTTTTATTTTTTACATTATAGCAAGTCAAAATTTTTCTGTTACAACAAATACACAAAATAATGATCTTAAAATAACCACATCTTTACCATGTTTTCTTTCAGCAATCTGTTTCAGGAAATGGTTTCCCTATCGATCTCTAAACAACTTGTCTTTCTGTGTTTTTAGGTCTTGTTTTATTTGGGGAAGTATATCATGAGCAAGGAGTTATATGACAAGCAGCAGCAACACATTGTGCACTGCGGAGAGGATGCTCTTGGTGCAGTTCTCGGGGTGAAAAGTTTCTCCGTCAAAGAGCCCCGGTGTGTATTGACGCTCTAACTTCTCTAGAGCAGCTGTAGTACCAGTGACCTCTGGGAATATCAGGGTGGGGTTTTAAAGCAACAGATGGCAGCTTTTGACCTACTGACTCTGAAAGGGTCTGTTGTCACCGGTTTAAGATATGAAGCGCCTGCAGAAGGTTTTGGATACCTTTGGATACAAATAGGGGGCAAGTGTAGATAAAAAAATAAAAAAGCCTGTAAAGCCTACATGTTTCTCTTAATTATTATTATTTTTATAGTGAAATTTGCTATATGAACACGAAAGTTTTGTGTGTAATTTTATTTCTTTGTATTTATTTAATTATTTAGAGCACTCTTTGCACTGATCAACAGAAACCTTGTGACTGTGAAAAATACAGGTACTATGATTGTTATTTATTTTTTTTCTTTGTTTTCATCTGTTGTTTGTGTTAAAACTGTCTTTGTTTCCTTTTACAGATATTCAGTCTACCTTCTCTGAACCCAGGAGTCAAAGTGAACCAGACCGAGGGCCCGGGGTAAATGTTCTTTTATGCTCAGACACTTAGAACCACACTGTATTGACCCATTCCACAGAGTTTCCCTGGTAGTGCTGTGTCTGTGCTTGAAGCATGACTGAAACTTCACCGTCTGTTCTAGGATACGGATTCAGACTCTCGCTCATCTACCTCACAACAGCAGCGCAGGAGGAGGAGAAGCAGTGATCCTGGTAAGAGCGCACAGCACACCAAAATACACACCAGCTGTGTCCTGTTGAGTGTGTGTGAAAGCACATGCTTGATCAGTTGGGCTAGATAGGATTTCAGATAGAGTTGTTTGTTCCAGTGTTGACGTAGTTCCTGTTTTTAACAGGAAAGGCATTTCCATTTTTCTTGAGATTTTCCCTCTCTCTAGCCAGCTGCCTTTAGCTCAGACAGGTTCATTTACAGTTGAACTAATGTGTTAATTTAAAACAAACAAAAAAATTTAGTTTGCTGTCTGGTCTAACAGAAAAGTAAACCCATTTTAACAAGTGTACCGTCTGTTGGTTTGGATCAAGTTAGGTTTAATTGTAGGTTTCATGATTTCAGGCTAGTTTATTTTTTGCCAGGAGTTTTGTAAAAGGTTGAGGCGACTCCCTTTTTCAAGGACTGTTTATTTTTCCTGCCTTGTATTTTTTTTATTTTTATGATGGATCATTTTGTACTATTCTTCGAGTCCTGATAGAAGACTGTATGCGAGTAAACAAATGGTACCATAATTGATTGCTCTCTCTGCCACTGTACACCTCAAAAGGACACTGAGATCTGGAGGTTGTGCAGAATGTGCTCAGATGAGTGCTGCTTCAATGGCCCATTTTTAAACCTTAGCTACGCACACAAAGACAGTTTGTTGAGCAAACAGCACCAGATGCACCATTTAAAACAGGGTTATTGCTCTGAGCATTGCCCCTGCTTGCCTCATAAGTGTCCAAAGTTGAGTGCATGTAACAAACATCAGCAAATTAAAAACTAATGCATTATACACTTAAGGTTGTGTTTTAACATAACGTAAAGGAAACAGATTGGAAATGCAGCGTGGTTCAGTTACAGAGCAGTTGCATGTCCAAACCCTTGGATGGACATGTGTGAGGGCATGTTCTTGTGTCAAAGTTTTTTTTGTGCTTTCAATAGAGAGTACTCCAGCCGAAGACGATCCCGGAGAATGCAGGAAGAGGCACAAGTCCGATAGCTTCTCTCTGACATTTGATGACAGCTTGTCTTGGTGTGTGATCGGTGGCCTGCACCGGGAGAGGGGGAATAGTGAGTCTTCGGAAGCACAAAGCAACTCTGTGAGTAGCACCTTTAAATGCTCATTCACTCTCTTTTGGTTTACCAGCAACTGTAACTTCTTCTGCACTGTTATTTGGCCTTTTCTAAGCATCCGGTTTGTTTTACAGGATGTAGGTATCTCTCACAGCGAGGGCAGTGAAGAGAGCGAAGACTCTGAGTCTGAATCTGATAACTTTAGTGTGGAGTTTGAGGTGGAGTCCATAAACTCTGACGCCTACAGTGAGCATGATGAGGATTCATTGCCAGGAGAGAACGAGGTCTCAACTCAAACTCGTGTTCTTCTGAGAGAGAGATTAACCAGTGACCTAACTAATCTAACCTGTTTGACGATCCTCAACTCACTGCAATTCTGTATTTGCTTACTCAGGTGTATGAAGTCACAATCTTTGCTGAGGATGAAGATTCGTTTGATGAGGATACTGAGATAACTGAGGCAGTATGTAGCATTTTACTATCATATCGTGATGTTTTTCTAAGTGGGACAAAAGTGGGTTTTACGCTTATCTACCAGGATTAGATTGTGAAAAGGTTGGGGGTGAAAGAAAAAAAAAAACTTTAGTGAGTCTGCCAAAAAGGGCAGCTGATTCAGAGATGCCGCAAGTTAATACATTTTGTTGAAAGATTGACAACTTTTTTTTAATATTGAACTTTGAATTAATTGTGCTTGATACAACCAGGAATGTGTATTAAGCTGACTTTTAATGGGACCATATTTTTAAGTTTTATAAAATTATCTTTTCCTTGAAAGTCCTTTTAATTCTAGTCCTGTTTTTATTGCACCAAATAAAATTTTTCATGACCATTGCCATTCTTTTCTGACTCACGGATTTAAACAGGATCTTTTATTTCTTTAATATGATTATTGATTTAATAATCTAAAATAAAAACGTGTTCACTCAGGACTACTGGAAGTGTGCCGTATGTTACGAGCTCAACCCTCCTCTTCCTCGCCATTGCAAAAGCTGTTGGAAAGTCCGACCCGGTTGGCTTCCAGAAACCCACTCCAACATGGAAAACACCTCCACTAACACTCAACCCAGCACAGAAGACCCCAGCATCACCACAACTACCAGCTCAGCCTCACATGCCAAACTGCTTCCTTCCAAACCCTCAAGCCCTCTTCAAGAAACAGATGAAGGAGTGGACGTACCCGACGGCAAGTGCTCGCAAACTCCTGTCGCATCTAAAGACGAGCTTCTCTCCTCCACGGTCACCGGCTCGCTGACTGACTCTCAGACCTCATCATCGCAGCCCTCAACCTCCTTTGGTGGCAGCAGTCAGGAAGAGACCCCAGAGCTGGAGCGCTACAACAGCCTAGAGGCCTGCCTGCCTGCAACTTGCCTTGAGCCCTGCGTCATCTGTCAAAGTCGCCCCAAGAACGGCTGCATCGTCCACGGAAGAACTGGACACCTTATGGCTTGCTACACTTGCGCCAAGAAATTAAAGAACCGGAACAAGTTGTGTCCGGTGTGCCGAGAGCCCATTCAGTCAGTTGTGTTGACCTACATGAGCTGAGACACTGCAGATATACCTCTTCTCCCCTCCTCACATGAAGTTTTGCGTTCAAATGTAATATTTGTAATATGTTACTGATTGATTAATAAATTGTATTTATGACTCACCAAGCGAGGTTCTCACTCACATGCTGTGTAGTAGAAGTCACAGATCTATGTTATAAGAGTTGCTTCTAAGGGCTTGGAATTAAATCTACCACTTGTGTACTTGCAGAGAATCTGTATACATTTGATCAACTACTAGAAATGTTTGTTTTCATTTAAGTTATGTACATGCTCATGTATAGGTTTCATGTTAATTTAAGTTCTTTGCTGCACTGAAATGTGTTCTTGAGCTGTAGCTCTTTAAACAACCCTTTATAATTGTTCCTCTTGAAGGAAATGCTCTTGTGCACCATTTTTTTTTTTTTTTTTGCTACAAAGACTTGTTTTCTTTGAGTGAGACATAATACATGATTATTTTGAGGCTCTTCTGGTTTTACAGTACAGTTGGATTAGGTTTTTTTTTTTTTTAAGAGTAGCCGATTGGCTGTGAGAAGGTGGTTAAGGTGGCCGGTGTCATTTTCCTGTGTTGTTTGTTGGGTAGGACACAGTGGTCACCCAGAGAGAGCTTTGGTTACTAGGGACCCATTTTTTACTCAATATCAAGAAACATGTTCTGACTTGTTTTTCTCTAATGGCAACCTGGTACAAACATTAAAAAAAAAAAAAAAACTTCCCACTCTTTTTTTTTTTTTTTTTTTAACACCCAAACACTTCTACAATGAGAATCCGTTGTTGTGTAGTTAGTTAAAAGGAGCCGCATGGTGAATGTTTGTACTCTTTGGTAGTTGTGACTCATGAATGTTGTGCACCTATTTAATCATCTTCTGAAATTGCACTTATTTGCACGCTATCATTAATTTAAATGTTGACGTGCTGCAGAAGACATGCTTTTTTGCGTCTAAAAACATTTCAATGGATTGATCCATTTGTTTCTGCAAGTTATAAAAGAATACAACTCATGTGTACGTTACTAAATTTGAATTGTGCAGAATAGTAGCAACATGTCAAATGAACCTGGAGGTTTTATGCTGTTTGATCATGACTAATACCCGAAACCTGTTAAGAGCAAGTCTTGTCTGCTACCCAAAACTGTTATCTTCTCTCATCCAAGAAGTTGACTGAGTAAAGCCAGTGAAGAGCAGATGCAGGAGACAAATTCAAACAAATGTTATACTGCAATAGCAATGGGAAATTAATGCTTCACAACAACATCTCATAAACCTTGACTTCCCATAAACATTCCCACTTATCTCTTATTTATGGACACAATCATCCCTTGAAATGCACAATCATAAGACTAAAATATAGCTGCAAGCAGCAATTACGGGGCCAAGCACTCCACTGGCAAATTCAGGAGCTAAGCATAGCATGGAGCATCACATCAAAATTCAACAATGAGCAACTACAACAATTTTTGGATGATTGTAATTGAAATGCCTGAAAAATCATAAAGACAACCACTAGTAATAAGATTACAAGGCCTATCACTTTTGACCAACTGGTGGCGCTGTAATCAAATAATTTTGGTGTGTTCTGTGTGAGATGCCAATAACACACAAAAAGTTTGGTGTCAATATGTCTAAGCATTCCAGAGATACAGTCTCAAGTGTCATTTTGGCATTGTGCCTCAAATTCGTCACTGTGGTATGCAAAAATGGTTTTGTCTATTGACACAAAATCCATAACTTTGTGTCAGCACAGTCTGAAGATCATCTGATTCAATTTTGGTGAAAATCGGACTAACGGTTGATGAGGAGTTCGAAAAAGTAGGTTTTCAACATAAATCAAAATGGCGGACCGGAAGTTGAGCTTAATCTGGCATATTTGGTATCTATGTTGTCGGCATAAGCCAGGGAATATTTTGAGACCTGTTTCGTTGCAATAGGCTTATGCATTAAAAAGTTATTAGCATTTTTATGTGTAATTATTCATGGTGCTGTTACCAAATTTATGTGGCATGGTCAGTGTGAGGTGGGGATGACACGTACAAAGTTTGGTGCTGATATGTCAAAGCTTTGCAGAGATACAGCCTCAAATGCATTTTGGCACCCTTCCAGCAAACTCGTTGATGCGCAAAATGAGAACCATTGTGTATATCAACACGAAATCCATAACTTTTTGCCTGCATGGTCTGAAGATGATTCACGTCAAATTTGGTGAAAATCGGACTAACGGTCTAGGAGGAGTTTGAAAAAGTAGGCTTTCAACATTAATCAAAATGGCGGACAGAAAGTATGGCCAATTTTCGCATAATTGGTATCAATGCTCTCGGCATGACTCAGAGAATATAGGGAGGCCATTTTAATTTTAATAGCCTAATTTATTCAAAAGTTATTAGCATTTATTTGATATTTCATTATAACTATTGGCCACAAGGTGGCGCTGTGACCAAACTTTTTGAGTACTTTCAGGGCATGGAGCCGAATATTTTTGTATTTATTTTCATAACGATATGATGCTGCGTTCAAAAAATACAGCATTTTAAAACCTAATTCAAAATGGCCGACGCCTAAAATGGCCGACACAGGAAAATGGGATATCATTCGACTCGACATGACTCACTGAATCTAAAGAGATCAGTTGTGTGATTTTTGGCCAAACCATTCAGAAGTTATAAGGCAAAATATGAATTTTTCATATCTCCTGACCACTAGGTGGCGATGTGTCGAAACACTGCAGTTACTCTCAGGTCATGCTTATTTTAACACACACCAAGTTTGGTGTCAATATGCCAAACCGTTGCGGAGATATAGCCTCACGTGTATTTTTGCGTGCTTTTCGGCATATTTTTTTCACGTGTCATTCGAGAACGGTTGGACGAATCAACTTGAATTCCATAACAGTCCAAAAGTTATTAGCATAAAAATATTGAAAGTTTGGACAAGTGGTGGCGCTAGAGAGTTGGCATTTGAGACTTAAAATTTGCTATAGTTAATGTTGAGACTGTCCTCTATCAGTGTGCCAAATTATACAACTTTCCCGCAATCGGTTCTATGGGCTGCCATAGACTTGCGGCGGAAGAGGAAGAATAATAAAAAGAATCCTAACGGATACAATAGGTGCCCACGAACCTTCGGTGCTTGGCCCCTAATAATATGAAAATACTATAAAAAATAATGAAATTGTAATGGCGATTTTCTATTTCAGTAAAGTTATGAGACAAATCTTGTTTTAAATATTTATTTCCTTGCAAGAAAAGGTGACAGTCATACAGTCGTGGCTGCAGAGTGCGACCTTGAATGATCCTTAGTATTTATATCCTAATCAAATCAGGATACTTCTGTGCTTCCATCTCAACCAATCATAATGCATATTCAACATATGTATATCCAGCACATACTGGTTTCTCTTTTGAAGACACAGTTTGCATTTGAGGATTCATCGGTCTTTCAACGCTAATGATGGTTCCCTTTTCTAACATCATATCTGCCAGATGTTTATCAAATGAACTGCAATCAGAGCTTGATTGCTGAAACCAGATGTTTTCAGACTTGTGGATTTCATTGCCATTTGAGGTATCTCAGTTTTTGTTTTATTCAAGCATCAGATGCATCAGTGCATTGACATTTTGGGCTTTGAGGTTTGTTTTATGTGTGATACATAAGTTTTTAAAAGTCACTGAAAAAGTATTTTCCCCCAACATATGTTGACTGTCACTTACTTAAGTAATTCATGTTGGATAAAATCTCAACGTGCTCAGCTTTCTTTAAATGCACTTCAAAGAAAATGTTACACGGATAGAATTTCAATCAAGTTAATAATTCGGAGATCACTTACATTCATTTTGAAAGAAAGAACAATGCTCTTCAAATAATTTGTTGTCATTTTGATTTTTAAAGATGTTTTTGAAAGAGATCTCACCAAAGCTGCAGTTATTTGATCAAAAATATAGGCTAGTAAAAAGAATTGTGAAATATTATTAAAATCTAAAACAACTGTTCTATTTTAATATATTTAAAAATGTAATTTTTAAAATTTGAAATGAAATTTTCAGCATCATCAGTCTTCAGTGTCACATGATCCTGACCCCGAACATTATCTAATTATTTATTTGAAATACCCATAATATATATTGTATTGTGCAATGTCCTATTTGCATCTTAAATGAGAGTCCGTCATAATTACTTTGTAATCATTAGTATGTATTGTCACTATTGTGCC
The DNA here is from genome assembly GCF_003368295.1 of Carassius auratus. Taxonomy (NCBI): domain Eukaryota; kingdom Metazoa; phylum Chordata; class Actinopteri; order Cypriniformes; family Cyprinidae; genus Carassius; species Carassius auratus. The sequence continues at coordinate 16,085,091 of NC_039271.1, forward strand.
ACCTGCCAGATATCAGAAACAGCTTTTTAGCCATTATATAGTTACTGAGCCTTTAATCTGACCAAGATCAGATCAAGAGCAGAGAACACCAGTGCACAAATTAATTTCATCAGTGGTGCTCAAAGATGCTTTAAAAACTGGAATAGGGCTCCACAACTGGGATCATAAACCTGAAAGTGTTCAAACCCCTTCATTTTCCCCCATAGTTTGCAGTTAAAAGGAAAAAAACAAACAAAAAAAACCACCACGTCCTCTTTAAAAAATCGGTCATAATGAATTTTAGGACATTTTGAGGTTACAGGGAAGAGGAATCATAATGAAAAAATAAAAACACTGGCGGCTTTTCTCAAAGCTATGTTAATGAATCTTTCACTTGTGCTCATATCCAGTGACACCTGGATGCTGTCAGTCTGCCACAGTTTTCTTCCCCGCAAATGTCATTCAAATCACATAGACACTACATTTTCAAATATGAACTCAGTCTCTTGGTCCAGAAGACACACGTGAAAAACTGCAGCATGTGATAATTTTTAATATATATATATATATATATATATATATATATATATATATATATATATATATATATATATATATATATATATATATATATATATATATATATATATATATATATAGGCGCAGGACTTGACAGTTAAACTCTGAGACGAGAAGTTCAAGAGGTACGCCGCAAGAGGGCACTGTAACATTTCCTTCTGTTACCACATAAACATTCTCATTAGTAGTCCAGTTTGCATCCTGTTTGAAAGCATTAGTATAATCAATAAGTAATTAAAACAACCAACTATATTTTCACATGGCAAATAAAGAATCATCTTTATTTCATTATTTATGGACTGGTAGGATTGTTTATTTCCTGAAATGACCCTTACACTGATGTAATAGTTTTTTTTTTTTTTTTTTTTTTTTTTTTTTTTTGTGAAAGCCAGTTTCACCTCATCATTAAAGAGGTAAAGCTCAGTTCCTCTGTCAATCAAAAGGATGAAGGTAAAACTGAAGGTAAAACAGTTCTCAAGGGAATATGTAACTCATATGATATATTGATTGCATGCATATGGATGTTTTAGGAAATTGACATTAATTTATGATAAGAGGTAAGCTCTGTTTTCTTTACTTTGGTCTTGGAATGTGTATCTGAAGGATTTGATTTTGTTGTGGAATGGAAAGGGGGAGTGTGTGCGTGTGTATGTGTGTGTGTGTGTAAAATAAAAGGCTAATCTCTCTGTTCCACTAAACATATTGGGAACCCAAATCCATAATAATCCTTGTAAATCAAACCAACTATGCTGGAAAATTGGGAATATATATAATTTATTTAATGTCTGTATATTGAAAACATTATTTCACATTTATAACTCCTATCTGAAATGTACAAGATGCATAATTTAAACTAGATTACAATCCATTGGCTGTATTCTGCAAAAAGTATAATGATAAAATGTTGGCACAGTTATAACACACAGCCGAAAAATAAAATGCAGCAGTCATTGGACTGAAATAAAAGGCTTTGTTGTTGAAATGACTATAAAGAAAAACAGACAGACGTTCTTTATTTATCCCTGGAGGGAAATTCATGGCATTTGTCACAGGGAAACAAAACGGCACAACAACAAATCAACAGAAAAATAACTGTGTGTGAATGCTGAACAGCCATCCATTAGTATCCTGCTTGACAGCCTCACTACACGTGCGACTGAGCTTTTAAATCCACAGTTATCGCATTCTTGCAGAAGGAATGGATGAACTTCTTGGCCAAGGGTCACGTCTCCAGATCAGCCTCACGTTTCAGCCTTGTTCTGGTTTGGTCACTCCAATACAACTGGACCCTTGACAGACATTTGTCCTGTTTGTCAGCTAAAGCGTTTGTTACAGTCAGGAAACAGTGAAGCTGTTTACATGCTGGTGTCAGGAAACACTGACATGTGATGTGCCAGCCTGCCAACAGCTCCTGTCATTTGTTTCTGTTGATAGGCAGTTTACTGTGCGTCCAATTATGCATTGTGGTTTTTTTCTTTTTTCTTGAAGTTGCTTTTAATATGAGGCCAACCTGATCAGAGATGGTTGCATAACTGTATATGCTCATGGACTGCAAATACTATTGTTACTAGCAAGTTTGAATGCTTCCATGCAAAGCTCTTGGAGTCTGAGAACAAACTTATTTTGTGTAAAAGTACACAAGCAATTATAATTTTGTTCTCATTCCAGAAAACACTGCTTCTCTCTCTGTTTAAATTATGCATACTGGTTACTCATTGATGCCTTTTTTTGTATGCAGTCTGTATGACTATACTGTATCTACTTCCTCTAGCTCTCTACAATAGAGCCACCTAGAATAAGTAAAAAAAAACGAAAGTAAGCAGCATTCATGGTATGCAATATGTGTGTGTGTGTGTGTGTGTGTGTGTGTGTGTGTATTAAAACAATAGTATATGAATTTATATGTAATGCTGTGTACACACCAAAAGATAATCGGGCTGATTTTGGGCCGATTTCGCCCCTTCCAACAATCCTTTTATGCTCATGTTTGTGATCTATCACATTTTGAAAATCTTATAAGATGTAAAATATCTTTGTGTGTACCCAGCATAAGAGTTCTCAAGAGAATCATCAAGGGAGACAAGGCAAAAATAAAATCACTAGAAATCAGAGTAAAAAATAAATTAGATTAAATAATACAAAAAAAAATATAATTAAATGATATATAATAAGAAAAGTATTAATGTGAGGAAAAAGTTGCAATATAATGGAAGTAGCAACATATTTTACTTTTTATTGTGAAAAACACCCGACTGAAAAATAATCCAAAAAGGATGGATTGTTAAATAAATAATCACAATTATAAGATAAAGTTATATAAAGTTGGTATCTGTAAGGACTTCCAATCAGGATTTAGACTGTATCATAGTACTGAGACTGCTCTAATCAGAGTTACAAATGACCTTCTCGTTATCATCTGATTGTGAATGTATCTCTCTATTATTGCTACTGGAACTTGTTGCTGCATTTGACACTATCAACTGCAACATTCTTTTGAATAGACTAGAAAATGATGTTGGTATTAGTGGAATTGCATTGGCATGGTTCAAATCATATTTATCTGACATCGTCAGTTCAGTGAACAAAGAAGTATCATATCAATCACAATTGCTGTGTGAAGCACCACAAGGCTAAGTACTAGGACCGTTGCTTTTCACGATTTACATGTTACCCTTGGGAGATATCATTGTGTTAGCTTTCACTATTCTGCTGATGATCCTCAGCTCTACACATCCTCAGTTCCTAACACTTTCTAACATTTGAAGGCTTTGCTGTCAATTTGTCGTCATCAGCTAGGAACCTAGGTGTGCTATTTGATAGCAATCTTTCCTTTCAAAGCCACATTTCTAGCATTTGTAAAACTGCATTTTCCAGCTAAAAATATATATCTTAATTATGACCTATGCTCTCAATGTCAAACACAGAAACTTTATTTAATGTGTTCATTACCTCAAGGTTATATTATTGTAATGCTTTATTGGGTGGTTGCTCTGCATACTTAATACTGGTGCCATGTTGGTACCGGGTTTCAGTACCCAACCCTAGTCAACACTGCACTGGCTCCCTATTAAAACATTGTATACATTTTAAAATATTGTTAATTACTTACAGAGCCCTCAATGGTTTAGCACCTCAATATTCGCGTGAGCTCTTATCACATTATAGTCCTTCACGTCTACTGCAATCTCAAAACTCTGGCTATTTGATAATACCTAGAATATCAAAATCAACTGTGGGCAGCAGATCCTTTTCCTATTTATCTCCAAACAATCTACATAGTGTGGTTCGGGAGGCAGAAACACTGTGTTAGTCTGAATCTAGACCCATCTATTTAACCTGGCATACACATGATACACTATCAGTTTCTATAATTCAAATTCATTAAAGCATTGTTAGGCTGTTTTAATTTGGTCAACCAGAACCGAGGACACTTCACATAATCTGTAAGTACTTGTTATATCGTAAGAATAATGGCATCTATGCTAGTATTAGTTTAACATTAAGGGTGTACTCACACTAGCCAGTTTGAACCGTGCCCGAGTGCGTTTGACCACCAAAGCGCGGTTCGTTTGACTAGTGTGAGTGCTCCGAACCGTGCCCGGGCGCGGCTCGATTGGCCGGCCCTGGCCCACTTGGAAGAGGTGGGCCAGGGCACGGTTCAGTTGGACTCGGGCGCGGTTCGCATGCAGTGTGAGCGCTAACCATGCTGGAGCACGGAAAAGGACACGTTGCGTCACGGTTTTGCGACGCTCCAAAACCAACATGGCAGGGAAAGGGTTGCTTTGGTCTACGGCAGAGGTGCAAAACGCATAAAAACTAAAAACTGCAAAGTCCTTGCTGCACTTCAGCTGGTACCTTGCAAACATCCTCATACGAGCAGCACGATTACGTGAAAATTTTCGCGTCACTAAGGCTACACATCTGTTTAACAACAGGCTGTGAGAGGGCTGTGGACCAAACGACACAAATTTATCCACAAAGAAAACAGAGCAATGGACTCCATTGTGTTCAGAGAGCGCCGCTATTACTGTTTATCCCCAAACGTCGCACCAAATGACGTAAGCGTGCTCCAGCACGAATGCTGAAACCCTATATGTCGCTGTTGGACAGTGTTTTCTCTACTTCCTGTTGGCCTTGTGTAGCTAATCATAGCTCCATGTAGCTGTTTTTATTTTATATTTTTTCTCTATAATCTTTCTTACTATCACTGTCTGTTTGTTTGTTTTTTTAATTGTAAAATATAACTTAATTCACACCATATTTCTGATATTACCGATCAATCTTATCAGATTAACTTTGATCGTTCACTCTTCCGTGACTGCAGCACACCTGCAAAGCGTTAGCACTCGTTAGCTTGTCATTAGCGTTTTCTTTTCTCCTCTCCTCTCCTCTCTCACGCTGCAGTTTTCCACAAGTTCATCAAACAACCGCAGTAAGAATATTTCATCAAGCACGGTGAGTAATGGCTTCTCCTACAATTGTTATTTGCACCTCTTGCCACATGTACAGTTTATCTATCTCTGTCGCTGATGAGGGATTCACATGTGATAAATGCAGGGAAACAGTTAGGCTGACAGAGAAGATTTCAGAATTAGAGACACGCATCCAAACTTTAATTGAGGACAGTAAGAATGTTAGGGCTCTAGATATGGCTTTGGATGCGTCTAGCTCAGGGATTCCTGTACATTGTCCGGTTCCAGCAGAGCCCCTGCAGCAGGGCAACTGGGTGACGGTCAGGCAGCGTAGTCGTGGGTCAAAACACCGCTCTTCTGTTCCGATCAAAACATTAAACAGGTTCTCCCCACTCAGTGATGCACCCACTGAGAAACCTGATGAAAGTGCTCTAGTTATTGGTGATTCTATTGTACGGAACGTGAATATAGAGACACCAGCCACCATAGTCAAATGTTTACCGGGAGCCAGAGCGCCTGACATCTTGGCAAATTTAAAAGTGCTGGCTAATGCTAAACGTAAATACAGTAAGATTGTTATTCATGCCGGCGCTAATGATGTTCGACTTCGCCAGTCGGAGATCACTAAAAATAACATTAAAGAGGTGTGTGAACTTGCAAGCACGATGTCAGACACTGTAATATGCTCTGGTCCCCTCCCTGCTTACCGTGGTGATGAGATGCATAGCAGATTGTCATCACTCAATGGCTGGATGTCTAAGTGGTGCCCACAGAATAACATAGGTTATATAGACAATTGGACGAGCTTTTGGGGCAGACCTGACCTGTTTAAAAGAGATGGTCTTCATCCCTCCTGGGGTGGCGCCACTCTTCTGTCTAGAAATATGGCAAATAGTCTTAGTGTTTATACTTGACTAACTGGGGCCCAGGTCAGGAAGCAGACAGACTGGCTAAACCGACCGTCTGCTAGCTGCCTCCCGTCACAGAGGTCAGTTAATTCTCAGCACATAGAGACTCTTTCACCTAGATATCACACTATAGAGACTGTGTCTGTTCCACGAACTAGAAAATACAAAAAACGTCCAAACCAAGTTAAGGTTAACAATTTAATTGAGGTTCAACAAATAAAAAACAAATGCAATATGGATAAACAAATGATAAAGATTGGCTTATTGAATATCAGATCCATTTCTACGAAAACACTTTTTGTAAATAATATGATAACTGATCATAATATAGATGTGCTCTGCTTGACAGAAACCTGGCTAAAACCTGATGATTACATTATTTTAAATGAGTCCACCCCCCAAGATTATTGTTATAAACACGAGCCGCGTCTAAAAGGCAAAGGGGGAGGTGTTGCTTCAATTTATAATAACGTTTTCAGGATTTCTCAGAGGGCAGGCTTCAAGTATAATTCGTTTGAAGTAATGGTGCTTCATATAACATTATCCAGAGAAACCAATGTTAATGATAAATCCCCTGTTATGTTTGTACTGGCTACTGTATACAGGCCACCAGGGCACCATACAGACTTTATTAAAGAGTTTGGTGATTTTACATCCGAGTTAGTTCTGGCTGCAGATAAAGTCTTAATAGTTGGTGATTTTAATATCCATGTCGATAATGAAAAAGATGTATTGGGATCAGCATTTATAGACATTCTGAACTCTATTGGTGTTAGACAACACGTTTCAGGACCTACTCATTGTCGAAATCATACTCTAGATTTAATACTGTCACATGGAATTGATGTTGATAGTGTTGAAATTACTCAGCCAAGTGATGATATCTCAGATCATTATTTAGTTCTGTGTAAACTTCATATAGCCAAAATTGTAAATTCTACTTCTTGTTACAAGTATCGAAGAACCATCACTTCTACCACAAAAGACTGCTTTTTAAGTTATCTTCCTGATGTATCCGAATTCCTTAGCATATCCAAAACCTCAGAACAACTTGATGATGTAACAGAAACTATGGACTCTCTCTTTTCTAGCACTTTAAATACAGTTGCTCCTTTACGCTTAAGAAAAGTTAAGGAAAACAGTTTGACACCATGGTATAATGAGCATACTCGCACCCTAAAGAGAGCAGCCCGAAAAATGGAGCGCAGCTGGAGGAAAACAAAACTAGAGGTATTTCGTATTGCTTGGCGGGAAAGTAGTATATCCTACCGAAAAGCATTATAAACTGCTAGATCTGATTACCTTTCTTCTCTTTTAGAAGAAAACAAACATAACCCCAGGTATTTATTCAATACAGTGGCTAAATTAACGAAAAATAAAGCCTCAACAAGTGTTGACATTTCCCAACACCACAGCAGTAATGACTTTATGAACTACTTTACTTCTAAAATCGATACTATTAGAGATAAAATTGCAACCATTCAGCCGTCAGCTACAGTTTCGCATCAGACAGTGCACTATAGACCCCCTGAGGAACAGTTCCACTCATTCTCTACTATAGGAGAGGAAGAATTGTATAAACTTGTTAAATCATCTAAACTTACAACATGTATGTTAGACCCTATACCATCTAAGCTCTTAAAAGAGGTGCTTCCAGAAGTCATAGGTCCTCTTCTGACTATTATTAATTCCTCATTGTTATTAGGACATGTCCCCAAAACCTTCAAACTGGCTGTTATTAAGCCTCTCATAAAAAAGCCACAACTTGACCCCAGAGAACTAGTTAATTATAGACCAATCTCGAATCTCCCTTTTCTGTCCAAGATACTAGAAAAGGTGGTATCCTCACAATTATATTCCTTCTTAGAGAAAAATGGTATATGTGAGGATTTCCAGTCAGGATTTAGACCGTATCATAGTACTGAAACTGCTCTCCTTAGAGTTACAAATGATCTGCTCTTATCATCTGATCGTGGGTGTATCTCTCTATTAGTTTTATTGGATCTTAGTGCTGCGTTTGACACAATTGACCACAACATTCTTTTGCATAGACTTGAACACTTTGTTGGCATCAGTGGAAGTGCATTAGCATGGTTTAAATCGTACTTATATGACCGCCATCAGTTCGTAGCAGTGAAGGAAGATGTATCATATCGATCACAAGTGCAGTATGGAGTACCTCAAGGCTCAGTTCTAGGGCCGCTACTCTTCACGCTTTATATGTTACCCTTGGGAGATATCATCAGGAAACATGGTGTTAGCTTTCACTGTTATGCTGATGATACGCAGCTCTATATTTCCTCGCAGCCCGGTGAAACACACCAATTTGAAAAACTAATGGAATGCATAGTCGATATAAAAAATTGGATGACGAGTAATTTCTTACTGCTAAATTCAGAAAAAACAGAGGTGTTAATCATAGGGCCTAAAAACTCTACTTGTAATAACCTAGAACACTGTCTAAGACTTGATGGTTGCTCTGTCAATTCTTCGTCATCAGTTAGGAACCTAGGTGTGCTACTTGATCGCAATCTTTCCTTAGAAAGCCACGTTTCTAGCATTTGTAAAACTGCATTTTTCCATCTCAAAAATATATCTAAATTACGGCCTATGCTCTCAATGTCAAATGCAGAAATGTTAATCCATGCATTTATGACTTCAAGGTTAGACTATTGTAATGCTTTATTGGGTGGTTGTTCTGCACGCTTGGTAAACAAACTACAGCTAGTCCAAAATGCAGCAGCAAGAGTTCTTACTAGAACCAGGAAGTATGACCATATTAGCCCGGTCCTGTCCACACTGCACTGGCTCCCTATCAAACATCGTATAGATTTTAAAATATTGCTTATTACTTATAAAGCCCTGAATGGTTTAGCACCTCAGTATTTGAATGAGCTCCTTTTACATTATACTCCTCTACGTCCGCTACGTTCTCAAAACTCAGGCAATTTGATAATACCTAGAATATCAAAATCAACTGCGGGCGGCAGATCCTTTTCCTATTTGGCGCCTAAACTCTGGAATAACCTACCTAACATTGTTCGGGAGGCAGACACACTCTTGCAGTTTAAATCTAGATTAAAGACCCATCTCTTTAACCTGGCATACACATAACATACTAATATGCTTTTAATATCCAAATCCGTTAAAGGATTCTTAGGCTGCATTAATTAGGTAAACTGGAACCGGAACACTTCACATAACACCGTACTTTCTACATCATTAGAAGAATGGCATCTACGCTAATATTTGTCTGTTTCTCTCTTGTTCCGAGGTCACCGTGGCCACCAGATCCAGTCTGTGTCCAGATCAGAGGGTCACTGCAGTCACCCGGATCCAGTACGTATCCAGACCAGATGGTGGATCAGCACCTAGAAAGGACCTCTACTGCCCTGAAAGACAGCGGAGACCAGGACAACTAGAGCCCCAGATACAGATCCCCTGTAAAGACCTTGTCTCAGAGGACCACCAGGACAAGACCACAGGAAACAGATGATTCTTCTGCACAATCTGACTTTGCTGCAGCCTGGAATTGAACTACTGGTTTCGTCTGGTCAGAGGAGAACTGGCCCCCCAACTGAGCCTGGTTTCTCCCAAGGTTTTTTTCTCCATTCTGTCACCGATGGAGTTTCGGTTCCTTGCCGCTGTCGCCTCTGGCTTGCTTAGTTGGGGTCACTTCATCTACAGCGATATCGTTGACTTGATTGCAAATTAAAACAGATACTATTTCAACTGAACAGAGATGACATCAATGAATTCAATGATGAACTGCCTTTAACTATCATTTTGCATTATTGAGACACTGTTTTCCAAATGAATGTTGTTCAGTGCTTTGGCGCAATGTATTTTGTTTAAAGCACTATATAAATAAAGGTGATTGATTGATATATGTGAGTGCAGGCCAGAGGGGGAGTGGGGAGGGGGGACAATCGGACTCGGGCCCGGTTCATGGCAACCGTGCCTAGTGTGAGTACACCCTAAACCCAGCTGGACTGTTTTACTGTGCATCTTCCTAGTACACTGAAAGTAGAGCTTAGGATGTTAAAGCTGAGAGGCATTTTTCAAGCCAACATTCAATTTGTTACTGATATCAAGGCAGCAAAATGTGGTCTCTTATAATATTGTGTCATTCTCGTTTCATCGTTGTTCCCCTCAGCAAACTTTCCACATTTTCTTTTATCTGTTTTGACAGTTACCCCGTAACAGGACGAAAGGACTGAAAACAAATAGTCTCCGCATCCATTTCTTGTTTGTTTACGTACATCAGCAAACAAGCTGACAGTTAATTTTCCAGAACAGAAACTGCTTGCATAAACATACTGATATTGGGATGCAATTATAGGGCACGTCTAAACTTCATTGCCTTCTGATAAGTGCCTAATAGTAAAAGTCAAATAAATTCACTTTTTTGGGGGGGATGGATAGATGGATAGATATTGACTAAATTTTGAGTCCACTTTAAAGTCCAGGTACAAGTCAAAGACTTTTTACTCTGTTCAATTTGCAAACTGAAAATGGGTTAGAGGGAACGATATCTACCCCCAATAGTCTCACACAATCCTGTGGGGGGAAAAAGTAAATAGATATACAATATGTGTAGCTGTATTTTTATTTAGGCTTGTTTTTCCCTACCACAGCACAATCAGAACAGACCCATGACCCACCATTAGAGAACATCTGCTGGATCATGTTCTGACTCAGATCTCCCTCATGGCTTTCCACTTAGAGCCCATGATTTATTGAATAAGAGGGACGATAAATCATTAAACCATGGCTGCTTTACTTATGCTTGCTCAGTGTTCTCAAGAATAGCAGATGTGTGGATAACACAGCCTGTCCAATGAGAGATTACATTCAGCAACTAGAGAAAATCTGCTCTCTCCACCAGCATCACTTTCCCCAAATGAGAAATATCTCATTTGACTTAGTGGAGGCTGTAGTTATTCTGAAGCGGAAATTAATTTCCTGCATGCAGCCAATTGGACTCGTCTGTTTTAATTTGCTATGACTGTGACGGTCAGCACAACAGGTGCAGCAGCAGTGGTTTGCTGACATATATGATGGGATAAAAAAGGTTTGTAAGGACTCAAAGTAACAAAGTAACAATCAGGAGCAGTGAGCAGAACGAAAAACTTTACAAGATCAAATCACAAATGGAGCGCTTAACAACTCGATCTATGTGCAAGACAAGTAGAACTAGCCCAGCTACAAATGAAGTAAAACAGCTGGAACAATAGGTCTCATTTACTAATAACTGCATGGATCATTTGCATTCATATGCACAGGAGATCTCAGAAAATTTCTGCGTGATTCACAACATGTCCATACATGCATAATAATCTCATTCTAGTGTTAACGAATTTTGGAGAATTAACTCGCTCACACCATCTCCACATAAGGGCTTTCCACTTAACCTTTTGCAGCATTTCGTCTCACAGCAAACATAATGACATTCTCTCAAGACACACTCATCTGAGATCCTCGAGCTACGGCAAGGTGTCCTAGATTACAGTCCTCAAATGAACCACCTGTACACGCATGTATCTGTGTTTTTAAACAGAGGAACCTCTCGGGCTCAAGCTATAACAAACACTTTCTTACACTTTTATATCATAAGTATGTAATAATTGTGGGCATGTGATTTCAGTTGTTCCTACATTTTACATATTATAGAATACATTTTAGCACAACAATTATTTATGAATCATGATTTACTCTTGAAATCGTTTGTACGCAGATTCCCAAATGTACGCAGATTCTAACAAATTTGTAAGTAAATGAGACCCAGTGTTTAGTGGTTATTATTCAAGGATATCTGACTTCAGCATGCTATAAATGGCCACTCGGAATTAAGAATTCCAGTGAGCCAAGCTAATGTTATGCCACTTTTCTTGCACAGTCCCAGTCTGGTCTCAGTACTGTAATTGAATTATTAATATTATTATTTCTTTTTTTGGTGTATTCCATTTAATGTATCTATTGTCAGTCACAGCATGTTGGAGAAAATGCCTTTTGAGTCCCATGGCAAACAAAGTAAATATTACATGATTAGTAATGGTTAAATGATTGCAGAAATGTTATTCATTTTAAGGGTTTAAAGTGTAGTCTTGTTTAACATTATTTATTCTTCGAAACAAGTTGGCAGCAGAAATCACACACAACAGCACTTTCTTTTCGGAACATACTACAAAACTCATTGCTCAAGCTCTTGTTTTCTCCAGACTCGACTATTTCAATGCTTAGCAGATCTTCCAGCCAATTCTATAAAACTTCTACAACTACTCCACAATGTGGCTGCAAGATTAGTATTTAGTGAGCTGAAGAGAACACATCTCATTGATGTGTGCCTACAAAACCATCACTGGCTCTACACCCTTTTACCTAAACTGACTACTTCACAAATGTCCTCTATAATTTGTCATTATCAAGTGCCAGCGCATTATAGTGCCATCCCAAAGATGCACAAAATCACTTTCACAGACCTTTACATTAATTGTTGCCACCTGGTGAAATGACCTGCCCAACTCAATCAGATCTTCAAAAAATTGGCAAAAGCACATCTTCCATCTCCGTTTGACCCTCTTACTCTAGCACTGTCTATTATAAAAAAAAAAAACTAACATGACCCTCCAACTCTTACATTCTATTTATATTCTTGCTACTTGTCTTTTTATTTATTTAAAAAAATGACCCTCTAACTTATTTTTATTTATTATAACTTGCTACATGTAATGCATTAGGCTAACTGAGACCTGTCACAGCACTTTTATATTATTTCCCTTTTTTAGGTTTTGCTTCTATTATCCTCATTTGTAAAGTAAAGTACATACAAATTCTCATGAGATCAGGCTGACAGTTTTGCAATATTTGTGTTTGATCTTGATGCTGTTCGCTTCCCATTTAAAGTTCCTTGACTAATTATTTTATCCCAATATTCTGTTGTAGTGGAATTCAAATTATTTTCTGCGTTCATAGTCCCTTACGTAATAGGGTCATTTAGAAAGTGGAATGCATTTTTATGCCAGTTCTTATCATCTGTTTTAGTCCTAGGCTCAGTGTATGCTTGGTTGAAGACAAAGTTAATTGACAGTCACTGGAGCACTCTATCATTTGGACATGAATCCTCGCATGGATTGTGGAGGAAGTTGGAAAGTGGTGCTTTCATTCATTTGTTCTTGGTAGGGTCGGAATATCAGTGGACTGGAAACCATCAATGTGTGACTTAGAAAGGTTGAGCGCTCTATAGAAACGCCTGGGAGGAAAACCAGTTAAACAGTCCTCAAATGGACAGACTTTCCCTGTCTCTCATTTTCTGTAGCTTCTCATTAGATGAAGGGTTTGTCAAAGCAACATCGCCCTCGAGTGCATGGGTAGGGCAGAGTGGAAATGCCTGTCAAATCAAAGTTGGGAGATTGGACAGCCATTAATTTACCTCAGGCTATGATGTATGCTTCACTTTGAAGTCCATAAACAACACCCCGGAGCTACACAACTGAAAAATGTCCTAGCGTTCCCCCATTCACAGTAACTGGTAATCCTGAGGGGAAGACTAAAGTGATGGAGGCACTCCTTTGATTCCCAAAACTGTTTTTCACTTGCACGCATTTACTTTCATCAATGACTTTAAAGGAAGTGCAAGCTCAAAACAGTGCATTTGGTTCCGTTTGCTTCAGATGAGTTTTGGCTCATGTTCCCCTGATGAAAATGGGCAAGGAGTCTCCTTTTAGGGATTTTTGTAGCACTTTCTTGTGTGCAATGGGCATTTTAAGTCTCGATTTGAGCATTATGGAGTTTTATGTATCTGTGGTCTTGGCAATCAGACTGTTTGATTGTTGTGGCATCGAGGCACTTTGTTTGCGTGATGTATGCTGGTCCCGCTGTCACGTGAAGGTCAGGCTCCTGTCTGCATCCAATTTCATTTGCAGCTTCATCACAACACTGATTTCAAAGAAATCAAACATCATGTTCTATTTTGCCATAGACTGTATAGATTTTTTTTTTTTGACTAGTGTTTCACAACAGTATAACAAACTAGATTTTTACTGGGTGAAAGTTGTTGTATTATTGTAGACCAGACAAAACCATGGAGGTCATGCTCGACTATAGTTTTATGATGTCAGAATGCCGCCCACAAGGCTATCGGCGCCAACAGCTTGGACCTTGTTTTTCACTGACCCAACAACAATGCTTCCTTTAGCAAGAACCACTAATTAGCCAACACCAATTAGTGAATGAGCAAATTAATTCATCTTGCCACTAACTCTTGGGAAACATTAGCATACACACAGAGCTCCGTGCATCCAAGCATAGTAGATTTGCAGTGATCAAGCAAATTGCCCTCACTTGCTGCTGTTCATCTTGTGTACATTGACACTATTATTTCACAGCGCTCTTGAGAAAGCATTTCACCTTATGCTAGCGATCTAAACCTCTAAAAAAAGAGCTGATCTGGGAACAGAAGCACAGACAAGAAAAGCATTCTTGTGAGCCACTTAGTCACAGCAGGACTCCATAATCATTAGTCATGGTGAATCCAACGAGACAACTGTTTACAGAGCCACAGAAGAACGACACTTAGCTAAGAGCGAGCTCTTTGCTCATTCCAATTACCTCGCAGCTAGAACAGCTCTTGGTACAAGCTCCAAACAAGAGAGCCTCAGTAGAACTAGATGAGTTGTGAAAGTGGCTGACGGCATGTAAGGGCATCTAGACAATGATTAACAAGCACGCCACCAACTGAAGCCAACACATTTCATTGCGGGAAGCAACTGGGATTGGATTGACTATCTTTACAAGACCACCCCACCACCCCACTTGTATAAAGTGAAGAACATGGCACTTGCCTTAAGCGGAGCACTTCACCAAAGAGCACCTGAATAGTTCACCTTGGATCCCAAAGCACATTGTAATCCACAAAGTGATATTCACCTATTCATCTTCAGCCGCTGTCGCACAAAATAAATGCCCCTCTAGGGGACATTGAATGTGCACCTTCATTTTTCTTGCAACAGCCTTGGGAGAACAAACAGAAGGACAGATCTTTCACTCTTAAAAACTTATCATTCAAAACACTTTTGAAGAACAACTTGCAGGCAGATTATCAATGAAGTTTTTTGTTGCTGTTGTTGTTTGCGATTCCAACCTCAGTTCAAATCATGTACCGTTTTCTTCCTGTGTTTTGACAGACAACATGTTTGGTGCAAGCCAGTTTGTTTCTGAGTAGAAGTGGATGGTAAGTTATATAAAGTTACTTGTGTAGCCTGGTGTTGGCTTTTTGCTAGACCTGCCGTGGACCCAAGGATCACACAAATTAGCTCCTGTGGCACTTTGTGGGAAATCCCAGAATGCCTCTACCTCAGACTGATTGATAACTGATGGCTAAATTGGGTTGTCTGTCAAGCTGATTTCCACAATTACTCTCAGGACTCAGGATACAAAAAGCATACATTGCTGGAGAAGTTGGTGAAACTCTCTCAAACTGTTCAAGAAGGTCTAATTCAGGAATACCATCTGCCTAATTGCAGCAATTATCAGGATATCACATTGCTCTAAATATACCTAATGTCACTATGTGCCTTTCTTTAAATTGTAAGATAAAGCTGTAGTTGAAGTGTTAATGTTTATTTACTAGTGTTACTTGCAAAGGCAGGACTTGAGCAAATACTTCAGTGCATTACTTTTTAAACATAGATGCAAATTAATTTTCAATTGCACCTATTGAAAGAGATGCGCTATTACTTTTATGGTAATGACTATTACTACGTGAACATACTTACGATTTTTAAGCGGTGGGTTATGAAACAGGTGAAACAAAACCAGCTGGAATACACTACACAGCCAGCTATCTGAACATATTCTAAACCACTAGCTATCATACAATTGCCAACTTTGTGAATGGTTTCAAAGAAAAACTGAGCTTCACACTAAACGACTGTGGATCACACACCAGAGGAGTGCATAGTTGTTGTTAAAAATTTGTGCCAAACACATCTGGATGCAGACTTGGATGAGTAGACATAGTCAGTATGGCCTGTACAGTGAGAGGCATTAAGTTATTTATATAAGCAGTGCCATACACAACCTTAAACAGGTTTGACATCCTTTAGGGTTTATTGTAAGTGGCATGTTATTTTCAAACATGTTGGAGCATTAATAATTTAGCGCCACTCACCAATACATGCAACAACCAGCATAATTAAATACTGGCAGATTCACATTCATCTGTTTTAGATGAAACTGAACACACTTTTGCCGCCATTCACTGATCATTTCGCTTTGATAGTGTCATGACACGAAGAAGCATCTTAATGTGAATTTACAGAAATGTTACCACAGGCACATTTATCAATGGGCTGGTATAAATGAATATGACCTTGTTGATAAAGACTACATTAGGAAATGATTATGAAAGTGCAGAAGGAAAATAAAAAAGTCAGAGAATCAGGCTTTGTTGCGTAGGTCAAATGAATGCATATTTGGAAGTACATTAAAATGGACATTGTAGTCCACTTTATACAATATAAAAAGGCATTGCTGCTAGTGCTAAGATATCATTTTCCCCTCGAACTCATGCTGACTTTCAGTTAATGACTTGTTACATTATATGGGCTGCTTATATTTGGCTAGCAGATGGTTTTACTTTGAGGCTACAGAATGAAATGACAGAATGAGACTGAAATTCCACGACATTATCAATCTTCATTTTATGTATCTTCATACAAATAATGTGACATTATTAAACCCAGAAAACATTAGCACCATCATGCACAGCGATTTAATCTTCATAACACAGAAGTTATTGGACATAGAGCTCTCATTTGTCCAAAGATAACAGACGATCCGTCCAACCCACCACATATTCATCATCTGACTTTAAAGGTTAGTCGAGGTCTATAATGTCACCCATCTGTCACCATTAAATAAGCCTAAATCGGTCACATTAGGGTTGTTCCTAGGGTGGACGTAGTGGAATTTTTTTTTTCTCCTCTCCAGGCAGAGAGAATATTAAAAACTAAACAGGTTGAAAGAACTGCAGAGGATCACAATGAATCATACGCAAAATGCGGCCTTCAGTGATTACGTTAATTTTTTTACCCCTGATTGTTTCCCATCATGCAACACAAAATGTGGATGCATTAATCCACTCAGTCCTACCAGTGACCAAAATTTGCTGCACACTGTAGATATTGAAACCACTCAACATACTTGTTTATTAATGCCCAGCTACATCTAAGGAAAATATCAGCATTAATCTGATGTTTTTTTCTATCCTTGTTCACCATTTCACTTACATTATATTGAGTATGAAGTAATATGAATGCTGACAGGACATCTAATTTTAAAACCATGGCCTATGGGATCACTCATGTATATAAAATGTATTTTCAACAACCAAACCAAATATGAAATTTAATCTGTCCTGTATAGCTCCTGGTTGTTATTAAACTAACCTTCTCTGTGTAATTGTAACCCCTGTGGCCCTTTTGTTAAGAATGAATTCAAACCTCTTTTCAGCTGCACAAGCTCTGAATATAAACCTTCTCCTAATAGAATTTTTTCCCCAGTTTTTCTTCTGCTGGTTCAATCAAGTGCATCATGACTGATCAGATATTAAAGGACATGTGGAGCCAAGATTTTATAATAGTTCTAAAGGAAAAGTTCACCTGAATTTCACCAGTGGAACAGAAAATTAGAAATTAGAGTGTTCATGCCGTTTCGGTACGATGAAAATGGACTCTGTTGAGCTTCATAAAATGACAACTAAGCACCACAAATGTACAGCAAAAGTAGTCTGTATAAATGCTAAAAAATATAATTACTTTAAGTGTGAACTGAATTTAATGTTTTGAGGCACTTAACTGAATTAAAATTAACATGCACTTCACTGATTTAAATTAACATGCACATTTATTGCAGTTTAAATTGATATTAAAAGCAATACAATGAACTCAAGAGTGCTTTTTTGAACAACTTAAGCAGGATTTACAGTAAGTTCATCTTTATATGTAATTTCAAATCTATTTCTATTGTCATTTAAATATAATTAAAGTATACTGCCAAATTACCAAGTGCACTTTTTAAAAGTTTGTTAGGAAACTTTTTTTTTAAGTACATATAAGTACGTTGGTCCTTTATTTAATATTATATTATCTATTTTTGAAAATATACTTTTAACATCTGAAGTAAACTATAAAGTGCACATTTAATGCAATTATGCACACTTCTTTTTCACAAACATACATGTTATTTTGAAAATCAAATCTGCTGTGAAATAGAATTATAATTTGTTTTTGGTTTTTTTTATACAAGCACAGTGGTGTGACAATAGAGTCACATGACACTGAAAGATAAAGGAAGTAAATGAGACTTTGATTTTGGTTCCATGAATCATGGTTTAATTTCTCTATTGTTTATCGAGAGACTAATTGAGTTCCATTCAAGCAAAAGCTCCTTCAGTTATAAATCAGGTAATAATTACCTCTGAGGATAATCTGTTTTTCAACATGTGAGGTAGCACAAACAAAAAAAGAGAAAAGGTAAACAAGAAATCCATCAGGCCTGTTGTACTTCTTTTTCAAGAATTAAGATGCTACAAGACATAAAAGACTAATGACCTGCGGCGGAGAAGTTTCTGTTCTCTGAAAACAGGCCACAAATCCCCAAATGCAAGTCATCCAAATGAAAATCCTTTTCAAAGCTCTCCCTCTTTGGGTACAAGAAGCTTAAATCATTTTCTTTGAACTTATATGGAACCACATAAGGGTTGTGCACGACATTCAACAGTGTTTTAGTGTTGATCTAATCACTGACAGACTCCAATGGCATATGCTCAGAAGAACGTACTCGCAGATGTATGTGGCTGCATGCTGTCATCTTTGCATCATTGACAGGGAAATATATATCAGAAAAATGTTATAAAAAAAATAAAACAATCTCACAGCTTTAAGAGCCCTCATCATTAAAATAGAATATGTTACCCAATTTATTGTACCCATACACAATAAAAACCAGGAAATCATATTAAGAAAGTAAATGGGCTAAATTTTGACATCACACTGACTCTCAAGTGGCCAAGCCTGCACATGTGGGTATTTGGACAAGTCAAATCTCTCATTGCCAAGTGTTGCAAGTTTCCTCTGCCTTACAGAGCGTTCCTTTTCTATAGTGTTTGGTCTTTTGTTATGACCATTGTGCTTGACTTTTGACTACTGATTTCTGGATGCCGGTTTCTGCCTTGTTTACCCTTTTGGACTGATTGATACATGCATGTTTTATTGACTACAATACAGCCTTGTGATTTGGATTAGTTTGCTGTGTGTTATTAAACTTACTGCATTTGGATCTTACAGTACCTCCATGTTATTGCCTATGAGTCCCTTAGAGTTGTTAATGTTTTCATTATAATTTTTTTAATCAAACTAAAACTTGTCTTTTACGGGCATGCTGATAGCTCTCAGCTGCAATGAGGCTGCATTCTAAAGAGAATCAAGACACCATGGACTTGACACTAGTGTGATGAATCTGGTAAGAACGCAGATTACTGAGAGAATATTAAAAGAACGGAACAAACAAGTTTATAGCTTCATACTGACATAACAAGATGCTCGTGAAACTTGGAAAGGGGATCAGCTGTCCATGACATTTGCTCGGTCTTTTCATTTGTGCATTCATCTCGGTCTTTCCATTTGTGCATTTATCTGGAAAGTACATTTGACCAGGGAGACCTAATAAAGTCTGGAGTAATTATTTTATATGGCATGATTTGTCTATATTATGACATGTTTTTGAACATTTTCTCAGTGATTCATAATGAAGCAGCGACAGGGTAAAGTAGATATTGTAAAATGTAAAATACTGGTTGCATAGCATTTAGGTATCACCCCTAATTTTTAGAGAGCAATAATTTTGAATAAATGAAAATTAACATCAAAATGCAGTGTAACCTCCATTGATTTTGATTGATGTCACATCAAATTTGATTGTGATTCTCTGCTTTTCTCTCCAAGGAGCCATATTAGTCATTAACCAGGTACCTGATGAGAATCACTGACATTCATTTTTAACAGCAAATTTGCCAGATAGTTAAAGCATTATCTTCATAATGCTTCAACGATAATTAATCACACTTAATTAGAGGTACGTTAATCAAAATGCCCAAATTATGAATATTTTCTCCCACAAAGCACAGAATTTATGAAGTATGCATAATCATTAAGCATTTTTTTTTTTACCGGCCAAGAGTAAATTAGTTATTCTTCTAATTAGAAAATGCATTTGGCTCATTAGAGCTCTACGATGTCAAGGAGTTTCCATGAAACCAGAATCTAGGGTCCTACATCCAACCAAAGAGGTCCACATTAATTATATTTGTTAATATTGTGAAGAATTACAAATCAGTTTGCAGCTATGTTCCCAAACCTAGTCAGGTGCAAACAACTTATTTAAAACAGTCTGTTAGCCACAGCTTTGATCATTTGTCTTTGTTATAAAACCTCATCATTCACCACAACAGTCAGCGACAATCACTGCTGTGCTGAATGCCAGTGCAATGTCCACAGAGCTTGGAGATTTTTTGTGGGGGGGGGGTGGGGGTGGGTTGTGCCATTCCTTTAAGCCTTTAGCTAAGTAGCTTTGGATGACTTGAAACCAACTACCATGTTCCAAAACCTACCACATTACACTTAATTTCGATAGTCCACATTAGACATTCTACTAACTATGAGAAACTTTACAGCAAACTGTCAACTAGCAGTTATTTGAAATAGGTTTGGGCTGATAGACGATGCCATCATCCATCGCCAAGGGCTGATAATGATGTTGCCCCAGTGTTCTGTCGATTTGTCCTATCCTGTCAGATTGTACTACCTCCCACCACAGCCCTAAACCTACCCTTACAGAAATGCAAATACAATAATTATGTGTTATATTCATGATTGTAGCTAGAGGGGATAAAGCTACAGGACTCTTTTTCAACCTATAAGATTGTGTTTTTATTAAAGGCTACTCCTACCCCAACCCTAAACCTACCTTCACAGTAATGCAGATAAATTAAATATTGTTGTTCAGCATGAGAAAATGGACACAATATTGATGTGCGCATGCACAGTAAACCCTGGTAGAAAAATTTGAGTAGTATAAAATGTCAGGACACCGGCATCGTGAAAGCCCAACCCCTCCTTTGGAATCGCTTTTTAGTTTCACTATGATTTTCAAGATTCACGATCGCACATACCCTATTTATAATATCAAGCGGCAGTACTTACCACACATTTTACAAGATTATTTGTTTGTCAGTGGTACTGAGGATCTGCAAATCATTCGCCATTGTCCTCAGCCATCTCTCCTTACATAGTGTCTACACAAGACGCGACAGCGATTATTTTTTCGATGCATCGATTAATATAACGATCAATTTTTTCAGACCGATTCGATTTCGATTATCTCCCCATTAATTGACAACTAACAATTTATACATGTTGATTTACATATCTGAATGAAAAAAACATTGCAATATATGTTTATTGCTCTTAAAATTACAAAATAAAAGACTGACTAAGAATGCATTACTTTGCACTTGTATAGAGATAGCATTCAATAAAACCTTGAAGACTTGAAAACACATAGCTTACTGAAACAAGCTTACTGAACACATAGGGCCTAGCTTAAGGCTGGTTCACACGGCAGGATAATTAGGCCGATTGTAGCCCCGATTCACCCCTTCCGACAATCTTAGGATGCTCCGATTATCGTAAAATAATCTGATCAAATATTCCTGCCGTGTGTGGTGTGTTAAGACTGCTCTCCTCTGCTCGGAAGAACGTCGGGACCGCTCCGATCTCAAATCGGGGATATCCAACATGTTGGATTTATTTGGCCCGATTTCTTCTCGTGTGTGGTGTCCCCCGAGGACAAACAATCACGCAGCCTGTGGACTGTGGCGTGTAGCCAATCAGAGAGCGAGGTGACGAGGCGGTGAGGAAGTACCGGGAAACAAAATCAAAACAGCCGGCGTATATAATATAACAAATATAACAAATACAAATAAAGTCGATTGGCATAACTACATCCACAACTGCAGTCCACCAGAGTACATGGAAACGAATATATGAACGTTTATTTCAACAGTTATTAATCTGAGTAGAACGTAACAACATTTCTATGAGATAAAACAACAACTTACCTCCATATCATGATGTAGCAAGTAAAGTCCATGCTCGCGTTGTCTCCACCTCTTTGACCATCGCCTTTTCTTGTTTTTCTTATGTTTTTTTTTTTTCCGTTAAAAACAAAGCAAAAACTATGGCCACTGCATCCTCTTCGTCCGCCATGGTTGTTTACTCTGAAGTCAAGTTTGATCTCGAGGGATTTTGCGAGATTTCCTGTCTGACCTGGGAATGCTCGGGAGTGAAATCGGTTCATGTGTGATGTGTTGATATTTCCGTGTGGCTGCACACCACACACTAAACGACCAAAACTGTTAGACCCGTGATTTTTTAATCGCCGTGTGCGGGGTCTTTCAGGTTTGGAAAATCGGCCGACAATTTTAAAATCGTCCCGTGTGAACCAGGCCTTACTGAAAAAAAGTTATTCTTTCAGATGAAAATAACAACAACTTGATGTCTAGCATTCAATAGAAAAGTCACACAAAATACTTGTTTAGAGCAATTGAAAGAATACAGTAACCAATGTAAACTTGAGGGCTTTAAGCTAATACAGAGAGTGCTTTTCCAAAAAAATAAATACATAAAAATTAACAGTGGGAGCCAGCAGCCTGTCATTGAGAAAAAAAAAAAATCTCAGAATGCTCCACGTGAAACTTTGTTGTTCCGCCCTTTTTCTATCGTATCTAATGATTTTGGTTAATATGCACGAGGGAGAGAGAGAGAGGGACAGAGAAAGAGAGAGAGAGAGAGCAAGACAGCGCTCATGTAGTTTGAAGACTGTGAGTGCGCATGAAACTTTGGTGTTTCGCCCTTTTTCTATCGTGTTTAATGATTTTGATTAATATGCACAAGGGAGAGAGAGAGCAAGAAGCGCTCGTGTTGTTTGAAGACTGTGAGTGCGCTCATAAGCGCCCTGTCAGGAGGATCCTGTCAGGCCAAATTTGTTGACATCGCCCAATCCTAATTTGCAAATCCATGTCAACTAACTTTCATTGGCATATGAGACTAAAAGGTTAGGGTCTGGGTTAGTAGAATATGTTTTACTTGCAAAGATATTTGGTAGAATGTCTATAGGGCATCATCAAAATAAATTGTTAGCAGATATTAAGCAGACAGTTTACTAATACTAATACTGAAGTTAAGAGTTTGTAGAAGGTCTAAAGCGGACTATCAAAATACAGTTTATTACATGGTAATACCAAGATTTCTATCATTCATTGTCAACCTTTGACTCATTGGCTGTTTAACATTCAATATTTATTCTTGACTGTATTCTGCTGGGCTAAAATGGTTTAGGGGGAAAAAGATGTGAAAGAAAGGTGTTGTTGAGTTCCACTGGTGTGCTTTGACAAGAACAAAATGTGCTTTCTTATTGGAGGACTATGACAAGCCTTTTATATCTAGGGGAACTCTGCAGTTGAAGGTTAAAGCCTTGTTTGAGGAAATGTCAACGGGCCACAAGAAAACGATATTGTTTCTGTCTCCTGCATTACTTGTTCCTTGATACAGGTTGCATATCATATATTTGCTCACCTGCTTCACTGATAGGGTTTCAACCTTAGCTCAGACAAACCCCAATAATTTCCACTCAGCCGACAGAGTCAGTTAGGTTTCTTTGTTTCTGTGATTGTGTATGTGGCTGTCAGTAGGGATGGCTGGGATGTTTTTGCTTTAGTAAACAGCAGATGTTGGCTATGAATTATGTTGAAGTAAATGACCCACGAGGAGGAGAACATTACTTGCTATGTTTGTTGTGGGGCAAGACTGGACACTGAACAGACTGATTAGATTTTGAAAGATGGGATGCAGGATCGCATCTTGATGAGTTTTGTTTCGGGTCAATCTGGGCTGCCAAGTTAAGGTTTCCGGTTTTTACACAAAAAAGTTTTAGTTTTAATCATTGATCTCCAAGGAGATTGAGAAGTCAGAGTGTAAATCATGTTACTGTTCAGCTTCAATCCCCACAACCATAACTAGCTATAAATATTTATTACAGGCCATGCAATTATATTTTGCATAAACTTTTTATATGAAATATGCTAATATTATTTTAAATAAAATATACTGTAGGCCAATGTCACGATGCTCATTTATTTTGTCTAAAGCTTTTTTTTTCCCCAAACACACATTCAAATTACAATACCTCTTCTATGCTGAACATGATTTTAATTTTGAATTTAAATAGATTTTTCCCCCCTATTTTTGGGGAATCAAATAAAAACTTAAGATATCGAAATTAAGAATTCTAATTACAATTATATTGAAAATAAAACCTCATTAAAGTACTTTTATTGTTCTAAGAAGAAGAAAAATCAGTGGAGCATTTGTTAAAATAGTCATATGGCATCATTTGGTGCAACCAACATGGAGAAAATAAAACAAAACAGGAAATTATAATCATAGAGAGGAACCGTGAAGAACCTTATGACTGAGCCAACATCATAAGATGCCTACGTTGACTATACTATATTACAATCAAATCTAATCTAATCTTGACAAACTATATATCGTTGGAAAGGTCTAAGACTCCCAAATATATATTTTATCAATGTTTTTTGTTAAAAATTATGTAGGAAAAGTAATAGATGAATTTATGACAAGAGTGCACCCTCAGAAATCTACATTACAAAAGGAGCTTTGACCTTTGTTTAAAAAAAAGACTTTCTCGTTGCCTTTTTCCCTATCACTTTTTAGAAATCATCAGAAGTTATATATCACTTGAAAACATAAAATCTCAAAATTCATCCTTCAAAACCCATTTTAAAATCAGACATTGCATTACCATGTAAATGGTACATCAAAATCATGTTACAAAATGTTTTCAGTCATGAAATATAAAAATTTAGGTTTGTATCATGCACATTCATCTCTATCTTCAAAAACGTGAGTGACAGTTAACAGGTTAAAATATTAGAAAATATGAATTTTTATGTCATGGCAAGATTATCCAGATTATAAAATGTCATGTGGTACAACCATCCATTAACCTAATGATATTTATGAATGAATAAACAAAATGTCTCTAAACATAATGACTAAGATGTGTACACTCAAATGTCCTGAAGGTGTAAAATTTTTTCTTTTACTTTGTTACACTACATGAAATTTTTAAAAACATTAAATTTAAATTGTTTAAAAAATATATAAAAGTTTTCAATGTATTGATATGAAATCAATATAAATACAACAATTCTATTTTAAAATTTGTCTCTTCTTGTAAACTTTAATGGGTATGTCCTCTGTCATCGTGCATGTCACATATAAAGCATGTCAGTGAAGGCCAAATTAACATTCTTACAATATAGTATGTGCAGATACCAGTCAACTGGTGAGTATCTCAAAAGCTTACATTTCCTTGCATTTGGACTCTGCCCATAACCATCTCACACACATGCGCACACACAAAGAAAGGGATATTCAAATAAAACGACATCATATTAACCTTTTGACTATAGTTGCTCTGAAGACAGCCCTTTCGGGAGAACAGTTCAGGATTTCAAAGCGAAATGAATTACGACATGTTAAACATTTGGTGGATGGGTCCCTACGGCACTACAAGGCTATTCTAGAATAGATCTCAATTAGCTGCTTGGTTGCTTTTTTCATGTGTCATTATCTGACTCTATTATACTTGAAAATGAAATCGTGAGGCCGAGGGGAAGAGAGGAAGACGAGACAAATGTAGAGATGGAGCAGCAAATAAAACATGCCCAAAAGCTGCATATGGAAATCAGCACAGCAATTACTGTAACAACAAGGAAAAATGTTAGAAGTGAGAGTAACTTACCCAAATAACAGACTCATGTACACTGTTAACAAAACCCTTATGCATTCACATGCACATAATAAATTAATTCTTCCTTAATTAAGCAAAGCCATAACAGATATTGTGAGAACATTATGGTACTACAATAAGCCCTTAAATGAAACAATTCTACAGCAGTTAAACGGTAACCGGTGAAGGGCCCAGTTTAAGACACACAGATCCAAGATTGGTCATAACCACCACCTTTCTTGGGTACAATGAAGTAGGGGCTGTAAAACCCTGTCTTCATATCAGCTGGAGGGACTAGTTATATCGCCTCCTTTGCCAGTAGGACTGCGATCTCTGCATGCAACACAGGAGCATTGGTTGCCTTCACTGCCATGAAGCGGATGCCACTGAACTTGGGAGGATGCAGGGCGAACTGAATTGCATAGCCGAGGCTGATGGTCTACTGAAAGCAGCAAGACAAGCTAGGTAGCACTAGTCAGGCACCCAGATACCAGGCAAGCGGGACCAGGGGGACTAGCGGAACCACCACCGCACCCACATGGGGGCAGGGAGGTGGAATGCACAACTGCATCGCAACCAACCGCTCCACTTGGGGGACCTCCTTATACCCCCAAGCTGCATCACTGTTTGTGGTGATGAAGGAGGAGTTGCCATCCACAACCTGGTAAGCTCCTCATTCACCTCCAAAAAGAATGGCACCGGAGCGGGGTGCTGTGAACCATTTCGGACCACCCCGAAAAACCAATCGTCCAATCTTGAGGGCTCAGGACACAGTGGAGCTCTCCACTCGAGCACTAACCTCACGGCAGCCTGGGAAAGCATAGCAATTATTTCCAGATTCAATTCAGGCATTGCTCCATCCTGGAGGACAGCAGCGCAGCCGAACATCATCTTCTCCATGCTGCGATCGACATCTGTTTGTCGGAAGGAGCACCGAAGGTTACTGTTGCTATGCTCCTTGTAGAGAGCCCAGCACCTTCCATTGGGAGCTCAACTAGCTGCGGAGTGCAAGATGGAGTGCAAGTGCGATGGTCCCGTGGAGGGTTTACCATCTGTTATCACTGTTACCCTGTTACTGCCCATGCTATTGTCTGAAGTAGCCCCAGCCTGACTGTCACCATGACGAGAACTGGATAGAGGCAGAAGTTTCTTTGAGGAAACAGAGCTTGGCCCGCGACTCCGAGATGATCATCTTCCTGCAATGAGAACATGACTAATCCACAAACGCCACCTCAGCGTGCTAAATGGCCAGACTGCATCCAGAAATGCCTGGGTGATACATTGTCTATAGCAAGACCCATATCGTCTTTACAAAGACATAACATCGAGTTTGTCACGCAACGTCATCTTTAAAAAAAACACACCCATGAATTATTTTTCTTTTAGCGTGCTGAACCGCACAGGGGAGATGCCCGCCATCAACACAAACAGGGGGTAGTGTAGCCTTATGTAGGAAACTCACCTGACACGGGAAACCACCACCGCTGAAAAACCATACCACCAACATGAAAAGCTCTCAAAGAGCATGCAGTACTCGTTCAGTCTTCTTCTCTCAGTAAAGTAGTTAAATGTGATCACTTAGCTCCGAAGAGAAAAGCTGGTATGTGTTGCACCTGCTGCCCTTTTATGATCAAGATGTGATCAGCGGCAGCTGGATGCAATCATCTCGAAGCGAGATCCCAATTCGCTGGTCACCGACATGACGTGTGAGTGACCGACTGTCACAGGGAACCATAATTTAGAAGTACTCTACTTTATGCTCACCATGGCTGCATTTATTCATAAAAAACTATTAATAAAAAGATATACTGATATATACATACTTTTTAAATATATTTAAAAATGTAAATAAAAATAAAAAGATATACTGATCCAAACATACTTTTTAAATATATTTAAAAATGTAATTTATTCCTATGATGGCAAAGCTGAATTTTCACAGCCATTACTGTATCACACTATTCTTCAGAAATCATTATAATATGCTGATTTGGTGCTCAAGACACAGTTCTTATTATTATCAATGTTGAAAAAATTGTGGCGCTTAATATTTTCATGAATAATGTGATCTTTTTTTCAGGATTCTTTGGTAAATAGAAAGTTCATAAGAACAGCATTCATCTGAAATAGAGCAATGTAGGTCTTTAACTTTTAAACAATTCAATGCATCCTTGCTGAATAAAAGGATTAATTTAATTTATTAATTTAAATAAAACACAGTTATTTGAAAGCTTTTAGGAATACAAATACTTAATTATCCGCCTTATTTTGCAGTTACTAATTTTCTGTGAATGTGTAAGACTTACAATTCATTAGCTTCTATAGGTAAATAACTACAAGAAAAGTATTGTAAACCGTAAAACTATCTGCACTACTTAAAATAAAATGATTAGACATGGGAGATTGCAATATCAAGCATAAATAGAGGTTTTGTAGCTAAAAATAACTGAAAGTTGATGACCTTAGAAGCCTCACACATTCAAAGTACTCATATTAAAAATGTGGATAATGTGTGATCTGTTAAAACTGATCATATTCAGTACCCTAGCAACCACCTAGAAAGGACTACTGAACACTGACCATATAGCATCACAAAGATAATCACTCAAAACACTTTAGCAGCTGCAAAGCCACAACCTTGCAATCACCTACACATTAATATTGTTCTGGTGAGATTTTCATGTAAATTTCACAACTTTGTTGCCATAACATCATTACAACAAACCCTTAAAAAGAATGCAATAATGTCACGAATTCTAAAGACAATACACAAGTTTCAACAGACTAATTAATCTAGGAGCTTTTGTGAAATGATAAGCTTCACGTATCTGCTGTTAAATCATCCAGCAATCGGTCCCATTTGCTTCCATTTTAAGTGTCTCACTATAACCTTGACTTTACTTATTTCTTGTTTTAAATGAAAAACATAAAATCTATTTTTTGTTTTTTGTTTATCAACATTATAGCACATTTGTTGCTAACTATGCATACTATTAACCCTGATTAATTCCCTTTTATCATGCAAGATAATGGTTTGCACTAAATTAAGAAATTAAGCTACTAAACTAAAAATTTACATGAACAGTGCATGCTACAGCACTTAACTTGGAAATCCCTACTCTTTTTTTCTGCAGTAGTTTATTCATCTGTGTGTGCAACACAAGCAAAACCAAACAATACTTAATGCATAGAGAAACAACAAACATGCCAATAAATCATATTTTACTTGTATTTATTATTAGTCTATGGGTCTTGATGTAAGGGGTCCTGCATTCAGCTTGTGTATAGTCTTTCAGTCAATCCAGAGGATTAATGATAAAATGTGAAGGCAATTGAGAGTGGAGAGAGAGAGAGAAAGCGAGCGCTACTGGCAGAGATACCATGGATGCTCATCCATCTATGCAGACAGCTACAATAATTGCCCCAGCTCCTCAGCTTCGTCTTGTCACATTTGTGAAAAACATGCCCTAAACTTCAGGAAACACAAGCAATTTCCTTTAAACATTTCATTTTCCACAAATCACCTCGCCACCCCCCAAGGCCTTTGTGCCGGGAATCTTTAATTCGGCATGCAGCTCCTCATCAATAACTTTTCTTTTACTCAGAATATTGCACAGATTGAATTGATTGCAGCTAGCTTCCCCCATAGCGCTCTGAGAAATTGCACAAGTCCTGAAGACATTTCATCTAAATCAGCCACATAGATGGTTGATGAATGCATTTAAAAGAGAGTTTCATTTTTCCAGACACTCTGAAAAAACACACAAAAAAATTAATAAATAAATAAACCTTCTCTGTTAGTCAATATTAACATAAAAGCATTCTATTCATTTCCATATTGTTAAAAGCTCATTTTCATCGGCTGACACTAATATAAATAATGATGCATTTTGATATTAACTTGTTTGATATTTTTCTCCTTAAACCCTAAGCAAAATCAAATTATCTGAATGATGCTATGCTAACTAATTACAGAACTACACTCTAACAGTAAACAACTGTCTAATTTCAATCTATTTTTATTTTTCCTTTAAGACATTTTTGATAATGTGCAATTTTAAATGTAACCGAAATCTAAAATTGATGTTTTAAATAATGAAAGCGCAACCTCTGATAATTAAATCTCAAATCATTCTCCAGTGAGGTATAAAAAGTTTTTTTTTTTTTTTTTTTTTTTTTGCAAAAAACACACTTAAACCTCTATATAAATAGTTAAAACAAACATTCATGTAGTTTGAAGATAAGCTTGTTAACAAGACTTTGCAGAAAATTTGTGCCAATGATCAGCTACTTGGTGGTATTTAGTGTAATAGAGGATATTCTCATCCTAAAGGTATTTAATTGGACAGAACTATGTTACAGATTGGTCATCTGTTGATTTAATTGGGTCTTTAAGGCCACAGTATTTAAGATTTTGTGTTTGTACTGGAATAATAAAGTGAAATCTTGCAGCAGTGTGGGTTTCCAGCCAGGAGTTTTCGCAAAGAAAGTCCTTTTAATGCTTATATTTGCCACTGACACATTCTACATTTGCAGGGCCCTAATTAGACATTCCAGTCTGAAAACATCAAACGATTTACTCCAAGGAAACCATGAATGCTGTCCTTCATTATTCGTTCCTTACCTTTTCGGAGAGTACTCAACTTGAGTGTGGCGAGCTTATAAAGTTGGCTGATAGGGAGCAAGGGTATGCTCATTTACTGTCCAGTATTAGCAAGCCTGAAAACATCACTCTTTACCTTTTCCTTTGTTTCTCTATCTCACACTGCTTCCATTTGCAACCGTAATTCAAAATCATATTAATACATGGTTCATTATGGTCTTCATAGAAAACCAGTTCATGGAACATAGCTCCTGTTAGTAGTTTTGTAAACTTGTATTTTTAAAGACACTTGGTAGCAATCAAGCTTGGTATTACTAAAATGAATGTACTAATTGTGGTTGGACTATAACAAATAAAAAATTTTTTAACATGCACTTTATTGTACAATGTTATTGGCTTATAATGTTTATTCTTTCCATCTTTGAGGGTAGCAGTGTCTAGATCACCTATCAGGGGTACCTCAGGGTTCGGTGCCGGGCCCCGTCCTTTTCTCAGTATAATGGGATCACTGGGACTTATCATATAACAGATGATCTGGTGACTTACTGTGCTGCAGACAAATCCAGTAGAATGAGGAGATGATGGAGACAGTTCTCAGAAACCACAGGGCTTTGGTGATGGACAGGCAAGGAAGTCTCTGTTGAATATCCGCTTTTGAAATCTTTGAAGGGAAAGAAGAGAGTTGATTGAAAACAAATATTCAAACTGTCGCTACAAATGAGAGAAGAAAGACAAGGCTGTAAATCTCTGCTGTGAAACACAGACAATATATACAGTATCACAAGATTTAATTTATGCATTTTAAAAATGCAGCTTTTTTTCATATTAGATGATAGGACATTTTGAGAATTATATAATTTCTATTTTATACTATTATTTATTACAAATCTTTACTAACACACACACATACACATTTGTTTTTGTGAAAAGTGGGGACATCCCATAGGCGTAATGGTTTTTATACTGTACAAACTGTATATTCTATGGCTCTACACCAACCCTAACAGGAAACTTTGTGCATTTTTACTTTCTCAAAAAAACGTAGAAAAATGGGGACATGGGTTATGTCTTGGTTCAAAAGAAAGATCACTGTTCTCAGAACTGCTCTACACACATTTTTAATGTAGCACAGATCATAAAAACAGAGGAACAATTTTCTTCTCTCTGTGGCTCTGAGCAGATGTGGGCGTTAAAAAAGCTACAATTTTGACCACCTCCACTCCAGGGCTAATTTTAAACGTTTTTATTATGTGCTGCTGATTTAACTCTCTGCTGGAGCACATTGCAAAGTTTATTTAGATTTAATACAAATAAGGCCTTAGTTTGGAAACCATGGATATTTCACGTCAAGTAAAATCTAATTATCAGGTTTATAGGCTGCAACCCAGTTTATATTTAAAATTTGGAGATGATCTCTTGCTTTGTGTAAAAAAATAAAAATAAAATACCTAATGACAAACAGCGAGCCCCTAACATCACTAACATGCTTTTTGTGACAGAACGATTTCACAGTTGTGCTTTCGGTGACATTTTCAAAAAGCACTGAATAATGGTGTAGAAAAGATTTTACTTTCACACTATCAAAGTGATAGTGTCACATCTCCATGAGTCTGTTATGATGTTTGCAGTCTTGTTACATCTAATAAGATCTAATCCATAGGTCAGAAACATACATATGTTGAGACCCTGAAGTGTGACAGATGAAGAAGTTACTGCTTAGGTGGTAAATTTATGCTTCTTTATTCAGAGACAAGGAAGTAAAACTACATTAAAGCCTAAGGCATCCAACATTTACTTGTTATGAGTCACTGTGAAATGTTCTTGTTTATACACATCAATTAAATTAGTTTGTTTTATTCCAATTAATGTCAGCAAAAAACAAAATGAGGCCACCAAGCTGAACATGAAATAAAAAGGTGGTTAAGATACCTCTATGGAAACTGAATCAAATACATATAAAGTGGCTCATGAGAAACGTAGAGAGTGTGTCTATAAATATAACTTTTGATACATATTTGAATATTTATGTAGTAATATTAATAACATTTTTACTATTAAAAAGATAAATAAGAATTGCTATGCTTCTTTAATGAGTATCAATGTCTGCATAACAATTATTGTCCTTAACTTTAATACATATAATGAAATGCCCTCCATATTCTGTAGTGCCAACCAATTTAAAGGGGAGTCAAACCCAAACAGATGGCCACTGTGTTTTAATGGAAACAGTTTTTGGCATAATAAACCGAAAGATTGAAGAGACTGATTTTAATGGGATATTTCTCAATGCATTATTTTGTTCCAAATGAAAAACGGTGATGGGGAAATGCAGTCAGATGCCATTAGAGACGGGTACAGATCAATGCATAATGCATATGAATGGCAGGATATCTAGTCAATTTGTTTTGGCAGGGAACATTGGCTGGTGGACGTCTGGCACTTGACTGCGCAGCAATCAGAAAAAAGAGCTGGACGCGAGAACACACCTGAACAGAAAGCCCAGAGAGACGTTCATGTGCCGGGGACAGTTTGTTCACAGTCGAAGAGACAAAAGACTGAAAAGCTTCAAAACTTTACAGCTACAAGCGCCGCTAACTGTCAGCCTGTGACTCTTTTGATATTTGCATGAAAGATTATGCTAAATCATGCTGGTTTTAATTATAAAGCTACTTCCCAATTCTCTTGTGTTCACTGTCGTGTTTGTAGCAGATGCTATTCATATCGCAGAAACTTACAAGAGCACAAAGTACACAACACAACACTCGCTATAAGCCAGACCTCCATTTCTCACTAACACAGATGAGAAACACTGAACATAATCTGACTTTATACATATTAATTACTGTGCCTGTTCTGTGTAACAACAATGAAAACACACTGGTAACTGCACTGCCATTCACTTTTACCATAAACCCCAGGCTTTGCTCCGAAAAAATGACCTATACGTTTGTGTGTTTGTTGCTGCTTAATTACTAGTATTAGTAGACTGTCTGCTTAATATCTGCTAACACTTTATTTTGATGGTCAGTCAACATATGTTCTACTGACTACTGACTACTTATTCTATTAACCCTAACCTAACAGTCTACAAATGCTCTAATGAGAGTTGATTGACGTGTAGTTGCAAAGTTACTTAGTCTACAGCGGACTATCAAAATAAAGTTTAACCATTGTAAGTTTATTAATTGTTCATTCAAATGAATAAGGCAGTTATTCATACAAGCGGAGTCAATTTATGTTGTTTTAAACCTGTTCCATCTGTTCTATAAATACTATCAATAAGAAGAAGAATGTTCCTCACAATTCATTGAAAAGGTAATGAAACGTTACTGATGCGTCTCTGAAGACAGTGAAGCAAAAACAATATTAATAAGATACAGGACTGCCTCCATTTGTGGTCAGTGAACATAATGGTGTGTTAATGATGACTGAATGTATATGGAGGAGATGAGGTGAGATTCTCATTGACTGCTGCTCTCGGACACATTACTAGTCTAATTGGAAGTGAGACGCCGTCGGTCTTACGTTGATAATCCGGCATGGCAAACAGTCCCTGAAATCTCATTGCATGTGGGACAAATCAGACATCTGGTCGACAGAATAAAGAGTGGAAAGAATAACAAATTAGTTTTATGATGAACAAATGATGATGAGCAAACGCATTTATTACTGCGAGCAACTGAGACACATGTGCAATAAGACAAATGACATTTTGGTGACTTTGGCTGCTGTGTTGTACTGAGAGGCCTTTGCTTGCTATCCTGAAAGAAACCATTTAATATCCAGGTCAAAGTCACATGCCATTATCAGCTACTATATATTCTGTGTACAGTTTGTCAGCTTACTGCAATATCCAATTAATAATTGAATCATTTCTGCAATCTAAATTAGATCTTTCTTTTATGAAAAAGAAGCACTTCAGACGTGAAATGCGATAATAAGTGGCTGGTAACTTGTTGTTCAGCAAACAGGCAAAGCAACAGATCTTGTGTCAGTTTGAAGTGAAAATCATTGTGATAGTTTTGCAGCTGTATTGGCTCCTCTCTGTTTTTATGTCTCCCAAAATGCGGCGGATCGTCTGCCCTCCTGGTGGAGGTCCTCATTATCTTGTTCCACCCACTTGCTATTTGAATTATTTTCCCAGCTCGATTTGGCAGCATCAGGCCGACTCCATCACATGCCACAGGCTGTGCAGACACACACACGCAGAGCTCAAAATAATGCTGACACCTCGTCACAGCTGATTGAGCAGGAAACCTTGTTAAAGCCAAAGCAGAATCAATCCATTCATTTATGGGATTTTTGCTTCCTTTCATTATTTGCTTTATTTTCAGATATGAACCATTCAAATTGCATCAGGCTTTGACACAAAAATCAGAGGAATCTGTAAAAATAAGTTCAGATGTAAATAGAAGTATGGAAGTGATCTACATTAGCATTTCATGCGATAGTCAAATGAAAAAAAAAACAAACAAAAAAAAAACAATTGGCCAACATAAGTAAACAATATTTATTATTCTGATATCTGGATCTTATTTGTTTTAGAGTACTCTTGTTTGAGTTTTTTAAAGGATCTAAATTACTATTATTAGCATTCATTTAGGATTTTTTTCCAAGGGCTGAATGACGTAAGAGAAACACCAGGAACCTGAACCTCATAACAGATTTGAAAGCAGTTTTTGTAGAGTCAGTCTTTGGCTGGGAGACAGAACTGTATGAAAAGCTTTATATTTTATAAACTCTTTGCTGCAACTCATTTTTATATATTAGCTGTTGTTGGCTACATAATATATAAAGAATGACACACC
Organism: Carassius auratus; assembly: GCF_003368295.1. NCBI lineage: Eukaryota > Metazoa > Chordata > Actinopteri > Cypriniformes > Cyprinidae > Carassius > Carassius auratus. Next base: position 16,120,318 of record NC_039271.1, read on the forward strand.
AATTAGGATTAAATAACGGACTCATTCATCCACACCACGCTGACAATGTGCCCTATGTGTTTCTAATTAAATATATTGTTTTCAGCAGATTATTTCCATTATCTCATGCTAACAGAACAGTTTGAACACCGCGGACAGCAATGCTTGCGCAGACTGCTGCAATGTTAGCAGAAAATATAAATATAAAGATTTATTTGTACACTCTCTGCTGCTGTTAACAGGTGTTACAGTATTTCACTGAACTGTGCTTTAATGATTCTGTGTGATGTGTGTTAATTACATCTCTAATTGTTTTGAATGCTACATTTCACTTATAAACAGCCCACTGATTTTCTTTTAACCTGAATATCACCGTTAATTAATAGAAGTGAACAAGAAATTATATTGTACAGTACATATTTTCAGTTATACTAATCTGAGGAAAAAAAACAGTAAATACAGTAAAAACCGAGAAAAGATTTTTTTTTACAATTATTTTGTTTCCTGTGTGTGCGTTTTTATTTATATATATATATATTTTTTTTATGGTCATAATTTAGACATAAATTGTCATTTTCAACCCTGAATTTAGTTCTAATTTGAACACTGTTGGAAAGGGTCGATCTGCTGTGACTGCAGTATAAACATCGATTGCTATGATTAGCTAACATCTTTGCATATGAAATGAGCATTACATTTGAATGTTCTTGAAAACTTTGCAGTTTGTGTTTCTACTATAACAGACGCCAAGATTAACTAATTGTGAAAAGTGTTGATAATAGGACCTTTCGCACCACAGGAACCTGAATTTTAGAACCAAATTAGCTCCTACTCCGGAGCAGGGTCTAACCAGCACAACTGGTACTAATGGTGATGTACTGTAATTAGACACTGATTGGCCAGACGTGTTCGAAAACATCCTCACCCACCATGATTTAAAATGCCATGTAACATACTGTAAACATTGTGTCAACTTATTTTGCAAGCATGGTGAACAGCGATAAATATACGGACGCTGCAGTGCAGGCACTTGTAGCAAACGTAGCACTGCCAGTTGTCCTTAGAGATTCGTAATCTTTCTTTCAGTTCTTTCAATCGCTTTATGTATATGTCCATGTCCATTAATGTGAAACCCGTGAGCCGCAACAAAAACACAGCTCGATCAAAGCATCCTTCTTCCTCCTGTTAACGTTGTTCTTCTTTGTTAATGTTGTTGAATGTCGCGCACAAATTACATTGTTGTCGACCGGTTTACGTCACGTCCTAGTACACAGTCGGTGCGAATGCAACCCTTTAAATGGTACTGGGAAATAATTAGCGCAAAATTGTCCCAGTACTTTAGTAATGTACATTTAGTTCTGGAACTAAAGCGGTGCGAAAGGATCTTATAACATTATTTTTTAGAACTACACCTGTTGAATCAAAAGGTTGCAGCAATGTGTCCAACTCATTGAGCCATGTAAAGTTTATCATTGATTATAATAAGAGTTTTAATGAAAATTCACCTTTAGAGATTCAGATTTCTATATTATGTTTCTTAAGGTTAGGGTAAATATTATTATTATTATTTTTTTTTTTTTCAACAAGAAAGTTTTTTCTTCACCTAAAGGCACTATGGCTCTTGTGATTGATGGACAGATATGAGCGGTTTCGAATAGTGAGTCTCGATCATGAAAGATTCATTCATTTTGAACTAATCCTTTATATGAAGTTGTCCAGAGAGTTATCCATGAACAGAATTTTCCCAATTAGAACAATGGGTGTTGAAGAAGGGTAGAAATCAATAATTAATATTTTAAACTGGGGAGTTAGTTTTGAGTTAATCCAGACCCAAGACTGATCATTTTGAAGGAACCTATTTGACAGATCAAAAGTCCTTATATGTAATGTTGCTGTTTATTGTGTCTATCTAAACTTCACCTAAACATTAGGAATCCACTCATCATTTATTCACTATATTTCACTGTCTTTTTCTTTTGGAAAAGGAGATGGGAGAGGAGATGATTAGCAGAATGCCCAAGCTGGACATTTTCATACAAAGACAGTAGAAGGTGACTGGGGCTGTTCCTTTAAGTTCTTTTGTAATGTACTTCATATCACACTCATGATATATATTTTATATATATATATATATATATATATAAAATACCGACCACATTAAACCTGTTCAATTGCTTGGTAACACAAATTGCTAATTAACCAATCACATGGCAGCAACTCAATGCATTTAGACATCTAGTTGTGGTGAAGATGACTTGCTGAAGTTCAAACCGAGCTTAAGAATGAGGAAAAAAGGGATTTAAGTGACTTTAAACGTGGAATGGTTGTTGGTGTCAGACGGGCTGGTATGAGTATTACAAAAACTGCTGATCTACTGGGATTTTCACACACCACCATCTCTAGGGTTTACAGAGAGTGGTCAGAAAAAGAGAAAATATCCAATGAGCGGCTGTTGTGTGGATGAAAATGCCTTGTTAATGTCAGGGCTCAGAAATGAATGTGCAGACTGGTTAGAGGTGATAGAAAGGCAACAGTTACTCAAATAACCACTTGTTACAACCAGTGTATGCAGAATACCATCTGAACGCACAACACATCGTACCTTGAAGCAGGTTGGCTACAGCAGCAGAAGACCACATTGGGTGTTGCTCCTGTCAGCTAACAAAAGGAAATGGAGGCTACACAGGCTCACCAAAACTGGACAATAAGATTGGAAAAACGTTGTCTGATGTGTTTCGATTTCTGCTGTGACATTTAGATGATAGGGTCAGAATTTGGCGTAAAGAACATGAAAGCATGGATCCACTCTGCCTTGTCTCAATGGTTCAGGCTGCTGCTGGTGGTGTAATGGTGTGGGAAATATTTTTTTGGCACACTTTGGGCCCCTTAGTACCAGTTGTAGATACAGGCTTATGAAACAACACCTAGCGCTCTCAGGCCACACCAAATACAAATCAAAACACGAATAGACATCCACTTTAAACAATCTCTCCCCTTCAAAAGAAAGGAAGCCCACAAAAAAAGTGTTTCTTACCTCATTCTTAGACAACAGTAAGCTTTACGGTACCTGGGCTCATCAATTCGGACACACACACACCAGGGGAAAGCAACCGGACATAAACCCCTGGACCTTTACGGCCCACAAGACAGGAACACAGAGCGGAATGACCCTGCCACACTTAGACTTGCTTCTTACCATCATCCAGTCTGTCTGGAATAACATGATTAAGCAGAACAAACCGAGACAAACTAAATGCAGAAAAACTGTGGCAATGTCTTCAACACTTCAAGAAACCTGCAAAGCTGCAGTACTTTGCAAAGTTTTAGAAACTTGTGTGAAAATGCTGTAAAGTGAGGATGCCGTCAAAAATAATAGATTTTATTAATTCACTTCTATTAACTTAACTAAATTAAGTCAACATTTGTGTGACCACACTATGCATTAAAAAAGCCTTTGTCCTAGGAGCACTTGCGCATTGTTTTTCAGGTAGCTTTGCAGGTAGGTTACACCAGACAGATTGATGATGATAATGAGATCAGATCTCTGTGTGGAGCACTGGCTGTTGTCAGACTCCTTGTGCAAACAAAAATGTTACTGGATTATTGCAATTAATGGCAAAAATAGTGTTTGGAAACGTAAACTGATATTTTCCTACTGACACACTACAGCATTTTTTTTTTTTTTTGGTGAAAATACTAGTGCCCTAAGACTTTTGCACAGTACTGTATTATATATATATATATATATATATATATATATATATATATATATATATATATATATATATATATATATTATATATATATATATATATATATATAATTTACACAGATTTAATTTACAGCAGACATTTGACATAAAGGGAAATTTGATACACTTATGAGCAGTTAAATGTAAAGCCATTAAAAGCTGTGAAATCTGCCCTGCTGCTGCAGCATGTAAAAGCATATATCATTACTGTACTTTAGTGTGTCTGAATTCCCTGCGTGCGTGTGCTATTTCATATCTGACATCTTTGGAAAATAACACGGCTCACTTATGAGTTATACATGCCATAAATAGAAAAAAGGAAATGGCAAATTGAAAATGTATCAAAGCTGAACATTTGCTTCTTGACTTAGCAAAGAGACCGGTTTGCATGAGCGACTACTCTGTGATTGAGAAAAAAGGGCATTGTGACCAGAACAGTGTGTCCCATCTCTGCACACAGGACTTATGGGACGCTGCAAGAGAAAACTTTAATCAATAGGAGATTTTGTGCCTCACTATGCAAGTTTAAAGCCTCTGAAGAAAGTTCATTAAATGCAAAGTCACGTTCACTATAATCCTGACAACAACCGATTGCTCCGTGTGCAATGATGAAATGTTTTTCACAAGCAGTTAACTTCAGACATCTCATGTCAGAAGTTTACACCGAATGCTGTTTATCCAGATGATTCAGATGTTTTTGGCACCAATTACGTGCAGGTGTAATGGGTCTGTCATTTGTAATTTTTACTTGAATTGACATGAAACAATAATTCAGATGAGAAATGTTTTTTTTTTAAATATAAATAACTGTTTTATCTTTTAATTCAGGTAAATGAAAAGTTAATAAACTCATGTAAACTTAAACCAAATAACTGTGCTCCATGGCAAGTATTTATATTTACTAATAATTAAATTAAAAAAATATTCATGCAATTTTTGTCTGTTCCAATGCATATCACACAGACTATTCGTATGTAGATGTTTTTGTTGTTGTTGTTGTTTTGGAGCTTGACAGCCCATGGTCTCTTTATGCTTCTTTTATGTTGCACAGAAGAAAGAAAGTCATACACATTTGGAATGAAATGAAAGTGAATAAATATTAACCATCAGAATAAAAAAAATGTATCTAAACTTTACCTTTCAAAAGTTAGTCTCAAATGTGTATATATCAAAAATGTACAGTTTTCTGTCAATTTGATTAGACAGGCAGGAAATATGCTATGTGGGGCATTTTAGAAAGTGTCTGACCATTAGATCTCCTTCTACTCCACAGTGCACATGGCACATCCACCTAATGAGAAGCACCAGAGATGTATTTTAAGAGGAACATCTCAAGTAGGCAGCCGCCTGCTGAAGGTTGAGATCTTTACAGCAGACTTTCCTAAATAATTCATGAGTCTTGAAGACTGTCAAGCAATAAAACCCCTTTTAGTCACAGACCACAGGTGCAGCGATGTTTACAGATGCTGCAGACATCAGGCAAGTGGGCATTCCACATAAATGTGATGCCCATCAGTGGATTTCAGGTCTCTGTGAGATGGCAGGCATGACCGGCATACTTAAGAGCAGAAAACACAGACCATAAGAACACAACAAGTTTGTGACACGGAATGACACTATATTTTTGTCTTAAAGGGGGGGTGAAATGCTATTTAATGCATACTGAGTTTTTTACACTGTTAAAGAGTTGGATTCCCATGCTAAACATGGACAAAGTTTCAAAAATTAAGTTGTACATTTGAAGGAGTATTTCTGTTCCAAAAATACTCCTTCCGGTTTGTCACAAGTTTCGGAAAGTTTTTTTTCGAGTATGGCTCTGTGTGACGTTAGATGGAGCGAAATTTCCTTATATGGGTCCTGACGCACTTCTGCCGGAAGAGCGTGCGCTCCCGTATAGCAGAGCACTGAGAGCACAACAGACGTCCACTGATCAGAGCGAGAGCGTCGCGAAATGTCACAAAAGGAGTGTGTTTTTGGTTGCCAGGGCAAGACGACCCTGCACAGATTAACAAAGAAAAAACAGCATTAAGGGACCAGTGGATGGAGTTTATTTTACAGAGCATCAACGGAGTTGTGCAAGTGTTTCTGTTTGTTCCCTGCATTTCGAAGATGCTTGTTTTACAAACAAGGACCAGTTTGACGCCGGATTTGCGTATCGTTTATTTCTTAAGGATGATTCAATCCCAACAAAAAAGGGTCACGATCGTGTGTTGGAACCACATGCGGTGAGTAAAACTGCTTCAAATATCTCTGCCTCCTTGTTAGTGCGTCCCCTCCCATGCCGGAGACCCGGGTTCGAGCCCCGCTCGGAGCGAGTCGTTGCTGCTGCTGCTCTCGTTCAGTTTCAGCCTCTCGATCTGATTCTGGATCATAAATATACGCTGAATCTGACTGTAAGCCATGGTTTGTTTTGGATGATGGGTTTTCCCTCACGGTAATGTCACAGCTTCCAAATGCTTTCAACTCAAAAGCCTATTCGCGCTCGTGATTCTTTAGCTCCGCCCACACGTCACGCCTCCAGCCGGTCGTGTTTTTCCGGGAAAAATCGGTACAGACTATCTTTCTCTTATGAATATAATAAAACTAAAGACTTTTTGGAGTTATGAAGGATGCAGTACTACTCTATAGGTACTCAAGATTAACAGGATATTGAGTGAAAACGAGCATTTCACCCCCCCTTTAAATTCCATTATTAGCCTATTTGTGCATTACCATGTACACTGTTGGTTTACTGATTTGCAATGTAAAATTGAAAAATGGCATTTAAAAAAATATATATATATGCATATACACATACATACATACAAAAATTAAAATTAAATTAAATTTATGCATTTAGCAGACGCTTTTCTCCAAAGCGACTTACAGCGCATTCCAGCTATCAATTTTTTCATATCATATCATAATATGTATATATATATATATATATATATATATATATATATATAGTCAGAAATTAAGTTACTGCTTATATGCATTTATGCATGTTTTCACATGTGTTTGATTAATAACGTCACATCTAAATGATGCTCATGTGGTTGGCTGCTGTCCTTGGTGCTGAACACCTGCCTGTGTGAAAAATGATTCATTAATGCAGAATAAAGCTAATTTAGATTTTTATCTTTGCCATTTGTCTTCTACCTATCAGTCTTCTACATATTAGTATCATTATTATTTTTGTACATGCTTCATTTATTTTTATGTTCTTGCTCCTGTCTCCAGGGGCAGACATGTTTCCATATATCCTCTCAAGATTATTTCCTCTAATGGTATTTTTGTTTCATAAAGTCTGGTCTGGAATAAAAGCATCGGAGAGGTCAATCATACACACACTGAGTATCATGTGTTATTACAGTAAATGTCAAATACTGTAGCTGATGTAACATCTACATGGCAAGAGTAATTCTGTCAATTACATTACTGCATTCAGTTAAAGTCAGCATGAAAAAAAAAGTTCTTATTTTATAATGGAATATTATATATATATATATATATATATATATATATATATATATATATATATATATATATATATATATATATATTATAACTGATTCATCTGTGCACTTTATTTTATTCACTTGCTTTGTAACCTTTAATCAAAATAGCTTCAATAGTAAATGCAAATAACAACAAACCAATCAATTCCAGTCAAGCCATTTCACTCACGTCACAATAAGGAAGAAAAGATAATCGTAACGTCCATTTTTACTAGATCAACGATTTCTAATTATTTATTTATAACAAATTTGAAATATAACTGTAAATATAATTTTAAAAAACTAAGCTTTTGTTTCACTTAAAATAAGGGTTTCACTTTGACCTGGAATGCAATAGCATATTTAACTTGTTTGTGATCAAACGTCCACTGGCTGCCAGTCAGGGATTTGTCCCTTGTGTGTGACCGTCTGTGAGCAGATCAGACATGAGTCAAGGACACAAAGACATCCTCACTGCAGTGTGACTATTAGAGCAAACTTCATTGTTATTCTATTACTCGTAGAGGGATTAGAAATATATCAGGAACGCTCGTGAGTAGGTGAAGGGGTGCTGATACACTCAGAAGAGGTGAGAAATGCCAGAATTTAATTCTACAAGAAGACCTGTGACATTTATTTATTGCTGCAGGGAGAACGAGAGATGGGACGAGTTTCATCAAAGTATGTCAACACTGGAGAGGATAGTAAAAGACACGGTACAACCTCACATCTGAAACCCACCGTGATTGCTTGAGAAAACTGAAATATTACTGACCAATGAGCATTTAAGTCCCAGGTGTCTTTGCAGTGGGATTGTTAGTAAACCACTGAAATGTGTGTGAATTGTCCTCTAAACCATCTAAACGAAAACCTGCCCTGCAGCTGATTTCAAAGATGTCACTGGACATATCAATCATAACGTTGATTTCTACACAACTGCAAGGAAAACAGCTGCAGGCATGGTTTGCACTTAACTGATTTGGGACAAAAATATTGATGGGCTTAATTTACAGGATCAGTTATAACTATAGTTCAAGATAGATCATAAATATATAGACATTTATTTACCTGTACACTATTTTTTTTTTTTTTTTTAACAATGAATTAAATAAAATGAAATAACCATAGCAAGGCATCAAGGTATTATTATAAAGAGATGCTAAAGGGACATGGTGATGAGATGAGATGAAATGGGAGGGGAAGTTATATTTAAATAAATTTAATGTTTACTTCAAACTAGCAATGGAAATAATATGAGGAGAGATGAAAACCTATATTTTAAGTTTGTTGGGGGAACACGATACCTTTGAAAGACAACACTTTTTTTTTTTTTGAGTGAACACAAAAGCATTTTAATTATTATTTTTATTTTTTTCAATCTCAAAATGTTCCCCCTTAGGGGTTCCATATAATGTCTTTGGACATTACAAGGCTGACTTATCTAAAACTGTTGAGGCATGGAAATGAATAATTGAATTAAATAATTGAATTAAAAATAAAATGTGTAACGAGCAAATAAAATTGTACATTGTAGCAACAGGAAAAACCCTGTCCACTCCAGGAAGTCACATAAAGACAGTCAGTCGATTGGAGCTTACTTGACTGAGAATGTGCTGGCCATTGTGTGTATAATATGCATCAGGTGGTTAGAGAAAAGACTGTGGAGTGACTCTGATTCTAAAACGGAATTCTTTTCATAATTGCATTGCACCGTTACGTGTTTGTAAAGTGATGGTACCACTGTTGAAAACTTGTTCAATTCAAAATGACATCAAGAAGCAGCCGGAGGGCCAGTTCAGTCACATAATAACTGAAGAAGGGAAAATGCCTTCAAGAATCACTGTAGTTCATGAATTCGAGCTTTAAAAAGTTTCACCAAGGATCAACGTCATCAACGATCGAGTGGTCGTGGTGAGGTAGGTGAAAGATTTAAGATTGAGAATCTAATACTGGCCCTGTAATTGTTAAAACATGCTGTAACAGGTTTGTTTTTGTTGATATGAATGATACAACTTTTTTGTAACATTACTTAATTGTTTCTGTGCTTTTATAATATGCTCTTATTAAGTCAATTAAGGTGTGACTGCTTAACAGGTATCTATTTTGGTGTGCCTTCCAGTGTAGTTTTAGAGAGTACAAACAGCTTAAAAGGCCAAGTATTTTGTCATTAATTACAAAACTGTAATTGTAAAAATTGTCTGTGTTTTCCCCCCTTCCGTACAGTAAAAAAATCAATGGGGTTCTTGGGACCCTAAAGTTCTTCAAAATATTTTCATTATTTAGAGTCTAATAAGAAGAAAAATACTGGACTTACAAAAAAAATAATAATAATTGAATAGAAGTATATATTCAACATAAAATATACATACACTATATGTCAAAAGTATTGGGACACCTGGCCATTACACCAACAGAGATTTTAGTACACATATACCAAATGGCTTTACTGACAGTGCCATCTTTGATTTATCACAATCATCCATGCTGGTATAGAAAGGGGCCTATGCCCACAAAGTTGATTTATAGTTAATCTTTATCTACTGCTTAAATGCACTGTGATAAATTCAGATAGCAAACACTAATAATGGGTAAAATTATACATTTTGGTTAGATGCAACTATTTTCCATCAAAACTTATCAGTAATGATTATTCTGTAAATAATACACTTACGTATTAAACATTTCATTCAGCTGTCATCTCGGGTGTGGAGTATGAAGCAACCACATATGGCTTTACATACAGTATGAAGAGATGCTGATCTCTCTTATCAGGACGAAGCTGAGTGTTGTGTCACTTGCTCGTCTACCTCTGCTCTGGCTCAAGGGCGACACACTTCAGATCTCCATCCTCATAGGAGCTACAGTGATAGAGAAGAGCACAAATGTGGAGATTAGCAGCTGTGTTCACTGAGAGCTGGAGGGTTTATCCATTATAGGTGTATTTTGGACCTCTGCACTTTGATGCTCTCGGGTGCAAATGCAGAGCGCCTGAAATATACATAGATTAAAGCTGTGTTAAGTGTTTGTTCCACCTATTTGCAATGAGTTTTATACACCTGGAAATGTAAAGCAATGAATGTCATGACGTCAACAGATCGATTTGACTACTAAAATGATAATCTGTCTGGGAAATCTGAGAAGGATTTAAAGTGTCTAAAGAGCAAATGAGGAGGCTTATGCGAGCGAGTCCCACACAGTGCCTGGAGAGATGCAGATTCAATTTGAAAACACACATATAAAATGAGTTCAAGATATTTAATGAGAACCAGCTCCCAATAAAACAAACAGCACGGAGGAAAGAGGAGGAATGAATGGAGGCAACAGGCACATAAAAAATAAGCTCGGAGAAGTTAAACGTGACAAAGGTGCAAATAGCTTATTTTCTATGAGATGAACTGCAGTGGTTTCTGTGTTTTGGTGTCCGAGGTCATTGGGGACAAATATCATAAACACAGATGGTAACAGGTCTGCTCAAACACTGCATCCACATTTTTGCTACCTTCAGTTTGACTGTTGACCTTGAATTTCCTGCATCAAACCCAGAGGGAGAAAATGAGGCATGAACAGGTTTAAGTTCAGATGAAGTTCCATCCTCAAACATTGAGCTTTGTTGTCTGTACATTGGTGAACTGGTTCCTTTGATTCAGTCTTTTTTTCTGATGGATGTTGGTGGCTTGTTAAGCCATCTGAGGGGGACTTGGTAGAGGTGGGTTATCAAGCATTGGATTGCTTCCATAGTTATTTTTTTTTTATCCCTCTGTCTGAGCTTACATCTGCACAAACTCCAATCTTCTCCCCAAACTCAATAACTCATCACAATCCTAGATGCTGATAGAAGCCCCAGGCTTCAGTTTCCCATGTTTCAGCTGCTCACAATGCATCTGGGGCCCGTTCCACTAAGAAGGTTTAACCAACTCTGAGTTTAAACTTGAACTCTGAGTTGACTTACCCTGAGAAGGGAAACTCTGAGTTTTTGGTTACAGAACAGTTGGTTTAATCAACTCTAAATTGACTGACTCGGAGTTAAGCGCGTGCACAACTATAAAAATCCATTATCAATGGAGCTTAGATATAACGATTCACCATGGCAACAGTTCCCGCCAAAAAGCCGTCTGCATACTTCAGACTCAATACAAATGTAATTGTTCTCAGTGTTATAATATCACAGGTGAAAACTGGCAGAACATTAGATTAATGAACTAATAATTTTATGGTATCTCATGGACAAAAATATATATGAAATAATAATATTAATAATAATATTTTAAGTGCATTTTTCTTATTTTAAAATGATCTGCCAATAGAGTAAGAAAAATACGGCAGTGGCTATTTACACTAAGTGGAATTTACATACTTTCTTAGCGATAGATCCCAATAGGCTAAGTGCAAGTAGCTCTAGAACCTATTTACAGAATAAATGTACAGTGAAAATCGTGATATATTATATTTACCATGTAAAAGTAGCAGTTATTTGCAACAGGCTAAGTGTTAATAATAATTAGATGTAAGTTACACTCTATACTGGCAGATACACACTAGGCCCATGTGCACCTCAGTATTGTTATACTTTAACAGGATGCAACATTTTGTTCATTTTTATTGAAAATAAATTCTAATGTGACATGTGATGGGAAAAGTGAGAAGAACTAGCTCGGCAAAAGCAGGACTCTAACCCAATCAATCGCGTTACAAGCTAGTTTTCCATGCCCAAAACATTACTGCCTACACCAATGAAGCCGTTATTCACATGTGTCGTATGTAACCTTATGTGTCGATGGAGGGCGGAGCTACAGTAGATTTAAACTTATTAATAGACATTCAGAATAATCTTGTTTTCCATTTGCATTAATATTATTTTTATTACCACACTGGCATATAATTTGACTTAAAGGTGCCATATGCAAAAATTGAGGTAAAAATATCCATAACAAGACCTACACGCATCAAAAGAATGAGAAGAAATAAGGGCGATGATGTCATTAAAAAATGTCAAGTTATAGTGCTGCAAAGATATCAACCTTAATTAGCATTAGCATTACTAGCACAGGTGTCGTAATACCAGTTTCGGCCATGGGAGGCGGTATGCGGGCAACATAACCACCAGCCAACCTGCAATACACGAATAACTCGCACGGCTTGTGGGCATGTACTTGAACCTGATGTCAATCGTGTGGAAAGTACAGCCCACTACTTCATTTCAGTTCAGGGAAGAGAGCATCACCCCCTACAGGGAAACAACCGCACTCGGAAACACAAATCAAATTAACATCTGCACTGCTTTTAATCGCTGGATACAACTGATGGACCTGAAAGAAATGAGGTTTGACTCCGAACTTGCAACATTTCTTTTGGATTGGTAAGTTAGATGCTGTTAGTATTTCGCTAGAAGTTAGTTTATATGTTTGTGTATTTGTTTTCGGGAAGTTATAACATAGAAATGTATCGATTTTGAAAGCGATTTTGTGTTAGTTGTCGGTAGACTACGGCTCTGTGTAGTAACTGCCGCTCCACCTGAACCAGTGTTGCCAAGTCTGCGGTTGTTTTTCATGTCCGCGGTTTGAAGCAATCCCAATACTAATAACGTAATATTTAGCCCCTAAAATGCTAATTTTACCAGGGAAACCCTTCCCAAAAATTTATATTTTAACCCCGGGAAGCAATCTTTATCGGGGAACCTCCCGGAAACACGATTGGGCTAGTTTTGGACTAGTTTTAAGAAGCAACTGGGAAGGATTTGTTGTGAAAACCTGGCAACCCTGATCTGAACGCACAGGCTGGAGATATACTTCTAATTAGAGGAGCGTCTTTACTGATGAGAGGTGCATGAAAAATCATTAAAAAAATTGATGTGTGGCGTGAAAGTGTGTGAAAAGATTCAATTGCATGTGTCTCACGGTGAATGCTTGAGAGTTGACACATTAGTTCCCAAGCAGAATAAAGGACAGGTTGATTATTGCTGTTTAGCGTTTGTATTAATCTATGATGTGTCCCTGTTTGCGTACAGGGACATAAAAAATAAATTAAACGTGATACGTGGACCAAGGTGTCTGAGATTGTTCATTTTAAGTAAAGGATCCTAATATTTCGTCCACAACAATATTTAATGAGGTTATAACTCCTTGTGGTTAGTCTGCACGAGATCAACAAGCTTGTTTGCTTTGCGGCCGCTTTAAATACAAAATAAGCATTCAATCTACGTTAAAGCGTCTGAGCGCTCACAAATCTTTCTGCAGCGTCGTGAGCAGAGCGGCAAGAGTGATTTTTGATGCTCTAGACGCCGGCGGTGTGAACGCACAGTTAGGCTTCGGCTATGGCTGTAATGTTGTTGTGAAGGTAGGGGCGGAGCATAGAGACTATGCCGTTTCTCGTTTGTTACTCTAGAGTAGACCAATTCACTTTATTGAGGCATACTGCCCCCATCTGGTATGGAATGTGGAGTATGACTTGATTTTTTTTGCCAAACATTACAGATGGCACCTTTAAGTAAAATGCACTGAATTTAGATTCCCCAAGGAAACAAGACTAAGTATCTTATATAACTTTCTTATATAGAAAATAAATCTTTATTTTATTTTATTTTTTTATATTTGTACTTGGGGGAAAAAAAAGAAGAAAAAAAAACACTTAATGAGAAGAGCATTTATCCATCTCAATTAACTGACCCCTGTTTTTTTTTTTTCAGGTTATTTGATGTTGCAGGTAGTCGCACAGTTAACTGTTACAATTATCAGTAACTTTTTCAGTGGTTAGTTAGAGCACATTTTATGTTTGCAAATATTTTAATTAATTGAAGAAACATTCTAGAATATTTGTTTAATAATTAAAATTCTAACTGCACTCTGGTTTTACTGAAATTTTGAGTAAATATAAAGATAAGAAAAGAAAAAATACCGTTGCGGTTGCTGTCTGCTCCAAGAAGTGAAAAGTTTACACTTCAGGGCATATGGTTTCCTCATGGAGGGAGCTCTGGACTGGAATATAGCCTCAACAACCTCACTCGAGAGACCAGATGCTAAGAGCTGGAGTGGATAGTGTGAAGTCTCAAGATGCACACAAATTCACCGCTTGCTCCACCACATCAGAGTGGAGCCTCCATTCCCCAAGCCTCAGCCCCGGTCTCGACAGGATGTCTTCACCCTGATTCAGGTTCCAAGGGATATAAACAGCTCTGAGTGAGAGGAGTTTCCCGTGAGCCCACAGGGGGATCTGGTGTACCAATTCTTCATCCACATGTCTAAGGTACGTAAGCATCGCCGTGTGGCCTAGATCATGCAAAGCAGGTTTCCTTTGGGGAAAACCCCTTGGTCCTGAGCCATCACTGCAAAGGTCTCATGTACAGCAGGCCAAAGGATATCTCATCGGGTGCTACTGCCATCAAACGCAACAGTCTCTGGAACTGTACTGTACAGTGAGTGACTGGCCTAGCCATACACTGATCACAGCTGTGGAAATCAAAAAACACAAGCAGGAGACAAAATGTGCCTGTATTGTGGTTCTCTGTACTGGAGAAAGCAAACTCTTCTTGATGTTTGGCCTTAACCCCAGGTCCTTCATTTGAGCGAGAATGTCATCTTAATGCTGAACCACGATGTGCTCTATTTGAGTTAATTTCAACCAATCATTGAAGTCATTCTATGTGCAGAGGATTCAGAAATGCAACCACGCATTGATGAAAGTGGGGGGTGACATTGCTAGGCCGAAAGAAAAACCCTGAATATTGGAAAGTTTTGCCCCAAAAGCAAACCTCAGGAATTTCCTGCTTGGTACCATCTGCAGGACCATTGAGACACATTTGGCAGAAGCTTCAACTCTGCCAAGAGGTCTCCTAAGGGAACCTCTTGAGGCTGGCCTCTGGTGTGAATGGAGTAGTCATAGGACTATTATATGTTCTGTAAAACACTGCTTGTTTCGGATGTGCTTTTAAGCTTTTTGGTCTCTATGTCACACTGCCCGTGACGCTCACTATTCCATTGGATTGATTTCACACATGCTTCAGGACATGGTCACACAGAGGCTTTCCCCAAGCATTTCTGATGCAGTTTAAGTTACCTAAAGGGGAAACCGGAAGCATCTTTCAGCTCAGTGTACTTATATAAACTGATCTTTTCATCTGGGCTCAGAGGTTTCTTCTCATTATTTAATCATGCTGCTCTAAAAGCAAAAGAGCACATATAGAATATTTTCACAGTTATAAACCTTTTCCACCAAACACAGTGGAAATGGGCTTGTGGGTGTCTTGGGCTTCGTACTGGCTTTTTTAGTCAAACTTGGAAGGATATAATGGCATGAGGTTTCATGCAGACATGGTGGAAGGAAGCCATCTGAATCTGTTTCACTGTATAGTGTTTCACTGTATGTTCATGATGTTTGGAGAATAATGAAGATCAGAAGTGAGCGGGGGAATTTGAAAGAAACACATTTGCGTGGGACCAGAGGAAGGTTTTGTGCTCTGACTTGATGTGGCACATTATGATGCCACAGTGTATGTGGCTCTATGGACAGCTTATTGTCAGCGATGGAGGCAGAATTGCTTTACATATGCATGTCATTTCTCTGAAACACCTGTTTTTTGTTTTTCCTGTAGGATTTCTCTCATTTTAATCAGTGGTTGTGTTACATGAATATCTTGCAGTTTTCTGTTATGAATCTACCTGTTAGAAAGATGTGTTGAAAGAATTATGATCTGAGGCTAAAACAATGCTTGTGTTTGAAAACAGACAGGTCAAGTCTCTTGATGTCAGTCAATTAAAGAGTCACTGCAATTGCTGACTTTTTTATGAAAAAGAAAAAAACTTTCAAAGTAATTAATTGTTATGACAATGTTCTCTATCATAAGCATTAATGTTTTAATTTGTATGTATTTATTCAAGCATTTAACAAGTTAGAGAACAAGCTCGACTGAGCGTTTTTAATTAACTTACCTGCGTCTGTTATCTCTCCTTTTTCATGTCAAGTAAATAATACATTTGTGAAGCAGAAAAAAAAAAAAAAAAAAACTATATTTTTGGAGTAGTATCCTTTCGCCGGTTAAGCTGGCACCATCTTGCTCGTCGGTTGAACTTTGAAATGGTGGCGCTCAAAGTCCAAAACTTGTTTACTTCATTCTGAATGAGCGGTTTTAAAAGTATTGGTTTATGAACGGTTCAATAACTCACTCATGAAAAGTCGCCTGGTATCCTGCATTCAAAAAGTCGCTGGGAATCCAAATGCTCTTTGCTTCAGACTGTAGCGTGATGACTCGTATTTTGGTGACGTAGGGTATTCTTTGGACCTATTGGGAATTCCAAACGGAAGTGAGCATCCCTATGACCTACACACTTCGAAGGGCAGAGCCCTTTAAGACTGTTCCTTGAAAGGTGTAAGGCATAACGGTTTGTCTAAGCATTTGGGACTCTCTTCGCAAAGGGAATGAGTGACCAAGTGTCACCTTGACAACGCTGCGCGTGCGGCGTGCGTGCAGCATTCAGCACTCCATCAATTGTTGCAAATAAATATGTATGCTTATTATTATTTTTTTATTTAAATATTGTCTAATTGTGTCTCATCTAATTTTCAAAATAAACGTACTTGCACTTCCATCTTATATCATATTACTATCACTGACGAAAAGTATTTTGTCTTACATTAAAACAGACAAGGTTAAATATCCTATTCTATTTACTTTGTACGTGAACTCGAAATCAACCTCCTAAAGCATCGCAAGATCTCCTAAATGCAGATCACATGATCACAAACGAATATCACTGACCATTACATGAAACACACACACACACACACACACACACACACACACACACACACATACACACACACACACACACACACACACACATCTATATATATATATATATATATATATATATATATATATATATATATATATATATATATATATATATATACATATATATATATATATATATATATATATATATATAACTACTGTATGTAATTTGTATGGTCGTTCTATTCATGTATTTGTGCTATTAACACAGGTAAAGGTTTTTTTTTTTTTTTTTAAGTTTGTAGGTGTCTGGGTACAGAAATCGAATAATTACACGTAAAACAGCACTGCATAGTCTTCATTGTACAAATTAATACAGTCATACCAAAATGTATTCAAACACATCTTCAACATTTCTCACATTATCACAGTTTATTTGCTATAGTTTAGAAAAATGGTACTAAAACATGACAAGAACTCGGAATTAAACTGTGAGAAAAAAATAATAAATCTTGATATTTTCAGATAACTTTGACAGAGAGGTATGTAATGGATTACAATAAACCAAAAATTCAGACAACTCTTATTATTACAGTATTTAGACAACCTCTCCCTTATCTGGCACTTAGAATTGTTATGACGCCTCTGTGATAACCTCTGCTTTTGTCAACAAATTTCTAAATTAACCATGACTTGTTTCCTATCTCCATGCAAACTCTCTTAGGAACAGACGGGCCTCTGTATCAGTGTTTGGGGGCAGTTGGGCGGCCATCTGAGTGACTGTGCCTCCCCAGCAGCCTGGTAAACCACAGGGAACAAGCAGAGGCTTATAATTACAGTGTATACCTCAGTCCTATATTTAATTACATACTGTCACCGGCCCAAACAGTGCTGAGAACCAAAAACACGGCTGCTGCCTTGACAACCAGTGGAGAAAATCACGGTAATTAATCAGCAGAGAGAATGATGAGAAACTATTCAGCCTAAAGATTTTACTGATTGTTCCTGTTTGTGGCGACTCTCTCGGAGTTTGGTGCAACTTTTCATTTTACAGGGAGTGTTGCACATAAATGAAAACAATGACGTTGTTGGATTTTCAATCTTGTGTCTGTTTATGGTTCGGACATCAGTTTATGTCCTATAAAGAACATTTATAACCTATGAAGTTTTATTACTCATTTAATGGGAATGGGCTGAACTTATTTTGCAAGGAAACAAGAATATTGTGAGATGCTGGTCCACAAACACCAAGGTCAAGGTGCTCTTGCACATTAACAGTGTTTGTGTTGTAAAGAGAAGAGCCGAGTGTCTCAGGCATGAGTTTAATGTTGTAAACGTTTGTGACCTCGTATGCCACATTGATTCATTATTTCCACTTATTTAAAATGTATGTAGTAATTTATGATCAAGTGTGATGATAATGGAAACCTCCATCATCCTCTAGTCTAATGAGCTGATATCATGCGTCAGGTATCTATCTAGTGTTTACTGAATCTTCAGCACAGTGTGACTGTATGAGTCTCCTCTGAGAGTCGCTCAAGTTCTTCTGTCTCTCATGTAAAGCTGGTGAGTCACTGTTTGTTCTGTCTTTCTTAAAGTAAGTGTCAAAACTACATTGATTATTCAGTCATGATGCTGCTGCATCGAAGCGTTTGAGTCATTTACTGCATTGTTCAGTCTAGTCTGTGTATCTCTCAGGGTCACTGGTGTTTTGCTCACTACAATGACTTGCTTAAGAAAGTGTAAGTTGGTCCAGTGCATTTCCAGCCCTCGTTTGAGCAGTTCAGTTGATAAGAGACAGTGGATCAATGAATTCTGAGCGAACCTCCAAACTTATTGACCTGGATGCAGCTTTGGCCAATGTGTTTGTTTGGACAAGGTTTTTTGGTGCCTCATAACCAGTGGGAGGAGGCCTGAGGGCTTCTCGTTAATGGTAGCTTCCATTAACATTCAGATCCAGAAACAGTGTGTCCATCCTCAGGCATATTTCACTCCACAGTTCTATCATTGCTAAAAGCTTTTCATTTAAAGCTAGTTAACCAAATTTATTCACATTGTGAGAGTAAAATATTTTGTTCTTTAGGGCGCAGTGATAATGTAAGAATATTTTAGCACATTCATCTCTCTGGAAACGTCTGTGAATCAGATGCACCTCAATCTACTGGTGAACAGAAGCATTTGCATCAGCCGCACAGTCAGGTTTTATCATAGAGATGGGTAAAAATACCAATTCCCTGCTGTCTTACTGTGTCATACTTACTGCTTATACTACATCATATCCATCTGACGTATGAATTACAAATGAATGTCAAATATGTGTGTGTGACTGAAACCGCTGATGGATGATTTCTAGACTGATGTGAAAAATCTCCACCTCCCTGGACAGAATTAGCTTCCCTCCAGCAAAACACTCACAGTTACATTAATAACAGTATCCATAATGTCTTATTCTGTCAAAAGACAGCAAGAAAAAAAAATCTCTGCAAATGTGTAAACATAATTTTGTCTGTAATAAACCTCCATACTCAAATTTAGCTTGTTTAGCGAGATTCTCTTCAAACTGTGGGCCTGTCCAAATACCCATACTTGCAGTCTTGGACACTTGAGAGCATGTGCAGGCCAAAGGAAGTGTGTGTCCTTAATACACACTACATCCACACTATTGTATTTTACAAGCTCTGTTGCTCCGCCATGGCAGAAATTTCCTGAAAGAGAAAACTGTCCATTTAAAAAAGCCAGTTTACCCTAATGCCCACTACAGCGCCACTTGTGGCAAGGATGAAATGCAATGTCAACTTATTGAAAATGTTACTCTTGCGCCTTTAAACAGCTACAGCTTGTCTTCAGTCTAAGTCAAGCAGGTGTGTGAGGTGGATTTCTCAATGGCTCTGCAGGTGGGCTCATTAATTGCCTGAAACACAACAGCTGTTTAAGATTGTAGAAGTTCCACTGGACAAAGACATTTGCTTGATTTGCTGAGATCATGAGTAACAAAACCTCACAGATTTCAGAGAGACAACACCAGATTGCTTGGATAAGGGACACTGCACTTCAACAGACCAGATCTGGAGTCAAAGCTTTATTAGAAACTTTATATCCAGAGGTCTCAGCTGAACTGAAGATGACACACTGATATTGTGAGAGAACAATAAAGGATTTTCCATAACTTTATCATTGCATTATTTGTAAATATAAGGTCCTGCAAACTGACACTTGTGATGAAATCAGTCAGGTTATTCACTCCCATTGGCTTTGACTGCCACATTCTTTATGACGTTCATCTGTCTATTTTCCAACAAGTATTTTTGCATCAAGTTGTTGGGCATATTATCATTGTCTAAAACTGTGTTGTGTACAGTATATCTCTGTCCATTATTGATTGTGAAGCTTATGCTAATTTTATACTTGCGAACTGCAGGAGTTAATGTGTCTCTGCTCTGCTTATATAGTTGCCCAAATCTCCTTTGTTGTCTTTTCTGTCTGTGTGAGTATGGCATACTGCCACACCAGCCATTTCTCCTCTAAAATGACCCTCTGGCCATCAGTTGCAGCTACCCTCAAGGTTGTTTTACTGACTTTTCAGTAGGCCCCCCTCACAGTCCCTCTAAAATGATCTTTATGTGTTATATGTTTTCATTCAACATGAGGCACATGGTTAACACTATGACACAAGCTTTTCTGTTCAGATGCCTCAAGGAAATTGCTTATTTTTCTCTTTAAATGCACCTCCATTTTTATCTTTATCCGAAGACCTTGCAATCATTCTATGACGTTCCATCTCTGCCCCATTATTTCATAAGAATAGGTTTTAAATTCTTCAGGGGTAAAGGGGCATAGAGGATCTTCGTCGGATGGGAATCTAAATGGATTTCCTTCCTGTTCTAGTTTAGAGAATTTCAAATGTGAATAAAATCAGTCGAAATAGCAGCCAACTTTCTCCTTTTCACTTTATCCCCGTCATCTTTCCACCTCACTTTCTCTCTCTCGGCTCCTTCAAGGGTCTCGTCTCTTGCTCACGAATCTCCTCTCACTGTGCTGTTTAACCAGCCATGCCGACGGCTGCAAATTGAGAATGTTATTTGGTGTTTGGAGACGTCGCTTCCTTTAAAGAGCTGCCACTGGTCTACCTTTATGAAAAAGGCTCTGAAAACAATGACAGATGTACTGTGATGAATGAGTGGCAGAAAAGATAGAGGTGGTTTGTGAAGATGAGTTCATACTATAAATCTACAGACGAGACAAAGTACAGGATGTACACCAGGGATATACTTACATTAAAGTTCTTATAAGAACTGTTCTCTTAAAGATTCTTTGGGGAATCCAATATTGGTTCAGAAAGGCTGGTTCACAAGCAAACCCTCAAAAAGTGAATCTGACAAAATGGGCTAAACATCTGGAACATGCTAGAAGTTAAGTTAAAATTAGGACAAAATGGGCATAAACCAAGCACAAGTTTTAGGTGCTATTTTTGTCATTCAGCTTAACTGTCATGGACCTGCACACACAGGATAGTGGGATATCATAGGCAGTGAAAAAAGAAATCTATGCTGTCTTCACAGAAATTTCAGATGAAGATATCTCTGTTGACAGGACATGACACGACTATCGGATTTGGGAATATCTTGTTGCCTACCTACCTCTGTATTCTGCTAATGGAGGCAAGTTTTTTTTTAGTTTTCATATGCAGTCAGTGACTAAAGTATATATATATATATATATATATATATATATATATATATATATATATATATATAAAAGATGCCAACATCCTTATCACTGGTTTTATCACAGTTGACGTGTAATAAACCTTGTCCAATCAAGGTGCAAGTTCATCCATGAAATTTTAATGAACTGACAGCAGCTTTTATATGGTTGACTAGGGATCATAGCATTAAAAACTGACAAAAGTGTCTCAGGTGGACCAATGAATGGATCTAAAACTGTGTTCAAGACGTGTCATAATTACCCCAATTATGCTGCCTTCAGGTGCACTTGGGAAGATCTTACCTTACAGTTAGGAATCTTTTATTATGACATCACATATTCAGGTAAAACATGGGAGCAGTCTAAACAACACTATTATACTGTCAACAGTAAACCGAAATAACTACATCTGAATTCATAATGTTGAAAATAAATAATTTCTATCACTTAATTATAGATGGTATCAAAACTAAATGTTTGTGTTACATTAAAGCAGCTGTGAAAGTCAAGCGAAGAACTTCACACTTGTTTTCTGTCAGCTGTTCCATAAATCACACCTTTAAAATGGTTTGAATACAACATTGAAAATTAAAATAGCAATATATATAGCTAAATTGTTGTAGACTTGTTTTTATATTATTAATATCTATACATAGATTACAGATATAAAGATCAGATGGAGTTTACAAGTTGCAATTATGAGTTTTACTAGGACTTTTTTCTTTTGTTGTTCAGGTCCTGGAACACAATACTTCTGTCACGTCCACAGTGATATTCAGTTATGAGAACAATATATAATTTTTCTTTAGCGTTATCACGATTATTAGTAATATCAGATCCTGCAACCTTATTAGTCAGGATTTCCTCTTCCAATAGTTTTGATTGGCAAATCCTAATGTTACTTGTGGACTGCAGGGGGCGATGTGTTTCTGCTCTGCTTATAGTTGTCCATATTATAAACTGGCCAAATCTCTCTCTCTCTCTCTCTCTCTCTCTCTCTCTCTCTCTCTCTCTTTCAGTGTGAGTGTTTTTTTTTCTTAATTCTCCTCTCAGCAGAAATGATCCTCTATGTGCTGGCAGTCACAGCTGCCCTCAAGGACATTTTACTGATATTTTTTATTCAATTAGTCCCCCTCACAGTCCCTCTAGACTGATCTTGTGTTATATGTTTTTTTTTATATATATATGTTTTAATTCAATAGGTAGCACATGGTTCACACACCTTTGCACACCATGACCCAGACTTTTAAGTTCAGATGCCAAAAGGAAATTTCATAAGAATAGGTTTTAAATTTCTTAGAAGGAAAGAGAGCGAAGACAGTCTTGATGAGATGGGAATCTAAATGCCTTTTATGCCAGTTCTAGTTTAGAGGATTTCAAATGTGAATAAAATCAGTTGAACTAGAAGCCCCCTTTTCTCCTTTTCACTTTATACCCTTCATCTTTCCACCTTTCCTTCTCTCTCCTGGCTTCAAGGGTCTCTTCACTTGCTCACGGTTCTCCTCTCA